>NC_090922.1:210456268-211155155 GCF_040938575.1 Ambystoma mexicanum | reverse complement strand
AACGTTTGGATGAAAGTGCTTCTGGTGGGAGGCTGCACTTTCTAATATGTAATCAAGTGATTACATTCTTGGATCGGTGTGGCTGGCACACGCAGATCTTTTCCTGGTATCCGTCTCTGTTCCATGGTCAGCATCTAAGAGACTTGTCAGAGAATCACAGAGACATTGCTAAAGATGTCCTGTTATCCCATGTTATCACCCTTCTGGTTACATGGGGTCGGATGCCACAGAGGTACCGGGCCCTCCTTCTTCAGGACTACTACTTGAGTGGAATCACGCATCAACATACCTCCTGGGCAATTCAAACCCCTCTTGCTGCCTTGGCAATGCTATGAACACTCTTATCCTGGCGTTCTTTTTAACTTTTAAAAGTGTTGTTTGGCAAAAGAATATCTTGCTGGCACATGGAGCTTGATGACCAAAGACGATTCAATGTCAGTGGCCACATGTAGGCACATTAATGGGCAAACCTCCATAGCTGGTTGCTGCAGCTTTCTGACAACTGATTGGGAGAGTGGCTTAAAAGGACTCAAATACGTTTTGTTGAGGACAGGTTAGGTTAATGATAAAAATTCAATCAGAAACGGGTGGCCTTGCTTCACTTGTTTGCTGGTGGGGGACTGACTTATATTGCAAGTCATTGGGGCCTGCTTTGTCCCTGAACACATGTATTTCTAAGTTTATCATACGAGGCAAAGTCCTATTACTTTTGCCACACTTTATCCGTGCTCCCCAAGTTAATGGTGTGTGTGTGTGT
This sequence comes from Ambystoma mexicanum, assembly GCF_040938575.1. NCBI lineage: Eukaryota > Metazoa > Chordata > Amphibia > Caudata > Ambystomatidae > Ambystoma > Ambystoma mexicanum. The sequence goes on along the minus strand of NC_090922.1, from coordinate 211,154,398 downwards.
GTGGGTGTAAAATACTATTCATTGTGCCCCCCCAAAAAATGTGACATGATCAGTTTTCTATCAAGTAAAGCTTTAGCTGTCATCTGGACTTCCAAATGGAATTCTGTCATGAAATCAGACAGATTCTCATTTGACTCGATTGTCATTTCATCTTAATATTCCAAACATGTTTGCCATTGTGTCTATAGGCAAGGTGTAACGGTTAATCCCTTCGGATTGCCCTGTGCACATTATTGTAAATAGAAATATACCCTGCTAATGTCAGAGCGATAGAAATGTCTGTCCACATTTATCACTCTACGTACGGAGGAAACAGACAGCTATTTCCTATTCTTAAAATTATTCAAATTGACGTGTCTTTCTCAGGAGCTCTCCCCTACTTGTGGGTCTTTAAAACTAGTAGAGCATTAAGAGAAGGTGTTAGATCTGTGGAGTTGGATACAATCACATGCTCATAGCACAGAGTTTCAAAATATGATTTCACAAAGAGCATGCTGGATGGCAAAACAGGTATTTATTGATTTGATTTGTGTCTTGTTAAGCAACACTTGCGGCACGTCCGCTCCTTTGCATATTCATGCAGCACCTTGGCACATTGAACTCCACTCCAGCATACTCGAACGCGACAAAGTCATAGCAAGCAACATCCTATTATATCTGGCAACACCTTGGCATATGCGGCCAGAACTGTGGCATGTATGAACACAATCCTGGCACGTTGATCAATGCACTAGCATATTGTTACGTTCTACCAATGGTGTTCCAGAACACATGTGGTTCTGGAACACGGGGGAGCCGTTAGGAGAGAGCCGCTAAGGCTGGCAGAGGTATGTGAAGTAGAGTTGTCTTGGGCACAGGATTTCGGCCCAAGGAATTTCTCCCAAGCACGGGTTGGCACTGCAGGATAAGGATCAGTTGAGATCGTTAGTGGGCATGGCAGCGTTTTATCACAAGTTTGTTATTAACCTTGCCCTCATTTCGACTCCGTTGAGAGCGTTGCTAAAAAGCAGGTTACTTTTGTGTGGTCAGATGAATGTATGGAAGCCTTCCAGGAGATTAAGTGAGGGATCTCTAATGCACCTTCATTAGTGTGGTTTGTGAATGGACAGAAGACAGTGTTGCCTGTCGATGCCAGCTTATTTTGTTTGGGAATATCTTTATCGCAACAGGACAGTGGGAAGGAGGAGAATGTCATAGCGCTTGTGTCTAGGCCATTGAGGGACGCAGAAATACATTATTCAGTTGTAGAGAGAGAATCTTTGGGAGTGCTTTGGGCCATTGTGCATTTCAAGTTCTTCCTATGGGGCCAACAGTTCATAGTAAAAATAGATCACAGACCTTTGGTACAGATGTTGGCTTGTGGGGGCTGGTCTAGGGTTCGCCCATATTCTCTAAATGGGTATTATGATTGCAGAATTATGATTTCCTGACATGCTATGTACCTGTTAAGGAGAATGTGGTGGCATATTGTCTTTCTTCTCTTCTGGTGGATTTTGGCAATGAGGGTGACAGGGTGGAAGCAAAGGACAAAGAAATGATTGTTGCCAGCATTGAGCAGGGGTCTTCGAATGAAGAAGAATGGAGGTTGGTGCAAAGAGATGAAATAGTGCTTAGCAAGGTGGCTGAGTGTGGAACGGTGGCCCTGAAGGAATGATGTGGACAGGAGATTTGATTGTTTTTATGAAGTGTAGGATGAATTGGCTTTGGTTGGTGGGAAACTCAGGATGGGTCATAAGGTGATACCCTATGAATGTATTAGGGACACACTGATAGAAATTGCACACTGAGGGCATTGTGGTGTCAATAGTACCGAGAGGGTGTTAAGACAGAGTTACTGGTGGACAGCAATGGATGGTGGAGTAGACAGAGAGATAAGGAATGGTAGGATCTGTTTGGTAAGTGACAAGAGTAGAGTGGTGTGCGTGACACCTCTCTGGCCTGTGCAGGTGCCCAGGGAGCCTTGGCAAAAGGTTGTAGTGGACGTAATGGGACCGATTCAAAGGCTGGGTCAGGGTTCCAAATTCATATTCGTTTTTACTGGATTATCACTCGAAGTGGATAGAGTCGAAAGGGGCAATGGAAGCAACACCGGTGGAGCTAGTGGAATTTTTTGAGAAGATTTTCTTTTTCGTGAGTGGTTTCCCCCAGAAATAGTATCTGATCATCGTGTGAAGTTCTGTTCAGAAATAATGAAGACATTTTTGCTGCAGTTTGGGACTGAACACACGTGCAGGGCCTTGTACCATCCCAGGGAAAATGGGCTGGTGGAACATGCCAATAGATTCCTTAAGGGCGGCATTCAGCTAGCTATGAGGTTGGGGTGGTTGTGAGCGGAGTTGTGAAACACATGGTTTGGAGTTATTGCATCACACCCCACTCAGTTACAAAAGTGTCTCCTTGTGTTTCATTGAAGGAATGCTAGCCGGGGACAAAATTGTGTCTGGGATGGATGGCGTTGGCGTGCAGTGTCTGTGTAGACTGTGAAGAGGTGGTGAGAATGGTGGAAGAGGCACAGTGTCAGTATAAGAGGCTGTTTGATGAGTGTTTCAAGGTTAAGGAGCGTGAGTGGTTGGTTGGGGATCGGGTTTGAATTTAAAATCCCAGGTATGGTCCCAAGTGCTTAGAGAGCAAATTTGTGCTGCCAAAAAGGATTGCAGCAGTGAGGGACAGTGTGGTGGTGGTGGTTGATGCAGGAGAAGTGTGGTTGAAGGGTAGGTTGGCTTTATGTGAGGAGGGGTCGGATGCCCATCAGGACACTGGTGATGGAGTGGTGGTCAGTCAGGGTGGGGTTGAAGTCGGAAGTACGGATGAAGGGAGGTCACTGCCGGATGGGGGGGTGCATGAGTAAGAGAGTTAAAACGTTTCCCACCAAGGATTTTGTTTGTGTTTAATTATTGTGTCATCTGGTTTTCTGTGTACCACGATGTTCTCATTTCCTGGTTGTCTAATAACATTTGCATTGGTTTTATTTTCAAATGTCGTTGTTTCTTCAAATGTTGTTGTTGCTTCAATTTGTTGTGTTTCTTTGTAAGCGGGAAATGTGTTATGTTCTACCAACGGTGTTCCAGAACACATGTGATTCGGGAACACGGGGCGGGGGTGCGGGAGGCGGGGGGGGGCGTTAGGAGAGAGCTGCTAAGGCTGGCAGAGGTGCCCGCCGCTCTCTGCACTCTCGCTGCAATAAACGTACCTTTCTTGCACACATGCCTCCGGTGTTGTACATCAACTCATCATATATTTACCAGTAACAGTGCTATTTTAAACAGCACCTCTGGTATAATAAAGAGCATCGCTGGCCTATTGAACAGCACCACTGTGAGCAGCACCGCTGACCTGATGTGCAGCAACATATCTCGTTGTATTCATCTTGCTTATTTGTGCAGTGCCCTTAGTAAACGCTAATACTAAAAGTGTCTGGGTGCATTGGGAATTTTAGAATGAACATGACATGTAACATAACTCCAACTACCAGCCAAAGTCATGATTGTATAGCAAGATCATTCTTAGCTGCATTAAAATAAAGGAATGTAAGAATTTAAACCTAAGTTTGAAAGCCAACCCTGAAAGACCAAGAGATGGAAGTCTTGCGGTTTCGATGAAGTTAGAAGCTGCACGTGTGCAACCAGAGACCTCCAAAGCCACGGAGCATCGACAGAGAATCCACGTTTTGAATATTTAACTTGTTAAAATGTCTGAATGACCAAATATTCAGTTCTGCCTGCACGTGGAGTACAATCCATTATCCTCTCATAGTCAGCGCTCAACTAGCTTCAAGACCAAACAGTTGTGCTTAGCACAATAGACAAGTCAGAGACCCTCCAGGCTCACAGGGAAATGCCTAGTTCTTCCAAGACCTTCACTCTGCTGCTTAAAAGACCATTGACTGACTAGTACCGAAGTGCCTGCTGACACCTGTCCCATCACCAGCAACCCATGCAATGGTGAGCTGCTGGAGAACGTAGCACCTCAGCAATTCTTGGAATGCATGGAAGCATAAGAAACTTTTACATCAAAACCAGGCTGGTTTCTGACCAGCTCATTGCACAGAGATCACCCTGTTCCATGTGTGTTCCATGTGTGAGAGGTGGTTAGTCCACCAAGGATCAACATTTCCCAACAATTCTGTCCCTATTTGACTTCTGCAAAGCAAGAATGAAAGTTCCCACAATGGGAAATTCTTGCTCGAAACACATTGGGCATCTGATTGAAAGAAGAATTTGTGCCACTGTAACTCGTAGACAACATTTTTTGTTCTTGACATATATTGAGATATGATTTTCTAGTACCATTACCTTGATATGCAATAACATTGTTTTCCCTTATAACTATCTCTAATTACATCACCCTCGATTGAACTTGTTGATACTTTCCTCTTGAATACTTGTCTGTCTCCAGCTACAGATAGTGTGCAGGGGATGGGAGTTCCCCCATTGGGGGAGCTTTTAAATCTTGCTTTGCATATTCTGATGATCCATGTACCAGGATCGTTTCATTCTCCCCTGCACCTCAAAACCTTACATTTGTATCTTTAGACCTATAACCTTCCCAGACATTGGGTCTACGTACCATAGAGTAAGGTATGCTGTGGACACTATCTGCTTTCCTATTTGACTTCTGAGCAGCATTTGACGCTGTCCACCACCAAATCATATTTCAGAAATGCTAGTATTATTTCGGGCTCGAAGGTATGTTGCTATACTGGATCACATCCTTGCTCCAGGGCAGAAGCACTACTGTCAGATCTGCCACTTTCCGCTCTTGCGCCTTTAGTTTCTTGTATGATGTCCCTCAAGGGTCAGTCCTATCCCCTTAGCTATTCAGTTGTTGCATGAAAACCCTGGTGGAGATGCTGGAGCCCTTCACTTGTTTCCGGATTTACGCTGGCAATTCATAAGTCACGTTCAGCGTGATGAAGCCCAACAAAAATGCCTTCTTGTTTCAGGTCTGTACAGGATAGTGCAATTGAAAACCACCCTTCAAGAACTGAAATCATTTTCATTGGACCAAATAATCCTAGCACCCTCCCTTTCATCTGGTCTACCACCGTCTCCCCTCCCTCCAATCGTTTTCCAGGAGTGAAGGCAAGCATCTGGGTTTCTTCCGTGATCATGAAATCTCCTTCAACAGGCAAATCAGAGAGGTCTATACATCTTATCACTATCACCTACATGTGCTCCAACATATCCTGCCAATATTCTGCATGACGTGCAAATCCACCGTGCTCTGGTTTTTCACCGGACTGGACTCCTGCAACATTCTGTACTTGGGCCTATAATTATATTATAAATACTCTGAAATGTATCCAGGACAAGCAAGAAATACTCATCATGCTCTTTAAATCCTGTGAGCACATCAGCCCTGCCTTGTAGGCCCTCTGTAGCCCCTGGTTGTATGGCCCTGGCCCGGGTGAGCACCCTTTAAATGTACCCCCAGGCCAGTAATGGGCCAGACTGGAACCACTCCAGCACCCCAGACCAGCTGGTAAGGTGAGGCGTTAAGCATCCTGCTATTTAAAGATGTTAGTACAGGAGATGGGTCTCAACCCTGGGTTCCTGATATTAAATGAGGCACAATACATTTTACCCTTACAGGCTTTTATATAAAAACCAATGCAAACCTATTTACAGATAGACTCTCTGTCATTCAGTACTAGCCCCATTCTGTAGTCACATTCAATGTGTGTTATTACATTTTTTCGAGTAGAGGATACCCTTCATAAAAATCTCCACGCTAGGTGAACTTCGAGCAAGTTTCCAATCTCACATTTCTCTGGGTGCTACCCCTTCACTCAAAACCTCACATTTTTCCCAATACACCTTTTGTTGTATAGCTCAGGGGCAACGTATTTGTCTTGGAAGCAAGACAACGCAGCGCAACACAGGTTCGAATCCCGATACTGCGCTTGGAAACCACTTGTTGGTTTTAAGCGTGTTAAAAATGAACAACTATACTTATAATCACTTAAATATCATTGGCAGCTACCGACTGCCCTTACTTTTGAGTCCAAAGTCCCATTTATCAGTCACTTTAAGCATACAGTGATTCCCCAAAGTGCATTACCTTTTTCTTTGTAGTGTCCTTCCCCAACTTTCTTTCTGATGCACCTCCCACCTCCAGCTTAGTATAGCCCTGCTCTGCCGCAGGTGGCTGCTACTAGGTCACGCCCTGCTATATGTGGAGTGCATAGAAGCCCATCACTTCCTCTCTGGTATGTTCAACTTTACTGCGGCTTGTAAAAGACCTTTGTTTCCTCCGTGGCAGTGCTTATTGATAACAGACCTAAACCAGCTCCACTTCTCTTCATGGGCGGTGCCATCATTGCATCCAGTGGGGGGGTGTTGATGTTGTCGGCTCTGCCCAGGTCCTCCTCACCTTGGGCAGATCATATACTAAATTGCAGCACTCCCGTGATGAGCCCTGGCCACGTAGGATGCAAAGCCGGGGCATCAGGTAACTCCTGCTCCATGCCACCCTCCACATGTGGCCCCGAAGGAGGGTGTAGACCACGCAAGATCCCTGTGGTTCTGGCGGTTTCGTGCACACCGCTAGTGCATTATTGTTCTTTATTTTCACCACCCGCCCTGTCTGGATCTGGGCAAGATAGACTTCCTCCCAGTCCATGCCACAATCTTCACCGGGGCCACGGTGTTACACGTGGTCTGGGACTCTCGCTCTGCTATGGACCACCATGTCTGGCCCCTGGGCAGACCATAGCCTCATACGGCACATCCTGGTTCGGGAAAATCTGCTCAGTGTATCATCATTCAATGGACACACACTCAGTATGTGACCAGGACATTCCTTTTGTCCCCGGCCTGCTCGGACTGGCTCCAGGGGTTCCGTTGCCTCATAGGCCGTAACGCTGCTTTTCTCAGAGTCGCATCACTCCTGTAGCCCTGGGCTGGGAGTGCTTCTTTACCTGGGGCACACCCTGCACATGCCACAGGACCATTGATCTTTTGCCAGGCTGCAGCTGGCATATCCAGCCTCCTCAGCCCCCGAGGGAGTGCAAATCTTCCTTCTTTTTTCTCCTTCCTTATTTCTCTGTATATCTTTGTATACCTTGCTCTGTTTTTTCCCTTCTTCCCAATGACCCGTCTGTCTGTCCTTCAGTGAATTCCCTTTTGGAATCCTTCTCAGGTAAGCCCATTCTTGCTGGCAGGGGAGACCTGGCCATAGTCCATTGTCAATTGTTCCATTGGTGAGGATGCATAGTCCACTCTGGCAAGCCCATTCCCTTGTGCTTACATACACATTCAAGTACTGACTGTTAAATCCCCTATGTCTGTGTCGTAGTTCTTTCTTTTAGCTCTTCCTTTACCTTGCCCCCTACATGCGCCTGTCTATGATCCGCTCCCTGAAAGGGCCCCATCTGGGCCGCGGGCTACACCTGCACTTTCTCCCTTTAAAGGAAAGGATTAATTTCAAAGGACTGTATATGATTCATATGTCTGTCATGGGAAGTGATCCCTTATACATCAGACCATACATTAAAAAATACAGAAACCTCCTTGCCCCCAACGAGCTCCGATCCATCACAGCTTGGAAGCTTGTTTCTACGGTCTTCAGGAAGAAGAACCTATAACTGTCATCAATCAGCTGAGGTGGCCCATCTCTCTTAAGCCCCCTACCTTTGAGCACAATGTCTGAAACCAACCACCTGAACTTCAGAAGAATACTAAAAATGCACCTTTCCAAACAGGCACCAGGCCTGGCTGCCTAATAAAGTGCCCGCTTGGCATTGTCTGGACCCCACGATGGGTGGCATAAACCGACCATTACCAGCCACGGCTCTCTAGGTTCAGATACTTCTATCCTAGACTAACGGCTGCTCTTTCCCCAGTCTTCTTGGCCACCCATCCATGTACATGGCAACATGAACATTTTGCTCTAGTGCTTGGCACATGTCTTATGACTTCTTTTTCTGTTCTTCTCCCCTCATTTTGGCTCCTCCTCTTAGATGGTCTGTAGGCCCCAAGGTCTATGAATGACCTGTATCCTCTCTCTCCTATTTGTTTTCCAATCTCCAATTTCCACTTATGCTGCCACAATACAAATGCAAGACTACCACCGCGATTGCGGGATATGTCGGCACAGAGGATGGAATAGTCATAGGGATAAAGCGGGACAAGCTCAGCTCTGGAGGTGTCCATGATGTGGTCCTAGGTACAGCATTTGCTTGCACAAGATGAAGGGGTCAGAAATTGATGGGCATTTGCAACAGTAGACTGGCCATTAATAAGAAGACAATTGAGAGTGGCGGGAGACAGCAGAGCGGGACTGCTAGAGAAAGGGTTAGATGGCAATCCTTGTTTAGTTAGGGAAATAGTTTTGAACCAGACAGAGCTGTGACAATGGTACAGAGAATTATTGCAACAAAAAATCGGGGTTGCTCAAAACTTCATTTTGGTAACAATGTCCAATCTAAAACAACTATAAACCATGAGCGTGCCAAAAAAATTGAATGCATTATACAACACAACTTTTCAGAATCAAGGTTGCTTTGAGATAATATACCCACTCTAGCAGAAAAAGGGGATGGTGAAGATAGACACCCCTCATAGAGAAACCTTTGATCCTCACATTGCCATGACCAGACTAGGCCACTGGCAAATGTGGACATTTACAAGTGGGTGGGTGGTGCTGGTTGGCTGTTTGAGATATATCCATTGCAAATTGAGCAGCACCCTTCACAAACTGAGCAACACTATAGCCCCTTTGACATGAACATTCAAGCAGCATTCTGGTACATTGAGCAGCACCCAGAAAAACATTGTGAAATACAATGTGACTTTGTGCAGTAACTCTACAGAACCATCAACACCCTCCACTCATTAAGCAGCTGCCTGACAAATTAGGTTGCAACCATAGCACTTTGTGAAGCACCCATGACCTTAACCAACACCCCAGTTGCTTCGAGAAGTGTCACTTTAGATACTTTTTTAAAAAGCCCTGTGGCATTGCATAGCATGTGTGGCCCTTTGAGCAGCACAGCAGTCATATTGGAATAGCATCCATGTCACAATGAGCAACACCACAGGCACACTGCACAAGTAGAATTACTTTGTGAATGACACGCCCAACACAACAGAACATAACATAGCAGAACATCACAGAGAAACATGTTTCATCTCACGGGACTGTTGAGCAACACTCTTGCAATGAGTTCATCCTGATATTACTGACAGTCATGTAACGCATTGAACAACGCATATACAGAATTTTAAGATTTAACCGTTGGGAGGCAAAAAACCTTGGTGTCATCTTCAACTCCGCTCTCTCCTTCTCTCCTCACATCACTGACCTTGCCAAGAAGGTCCACTTTCAGCTGCACCTCCTCAAGAGCATTCTCCCTTTCCTTGCCTTCCCCCAGAAACTAATTTTCTCCAGACCTCTGGTCTTCTCTCGGCTGGACTACTGCAAAAGCCTCTTCCTCTATCTGCCTAAATCCTCCTTTCACCTCCTTCAACTAATCCAGAACAGGACTGCAAGACCTATCCTTGGCCTCAAGCAGAGGTATTGCATCTCTCCAGCCCTAAAATCTCTCCATTGGCCCACATTTGTTGCAAAAATCAAGTTCAAGACCCTCTGCATCATCCACAAGGCTTTCTGTATCCTGGGACCCTGTACACCCAACTCTCTCTCTCCCTAAATGCCTCCCTGCTAGAGCCTTCGGTCTTCTCGCTCCAACGCTCAGCAGATCAGACATTTTTCCAAGCAGAGAGTGCAGTATATTTCTCTCCTCCGCAGGAGTCTCCGTCTGGAATGGCCTACCTGCCCCTCTCAGGCTTGAGCCAGATCTCATTAAGTTCCGGAGGCTTCTCAAGACCCTCCTTTTCCCTTCTTCTTTCCCTCTCCCCCTCCCCATGTAATGTCCCCCTCTGCCACATTTTGACTAGCCGCCTGGTTCCTTCTGAGTCATACAGGCACAAGGCCCTCCTCGCCCAATTTACCCAAGCACTGTGTTCTCCCCTGACCCCTCTCCCCTCAACCTGCACTTGCTCTACCAGGCTCCCTCCCCCCTGCACTCGCCTGGCAGGGCCTATACCCCTTCTGAGCCCGATGCAGCCTGCCCTCACACTTAGCATGTAGCCCTCACTCCCTGCACTCCCTGCTTTCCCCTGGCACCTATCCACCTGGCCTCCTCTTAGCACTCGCCTAGGGCAGGGTCCCTCTTCTCCCCTCCCCTGCCCCCCAGCAATTGTGTGCTATGTACTCTTCCCATCCCCCCTTAGCATTTGTGCATTCCACTCTGAGCTGCAGCCCCCTTCCCCCACTCCCCTGCTCTCCTTGTTGCTGCACTTGCACGATCAGAATGACGCAAGGCCTAGTGGGACCGTTTTTGTGATTCTTCATCCCTGTGGCCCGCCCCCCTTGTCTTGTGGTGCCTTGAAACACCATTGACTGTACAGGTGCATTATACATTCCCAATAAATAAAATATAAAATCCTGATATTTTTGTCAGCATTGTGGCATATTTGATAATAACTTTTATTATCTGAGCATTACCCGGACAATATTGAGCAATACAATGGCACATAGAGCAATATACTATAATATTGTTACTGGCATTACTCTTGCATATTCATGCAGCACCCTGGCATAGTTAGGAATCATTGTGAAATGTGTAAACATCACCATAGCACGCGGATGGTTAACCTGTTATGTCTGGGTAGTACTGACCCTCATGCTGAAGAAACATGTGTTTGTTCCATATCCAGTGACCTATCTGATGGCCAAGGCGATGTGTTTGCTTCAAGGAAAACACATGGCTGATATGGACGACATTAAATTATTGGACTATTACACGTCTCACCCCTTTATAATTGTCTAGGAAATCTTTTATGTTTCTCCCATAGGGTACCAGCGGCCTGTGGGAGAGGAGTTACATATCTCCGACCGCCAGGATTTCAGTATGGCATTACACTGGTATTGCTTTGGACAGTCTTCCTGGGCTGCGGTTAGGGGCCTTTAACCTGATGGGGGAGTATGGTGTTCTGTGATTGTGGAAGGGGGGAGGATCCATTGCTAGGGTGCAGAGGAGACAGGACCAATGAATGGAGGAGAGGATGACTGGGTAAAATGGGGACTGACTGCTAGTTTTAGGAGGGGTAGGTGACAGCAGAGTGGACCGAGCAGTTGGGTTGTCTGTAAGGGGGGGATCTCAAATATGTCCTTGGATAGGGCCTTCCCCATTGATGATTCTGGTATGGATTCCTTTCCCACAGGCAGTCTCCTCAAGTAAACTTCCCAAGAGGAAAACTGCCTGCGCGCTTTTTCAGGTAGAGCCCCTGGCGAGATGTCGGTGTGAGAGAGCGTTGGGTTATAACTCGACAGACTGGACGGAGGATTGTACAATGTATGCTTAGGATCAGTCATGAGGGGGAGGGTCCAAACAGCAACAGTGCCACAGACCAAGAGATGAAGCTCATATGTTTGGCAACATGGCGAGGCGCTGCGGCCTCATGCTACCTAATTATGCATGTGCAATTCTGCTCATAGGTTTACACTCAGGGCAGCAACACCCTCAATCATTTGGAAAATGCATGGCCAGTCTGTTAGGATTCTGGCAAACATGTTCTGACTTGCATTAACCTCCTGCCACCCCGCCCACCCCCAATTATCCTCTAGACGTTTAGTTAGGCTGAAGGAGAGCTATACTAACCCGGATACGGAACAGCCGGTCTTCAATAAGCCTGGAAGTGACGTGATGTTTCTATAGCACACGCTGCATTTCCCTGCTGTTTATTAATAGTAATTGTATCTGTGAGGGCCTAATACTAATAGCCCAGGTTATTCCTTAATAACGCATTTGGGGAGTTAAGACCAGCCTCTTTCTCTGCTACAATTCCACAATGAACAGTAGTGTATACCTTATGTCAGCGCAACATGTGGCATGTGCAAAAGGAACAGAGGAATGCGTCATCCGAACGCCACTGCCAAACCATTCACGGACAGCGAGCACGGTCGGGAGATTTTGGGATGGACTGAAAATTCACTTAACAGGCTGACGAAAGCAACCCGCTATTTGCAAGAAATAGCTTGCTGTTCTAACTGCGAAAGAGGGAACAAGAGGGCGTTTATTTTTTGTTTTGGACTGTACCTCATTCGTCTGAGTTACACGTTGAAAATTGCTAAGTCTTTAATGTTGCACCAATTACAAAATCCATTGATAACCAAGAATGTAACACTTTGAGAGAACTGTTCTTGAACTGGCCGGGACCTGTTATTGCATCTTTTCTGGTTCCGAAAAGAGATCACACATCCTTCCCCAGCACACTGCACAACTTGCTTTGATGCTGTTCCAATCAGAGGCAGCAGCGGTGCTTCCAAGGGAACCCGGCCCAATTAAATCCAGGGAGCATTCTCCTGAGTGTCCCATTGGACTTGCTATTTTGAACATTCTTTTGTGTCCTTGGATTTTCAAAATGTAGACGTCAACCTAACACCTTAACAAACCTTACATCTGTATAAGGTTTCCTATCATCTGGTCTAGACATGTACACTGTGTCAAATACATGTATAAGAGAAGTGCCCAGTGCCAAGACCTGGCAATATGCATGTATTTATATGAGAAGGATTTGAGTGATATCAATCTTATGATGTGATTTCACAGCTCTGGGGTGTCATAAAAATCTGGCATGCCTTTAAAGAGATCGATGAACTCGGTGAGCTGGTGCAAGTGGATCCAGTTAGTGGATCTATGTAAGTCCCGCCCACCTGTCAATCACTGCTGATCATTTGGTACCTTCTTGTTTCCCACCCTTTCCCCCTAGTTAAGCAACCCCTCAGTCTTTCTTTTGCAGTGGCTGAGCTGGGAAAAGTGGATCTATGTCCCACGACCTAAGCCCTACCTACATGCTTTGCCCTGCCAGTTCCATCACTTTCTTAACTGTTAGATCAAAGGGTGTCACTCGTCTGGGTGTCTGAAGCGAATAGCAGATAAAGAAAAGGGCAGTTCTTGTTTGGACTTGTTAGGACCAGAATGACGCATGACCAGAACCCCTGCTGCTCAAACATCTGGTCATCTCACTGGAATGTGTGTTTCACTTCTCCCTCCCCACAGCCCACCCACATCATCACTGCTCATCAACTACCATGCTGCTGGCCAGCAGCATCATGGCCACTGCATCGCAGCAACCTCACCTGCATCATCATAGACCCCATCAGCACTCCATCATGCACCTAACGAAATACAGAAGAAGCTTGCCAAAGTCCGGTCAGCAATCAACCTTGCATAAAACATCACCAACCTCATCATCTCATATGACTTGGATGCCGGCTCCATTTCTGAGACTTGGATGACATCCACCTCAAATCACATCCTAGGGGTCCTCCTCTCCAATGGCTACTAAATATCAAAAAGAGACCATCCAAACAACATGGCAGAGGCCTCACCATCATTCACTAGGCATCATGACCTTGATTCCAACTGGGTGCCAGCACCATCAGCTCTTTTGAATACTTTTCCTGCCACTTCGGGTTCTCCACATTGACCAAAGTCACTGTCTGTCTCATCTCCAGACCATGCAAGCCCAACACCTCCATCATTGGAGACTTCAAGCACTTGGTCACCAGCATGTCTCTCACTCATGCCATCAAAATCTTCTTCTGTGACTTCAGCATTTCTGGAAACCCAGCCACCAAGTCAACAAAGGAAGATCCCCACTGTCTACTCAACACTCTGAACCTCACACATCATATGAAAGACCAAACTCACAGGAAAGGTAATATCCTCAAACTGAACATCCCTGCTCTGCCCACCTTCTGTCTCAGCTAAGCAATCTGGTCAGACCAGCTGGCAATCCCCTTTGACTTTAGCCATACCACACCAGTCAAAGATACCCATAAGAGATCCAGCAAATAAAGAACTTCACAGTGGAGGGTCTCACAGAAGTGTTCACCAAGCCCCATCTCATATGGCATGATCTACCTCAGATGATCCAGAACTGTGACTCCATTCTACAAACCCTCAACACTACCCTCACAACCAACATCAACTGCCAGGCTCCAGTGAAATAACGCACCCTCAAGCCGAAACCTTCTGCACCCTGGTACACTCAAGAACTCAACTTCAACAAAAGAAACATTATAAAACAAGAAAAGACTTGGCAAAAATCCTGCAGTGCATCCGTCCTCACCCTGCTCAAGGAACCCTGTGCTAGAGGCAGATGATTGATCATCACTGCCAAAGCCAACAACTACCAAAACACCATAGGCAAGGCCAAGAATGAAAGCTGAGCCCTCTTCTAAGCCATCAGTTATTGCATCAATTCTCTGCCAGACCAACCCGGACCACATGCCATCAAAAATCCACAGCCATCAACTCTTTCTTCATCAACAAGTTCAGAATAATCAACCAGAACACTGACAACACATCCCATCGTACACAACCACCACTACCTGGCCTTCTTGCAAGACACTTACTATGAATGATCTCACTGCCATCCTAGTATCCCTCAAGGTCTCATTGTATGTGGATGGCACCCTCCATGCCTCCATACTCAAGACCCTTAATGACTGAAGCACTCCCCCCTTACCTGGCAATCATCAACAGCTTCCTCACTAAAGACACCTTCCCCTCGACCCTCAAGACTGCACAAATCCTCCCATCTCTCAAGAAACCAACACTAGACCCGGACTACCCCTTCAACTACCAGCCCACCACCCATCTTCCCTTTCTTGGGAATATCCTTGAGAAAGCAGTAGCCACGCAACTCATACAACACATTGAAGCCAAAAACCTCCTTCAGTCCTACAAATCTGGCTTCACAACCAGATGCAGCATGGAAATGGCATTCATAAAGGTGATCGACAAAGCCCTTAATATCCTTTATGATGGCCATCATTGACTCCTGGTTCTCCTTGATGTCTCGATAGCATTTGACACAGTCAATGTCCAAACAGTCACCAACATTCTACTTAGCTGCATGGGGATCAGCAAGATCCTCCTTAGCTCATTCAAATCCTACCTTGCTAACCCCCACAACATTGATTCCTCCAGATCACCTACTCTGCCCCTCACATGTGGAGTCCTATAAGAAGCCATCCTTTCCCCTTGTGATATTCAACCTTTACATGAAACTGCTTGGAACCCTCCTGGCTCCACGGAAAATATGAATCCACCAATAGGGAGATGACTCACATATCTCTCTCAATATAGTCTTCATCAAAGACATTCACATGCGCAGGGCCTGCCTCGCATTGATCCAGCCCTGGATGTCCAGTGCTTATCTGAAGCTCAACCCCTCCAAGACTGGATTCCTTCTGCAGACCAACAAGACCGAACACCCTCACATCCAGTTCTGGCCCTCTGCTATGAACCTCGAGGGCGTAATACTCCAGCTAACCAGCATATTGTAAATAAACAAATAAATAAATAAATAAATAAAATCAACATACACCTCTCCTTTAAGCAGGAATTTGCGAGGAAGAGACAAATAGTGTGGCAGTAAGTTTCTCTTCTGTGGAAAATCAAGCTCTTCCAACCAGAACTAAAATGTATATCTGATGTCTAAGTCTTCATCCTCTCCCATCTGAATGTTGGCAATGCCCTTCTGGAAGGCCTTCCAGAGACTCCCTGGAATCCCTGAGATACGTCCTGCATGCTGTAGCATGACTCATCAAACGAATCTGCAAATTCAACCACATCACCCTGACCTTCATTGATCTGCACTGGTTCCCTCTGCAAGCACTTATCATCTCCAAATCCTTCTGCGTCATTTAGAAGGCTGTCACCCTGAAGTCCCCAAGCTACCTCACTATACACTAAGCATCTCCAGAGGCATGCAATCCACCAGACGTAAAGACATGTGCAGACTTCCAGTCCGCCGGCGCAGGAAGGAAAGAACCAGGTGACAGGCCTTCTCTGTCTTTGCCCCCAGACTCTGGAACCTCCTCCCTGTCAACATCAGACTCACCAAGTTTGCTCCTTCTCAGTGTTGGTGGAAAGGCAGGAGTTGAGTGGGAGTACGGACCGGCTCAATGATAGGATATATCTGCTGTGACCACCACTGCTATCACCGGTGCACATGCGGTCAGTCATTGTGAAAGCCAGGCAAATGTAATAATTTAATTGACAGTGCAACCACTGCAAGCCTGGTCCATGCTGCTACACTGAGACCAGGGCAAACTGTGCAATTGCTCCTATGTTGTAACAAGTGCTATGCAAGAGCCATAGGGGTGCTGTCAGAGAACCTAGATGCCAGCATGCAGCCTGCTTGAGGCTGTGTGGGCATGTTAGTCCAGTCCACCGCAGCCAGCCTTCGTAGCAATAGAAGACATTGCCAAGGTTGCTGCAATGCCAATCACAAACCGTACATTTGCTACCCATCAAGAACTTCGATCACCATGCAGAGGATTGGTCATTCTTTTTACTGGCGGAGGCAGCTGAAATCAAAGCCTGCTTGGGAGCAGGTGGGGGAGGGTGCAGCAGGTAAATCTGGGCAATGATGGATGAAGTGAACCGATAGTAAACCAGCCATTATGTGATAAGGGAGTATAAGGGAAACGGAAAAGTATGTCTCAAGTGGGAAGAACGTTAACTCGAAAGTTGGGCTTACTGGTTACACTGGAAACCAGTCATGATATGGGAGGAGAGCATATTGGAAATGGCCAATAATGTGCAACGTGGCTATACTGTAAACTAGTCATGATGTGTCAACTGTGCATACTGGAAATGGCAGTAACCTGCTAAGGCAATAACCTGCTAAGGCAATAACCTGCTAAGTGGCCATGATGTAATTTCACAATGGACAAAATGTGAATGCCAATCGTGTGCTAAATAGGTCTGCTGCGAACAGGTAATGAAGTGCTAATCAGGCCCAATGTAAGCTGGCAGCGGGGCGCTAGCTAGTTTCAAAGATCCATGCATACACACACAAGACAGTATAGAAGTGGGACCGCAGTCAGTCCCGGTGCCTGGATAGTTCTGCTAGCCATTGGAGAAGTAGGTAATTCTAGCAGCGGTTAAGGATATAGGAGAGGTACCAGAAGACATTAAGGAAACAAGCAATTGCTGACAGGCATTGAGGAAGCAGGGAAGTCAAAACACCATCTGAGAAGGCCGGCAACTGTGGATGGAGCAAAGTAGGAAAAACCATTGAGGATCCAGCAAGTGCTGGAGGCATTGTGCAAGCAGAGAAGTAGCAACAACCCAACAGCTATCGAACAAGCAAGGCAAGTGCTGTCAGCCATTAAGGAAGCAGATATGTGCCATAGCCATTAAGGAAATAGACTAATGCCAGAAGCCATTGATGAAGCAAGCAGACACATGCTACCTGACAATGTAGAAGCAAGCAATGGCGAACAACTCAAGGGAGAGCAGATACACGTGAGAACCCTTCAGGAAGCAGACTCAAGCAGACAGCCACTGAGGAAGTAGGTACGTGAAAGTAGCCCAGAAAAGGATCAGGCAAATGCAGCAACCATTGAGCAAGGAGGCAAACAGAAACAGTCCTCAGTGAAGGAGGATCTTTCTGGCAGCGGTAGGCATCGGGCAAGTTCTGGGAGTCATTGCGCAATCAAACAGGAGCCAGCAGCCAATGAGGAAGCAGGCCAATGTAAGCAGCCACTGTGACAGCAAACAACTGCCAGCAGCCGTTGCTTAATTAGAAAGGAGCTGCCATATAATGAGGGAGCCAGGGATGTCATTTAGGGATCCCCAGGGGTCGCACCTTCGCCCCTGAGGTCTCTGTTGCTACCCCGGTGGTCTCCTTTGGTACCCCTAAACATTCTTTTTTTTTTTTAAAGTATTGAGGCTCCTGGGCTTTGGCCAGCAGCATGTGGCTCTTTGTTTCTGGAGTGGCTGGTTTTCTGATAGTTGTAGTCACTAAAATAGCTCAGTGGGTTGAGCGCTCCCTACTGCAATGTGTGTGTGATTTGCAGGTTCAACTCCCGGCAAAGTCAACTCAGGTTTTCAATCTGCTGAGGTTAATAAATGAGTACTAACACAGGTTGGGTGATATTGTATGTATATTTGTTCTATATGAAGTGCTTAAACGTAAGTGCTATATAATAACACATTATTATCCTTTGGCCTTGAATGTCTGCTTGCATTGACAATAATTTGGTAATATGGGCATATAAGCACATATATTAATGATACATAGGGTGATCCATTCCTGTATGAAATGTATATCACTTTACAGTGATATCATAACCATATTTTTCGTAGTGTACTTAGAAACAATGCTATGTGATGCCACTTCCTGTTTTGTCAAGGGGTGAAAGTTCATGTTCCATCGCTTCCCGTGATGTCATTTCGTGGTGCATTCAAATGACAACAATTCTTGTGATGTCATCAGAGGTCAAGGGTCGTGGGATGTCAATTCCGCGACCCGTGCCATTTTGGTGAAATGACGTCCATGGAGGGAGCAAATATCTGCCACCATGATCACAGAACACTTTTAAGGATTTCAGTAACATGTCTTCTCCACCATCGGGTTTATTATCAGGAATCTTCAGCACTATCCAAGTGTTTTTTATTTATTGACAGTAATGACCGGTCTTAACGTGCACAGCACAGCCACATTGAGTACAAGTCTCCCTTTCAGGGCTCGCTCTTGATGCATTTCTGCATGTGCTGCCCAGGGCAGACTAGGAACTGGTGCCCAGAGAGTTTTGGCATTCCCATGTTCCCAGCAGCACTCTGCACGATCGAGTTCTGGGTGAGCAGAGTGGGCGGGTGGATGCAGATTTGAGAAATACGGCGGCCACACAAGCTCGATAACATGTTATTAGAAGAGTTGACTGCTTTTCATCTGAAATTGATCAGGCTAGTAGGGAGCATGCAAAGTCCTACCCACCCTACGTGGCTGGCAGGCTTACCTTCCCTTTCCTCCCTGTACCTAGGCCATTCACCTATTCACACATGTTAGTGCTTTCGTGCCACTCGCCTTCCTGTTACACCATGGCACACACTGAATACCCCTTCCTTGCCTATATATTATCTTACTGGCGGGGGCGGATTTCATGAAAGCAGGGGGCCGTTCACTATTTCCAGAGCTGATAATGGGGTTCTCCTGTGGGTGCATCTGGAGCGACCCCACCTCCCATCTAGTGATGTGAGCCCAAAGCTTCACATGTGCAATATAAATACATACCGCCTGACAAGCTGCCGCCCCACTTTTGGGCCTCAGGTGTAATGCGATTCAGGGCAGGCCATGCAACACGCACGCCTTCCTGCCAGAAAGATACACCCAGAGTAGTAGATATATGATTTAGTGCAGTGAGAACTTAAAATGTAATCGCAGTCATGTAAGTACATTTCTAAACCACATGGTCCATTTAAATGGGAAGGTTAAATCCATTTGCAACTTGACATATCTTGAAAGTGTGGTGAAGTGCACTCAATCACCTCTGCAGTAGATATCAATTTACCAAAAGGGTCATTCGGCTGTCGTAAATCTCCAACACATCACAAGGACACCACTATATTACCAGTGTTCTCTGAGCTGCTGGGGAACGCTGATGTCCCACTGTAAATTAAATAAGTCTGTACGCATTTGATCTATTCATGCAACCCATGAATCAGGAACACATCCACATATTAAAGGGGAATACATTGATAACAGCATTCTATACAACACCCCAGGCAACAATGACAACTGCCATGTTACGGTGCAGGGGTGGCCTGGCCTATAGGGAACTCTAGAGGTTTCCGTGGTAGGCCCCCCTACCTAGGTCCTCTTTCGTGTGGTATTTCCAATTTTCCCATAGGAAAAGGATTGGGTTTGCTGGAAATGTGTAATATAGAGCCACTATGACAATTATTTACAGGGCCTGTTTTGGATCCCAGTCCACCCTTGTTACCATGTCCTACAACCACCTAGGATGAAATGAATGACCATTTCTATTAATATGTAGGAGGCGTTTGCATTCTGGGGATTACGTGAGTGCGAAACACCAAGCCCGGTCATTCGTTCTTCCAGCCATTCAAACACATTAAATAAAGATTTTATTTTACGAACTCCGAAGGAGCAGAAGTCAGCAAATTAGTGCAGCATTATTCTCATTATTCGAAACACTCTGGAGTGGCAGACATTGAAGTGTTATTTACACGGATAATGCTTAAAGGCAACTAAAGGAACAGAGACTTTTCATTGTGTTACCACATGCAGATGTCTGTTCTGTGAACAGAAAAGGCACATTGATCAGTGGAGGACTTTAAAGTACTCAATTCAAATATAAAAATAAATAAACTCCCCATAGAAAATAAATTAAAATAACTGGCATGAAAAAGTCAAATCATACTTTGGAGGAGATCAGAGGGTCAGTCTGAGCAAGACTTCTGTGTCAATAATGACCTCAATCTTTAAGAAGGGGCATGCTTCCCAATACATAGGACTCAAGCCTTCTAACCATTCCATATCCCTACTTTGGTAAAAAGATAATGTTATAATTGTTCTTTTATAACACACAATACGAGAGAGTGTTTTTCTAAGCACAGGATCAGGATTCGAACCTGTGTTGTGCTGCGTTGTTTTGCTTAAAAGACAAACATTGCCCCTGAGCTATCCTTCATCTATTAAGTGTGACATTTCATGAACACCATTTTAAAAAGTGTAACTGGAAATAAAATGATGTTTTCAGAAAGTAAATAAATGCATGTGTATTTGTAAGATTGTATGGATGTCATCCCTGATCTTAAGTCTCATTAAGGCCTCTTGAGCAGGCTGTATCTAGGCGGTTCTCTGACAACACCTCGCGGGAAATTAATGTTTGCAATTATATACTGAGCAGTCATGAAGTCTCTGGAGATTGGTGTATGTGGCCATTCCTCTCTGGATTTCATTCATGCTTGTGTTAACGCGTTTTCCTTGTACATCTTGCGGGTCCCACAAAATACAGTTTGCATTTATACATGAAGGAATGTTCGGGCTGCAAGTGCGTCATGAGAGTGAAAGGACTGAGTGAACAAAAGGAAAGTCCAAACCTCTAACATTTGACAGTTACGTTGAAGGTATTACTATCAACTAATAGCATAATGTTCTACATAGAAATATAAACATGGTTTCTAGTTAATACCAAATCCTAGACACTAAACACAGCGTTACAAGAGATAATCACGAGAAAGAAAGCAGAGAAAAACAGAGATTGACTAAGCAAAGAAAAATTCCATTGGATTTTTTTTGGCAAATTGATAAAAAAAATGAACAAATAAAGGCATTTCCACATAAGGAAATGCAAATGTGTCATCAATCAGTGGATATGCTGGGACAGGAGTGCCAAAAGAAGAGAGCAAAGTAAAACAAACCTTCCTCAAGTGTACAGAAAAAGATGCTAACAGGGCTTTAAGAGGCCTTCAAATAGCACCTAGTTGTGTGATCAAATATTGAGATAGTGACAAATGGTTATGATTCCCCTAATAACCAACAACATACACATTCATTTCGATACACAACTAGCCAATTCAGATTGATCTGGTAAATTGATATTGCCAATGACCTGAGCTGGCGGATTTATTACGGGAATCATATCAAATTTCACAAACTTTAGCCACAGTTTTCCATTTTAGTTTTTTAAAGACTTGAGAGTTCCAGTTTGTGCACATATCACATGTCAATCCGTAGTGGTTAATTGCCCAATGAATCAGTGATGGGGAACAGAGACATTCATTAAATCTACCACTGCCATCCCCACTGATGAATCTCACCACAGCTTTACAGAACAATTTCTTTCAACTTAACTTCATCATCCAAATCATTTGGATAATCCTAATTAAAAATGCTCAGAGGCAGATGTTTCCAGCCTTTCAAAAGTCTTACCAACTTCTCAAAACATAGTCAAAGTTTAGTTTAAAGAACTAGATACATACAGAGCATAACCTTCAGAAGACAACATCCTTCGTGCCCTTCCATTGAAATAAACACAGTGAGTTAAATTACAGCACACAATTTCTGTGTATCCACATTTAGCGAGTGCACTGTATTTTGACCAACATCTTTAGCAACTTCAGTCACAGCCATAGCCAGCTCGTATTTAAGCTGTATGCATTAACCTGTTGTCGGGGTGTAGTGTGAACTGATTCCCTACCCTTTGCCAATGGAATGGCTTCATTACTCTGGCAAGAAGTGAGTCCCATGTATTGCACAAATACCGGTGGACAGGGATGCCTAACTTGATGGGTTCCCCCTCTGGTGCACATTCTTCAGTTGAAAGGATGAGGTACAAGTAATACCAAGTTAAACCATTCGATTGATATAATGGCATGGGACTCATGTGACACATTTCCAGCCAACGTCATGAGAATTCCACTTTTATTTACCAGTTTCAATGGTGACCATACCAGAGCCAGCTCTGTTTTGAGGATGATGTATTGCAGTGCATTATTTTGTAGCGCATTAAAAAGAAAAAAACGATTTGTTGACATTTTGTCTTTCCGAACACCACCTAAGAGTGCTTTACTAATACGCCCATGCTACAGCGATTCTTAAAAGACACCTATGATTTTAACTGGGATCGGGAACGTGTTTTAAGATCCAGACTCTGGTTCATATAAGTTAGGTCAAAAGCTCCCCTTAACAATCAGAACTCATTCAATACGCGTGTGACTCTTACAATGCTATGGTCAGTGACAAAGGACTGTCTTGCCACTCTCACTTTTTGCCTCTCATTCTTTGGTGGATGGTTCCTAGCTGTTACTCTACAGTCTGTAAAAAGGCTTAAAACTCACCCTATATTTGGGGTCAATGGTATGTTTGAGTCCAGGGCTACTCTCAAGAATACACAATACCACACCAAGGTTTGTACATTTAACTCATGGGTTTTGATGATAGACAAACACAATGATAATTAAATTATTATTAAATAATAATTACACAATGATAATTAATAATATTTCTGATATGGCTATACTTTTACTCAGGGTGATATTGTTCAATAAGCTTGCTCTATCAATCAGGTTTCATACAACTGTTTTTGTATCACCCTGACTCTAATAATTGCAACGTGACCCCCTTACTAACAATTAAGATAAGTCTTGCATAGATGAAGAGCCATTGGTACCTAATACATTCAGATCAAATAGAACAACATTGAATATTATTATTCTATTTTCTGATACACACATCGTGTTTCCTGGGTGATCATATGATAGTTAATTTCATATACAATAAAAGCAAGATAATACTTAATAAATGCTACTCTTTAACAGATAACTCTTATAAAGTGGGGACAATCTTTGAATCCCCATCAACCTTTGCATGTTGAAGTCAAACTTGTTGTTTAATGCAAGTATCGCATTAAACCAACCAAGAATTATTTTGAAAAAGTTCCAATTTTATTTTTATTTTATTTTATTGAGCATTTGAAAGGCACTTTATACAATAGAATTGTGCTTCATAGTGCCACAAGGCTAAATGGGAAGGGAACAAGGAAAATAATAACAATGTCAAAAAGAGTAATATACAGTCATGGTCCTACTAGGCCTTGTGACATTCGGCTGTGCAAGTGCATTGAGAAGGGCAAGGGATGGGGATGGAAGGGGGAACAGAAGAGTGGACAAGTGCTGGAGGAGGGTCTGGGAGGGAAGTGCTAAAGGGAGCCAAGGAGGAGAACCTCAGGCTAGAGGCGATTCTCAACGTGGGACGTGGAGTTACCAAGCAGTGGAGGGGCTGATGGTATTGACTGAGAAAAAGGGCCTGGGATCCTGTGAGTTTCATGAGAATCAGGCCACCGTCACAGCAGCAGTTGGGTGATTGTCAGGGAAGGGAAAGACGTAGAGAAGAGCAGAGTTTTGAGACGTTTCCAGAACTTAAGGAGGTCTGGCTGAAGTCTGAGCTGGGCAGGGAGGCTGTTCCAAAGGGAGGCACAAGCCGAGGAGAGAGACCTGCCTCCCACTCTCTGCTTGGAGAAGTGTTTGACAGTTTGAGAGTTGGCATTAGAGAAGTGTAGGGCTCTAGCAAGGGAGTATTTAGGGTGGGAAAGTTGGAGATAGCATAGTCCCAGGCCACAGAAGGCTCTGCGGAGGATGCAGAGGGTTTTTAATTTGATCCTTGCAGCCACCGGGAGCCAGTGAAGAGATTTTAGGGCTGGAGAGATACAGTCCCTGAGCTTGAGGCCAAGGATAAATCTTGCAGCCCTGTTCTGGATTAGCTGCATGGGGCACAGGGACGAAAGAAGAAGATTGAGAAAGAGGCTGTTGCAGTAGTCCAGCATGGAGAGGACCAGAGCTCTGGAGACATTGAGGTTCTGGGAGAAGGTGAGAAAAGAAAGAATGCCTCTGAGGAAGTGGAGCTGGAAGTGAGACTTCTTGGTGAGGTCCTTGATGTGAGGGGTGGCAGAGAGAATGGAGTCGAATATGACCCCAAGGCTTTTGGCCTCACAAGATGGTGGAGTTAGAGGTCTCAAAGTGGGTGGCCAGAGGGTAGGAAGAAAGGAGTAAATATGTGTCCCAATGAGGAGGATCTCTTTCTTACTGGCATTGAGACAGAGATCATTTGCTGCACACTATGCCTGATTGGCTGACAGACAATCTGGAATGAGAGAAGAGGAAGAGGGGCAATTAGAGGGAAATTCCAGGAATGCTGTGTGTCATCAGCGTAACACTGGAAATGAGGAAAGAAGGAGAAGTTCAGGCGAGCACGAGGGGAGAAATATATTTTGAAGAGCCATTACAATAAGATAGAGCCCTGGGGAGAAAAGGAGAAAGGGCCCATTTGCAGTTGGGAAGGTCAGCTAGTCAGGAAGGAGGTCATACAATCCAGTGCCGGGCCAGTGATGCCGAGGGTGTCACTGAGTCATTTTATAAGGATGGAATGGTAGACCATCTAAAAGGCAGAGGGGAGATCGAGGAGAATGAGAACCGCAGGAGAGTTGGAGACAAGATTTGTGAGATGCCCGGAATTCAGATTTATGGTCATGAAGGCAATCAATAAAATCAGTGTGGAGGGTCAGTTTGGAGTGGACCAACTTTTCCAAGTGTTAACCCAGTAAGGGGGTGATAGAGATAGGGCGAGGATCCGCCGGGCAGGGCGGAAAGAGCTAGTGACGAAGGAGGGGTGAAAGAAGTCAGCAGGAGCCGGGGTGAGAGAGGAAATGTCATCCATGATGGTTCTGGAGGAGCAGGGGAGCACTTGTTCATAGAACAGGGCATGGTAGAGACCTCATCCGGTGCTATGGGCAGGAGGGAGGAGAGTGAGGGGCCTCAAACCTCAACAAGGACTAGAACCGTCCCTTAGGTTAGCAATGGACATGATTGTTTTATTGACAGCTCTAGTAGGTGAATATTCATTGGTTAGCAGTAACTATTTAAACTGATTAGGAATGTCATGTTATCAGGACATGTTATGTAGATGAGTCAACATTCTCTTTTTTCATTTGAGGAGTTTGGGAATCATTACCAGTTTGGTGGTATTTAGAGAAGAAATATTGCTAAACGTATTACTGTTACTACCAGGAAACCACGTCAGAACTAGAGGCAAGGCCCCCAGATTCTGAGTTGGTGTTATTCCATTGGGGTTTGGAGGAATTACCAACTGTGAACATTCCTCGAGTTTTAGGAGGTGAAGTGGAGGTAAATAAACCTCGGGCCAAATGTAGGATGTATGCCCTCCTCTTTCCCTCCAAACTCATAATATGGAGATGTGGTTAAAACTGGTCGTGATTCCATTACCTGTATTCACTAAAAAGACAGGCATCACTTCTCTTAATATATGATGTTGTATCTATATTAAAAATCCGTAATACAGAGTATTTAGCTCACACTTGATCTGCCAATTGTACTCTTTGGAGAAATAGACTAGTATCTATAAATGGAGGCAACCCTCCTGAGAACTGATTGAACCCAATTGGTTAACACCACTACAGTTAATAGAAATTAGCCGAAAGAAGTTGACGGAAAACATAATCCAAAGTAATCGCAAAGTCTTTATAGGCAAAATCCATAACAGTCTACATTCAATGCAAAAACAGACGAGAAATCAGTGCATGTCAGATGTATCATGCATCATCAGGGATGTAATCCCCCACCTAGTACCTAACCAGATCCAAGTGGCCATGGCCGTTGGCCTTCTTGTACTAAGCAGGCAAAGCAAGAAGACACTGGCCCATTGGCCATGGCCAGTGGCCCCAGCCTATGGCTGTGCCTCATATCCCCTGGCCTAGTAAGCAACCAGATCCCACCAGTCATGGCCTTTGGTCATGGCCAGTGGCTACAGCCTTTGTAATGGCCATTTTCCCAGTTGCAAAAATTAGGCAAAATACTGTGGTCATTCAATATTTATCAGATTTCACTGGCCTTGGCCACTGTTTCTATCACGAACACATCTAAAAGTACATGGCTCGCTGACTATTGGCACATGCCCGATTTCTGCCTGCTCCTTTCGTTTCTGTGATAGTTCCCCAGGGAAATTCTTGCGTAAACCTACCACAGTCAGCTCGATTCCACCTCGTAATACTGCAGTAGTCATTCCTGCGGTAATGCAGCATTGGGTTAATGTTGCAGTAAAAGCAAAACGCTTGACAATTTAAAAGCCTTCCCCATTGCCACTCTCCATGTTCACCCATCCTCCTTTCGAGGGCCCTTTATATCCCCCAACTCTTGTGTAAACCCTCACGCCATCTCCTATTATCCCCTTTCAATCCCCAGTTCCTGTGATGCATTTTTTTTTCTGAGTACATTTTTTCGACGTTTCCCTGGTGTTCCTGCCATAAGACAAACACGTTTGTCAAAAAACATGCGCTCCAGCTCCTTTTGCCCCAATCTCTCCAACTACGCCTGTGGTCCTTCTTCCCTCACCAACTCTGCCCTAATGTGAAACCATGCCTTTCCCTACTCACGATCTTGATTTGGGCATTTTTCTTTTGGGATTTCTTTTTTTTGGATTCGCGTTGTAATCAGTCTCATCGAAATAAATGGAGGCTTTTTACTTCTGAAAAGCCTCAGTGCTGCAATGCATCATGGGAGATAAATAACTTTTTTTTTTGGCCCGGGGGGAACGCGTACCCCATCTAATTTTTAAAAACTAATGGACGGATTTACAATGAGTGGAAACAAAGCAATATCTTGGGCCAAACTTGCCTTTTGTGTGTTGCAGATCTGTCCAGTGTTGTTCGTGCTACCCCTGTTCAATGTCAGCGCAAATTTCTATGTGGCGACTTGCATGGGAGTAGACTGAAAACAAACCTTTTATGGTTTCATTTCAGATTCTTCCCAAAAATGTCCAGTTTGAACCAGTGGTAGAAGTGTACCAAAAAAAAGTAGTGGAACTGTGGTCTCGGCAGGGGAGAGGCTAGGCGGAAGCATAGTGCAACATGTGACAAGGTGTTGCGGCCAGGGCATTGCAATAGTCTAGGTGACTAGTAACTAAAGCTCCTATAACAACTTTACTCTTGCACAAGGACATGAATGGCCACATCCTCTGTTTAGAATGGTGAATACGGTCGTAAGAAGTAAAAGAATGGTAAACAGAAAAAAATGAAAGCAGTGGAACACCTCTCCCGACTGTTTCCGCTCTCTTCGATCACTGGTTTGGATGGACCCACGGCAGACAATTATCACTAATCGAGACAATAAGGCAACATTCATTAACTACTCAAACAAGTTAGGATGCAATGTGCTCATCCAAGCCCACACCACTAGCCCAAGGCCTGATGCACAAAGGTTCCCAGTTGGACATCGGAGCAATGCAGTTAAGAGGGAGACATTAATTTACTTCCAAGTTCACTTTCTTCTCCATTCAATAAGGGCAGGGTGAAAGTTACGACATTTGCGATAATTCCATGTCTGCATTTTTTTTTAATATGCTGCTGTCCTCTGAATAAGGGCACACATGATAGGTGTAAAATGAAACAAGTAGAACATGTGCCTGCAATTGGTCATAGCATATTCATGGCAGATACCAACAAATGATTGTGGAGGTGATTTACACACATTGTAAATGTTGCCCACGTGCACGATTCTCTCTGGGGAACTTGGTCATGGGCAAGTGTTATGATCAAATGCACAAAAACAAGGGGGTGTTTCTCGCCAAGCTCAATTTCTCACTTCCTTCAGGGTATAATTCAGGGCCGAAAGGCCCATTAATTAACCTTACTGGCAGCTGCCCAGCTGCACAACGTCCTTTAGAACTGGTGTCCTGATGCTTAAGATCTGCATCACTGCTTAAATAAGAGCCCCTTCTGCCTGCCTTAGTGCTCCAATCTAAGAGCTGTCCTAAAATAGAAACCTCTTTTCTGCTTGTAGTATGCAGCAATCCCTCCCTAGTGGAATGGAGCAACCTAACGGCCAGGGTGAACAGGGGCATTCTGCACCATCTAGTTTTGTGAATTTGCAAAATCCTTTGATATCACATGATATGTCATTTATAATGCGCCTGTACATAAGTGTTTCTAGGCGCGACAAGGCAGGAATACAGAGGGAGGACAAGACAAACGATCGGTATCCAGTCATTTTATTGCAAACAAAACAGAGTGGTAAATTTCAGAGCAGACAATAAGGGGTTAAAATGGATTGGGATGGGTTGGGGTGGTGTTAAAAGGTTAAACAAATGGGAGTCTTGGGGGTACCCCCCAAATAATAAAAGAAAAGAAAAACATTCAGGGTTTTTCTGTGTTTGGTCCACAATGATATTGACCACTGTGTAATTGTTTGTGATAAGATCACATATAACCCATCAATCTTACTAGGCCTTGTGTCATTGGAAGGGAAAGGGGGGAGTGCCAGGGAGAGGGAAGGGGGAAGTGCAATCAGGGCAGAATTGCTCTGAGTAAGTGAAGCCAGGGCAGCGCGTCTCTGGGTAAGTGCAAGGAGGCAGGGGACTGTAAAGGTTATAGTTGCAGCCCCTAAGTGTGCGGTAGGCCTGGAGGCAGTGCAGGGAAGACTGATCATGGAGGAGCCTGGAACCCAGTGAGACTCTGAGGGTAGCCAAGCAACCAGTCAGAAATGGAGGGTGAGAGAGAAAGCAGAGGAGAAAGTGAAGGTGTTGAGCTGCTTCCGTAACTTCAGGTGGTCCATCTCCATTTGAGAAGGGCAGGGAGGCCACTCCAGAAGGAGGCACATGCAGAGGAGAGAGTTCCCCCCCCCCCACTCTCTGTTTGGAGAAGCATCTGACCCTTAGAGAGAGTGAAGGGCTCACAAAGGATGGCATTTTGGAAGAAAGAGGTAGATGTAGTGCAGGCCCCTGCCCCAGAAACCCTTGAGGATGATGCAGAGGGTCTTGAACTTGATCCTAGCAGGCACTGGGAGCCAGTGGAGAGATTTCAGGGCTGGAGAGTCATGGTCCCAGGGCTTGAGGCCAAAGATAAATCTTGCAGTCCTGTTCTGGATTAGTTGCAGAAGGCGGAGCGTAGAGGAAGGTAGATTGAGAAAGAGGCTGTTTCAGTAGTACAGCCTAAAGAGAACCAAGGCTCTGGAGACAGTGAGCTTCTGGGGCAAAGTGAGAAAAGGAAGACTATCTCTGAGGAGGTGCAGCTGGTTGGGGGCCTTATTGGCAAAGTCTGTGATGTGAGGAGAGAAGGAGAGAATGAAGTTGAAGATGACACCAAGGTTTATGGCCTCACTGGAAGGTGAAGAAGAAGGCCCAAGGAGGGTGGCCAGAGCGAGAGAGGAAAAGCAGGAACAGGGTTCCCAATTAGAAGGATCTCTGTATTACTGGCATTAAGGCAGGGATCGTTGGAGGCGCACCAATCCTGAATTGCGGATAGCAAGTCAGGAATGAGCGAGAGAGGAGAAAAGGATGAGGGGAGCCTGAAAGTTAGAGAAGGTAGAGATCAGGTGGCCCAGAGGGGGCAACTAGACATTGACGGGCCAGGGTGAGAGAATATAGCCCTAGGGAACTTAACATGTGGAGACAGAGGTGGTGGAGAGAATGGACAAGTTGGACCTGGGAGGGTCGGTCCAGGAGGAAGGAGGTCAACCACTCTAGGACCTGATCAGTGATGCCCAGGTTCTCACAGAGTCAATTGATCAGAGTGGCGTGATTGACCCTCTCCGAAGCAGAGAAAATGTCAATGTGGATGAAGACAGAGGGAAGGCTGGATTCAAGATTTGAGAGCAGATCATCATGGGTGTTCAGGAGAGTGGCTTCTGTGCCTCTGGCTGCTCAGAAGCCAGACTGATGGTCATGGAGACAACCCACATATTTAATGTAGAGAGTAAGCTGGGAGATGGCCAGCTTTTCGAGGAGTTTGCCCGGGAAAGGAGTGTTAGAGATCAGGTGATATTTTGCTGGACAGGTATGATCGGCAAAAGGCTTGTTAGGGAGGGGGTGCAAAAGGGAGTGCTTGATGAGAGGGGAAAGATCCAGTGGTGAAAGAGTGTTTGCAGAAATTGGTCAAGCCTGGAGTGAGGGTGTCAATGTGGTCAATGATGGTTCTGGAGGAGCATGGAGCACCTATTTGGATGACACTGGCATAGATCGGACTTGTCTAGAAACATAGTCAGGTGTTGTCAGAGAGAAAGAGGACAAAGGGGGAGGAGAGGTAGAAGCGGCCAGAATTGGGCTGAGAGAGGTAGAGGCAGAGGAAGAGGAGAGTGAGGACAGGATGTCCTTAGTTTTACTGGTGTAGTGAGAAGCCAGAGCCATTCAGAGGGCCTGTCAGGGGACAGGATATGTGGAGACTGCAGGAGAATTGGCCAGCACCTGGCAGATTTTGAAGAGTTTGGCTGTGTTGTTAGAGGCTGCAGAGAGGCGGGCTTGGATGTGGACTCTCTTCTTGTACAGGACAGAGAGTATGTATTGCCTTTGGAGCAGGCGGCAGGCCAGTTTGTCAGAGGATGTGCCCAATGCCCTCCACTTCCTCTCAACCATCCTGCACTTGCATTTCAGGGCAGCAAGGTTGGAGTCATACCAAGAGTTGCACTTGGAGGTAGGCTTCAGATGGATTCCCATGACAGGGGCAATGATGTCCAGAGTGTTGGAGATATAAAGATGCAGGTTAGAGAGGGCTGTGTCAGAGTGTGAGTCAGCCCCAGGAGTATGAGTAGCCGAGAAAGTAGAGGCAAAGGCATTCAGTGACACACGCTTCATGGGCCAAATGACCGAGAAGGTTGGTGGCAGTGCTGGCGTGGGCTTTATCTGAGGGATAGAGAGCTTCAGGTGAGAGGAAACAGAAAGTGATCAGTCCAAGAGAAAGGAATGGTGAGAGGGCTAAAGAGTGGGATGTCTGAGGAGGTGACAACATCCAAGGTGTGTCCGGCAGAGTGTGTCGATCCAGAGGGTAGAATGGAAAGCGAGAGTGTGTCGCAGAGGTTGCGGAAGATCCCAGTGACAGGATTAGAAGCATCCAGGTGGATGTTGAGGTCTCAGAGGATGAGAAGTTGAGAGGTAGAGGCAAGGAGAGAAGAGGAGAGGGCAGCCCATTCAGAGAGGAAGAGGGCAATCTGGCCAGGTGGCCTGTAGATGGGGGCCACAGTCAGAAGGAGAGGCCAGGAGAGATAGAGAGCCTGCAGAACAGACATTCAAAGAAGGAGCAGGTCTGCGTAGGAATGACAGAAGCAGGGACCCACTCTGGAAAGATCAGAGCTACTCCACTTCTGGGTCGGTTGGATCTGGGCTTGAAAGGGATCTTGTAGCCATCAGGGAGGAGAGGGTCAAAACTCGCGACAGAGCTGGCCGTGAACCATGTCGCTGTGAGAGCGAGGACATCCAGATCGAGTTCTTCGAGGAGGTGGCAGATGTCAGATCGCACCTTTGTGGGTGTGTCATTTTCATAAACTACAACTGGTCACTCATTGTTCATCCCATCTTTTTGCAAATGCAAACAAGCTACAACCCTTATTCCACTCACGTATTGCTACAATGTTGCGGTTTAAAAATCGGTTACTTTGCTGTGCCATCCAAAGTAAGTGATGCTTGGCTCATTGCATATTTTCATGGCCTGATTATGGGTTTCACGGTCTTATCTCCTGTAATACTGCCAAACAGAATTACCATTATCACATGCATCAGTTATTCTGCATTTTACAGTCTCAAACGACTCTGTGTGGATTGAGAATGACCACATGTGGTAATTACTGCATGTTATGCTGTAGAGCTTTTGTTCTGTGCCAAATCACACCCGTATTGGTATCAGAATGCCGAGACTAGTCCAAGACGGTATATTGTGTCCTCACCAGGGATTCTACGTCTGATCTGTGAAAGAAAAGGTGATTTAAGGACGACTGAGGTATGGGAAAAGAGGGGGGTAGGAATGAGGTATCCGGGTGGAGAGTGTTTCAAGAAGTGTGTTGGTCCTGTTAAATACACGTCCTATGTAAACGTTATAGCAAGGCATCAGTGGTGTATTTTAAGTGACTGCAATAAGCATGAAGGCAAATCATGCAAACTATTCCCGAGTATAATTGGTGCAGTGGCTTTGTGTGTGGCTCCTGGGATGTGCTTTAGCAGACCATTTGGAGAACATGTAATAATTACTGCATGTGGTCACGCTTTTTTTGGGGGGGTGGGTGGTTACCTCCACACCAAAGCAGGAAGATTTCAAAAGTTTTACATCTGAACTCGGAATTTGCCATAGTGGTAAAACATCCAGTATTCTAATAGAACAGGTGATTACAACTACCGCCTACAACTACCACCAAACTTTCAATCAGGCCCTTATTATGTTTATTCATTTTTATGGATGGAAAACATTTCACACTACCCCGAAAAATGCCTGCCAAGAAAATAATTTGGCCAAACACCTACCAAGCAGTCATTGTGATAAAGCAACCGCTGAGGTTTGACCCAAGGTTTGATTATATATCAGTACTCGGCGAGGGCGCAATCAGAATGAAAGAGCCATTCTGATTGGCCCTCGCCGAGTCGTTACCAGGCCAGGAATCCCTCTGTCGGGATTCCACGGCCTTTGTCTCCGGCGGGGGCGAGGCAGCCCTTCAGCCAATGAGGAGGCTTGAAGCAGGGCCATCCCCACTCCGAGCCTCCCCAAGGCTGAGAGGCTACCTTCGCCCCCCACTGGGGACAGAGGTAAGGTTTTTTTTTTTTCCTTCCCTCCCTCCTCCCACCTCCCTACGTTCCCCACCCCCCTTTACCTTCTATGCCTTGGTCCCCGGCAGGGGATGATGAAAGCATCCAGCCGTGTGAAGACTCAGAGCGGGGCCAAACCCGCTCCGAGCCTCCACACGGCTGGAGACTTCCATCGTCCCCTGCCGGGGACCCAGGTACTTTTTTTTTTTTTTAAATCTTTGTTTTTTTTTCCCTTTCCTCTCCCTTCCGCCCTCCCAACCCCACTTACCTTCTTTTTTTTGGGAGCGGACGAGCTGGAAACGCTTCTGTTTCCAGCGCGTCCGCTCCCGATGGCTGCCATGGAAAGGGAAAACGGACTCCGTTTTCCCCTTTCATTGGTGGCCATTTTCTTTGAGGTCTTTTTTTTTTTCCTGAAACGCTGCAGCATTTCGGGAAAAAAATAAAGCTTTTAGTGCCCTGGTCATGCAGTTTTTTGCGGGCCGGGGTACTAATAGCTATATGCCCCTCGCGGCGGGGGCATTACCAACTCTGGTAATGCCCAGGGCCTTCGTTAAGGCCCTCGCTTCGCTCGGGGCCTATAACAATGGCCCCGGGGCATTACCTGAGTCGGTAATGAACCCCGCCGCTCAGGGCATATTGCTTAATTATTGGCTGTTCATTCTGTCATTAATCTAACTGTGCCCAAACCTATTCATTTTGAGGGAGTCTAATATGTGAGCAGATTATACCACAAATAGAAAAGTAAAAGCCTAGTAGCAGACCTCAATGAAGCATCACACTGATTTGACATTAAAGGGTCTGAAGAATACAAGAGTCACAGGGTCTTCGAACAAGATATATGTAATACCAATACTTGCAAAGACCCCGCTGGATAGGACAGGTCATTCTTTAATTAACTTGAATGAAACTCTTCAAAAAGTAATATAAACTTGAGCCAACTAATAAAGTATATATGTCTGAACCACCCCAATGTTTTCTCAGCTTGAACGTTTACACCAGAAGCTATGATTGCACTGAACTATTGACGCACCATACACAATGCAACTATGATTGAAAAACATTGTTGGATCTGATTTAATTAATTAATTATTCTTTTGTAACACACGCAAGACCGGGCACCAGTCTCTAGGCCCGGGGACGGGATTCAAACCTGTGTTGCTGTGTGTTGCCTTGCTTCAAGACAGACGTGTTGCGCCTGAGCTATCCTGCCAGCATGTGTTTCCCCTGAGCTATCCTCCCGGGCCACGCTGTCCCTGAACTATCCTCCAAGCCAGTTTGTTTTACTATAGTAAATTAGACACAAAAGTGAAAGTGTAACATAGAAATACAAAATGATGCCTGGATAAACATACTGGGTTGCATGCACAAAAAGAACTCTGAATCATTACATTACGGAAAAAAGGACCATTTTCAACTCAAAAACCGAAGTGACATCAGAAGGTTACCAGCAAGAACCAAACTGCCTATACGGCTAAATTGTCAAAATGTGATCATTTGCTGCATCCAAACAGAGAAGGAACCAAAACGTCTGCTACTGATGCCCTTGACCACCCTTCCGTACTAATCAGAAAGACAGGCAGGATCGCGGTATCAATCAAGGCCTTTGATTGGATCTCATCCTTCGAGTCAGACACATGTTGCTCCCATATGAGGGATTTAATGCCAGGGATTTAATATGTTATAACACACGGATGTTCCTGAACATACTGAAACATCGGAGCATAGATATTTGCAAGTATTAATTTGGTCCCAAAGACTAATAAAAACCCCAGCAACATGACCAGACCCCTTCCCACGTGTTCAAAACCGCCCATCCACACCAACAAGCTCATTCTAGACCATCCTTCAACAACCTCCTTATCATTGGCTCATCCAGGTGTAAAGGACTCCGAGGTCATGCTCCATTGGTCCAGGCTGCTGCCCACTGGGGCATCCATTCCCCCCATCAAAGACTTCATAAATGAACTTCTCATGTTCTGCAGAGCCCTAGTGAAGCATCTCTTCCACTCTGCCTTTCGCCCAGAAGAGCAATGGTCTGATGACAACCTTGTCAACCGGGATTTCGTATAGTGGTTGCAAGCATAAGACCAGTCCCAACTACTATCCACTACGTGCATAACCCAGAACTCACTGTGTCCTCATCTGAAAGGCTTCCCCATCTTGCCATGTAAAAAGAAAATAAAGCAATGTTTATTCTTTAGATTTTTGATAAAAAAGAGACAATCAATCCCCTATGTGCCTCTACGGCAAGAAAGTATACGCTTCCAATTTGGTGAATTGGAACATTTTCTTTCTCCCTGGAATGTGAACATATTGCTCTAAATGAGTTTCCTACTTCTGGTCTTAATGCAAAATGACATAATGTAAAATCTTGCATGTCAGGCTGCACGTCTGTCTTACAGCTAGAATCCAGTTCAGTTGTTTCAGATCAATGCTGTTTGTCGAATCTTGACCATTACAAAAGTCACTGCAATGCTTGTGGATCAGGTAGAAAAGGGAATTGAAGTCATGAGCCGTGAATATAGCTTAATCCTTAAATCGGGTCTTACACATCAATGGGGCTGCTTTACTCCTTGAAATCCTACAATCTCATGGACTGAGACTTTGGAAAACCTCCTCACCACTTACAGACTGCACATGGTGGACTCCTTGACAATCTGCATTGTGCCACCAGCAATGAAGACGATTGACAGAGACCTACAGTTCTAAGAGACATCCTTTCTAGACTTTACAGAAGGTAAGGTTTATACTCTATTATTTGTATGGATGCTTCCGTCATGCTTCTTGCCTCACAATATTGCCCATGATATATCAATATGCATACTTCATGATCCTTACATGGTTATGCTGCGAAGTGTCTGGCCATAATTCTGGGGCCCTGTGTAGGCAAAAACTATCTGTCTATGATCTTCTGTTGAACTTTTCAACATACATAGCCCACCATCAAGGCAGTTACAAAATGGCTGCATAGATCTCACAAGTTTAATGTTTGCATGTGATATTGCACAGTCTGCATTTCAAGCTTCGCTCTGGCTTCTAACTTGCGCCCCAGGGCATTACCTGACCCGTAGTGACCCGCCTACTTGGGATGTATTGCTTAAGTATTAAGAAACCTATACTAAAAGGTGTAGGTGCCGAAACCTCGAAATAGATGTGGCAAGCAAAACAAAAGAAAAGGGTAGATTGTCCATAGGTTAAAGAAGCAAAAAGCTGAATGTGAACATTTCAGGATTTAGATGGAAATTACAGAGAATGTTATGTTATGTGTTGTTATTCTATTGTGATTTATACCAGGCAGTGCCACCATTTTCATTGTCTCCAGGTGTTCTGGCTGATCTGAAAAGGAAGAGGTTTTGGGGGCTTAGTTAGTGGGATTGAGAGGGGGAAGGCACAAGAGAGTTTTATTGTGCTGTTGGTAGCATCAGGAGTGCTGGTATGGTTTCAGTTGATCGACTTTATGTGCTGTTTGGTGCATAAGCGTGTATGGGGTGAATGATGTGCGGTTGGCTTATTTTTTCTGTTTGGTGTTGTGGAGTGTCTGTAGTTTGTGGTTTTATTTTTGTTTTTTCTTCATCAAAGCTATGTGTTTGATCTGTTCGGTGTTTGAGAGTGAGTGTGCAGAGTATTAAAGAGTTTTCAGTAGGTTTAGTGGGTAGTCTGAGTCCTTTTCTGAAGGGTACTTTCATCTGACTATTTAGTATAGCTCACTGATTTGCGGTAGGATGCTTTATTTCTTTGGATGGCCCTATTTCAGGCAAGCAGGTTTCCATTGTGTTCAGTGTTTCTATTGAGCTGTGTTGACGGTTTCTCTTCTTTCTCTTCTATGATGTTTCCTATATAGCTTGGTGAGGTAAAGAGCCATGTTCTTAACAATTTTCAGAACTTTTTTTAATGTCTCAACTAGCATCCCTCAGGACTCGGGAGACCTCATGAGACAGATGCGATCATCTTGCTGAGGTGTCCCATAGTAGAAATAAGTTCTATATTTCAGACTCAGGCCCACCTATCACTGGCCATTTGCCATGTCATTCTCATTAAACCACAAGTTCTAACATATGGGATCATTTGCTTTCATTGTGCCTGTCAAATAGCTGGAATCTCCCACCCCCTGAGCTCCTAGATCCCTTTTCTGCAAAACTGATCAATGAGTGCATCCAAACAATTGTCCATTATTTTATCCAAAATGTGTCAAATCCCTACCATGAGGAAATGTGACACGATTAACACTAGTGAGGGCCGCTGCAGTATTTAACGGTTTAAACTACACATAAATGAACGCTCGAAGTACAACCCTATTTCCAATTTCAAATAACCACAGCAGGGGAGAAAAGTAAGCATCTGTTCATGTGAAGCCTTCTCCAGAAATGCCAATTGATGTTCCTTTTCTCTTTCCTGATGGAGAAATTAGTAGCTGTCCATGCCAAGCCTTCTACAGAAACACGTATTGATTTTCCTTTTCGCCTTCATGATGTAGTAGTAAGCAAATGATTGCACCAAGCCTTCTCCAGAAATGCATATTGATGTTTCTGTTCATTTACCCGATGGAGAAGTAAGCAGCTGTTCATGATACGCCTTCTCCAGAAACACCTATTGATGTTCCTGTTCTCTTGCCTGGTGGAAAGTTAAGCAGCCATCATGCCAAGCCTTCTCCAGAAACAACTATCGATGCACCTGTTCTCATTCCTGATGGAGAGCTAAGTAGATGTTCATGCCAAGCCTTCTCCAGAAACGCCTTTTGATGTTCCTCTTCTCTTTCTTGATGGGGACGCAAGCAGCTGTTCATGCCATGCCTTCTCTAGAAACGCCTATTGATGTTCCTGTTCTCTTTCCTGGGGGAGAGGTAAGCAGCTGCAATCTGTCTCCAGAAAAACCTATTGATGTTCCTGTTCTCTTTCTTGGGGGAGAGGTAAGCAGCTGTTCATGCCAAACCTTCTCCAGAAACGCCTATTCATGTTCATGTGCTCTTTCCTGATGGAGAAATAAACAGCAGTTTGCGCCAAGCCTTCTCCAGAAACGCCTACTGATCTAGTAACTTTCAAGCTCAAAATGTACCCGTGCACAGCTCCTACACTTACTCTTACTCATTATCCATTAACAATCCAGTACAAAGCATATACTGGGAAGAATAGTAGCACCACTGCTATTTATCTTAAAAATGGCATCAGCTATTGCCATCCCTCCTCCCCAAGAGCCACCACCACCACCACCAGCTGGAGGACCTACATAACAAAAAAAGCACAGTATTTCCAAAGACAATGAAGAAGACCAAAAAGATTAGGTAGAGTATGTTCCTACCTCTAGCACCCAGAGAGAATCAAGTGTGTGACAGTTCTTTACCACTTTTGGGAATGTATCAAAGGCTTAAGCTACAAAAGTGAAATGCACTGAGTACAACTTGGTACTCAGTCACGGACCACCTGGACATTATTACTATGGGACCACATACATGCGCCACCACACCAAATCCAACTACCACAATGCTCTCAGAAAAAGAGTGTTCCTTTCTTAGCAAGTAGTAGGCTGTCTTCCTCCACATCATCTTCCTCAACCAATACGGTAACCACAAAGCCTACTTCGGTGGGACACAAAATCCAACCAGCTATCTTGCAAGCAATAAAAGAGGCTGTTGATCCATATCTTTGGAAGCTAAAAGTCCTCTGTATATACTTCAGCACACCACTCTGCAGGGGGAAGCAATTTCGACATGCGTTTGAAGCTGTAATCAAAGAGCATGAGAAACATTGCCCACTACCTTAGAAGTAACACACACGCAACATCTTCCCCTGTCCACCTGCCCCTCCATATTAGTGCTTGGTGCCTCTTCCCTGATTTCCCTCCTCATCTTACGTTCTAACCTCTCCTGCAAACAACAAAAAAAAAGTTCATTTAGGAACCACCTTCACAGTTAAAAAATAGAACAAAAAAAAATCTTATAGACTCCATCTACTTTACATTTCTCAGTAAAGTACATAGACTCATTACATTTTTCCAACATTTCCATTAGCATTTTCTGTTATGATAATGGGAATAATGTGACGTTCATCCCCCGTTTGAGTGACCAGAACGGGGAATGACAGCCCGACAGCCCAAGTTATCGGTCCAAGCGAAGTGTGTCTGTGTGTGCCATGATGTCTGCGGGCTTCAGCGTGTTATAAATAAATAAATAACACATGCTCTGGACTATTATCCTCCATTGCAGCCCCTGCAATGGGGGATAAAGGCCATCAGCACCCCTGGCTTCCAAAGCGGGCACACTGGGTGCTAAAAAATAGATTTTTCTTCCTACAGCGGGACGCAGGTAAATTCTTTTCCAAGATGGCCACCATGGAAAGAGAAGGCAGGGCTCTGTACAGAGTCCCTCTTCCCTTTCCATGTCAGCCTGCAGAATCCTATGACCATATTACCTCAAGCACATTTTATTCCCTTTCAAACCTATCCTATTTTTGCATAACTTTACCACATAGTCGGTGCCAGGTGGACATGGTCACTGTAACACTATTTTTCATCCCTCGCAGTCATGGCCAGTAGCCAGATTGTCCGCGTCATGACCTTATACCATGACCTGGACAATCTGGCCACTGCCCATGGCCACAAGCTATACTTCAGTCTCTAAAGGTATATCACCATTTTTTGTACCTACATTATGACACTTGTCAAAAAATAAAACCCGGGCACCTTTGTAAAACCATGCTTTAAGGTCCTTGCCAATGCTCCTTACACAAGTTTTCTTGAAATCCGCCCATTTTTTATTTTTTCAAACGTGGCAAAATATATGTACATACAATAGTCATATAACATAGCCCCCACTTGACAACAATCCATTCAGTCTTTACACAAACATTGAATGTTGGGTCTATAATCTTTTTCAAAATGTTTGTCCACATTCGTCAAACGGCAACAAAGTTATAAGCCATCTAAAAATGTTGAGACCCACCCTCTAATTTCGCCCCCTCTTGAGAAAACTCCACCAAACTTTAGAAAAACATGTATATCTCGATCTAAAATCTTTTTGCAAACTTTTGTATAGATTCGTCAAATAGCACCACATGTATAAGCCTTTACATTATTTTAGGACCCCCCCTCTAATTTTGCCCCCTCTTGACAGAATCCCACCAAACTTTGCAAAACCATTTATAGCTAGATCTAAAATCGTTTTGCCAACTGTTGTGCAAGTTCGTCAAATGGCACCACATTTATAAGCCTTTACAATATTTTGAGACCCCCCTCTAATTTTGCCCCCACTTGACAGAATACCACCAAACTTTTCAAAACCATTAAAATTAGGTCTAGAATCAAATTCCAAAAGTACATGCAGTTTCATTGAGTCACACCAAAGTTATAAGCCATCCAGAAACTGCTTTTCACCAACCCAGTAATGCAGAAATAGGCACAGATGTCCTAGGACATCAGGGCTGTGCCAGGACATCTGGGGTGTTCGTGGAATTTGGGGAATGAAAACCCCCCATTTTTTTTAGCTTTTTGTGGCCATATTCCATCCCATCACCCCCACCTCCGCAGTGATTATTTGTTGAGTTTGACAAGTGCAATGTTGCAATTTTGTTTTTTTCTACCGCCCTGTCCGCGGACACCGGCAAAAGTCAGCGAATCCAACATGGCGGCGTCTCAAGAAAACGGACGTATTTCACGCTTTTCCCCATCCAATCAATGTCTGCGGACTTCACATAGCCCGATAGGCCAATCATATGACTGTCTGTGGACTGAACAGGGAAATGGGTCCACAGACCGAACCCAGATATCACTATTTTTTTAACTTATTTTTAGCCCGTTTTAAAGAAAACTATTGGACGGATTTGCACCAAATTTACAAAAGCACGCTTTCGGGACCAAGCTGCCGCTCCTGCCGCAAATTTGGTGAAAATCCGTCACAGGGATTGGGCTGCTGTCAAAGTTTTTTTTCCATTATGTCTATGGAAGAAAAGAAATGTGGGACCCCCCTATAACTTTGCCCGCACTTGATGAAAATTCACCAAACTTGACAAAATTCAGAGCAGGCCATATACTCTTTTTGCAAAGTTTGGTGAGGATACGTCCAGGGGGAGCAAAGTTATAAGCCGCCCAAAAAGTGCTCTTAACCATAACTACAGGGCCACTACCACAGGCCCTGTAATATGTATATATTCTCTTGCCTTCAATTTTAATGGTTAAGAAATAATTAAAATGGAAACTATGAGGTTTTAATCTGGGTCTGGAAGTTTTTTGTACCAGGCGTAGCATTTATCTTGGATGGCTGATCGGTTGAAGTACAAACATAGCAACCTTTAGGGTTGCTATGTTTTAGTTTCCCTTCCATAAAATATGTATATATATATTCAATGAAAAAACTGTGTTAAGCGGACGTTATGGTTAAGTTGCACTAATAAAAACCTTTGAAATTCACTGAAAAAACGTTGTTAAAGAGACATTATGGTTAAGTTGGACTAATAAAACCTATGAAATTCAATGAAAAAACTTTGGTCAAGGGACATTATGGTTAAGTTGCGCTACTAAAAACCTATGAAATTCAGTAAAAAAACTGTGTTAAAGGGACGTTATGGTTAAGTTGCGCTAATAGAAACCTATGAAATTCAGTAAAAGAAACTTTGTTAAAGGGTCATTATGGTTCCAAGTAAAACTGAAAAACCCCTGAAATTCACCAGTTATGGTAAGCTAAGCAACCATAACTCACGCCACCACCGCGCACTGCTAAGACTAACACCCAGGACATCAAAGATGACATCACAAATGTCATTGATGACATCACTGATGACATCACATGTCTGACTCCCCCTTTTTTTCCTTTACTGGTATATCTAGGCCAGTGATAGTAAGGAACAAAAAATTCAAAACATTTTTGGGACCCCCCCTCTAATTCTGTCCCCTCTTGACAAAATCCCACCAAACTTCCAAAATCATTTATATCTATATGTATTATCAGTTTCCAAATTAAGTGTAGATTTGTCAAATGGCACATCATTTATAAGCTTTTACATAATTATGGGACCCCCTCACTAGTTTTGCCCCTCTTGACAGAATCCCACCAAACTTTGCCAAGAGCGGGTGAAGTAGTTGCGTGCGTGTGTGGTTTTCGTTTGCTCGTGTCACTAACTCTGCTGCGGTCTTTACTGATACGTATTTCCTCCAACGCATGTGCACAGACTTCTTTACTGCGTGAAATCTGCTATGCACGTGTGCTTTGCTACTTGAATTCTTCTACGCCTGAGCGTGGTCTACACTGCTATGTGCTTCCTTCAACACGTGTGTGCGGTCTTCGCAGCTACGTGTTTTCCACAACGCGTGTCCGTGGTCTTCACAGCTACATGTTATCTACAGCACGTGCGTGTGGTCCTCGCAGCTATGTGTTTTCCACAGCGTGTGCAAGTGGTCTTCACAGCTACGTGTTTTCTACAGCGCACGTGCACAGTCTTTGCAGCTACGTGTTTTCCACAGTGGATGTGCACGGTTTTCACTGCTATGTGTTTTCTGTTAATGCCTGTGCGCGGTCATCATTTATGCGTGTTTTTCTTCAACGCGTGTGCGTGTTCAGATGAGGCGCATATGAGCTCGGATTCATCTGGTAAGAGCACACGTGCGAGTTTGAAAAAGATACACCGATATGTGCTTTCTTCAACGCGTGTGCGTGGTCTTCTCAGCTATGTGTTTTCTACAGCGCCTGTGTGTGGTCTTCGCAGCTACGTGTTATCTGCAGTGCATGTGTGTGGTCTTCACAGCTACATGTTTTCTACAATGCGTGTGCATGGTCTTCGCAGCTACGTGTTATCTACTGCGCATGTATGAGGTCTTCACAGCTACGTGTTTTCTACAACGCGTGTGTGTGTGGTCTTCGCAGCTACGTGTTATCTACAGGGCGTGTGCGCGGTCTTCACTGCTACGTGTTTTCTGTTAACGCCTGTGCATGGTCATCATTTCTGCGTGTTTTCTCCTGCGTGTCCATGTTCGGATGAGGCGCGTGTGAGCTCTGATTCATCTGTTTTTTTATATGTTTTACTGTGATGTCTGCGGACACTGGATGCAAATCCAAGATGGCGGGCGTTTCCTCAAATCTGACGCACTTCACCCCAGCCAATCAGAGAGCATGTCGCATGTCCGTGGACATGACGCAAGCCGCTTGGCCAATCCGTGTCCTGTCCGCAGAGCAAACAGGGAAGTGTGTCCGTGGAGCGGACATAGATATCACTAATTGTTTTGCCTTATATTTTGGTTATTTAAAAAAAAGTGCTGGACGGATTTACACCAAATTAACAAAAGCGCGCTTTTGGG
Organism: Ambystoma mexicanum; assembly: GCF_040938575.1. Classification (NCBI taxonomy): domain Eukaryota; kingdom Metazoa; phylum Chordata; class Amphibia; order Caudata; family Ambystomatidae; genus Ambystoma; species Ambystoma mexicanum. The sequence continues at coordinate 211,111,214 of NC_090922.1, read as the reverse complement.
ACCAAGCCGCCGCTACTGCCGCAAATTTGGTGAAGATCCGTCCAGTGGTTTGGGCTGTAGGCATGAGCAAAGTTTTTTCCCATTATTTCTATTGGAAAAACAGAAGTTTTGGGACCCCCCTACAACTTTGCCCCCCCCCGGACCAATCCTCACCAAAATTTGCTAAAAAAATCAGAGTGGGCCATATACTTTTTTTTTGCAAAGTTTGTTGAGGATTCGTCCAGGGGGAGCGAAGTTATTTGCCACCCAAAAAGTGCTCTTCCTATGGAATTAGCAATTTAACCATAACTACACAGCCACTACCATGGGCTGTGTAATATATACACCTAAAATATTCAACAGTCAAAATCAATACTGTATCTAGACACTGACTCCAAAAGTAACTTTTCTGTTACATTTCTGATCAATTTATCAAAGCTAGCCATATTAGGTTGTAGTTCAAGGCAGAACCATCTGTGTCTGAACGTCCCCACCTTGAAATGTATGCTTTTATAAAGGTTTGCTTTGCGATAGTCATGAGTGTTTATGGTATTCGGAGCAGCAGGTGATGGACTGCATACAGGGGTGTTGCTAGGTCTGGAAAAGATCAAGGGCTAAGCTAATTTCGGGACTGGCAGGATTCAGGGCTAGCTATAGCCTTTTGGTTGTAGTCCCTCAGTTTCTATCCTGGGCTGCAACCAAAAGACCCGGGGCTATAGCCCCCTCTGCCTCTCACCCCCATAGTAACGCCTCTGGGCAGCATCGAGTTTACAGTCACAGTCTTTGGGTTTGAAATTGCAGTCCTCAGTATTATGGCCATTTTGAGAAGAAATCTTCATTGGGGGTTGGGACCCATATAGTTAGGTTGGTGTCCTGGTTGCACATTTCAAGATTTCTGGAGAAATGTATAATTGTATTTCCATTGAAGGACAGGTGGTTAGGAATTTTTCACACGATCATTCTGGTTAAGCACTTCCTTCATATCATGTGCTCACGGCAGAATACAAGGATTGCCAGCAGAAGAAAAGGTGCATTGAAACTCTTCTCTGCTCCTTTACTTCAAATGTTCCATTGGTTTTGTTGACACTTGATCCTTGTTTTTGTGGCTTTCGAGGTCTAGTCCCATCCAAGTCCTACAGCTGAATTTGTTCTACTTAGTGCCTTTTTCCCCAGAAAAAAGTCTTATGACTGCAACACTTCACATATCTCTGGGTTTGTTAGTGTTGCACTGTGGCAACATGAGGGAATGGTTGCCAAATTTGAAGCAGCTTGATCAAAAGCTCAGGAACAGAACCTGACTGGCAACACCTAAGTTAGTTGGATCCTCAAAGCATGACTGAACTGGAACGAGCAAGGTAGCAAATCCCACAGAGTTCCAAAAATGACCTCAAAATATACTACCTGCCCATGACTGGCATGTCAGTTTCCCAAAGAGGTGGCTGCCAACATCAAAGCTCTAATCATTACAGTGCATCTGTTCAACACTATCAATATTCATCAATTAAAGAAATTCTGTTTCAATGCATGAGTCTGTATATCTCATAGAGCTGGGGTCTGCAACATCTAGTTGTTTGTGTGTTTTGGGCTATATACCCCCTGGGTCCTGGCCTGCATAGCCAATGGTGAGGGATCATAGGAGTTGAAGTCCAGAACATTTAGAGAGGCACAAGTTGCAGAAACTTGTCATAGAGGATATGAAATTTGATAAACTGCCTTTCCTGACAAGACTTACCCTTGAAGGATGTAATGTTTCATGACTATGAACAAGATCTAGTTTATAGTTCCATGCTGTATGACAAGCGGCACCCTCATCAAGAAAGAGCACACCAGGGGAATGTTGGGCTTCTCCAAGTGGCCGCAGAGCTGTACTCCTTCAGTAAACTACTTGGTTGGTAATGCCGACTGAGATTGGAACAGGAAAAGCCAAGTCAGTGCACTGAAAAAAGGAGACATCTTCCCACTCACACAACTCCTCTCTAAATGGTCTACAACATGCTTGATTGTGAGGTGTATGCTAAGGTCAACCACACTACTCTGTGGAAAGAAATACCTCCCCCAGCTCTGGAAGGTCTAATACACAGGCTGATGTATTGCTGTATGGGCCCACAAAAATGAGACCTAGTTTCAATTTTCTTGAGCAGCCTTCAGTGTTTGACTGTTTGCACGTGGAGTAAATTCAAAGGCCCTGATTATGAGTGAGCCGTTCCGGAAATAAAGGTGCCGGTAACACCATTTCCAGACCGGCTCACATTGAGTCTGCCGCTAGGGGATGTGAACAACTGGCAGGTCTGACCTGCCGGTTGTTCTGGCCACTACCAGCAGATTTTTTACTGAAGCACTGGCACCATTAGTAACGGTGCTGGAGCTCTAGGGTTAGCATTCGCATGGAGTCCTATGGGACTCCACCAGAATGGGAACTTCCTGTTCCTCCCCAACCTGTAATATCCTGGTTGCACTGGGATATCAGGCGGCAGAAGCCGTAAGGCGAGTCTGCTGGTAACCCACCGCTAGCACAGGCGGGTTACCGTCAGGCTCGTAATGAGGGCCAAAGGCTTGTGCGAGCCTGCATACTCCTTATAGGAGCAATGGACCGCATACTGGCCCTGCCAGTATCCTGGCGGTAGAGTCACCAGGGTACTGGCATTGGGTACATAACTTTACCAGAACTCCATCCAGCGGCATTGCTGCTGGATTATGAGTGCCCGTGGAATGGTGTTCATCCCCATTCATGGAGTCCAATAGGACTCCATGAGGGGATTTGCTGTCATTACCGCCACCGGCAGTCCCAGTAATGACAGCTTTTCTTACCTTTAGGGCGCCTGGCTAACCTCCAGCTTTTATCTGGAGGTATCACAGGTGCCCCACCGGCAGACCCATAGTCGGGCGGTCCGGTAAAGTGCTGGGCCATGGGTCTGAAACCTGCGGCTCTCCAGGTGTTTTGTTCTGTGATTCCCATGTGCCCTCTACATTGGCTCTAATGGCTAGAGTTGATGGGACGTCTTGTCCAACACATTTGATGAGCCAAAGGTTGCAGACCTATGGCCTAAGTGATTAGCAGGTCATGCTGTAATCATCCAGTGGCATCCCTTGGAAATGATTCCCCGGGCTGTATATGATTCTACTTATATTGGTAGTGAGCAGTAACATCGCAGAAGCTAACCCCATGGATCTGACGCAGGGAGTCCCGCAGGGAGCCTGTCTTTCACCAATTTTCTACAACATCTTTACGGTCCCCTTCCTTGACTTTTTGGACAGTAATGACATAGAGTTCACCAATTACGCTGACGATACTCAGTGTATCATTCCTATTACGGGTATTTTCTCGGTTGATGAAACTAAAATCAACTGGATATATTTGCTCATCTAAATCTGGATGTGTGCTAACGGACTGGCCCTTAATACCAACAAGACAGAACTCATGCTTGTGGGCTTTGATCCTGAAATAGTCTTATACTCCCAGCTTGTGATTGATAACTGTGTCATAAATATTAAGAAAAAAGTTAAGACACTGGGGATTTATTTGGATTGTAATTTGAGCATGAAGACACAGGTCAATAATCTGGTGTCTTCATCCTCGTATTATATCAAACTTCTTTCTCATGCACGCCCCTTTCTCTCTCAAACTAGAAGAGAAAGGCTGGCTCGAGCACTGATTAGCTCCACGATAGACTGCTGCGGTAGTCTCCTGATCGGTCTCCCAAACTGTGAAGTGAATAGACTGCAGGTAGTGCAGAATAACGCTGTCAGGGTTGTTATAGACAAAAAGAGATCAGGCCATATCTCTCTGCCAAGAAGGGAGCTTCATCGGCTTCCTATTAAGGAACTTATTCTCTTTTGCCTCTTGTCCATCTCCTTCAACTGTTTGAAAAACTCTGGCCCTACCTACCTTAATGACGAACTAAGGCTTAAGACCAGCAAATACAGCCTTAGATCCAATGGTCTTCTTCAGATAATTGTTCCAAACTGCAGATGATCTCAGACAAAGGTTGGAGCCTTTTATTCTGCGGCTCCCATTGCTTGGAACAACCTTCTGTTGAAACTTAGAACTGAAAGTTCTAACAGAGGGGGTCATTACGACCCAGGCGGTAATTACGCCAACTTTACCACCATGGTGTAAACTACGTTTACACCATGGTGGATGGCAGATTTACCGCCCCATTCCAAGGTGAGTGGGGCGGTAAATCCCCATTTCCCATTTTCCCTTCCCCATTCCCATTTTTGCCCCATAGGGCATAATGGGAGTGGGGAAGGCGCTAATTACGCCACCGTAAATTACGGTGGCGTAATTAGCATCATGGCGGGTTAGCGCCATGGATTTTAACGGCTGCTAAAAGCAGCCGTTAAAATCGGAATCAGGCGTTAAGGGTTAACGACGGCGTTAACCCTTAACGCCTGAGTTATAATGAGGCCCAGAGTGTTCAGGAAAGGACTTAAAACCTATCTATTTAATTAACATCTTCCTCTGGTCTGAGATCTTCCCTTCTGGTACTACTTTATTTCCCGTGACCTTCTTTTCTGGACGTTCTGTCTGCCTTCGTATGTTGTTAGCGCCTTTAAGCCTCAGGGTCAGTGGATCTGCGCTATATAAATTACAAAAAATAAATAAATAATAATAATAATATTGTGGGCCTGATTTTGACCTATGCAATCATGTATGGTCAATCTTGTAGGGTGCTACTTGTATGGAAAACATTGACCAAGCCAACAGAGTTTGCTTTTGCATGGGCATTTGCCAATTCGTCACCATTTTTCAGATGTTACTGTTGCATCGGGGCATGACCGCCATAGCATTCTGTGTTTCAGGAATCCTTGTGCAATGCAGTTCTGCATGTGGAAGGATGCACACAAAAAAGAATGTGTGGAATTCATACCAGGCCTAGGCGAACTCCTCATCCCTCTACCATGAACATGGAAACACTTGGCAACTGGGAACTTGGCCACCAATCAGACACAGCTAGAAAGGTAGTAGCATTACCATAACCTTGACAAGATGCCACCATTGTTGGATGTATTATCAACAGAATTATCAAGATTATGCCATCATCACTTCAAAGTGGTTCATTCAGTTTCATTCTTTCTTCATGGTACTTGTCAAGTAATGATGATGTTGCAAGAATGTCAGCTGATTTCCAACCTATTGAGGAACCCCTTCTTGTCAGCTTCATAATTGATTACACAGATATGGAACCCCTCCAGTGCCAGTGGTCCCGCCAATGGGTAAAACCAGTCGTGCTGGTTTTTGTTACCGCTATAAATTAGTGAGTGCTAACCGCTTTGGTGGTCCCAGTTGTATTGCCAACAGAGGAGTCCTGGCTATTTATATTCTTGGATACCTTGAGCTTGGAATTCGAAAAGAATTTTACTCTTAGACTATTTGTTTGCAGTGCATTGCATTAGTTGTGGTTAATTGTTTTTATTTTGCATTTCTAAAGCACTCACACAGCCCGGGGGCATCGAGGCCCTGTTACAGGAATATGACTATGTTGTGTATTTATAAAGCGCTTAATACCCAGAGGTTTCTAAGTGCGGACCTGGGGATCGAACCTGTGTTGCTACATGCCGTCTTGTTTCCAAGGCGAGCACGTTGCCGCTGATCTATCCTCCCGGGACTCATGGTGTCCATAGTAGTTACCCAGTTGAGCAATTGTCTAGCTGGATGGTCCTGTCTGCTCTTCTCAGTGTATGTCATTCGAGACATACGACGAGAAGAGCAGACAGGACCATCCGGCCAGACAATTCCCAATAGGGTAACTGCTATGGATACCATGAGCCATAACTGACGTTCAGCCAAACATTGCCAGAAGGCAGGAGGCAGCAACCACCTACAACCTAGCTTTGATAAAGACCTATGAGAGGTCGAAACACGTGTCGGCTGACCACCAAAAGCACGCAAATAAAATGCACTGCAAACAAATAGACTAAGAGTTTAAATGATTTTCGAATTCCAAGCGCAAGGTATCCGGGTTCAAACTAGCAAAAATTCTAAAAACACGAGGTTTGGGCAACACCTCTCCCACCGGTGACCTCTCAGCAAAATAATCAAATCAATCCAGGAACTTTCAAGTGCAGCGCAAGTGCAGTCAAGCCCTAGTGCCCAACTGTTTATACTAGTTATATTCTTGGTCTTTGATTGTTTGGTATTAGTTAGCACCACTGCATGCTATATTGCATTAAGTATGTGTTTGAGGCATAATAATCGGAACATGTCCCATGTGCGACCTCTGACTGTCTGGCGCCCTATAAACAGAAGCTCCAGAGTACCCATCAGGTGTAACAAATTTAAAAAGAGAACGCGTGAACAAACGGACGTGAGAGGCACAGAACTTTGTATGAGGGATTTAACCCATGACGCAGCAATCTCAACTTTAAGAATAGATGACAATACGCAACAGAATTTGGATTTGCCCTGATTTGACAAAGGCATAGTGTATGCCGAAACACGTGCTATCACAGAGTGCCAACTGAATGACATGATTACAACTCAACAATAAAACATGAGCTGGTTCTAACTATATTTTCACATCAAATAGCTTCTTTGTGGTGCGTGTATGTGTGAAGCAATGCTATACCAAACTTAAAAAGAGACTAAATGGAACACACACCCCCTGGGAAATACAGGATGGGGTTGATTGTTTCTAAAGTGTTTTCGGAGACATAGCATTCAGCAAGAAAGTAAAGAGGCATCTCTTCTAACCTTTGTGCCAGGGCTCCTGGAGCCAGAAGGCTGCTAGAATGCATTCATTTCCTGGTGCTGCAGTAGGCATTTGCCTTCAATTATTGGACCAATTGGTTGGCCATTAGCACTTGAAGAGTGGCAGAGAACCAACCGCCCGGACGATGACTGGGGCATCAGTAAGCACTGGTCTCCAGGGATGCACTCTTTACAGCCCACAAGTGCCATCACCTCCAAACCAAAGGTCTACACCTCGGGTCTGCAAGCCTGATCATCACTAGAGCATGCACTCCATAATACATTAGAATAGAGTGAATCGAAAGAGTAGTCATTTACGTAGTCGTTGGCTAGTCTGAAATGGTGATGCTGTCGAGGACAGGAATTGGTGACTCCTGGTTCTATCTATACCCTTCCACTACCACCAAGCCTTCTGAAACACAGTGGTGCATCTTGAACCAGGGAGGGGAACACAGGTATTGAGTCTCCCCACCTCTGCTCTAAGGTGCAATGGCACACATCGGTTAGCTAACATTGTGGGACACCATTCTACAATACATGAAGAATAACCTATATGACACAATAGAGTCCCGCCATGTTCGAAAAGACCCACTTTGGGATAATTTGGTTGGAGTCCCTAAATGCCATGGAAGCATTAACACACATGTAAGCACTCTCCCTGCGTGTGTTTGCGCACATGGGTCATTTCAATGTGGATGCCCTAGATGGGGCAGTGCCATGGAGCAGGCCATGGAGCAGGCAGGCCATCTGCATCATGCCTACCCCCATTCTCTAAGGGATCCACCATGGTCTACACCTGCATCCCATTTTGACCACCCACTGCCCCATAGATTCCACCATCCCTCGCCATCCTCCTTCCTTCCTCCCTACATTGCACCATGTGTGATATTTTATTTATTGAATCAATTGTATAGAATCCCATCCTGCCCTCCCCCCATGTCCCCTATGGTTACCGCTGTGCTTTACCTCAACTGGTTGCTGTTCAACTTATATGAAAACGTACAATGTTCCAAGTCATCCAGCGCTGGACCGCTCTGTCCCCCATATGTTCCATGCACAGAGTGCTTTGTCAAAGCTCTTCACCAATAAATAAATAAACATTAAAAATACACCCAGATAATATGTGAAGGGAGGCAGGCATCCCTCTGGATTCTGTCTCAGGCGGAGTAGTCCATAAGGGGAGGGATGGCCACCATGTTTTTCACATGGTGGCTGCCATTTTTGACCACGGCTCTGCATGTGTGCGTGCATCGCAAGTGATCCTAGTGCACTTCCTGCCTGGAGCAGGCAAAGGCACACAAATCGGGGGTCTGGCCGTGTTCCCCTGGCATTGCATGGCCCACGCAGACATGCGCAACATACGCCGGAGCGCCCCGGAAGGCACACAAGCATGAAGTCATGGCCTGCTCCTGCATAACTTCAGACCAGATCAAAACGTGGTCAAACCCTTCTCCAAACAAATACAACATTGCACACCTTAAAGTCGGACTATACAATGATATCATTTCTAGACCATCCTATAGAGTTCCCTAAGGGCACATGAAGTGTATTACCCGTAGAACAGAGATAGTGACACTATCATGTCCAAACACCAATATCAACGCTCCAGGCCCAACAATGGGCTCAGGGCATTCCATTCCAATAGAGCCCTCGAGGCCCTACAGCTGGGCACGGGTAGGTTGGCCGTGTAGGCCGTTGCCCAGTGGCCAGAAGGGTTTGGAAACAGTTGTTGCTAAAATCTGCTATTCAAAAAAAGTCGCATTTGGGAAGCGTGTTTAGACTCGTGCCGTGAGTAATGTGTCATGCTGTTGCGGGTGCGGGCGGGTTTGGGTGACTGTGCGGCAGCTTGCTCGCGAGCACAGCATAGTCAGTTGCCCCTTTGCGCGAAGGGCGTACGAGCGTGTCCTTGCGTCGAGGCAGGCATTCCATGCAGTCCTAGGCTACCTCCCAAGCAGCCAAGAGCAGGATCAGGACTCCCCCAGACCTCCCTCACGCCCCCCGCCCTCTGCGCCCCCCACAACCTGCGTCTTGCCATCAAGAAGCAGTACAGGGTGAGGAACTTTGAAGAGAGAGCTTCCAAGCCCCCAGCCCATCGTGGAGTGGGGTCAATGGGAAGCTCGCCAGGGCTTCTGGGCGACACCTTTTCACCGCCAACAGGGATCCCCTTCGGTGGAGGCGCGGGAGTTGGTGCTCCACGGACCAGCACTCTTATTTAAGAGCGCTGTAAAGAGTGCTCTAACTGCGCCCTTTATCTACCATCGCGGGCGCTGCATTAATCAGTTTACTGAGGAATACGTGTTGCCGTGGTCATGTCATTCGGTCGATGGGGTCTTACCTGGCATCGTTGGCCCCCCGGGGTGGGAGGGCACCGTGCTAGCCTTGTCCTGAGACACCCAGCAGGCCTCCGCTGACGCTATTAAGCCCCAGATGAGTGGCGCCCACCACTCCGAGACCCCCAGAGGATGTCCGGACAGCAGGCAATCACTGCCCTAAAGTGCGCATAGTATGGCGGGAGGGAGGGGGTGCACTGGCGTGTACCTCACAGAAGATGGAGAACAGCCCGAGCGAGGGTCTGCAGAGCGCACCCGCATCCCCCCGGCACACGGTCACCTCGGCCCCCAAAGCAGCCAGCGCGCTGACAGGAAGCCCTCGGCCCTCACACCACAAGCACACACTTATTCCGTCACATGGTGGTCTGCGGGCACCTAAGCACCGTTAAAGCCCCCTCCTCATTTGATAGAGAAGACATTGCGGCGAAACCCCAGCACCGCTCTCCCCGCTGTGTCCCAGACTCCATACCTTGCTTTCAGCCAAAATCCCCCCTCTCCAGCAAGGCATGGATAGAGGGATTTTTTTCTCCGAATGCTCTGCTGCAGTCAACCCCCCGCCCCCACTTCCTCGTCCCAGCCTTACTCCCTCCTTCCCCTCTGTTGAATGGAACAGACCGCAATCTTTTACCCCCGTCTCCCTATTGCCCTCCCCCGCGCGCACACCCCCAGTAATTCGCGGGGACCCGGAGCCGGTCCGTGCTCGAGACTGACCTGGTTTGTGGGAGGGTCTCATCCTCGGCCGAGGGTGGCTGCGGGGAAGGCTGCCGCCGGCTGAGGACCATGGGCGAGCCGGGATTTACCTCCGGCTGATGGATTCGGTGAGTTTGCGGAGGGGAAAGCCAAGTGGAATCCTGCTTCACACACGCATGCAGGCAGCCCTCCCCGACTCCCTCCCGCACCCCTCGCCCCCACCCCTGCTCCTCCCCCTCCCCTCGCCCCTCAACATCAGCAGAGAAGTAAATCCCACACTTGGGAAGCCTGACACAGGCGGTAAGATGCAGGCTCGAGGCTTGGCTCGGAGAAGATTACAGAATTGTGTAGTGGGTGAGCACGTGCGGGGGGGGGGGGGGGGGTTGGGGGGGATTCTGGATGGACGGACTGAGGGACAGACATGTTTTTTCTTGGGTGGACGACGTGATGGATGGATGGACAGATGGATAGGTTAGTGGGTGGGCATTTTTTTGGGTGGACGGATTGATATGAGGACAGACAGATGGAAACAGACAGATGGATGGGTTAGTGGGTGGGTGTTTTTTGGGGTGGACAGAGGGGTTGAAGGACAGACAGATGGATGGGTTAGTGGGTGGGTGTTTTTTGGGGTGAACGGAGGGATGGAAGGACAGACAGATGTATGGGTTAGTGGGTGGGTGTTTTTTGGGGTGGACGGATGGATGGAAGGACAGACAGATGGATGGGTTAGTGGGTGGGTGTTTTTTGGGGTGGACGGATGGATGGAAGGACAGACAGATGGATGGGTTAGTGGGTGGGTGTTTTTTGGGGTGGACGGAGGGATGGGTGGATGGATGGACAGACAAATGGATAGATGGGTGGGTGTTTTTTGGGGTGGGTAGATGGAAGGGCAGACAGTTGGATGGGTGGCTTTTGGGTGGATGGATAGACTGATAGAGACAAACATAACGTGTAAACAGTCACCATTGTCATACATTCGTATTTCATGTTGTATTTGACATATCTGTTAGCACCAACACGACATATTAAAAAAAATGCACGGGCATGGGGATACCCCCGTCTGCCCCTGGACCCCACCCTTTGCAGGCTTGGCACATGCAGATGGGATTATGACATGCGTCCAAAAGTCGACTTTACATGTGCGCGAGGGAAACCCTCCCATCACGGGGGCCTCCCCTTCACCTGCAGGGCCCCTTGACGTAAATAAGAAGCCAAACGAGATGGGGGGGGGGGGGGGCACAACCAGTCCCCGTGCCCCCTGTGATGAGTCAGGGGTACTGCTGTGCATGAGCAGCTCTGCGTGTGCGAGTGAACATGCCTACAGCCTCTCCCTGATGTATTCTCTTATTATGGTGTATTTGTTTATGTGTAACGCGCCCAGACATAAACGCCCACCTAACAGGAGAAACACAGATGCATGTATGCGGCGTGACACGGCAATGCACATGTAGCCGCCGGCGGAAGCGTGTGTTCATGTGCCACACACTGACAGGCACCTGTTCACGTGCGTCGCCTATGAAACAGTGCGTGCGGTCGCGTGCGCTGCGAGAAGGGTCGCAGGCGGCGCCCGGTGCCTGTCACCGCGACCGAACCGCATTTCCGGACACTGGGGGGCGGGGGGCGCTCGCTCTTGTGGAAAGGTGTGGGGGGGGGGGGGGGGGGTAAAAAAGGCAGAGAAAGGGAGAGTGGCCGAGAGGCAGGCAGAGAGGTACAGACACTAACCACCAGTGAGGGCTAGAGGCGGAGGGGGCTGGGGGCAGTAAGACGGGCAGGGGCAGAGAGAGGAGCCAAAGAGTGAGAGCGAGATCCAGACGTTAAGCTAGAGGGTGGTAGGAGAGTGGCTGAGAAAGGACGACTCAGGACCGGCAACATAGATAGAGAGAGACAGGGAGTGCGAGTGTGCGTGTGAGAGAGAGAGCGAGAGAGACGCAGGTCCATATTGCCATACTCTTAATCTCCCCCCATTCTCCCGCCCGTTCTTTTTTAATCATCCGGAGCAAAACACAAGACAAGCAGGGTCTGTTCGAGAGGGCGTACGGGGGCTCCAGGCATCCCACAGGCGCAGCCTCCCCAGCCACCCCCCTTATTTTCTCTGCTCCATGGAGCTTTTCAAGAGCCGCTATACCTCCTGTGACTGGCCAAGAATTTACAATCTCCCGGTCTCCCTCCCTCACCCACACCGCCCCCCCCCCCCCCCCCGCGAGCGTGATGTCAGAGGAAGCTCTTTTAAAGAGACTGCTCAGCTCCCCCCTAACCCCCACCTTTTCCATCTCCTCAGCTTCATGGACCATCTCACCCACCCCCCGCCCCTTCCTCCTCCTCCTCCTCTTCCTCCTCTCTGCAGATATTCTCCGGCTCCCCACAGCCTCAGGTACAATAAGCACAGTTGCAGCAAAGGAGGGCGGCGCGCGCCGGCTCCATGGCAGCATTTCAGCGAACGGCGACCCTGCTTCCAGTCTCCACATTCCGTGGGAGAATTGGAGGGTAATGGGGCCCGACCCCCAACCCCCCCCGCCCCCCCCCCACCCCAGTCAATCGATTATTTCTACTGGAACGAGTTGTGGTGTTTAATTGGACACCCTATAAATGCCACCTCAAAAAATGAGCAGAAGAAATTAGGACGAAAAGGGGAACTGTCCCTGTCAGCCCAGTGTAACGCCATTAGAAATCACCTGATACCAGCAAGATCGGCGAATGAGCATATTTTATACCAGTTCAGAGAGACAGCGAGAAGTTTTCGGAATGCTTACTGCACAACGGTAGTAGACGGAGGAGCCGGGGTTTCTACCCTCCTACTAGGTCCCACACGACTACTAAGGCCGCAGTGGTTTCAATCTTACATTTCAAACAGGTGCAAACTGAATGCTGCACATACGCTGGGGAGCAGAGATGGCAACCATTTGTACTTCCCCGCAAACCCATGGTTCACGCGCCATTCAGGTCCCCCCCCCCCCCCAAAAGTCCTTACTTATCTAGCCCCTTTATCAGCTAGCCCACCCTTGGCCTTGTACCGGGGTTCCAGGCCTGCCCACTGCCGGGCTGCGCCAACTATGTTTGGCGTCCCTCGATGCTGAGCAAATTCTCAATTTTATGTCCCCTTTCTGACTCTAACATGTCTATAGTTTTATTGGAGGCTGTCTGCTTTATCGGCGGCAGAATTTCAGCATTACTTGCTGGTTTCATTTAGGGTCGCCAGGTCCTCTGCCATTGCTGTCAAGGCAAGCATCGCAATTTCAGGTCCCTTAACACTTTGGGCAGCTTACCATGGGTGCCTGTCCTGCAATAGCTGCTTGTTACCCAGGCCGCTAGATCACTCCTTACGAGGCATGACCCTTGACACTCTTTGCCTCTTTACAATAGGAAGGTGTTCTCTTCATGGGGGGTGTGAGACAAATTGTAAATTGGAATGAGTCATTTATAACCCATTCCCAGAGGTTTCTAAGCGCAGACCTGCCGCCTGAATTTGTGGTGCTCAGCATCGTCTTGCTTCCAAGAGGAGCACTTTGCCCCTGAGCTATCCTCCCTAAACTAGGAAGACAACAAGGAAGCATCCTAAAAAAATGATACTACAGTGAATACCAAAATAAAAGAAATGTCCAATCAAGGTCCTATAAAAAGAAGACTTTAATTACACTAAAAGGACAAACAAGCTACCAAAAACAGTAGCAGCACACCCTTGTAAGGAAATACCCAGATACAGTAGACTTTTGGTGAAAAGGGCACTCTGAGTGTGAAGAATAGGAGCAGGAAGGCAAATAGGAATACTAGCAATTTCAAGAATACATCTGTTAAGGTAAAGAGTGAGGTCTTACCTATCACTGGGGCCCATAGAACAAGGCCAGGGGTGGGGAGAGGGCAGTGTCACTGGGGGTACCTTAATTCTTCTTTCAGGAGTTCAACAGTGTCAAACAGGGCTTCTGGGTGATTTCCGACCGGTCAAGTCTGGGAGGAGTCGGTCGAGCAGGTTCGATGGGATTCAGCGACACGTGCAATTCAACAGGCACCAGCGGCTTGTGACTCGAAGAAGCTTGAGACGAGCAAAGATGTGCAGATCCATTGGTTTGAAGGCTGAGAAGCAGCTCAGTGCAGTGATTCACCTTCAGCGGCGAGCCAGCACGATTGGGTTCAACACAGGATCGCAGTTCAATAGCGGCAATAGTTTGAAGCTTGAAGAAGCTGGGAAACAGGCAAGCGATGCTGAGTAGTTTGACTCAGAGGCAGCTCCAGAGGGTCTTTGCAGTGACTCAAACGGTCTTAAAGTTGCTCGAACTAGCTAGAAGCAATTGAGTCAGCTTCTTTGGTCCCAAGGTGCTGTGAGACCCTGTCCGAAGTCTCTGAGGAAAGTGGAGTCCATCTTCTTCGCTTCCCAGCCAGGAAGGTTTCAAGGGGCACTGGGACAGTTGCCACTTCAGCAAGTAGAGTTTTGGGTAGCAGGGCTCCAGCGGCACTCAGGGCCCAGGACTCAGGTTTTCCAACAGCAGGTCATTTCAAATGTTTTCCGGAATCGGATAGGGCAGGGGCCCCAACCTTATGAGGGTAATGAGCAACATTTGCATATTAAATTAAATGGTGAGCAATATCCATTCTTTGGCATGACATATTGGCACTCACTTGATGGACAAATATTGCTGCGCAAATTAGAAATGTAATAAACTTAAGGATGCCAATAGAACATTTTAATTTGCAGTAATTAAGAGTTATTTAGACCATTTGCAATACTAGTAAAGGAAGTTTGCTAGGCCCTTGAGTTTATTTAACATTACGTGGTTGTTTACAGGAAATGAGGAAATCGAGTCGTCAGTAGGACATTTTTAGGCAGATAGGACCAGTCAAGTTGTTCACAATATAGTATGATTAAATAAACATTAACAAGGGGTTCAGGTTCTCGAGCTAAATATGTATAAGAACAATTGGTCAGAAATGGAGCACTGATTTTCAGGTGTACATTTTGGTTCTGCCTGGGGAATTTCCAGGATCTTTAGTGGAAAATGGTGCATTCCTAAGCATACAAGACCAGTAATAATGTTCCTCAGTCATTGATGGATGTTTTGTGAACTATTTCTTTATTCAGGAATGTTATGAAAAGTTGCGTTCCTGATTGAGCACAGAGTGATCACTATTCTCTTGAATACATTTTCCAATAGCCAGGGGTAAGCACCATGAAAATGATGTTGGACAGTCAAAGAGGCTGGTTGATGATGCCTAAGCTTGACAAGGGGGCATTGAAAGGATTACTATTTCACAAGTAATGAAAAGATATTCTCATAAAAGAGTTTATTTTCCACAAAGGAAAGTGTCAGTTCGTATGAGTCTTTGGTTGAAACTATCCGGAACAGAGCTATTGGCAAACACTGTCCCCTAGTTCAGGGGGTCAAGTTTATAGAAAGGGATGCCCCATGGTTCGATGCAGAATGTACAATCTCGAAAATAAAAGTGAACCATGATTTAATGAGTGTTGTGTACACGGCTGGCCAGATTTATAGTTTGAAAAGTGCATATAAACATTGCTAAAAGACAAAAAAAGTATTTAAAAATAATGGGAGCCAATAGAGGAGGCAACAATTTTGAAAGACACCAAATGATTAATGCATTTGGCAAGGCAGGCATTGTGCCATCTCCTTGTCAAGTAATCCTCAGATACGCCCTACCCCCACTGTAATATGCCAATTTCCTACTGGGCATTGCCAGTAAACTATCCTCCAAAGGTGTTCAGCTCAGACTGAAGGAGTGGGCCCAAAGGTACAATGGGCCTCATTACGACTGTTGCGGTAAGGCAACAATGGCACAGGTAGTGCTACCGGCGCCGTTGTTGCCATCCCGCATAATTACGAGTTTGCTCGCGGGTGCCGCTCTGGATGCCTGGTCAAACTAGGCATGCAGAAAGGCACCCACGAACAGACCAGGATGGTAGCAACTATGGGGGTTCAAATGGGAATGGGGACATACCAGCTCCGGGTCCCGCGAAAGGGATATTACCGGGCCCTCCGAGGTCGGAATGGCCCGGTAATTCCCCTTTTGCGGGACCCGGAGCCGGACCCGAGTTTGGGGGTAGCCATGCCCTTATTAAGGGCATGGCTTCCTCCAACCTCGTAATGAGGCCCAATGTCTTGAAACTCTGGAATATATTCATAAAGAGATAGGGCAACAAACATAAATAAACAATTGTAGGTATCAAGCTGGAACCCAAACATCTCTCTAAATGATGTACTGGTACTTGTATCTTGAAAAAATAGACCAAGTACAGCAAAAATATCCAAAAATATACAATTTATTGTAAACAGCATAAGACCCTAAATTAACACAATATTTGATTGTAAAAAATACAATTGTGTTTCTCGATTTTCATGGAAAATCACAATCTAAACAGATACGTAGACACAAATAAAGTAATATATAACAACATCATAAAACAAATGTGTCACAGACAACATCAATATTCCGGACATGTAACATGTTTCAGTTCTTGATGCCTTTATATGGCTGAACTTTCTTCAGGGGAAAACACTTCTTTTTCGTTTAAAATTCTTTCAATATTGTGCAGTAGGGGTCCTAAGGACATCCACCAATGGATGTTATCAAACAAGCTGAAAAATAAGAGAGATCAACAAAGCCTTGAGTACCCAGTAGTACCATCCAAAGTATCAATCACACCCTTCACCTCTGGAGTCAGACACAAGTCTGAACTGTGAGAGAAGGTGAACACCCATCACCATGACAGATTCCTCAAGAGTCCGACAGATCACCCAAGAAGTGAAACGTAATACAGATGATTACTGAGAAGCGTAATTAATTACCCCCCCTTCCAGGCGACATCATATTACATAGGTACGCCCGACCACTATTACTTAGGTCAATTTCATGTATTAGGTGCACAAGTCACCACGGGTATGTAGAGAAGTGAAAGACCATTGAAGTGGGAGAATGGAAAACCAGGCTCCCGTCCTTCACCTCTCGCGCTTGGCCTAGAGGGTCACGACCCAAACACCCGCCACGAGAAGAGTTTGCCCATTTACCAGACGACCAGATACCCTGGTACAGGAACATACGGATGTGTCCATCTGCTTGCCCAGCAGCCCGCACTGGCCATGCCGACACCTGCGGCACGGATCAACTAGACTAAAATCTACACGTCGTTAGAGATGCCATGACGACCTAGACAACGGGAAGCACATCTGTACAAATATACACACTGGACATTCCCACACCAACCTACACGAAGAATATACTCAGTGCTATGACGTAGGCGACAGGCATATTCATGGACGTGCATCTTTGTTATTTTTATATAGGCTTTCAGAATGCAGAAACGCAAGACGCGTCATGAACTTTTACTAGCTTGCTCACGCTTCTCTTTGAAATCAGGTACAACGATGAGAACTATAATAAAGACAATACCGATTATGGAATTATATGCTCCTATAACCTAAAGCACCTGTGCACCAAACGAACAACTTATGCACCGGGCCAAAGTAGGCCTCAAACAAGAGCTCCCGTGAACATCAACAAGACAAGAGTCAGTTGCTGATCCTACAGAATGAGCTTGGCGAAGCAACCAGCCAAGGTCGCAATGTTGCAAACCCACGTTCCAAGAGCAAATCATCAAAGGCACGATGTTGCAACCTCGCACTCCGCGCACCAACGTTAAAGTCACACCGACAAATTAAACCAGACGCACAGTAGAAAAACAATATTAATTGTACAGAATTATGCCTCTTTCACGGTCCCTCCCCACGTGATCAAGCCGAAACTGACGAGATGCCAAACCCGGGAGAACAGAGGCGTCTGGATCCCTCGCTACGAGACACTGGCAGATACACTTGAAAGGCTCAATGGACATCTGCAACAGTGGGAACGGTACCCCGTCTAGCTATGAATAAGTCCTCACATTGTCTGCATGTACCCATAGTGAAACATTGTTGCAACTTACAGGTACACCGAGAGCTGGGAACGACGGTGGTCCCAGGCTGGGAAGCTCACGGGTGCACCAATCAGAACTTGGGGCTCTTATCACTGACGTCAGCACATTTAGCCAATCCTCAGGAGCCTTCATGTAACAATTTTCATGTATCTAATTGTAGGGACAACCCAGATATACCACCTGACTACACCTTATCCACTAATATCTTTCTCTATATGTGTGCTATACTAACCCTACCACTCGAACACCCAATTAAGAGTGGCGATAGGTTTTTGTTAACTTTCTGAAGTGACGCAAGTAGCGCGTCATAATACAGTAAAAAGGGCCTGCGAGCCCCACAATTGTGTGTGTGTCAGGACGAACGCGTGCGCTCCTTGACCCATCCCTGCCGTTTTGTCTAATAAACAGCAGAGTCACCTTGCTCCTTGTGTGCGTCTCATACTCTATCTCATCTTATCTGGGATACACACGGGAGGAGTTGGGGCCTCCCTGCCTGGAGGTCTGCGGACGGCCCGGCCGACCCCGGCAGAATTTCCCCCCGACAAGTTGGAGGCACTGCTGGGATCTGTTTAAGATCGACTTTTATTTTTACTTTTTCCAGGCACTCCCGTTGCGAGGAGGCCCGGCGGCGCGGCCCCCTCTGCCGTTGCCCCCTTCTGAGGACTACAGGACCATCGCGGAGCTGCGAGAAGACCGGACAGCGCAATCCGGATATTGGCCCTCGGGAGCCGGTTGAGAAGTATCCCGCCCGCGGTTGGCGAGTGTCCAGACGTGGTCCAGACGAGGGGAGGTGGCGAGCCGCTTGGAGGGGTGCACGCAGTCGAGCGGCCCTGCATCGAGAGAACTTGGTGAGCATGACACACACAACGAGCAATGCGAAATTGTGAGGGAGGGGGGAGGAATTAAATAAGGGAGGAGGGAGGTGTTGCACAGGTGCGCGGCGAAGGTTTGACAATATAGTGTTGGCAATGGAATGAAAGGGAGTGAAAAGAGTGCGAGAGCAGTGACGTGAAAGAGGGGGGCGGAGCACGAAACATCACGTGTGGTCGCTCGTAGAGACTGATTGGCCTAAATCGCGACTAACGTGTAGGGGTGGGCGTGTGTGGTTTCCTACGATTTGGCATTTATTGATCAATGAGTAGATGAGGTTCCCTATTGTTCGAGCAAGAAACTCGATAGGTAGATGAGGTTTCCTATTGTTCGAGCAAGAAACTCGATAGGTAGATGACGTTTCCCTGTAGGGGGTAGCTAGTTGCATAGTTGCCAAATACGGAAGATAATTGGCTGGTTAAGCCCTCCTGTTGAGGGGCGTATCACACGCGAGGCGACGCAGCGTGTGCAGTCCAATTATATTATTGATGAGATTACCTTGTTCCAGGAGAGACAGGAAGACAGCTGTAGGGTTAGCGGGGATAAATTGCAAGTGTATTTTTGAACTAATAATGAGACTGTACTAGTAGCGTAGAGACATCGGTGACGTCACCAGTAGGGATTTTATAGGATATCACGAGCACAAGGAACATTGAGTTTTGAAAGTGGTGGGGAAGAGAAAAATGATGAGGCAGCGGATAAGAAGATAAACAATAAACGAGTGGATTGGAAGAGGAGAAGGGGAGAGGGGCGTGGCTGAGCACGGAGAACGCCAGCAACGGCAAATGTAAAAGGGGGAGGAGAACGAGGAATAAGGACGACTGTATAAGATCGTCGTAAGGGGTACGCAGTCACAGGGGGCTGCGTGCGCTTCGGCCGCAGGGGGCCGTAGGGGAAGGAATATACAATACAAAAATTATACATATATATATATTTGTGTTTTATTATTTCTTGTTTTTTTTTATTATTATTGCATACTTTGTAAAGGATTGTCGTAAGTCCCCACACTTACGGGGCCAGGTAAACAATATAAGGTTGTAAATTGCAAACTGATAACGAAGGGAGGAGTAACAAGTAGGGCACAACTATGTCATATGGGACAGGGTCGGGAGGGTGGGGGAACACCCTCACTACCCCACTACAACACATATGCACAACACTGCCACCCCATAGGGAGAAATTAATTAAGTACAGCATAGAGTGGACCCAGGGGACGGATAACAAAATGTTAACACCATGGCCGCCTAATGGTAGTTTCGATCCATATGCCCAACATTCATTGCTAAACCATCTGCATAATACATACAAGGGGAAGAAGTTGGCGAGCCATATGGAGGTGTTTAACTTATGGAGGATGTTCCAGGGATCCCGACCAGGACCAAATGGAATGTTCTCTGTGGGAGAAACACCGGAAGTAAAGGAGATTATGAAGGAGGGAACGGATGGGGAAAAGGGGTGTGAAAGGAAAAAGAATGCGGAGAATGAAGGAGAGGGAAGAGAAAAGATTGACACTTTAGAAGACATAAAAAAGGAACCGAGCAACGAGATACCCATAACACCGGGAGTGAAAACTGAGAGAGAAGGGTTGTACCCTTTAAGAGAACTAGGAGAAATGGAAGGACAGTTAAGGGCGGCTGAAGGATACTCGAACCCGGCTTACAGCCCTCCACCATATGTGGCTCACAGGAAGATAGTGGGGGAGGGGAGGATTGGAGAAGAACAGATTGTAGAGATAGGACATGATGAGTGGGTAGCTGCACAGATATTATTAAAATTACGGGGTTCACTAACGGGAGAAGAAAGGGAGGCTGTAAAGAGAACAGGCGAGGATAGTAGAAGGGAGAGTGAGATGAAGGGGGAGGAGCTACTAATACAAAGAGAAGAGATTTTGGAGGAAAAATTGGCAAAACTAAGGGATGAGCAGAATGAATTACTAACACAGCTTGAGAAGGGGGAAAAAGAGAGAGTGAGGAAAAGGAAAGAGGGTAAAAACGAATTGGACAAATTAAGGGAACGAAATGAGGAGCAAAGGATAGAAGATGGAAGGGTAAGAGCAGCAGCAGAAAGGGTGTCAAGAGTAGTATTGAGAGAAAAAAAGAAGGAAGAAGAGGAAAAGGAAAGGGAATTGGAAATATGGAGGAGGAGGGTAGTATCAGAGGCAGCTAAGAAATATGAAGAAGAGAAAGCAATAGAAAGAGAAAGGGTGAAATGGGAAAGAAAGAAAGAAGATGAAAGAATATTGGAACAGATGAGCAACGAAGTGATGGAGGAATTAAAAAGGAAAAGGGAGGAAAATAGTAGGGAAATGGAGGAGAGGAGTGAAGGGGAAAGAGGAGGGAGAAATAAGGAGAGTGAAAAATGGGGGGATGTATATAGAAGTAGAGAAGTAGCGACAACATCAACACCCGGGGGAACAGTTGATAACAAAGGAAGAGGAGAAATGGAGCGAATAGACTTAGAAACAGTAACAGTAAAGGGGAAAAGAACAGAGTGGGGGATACCATCTATGACTGATTTTTGCAGTGAGGAGGAAGAAGGAGTAGAAAGGGTAGGAAGAAAGAGTGAAAGGGAAAGCTTAGATAAGCTGTACCTCACTAGAACCAATATAGACTCGCCATGGATCCGTAAGAGAAGGGAGGAGCTGGAACAAAGTGAGGAGAGGGTGCAACAACTAGTGGAAAAACAAACCCATGAAGCCACACCATCGCCATCTCCATCACGCCCTCCGCCATCGCACCCTACATGTTCAACAACCACACGCACGCTGCGCAAAATAAAGCTTGCGCCATTCATGGACGAAGTGACTCCCTATGCGTGCCGGCTTAGAGACCTCCCTAGCCGCAGGCAAGACAGACAGATAAGCATACCCATAGTAAGCACAGAGGATGACGAAACAAGGGGAAGGGAAGGAGAGGTAGGTAGGAGGAGGGGTAGCAAGGAAGAATTTGATGTGGTAAGAGAAATAGGGGAGGAGGAGGGGTGTGAGGACTCAATATTATGGAACATAAAGGGTGAAACAAGACACAACTTAATGCCACTGTTGGAGAGAGGAGGGGTTAGACCGCAGTATGTACCATGGAAGCATACGGATAAAGAAAATATAAAATGTAGGCTCCCATCACTAAGTGGAGGTGCGGGTAAGTGGATATATGAAATGGAAAAACATACCGCAGGGCAGAAACTAGCAGTAGGAGATGTGAAAGGCCTGTTAATATCAATATTAGGGGATAGAGCGGACGACATCTGGAAGAGAGCGGGATTCCATGGGATAACAATAACGAACACATCGCATGATGGGGCGCCATTTGCAAACTGCAGACATGCGCTATGGCAGGCACTGAGAGTACAGTACCCAGACACATCAGATATAGGAGCAATCACTTCCCGTAAGATGCGTGAGAATGAAGATCCCGTTGATTATATACAGGATATTCAAGAAAAGTGGCGCATGGAAACGAGAGAACAATGGGATAAAACACCAGCCATATTTTATCATATACTAGTACAAGGGCTCCCAGAAGGAGTACAGAAACAACTAAAGAAAGTAGTGGGAATGGAAGTAAAACCATGGCCTGAAATACAGCTGACAATAGTACATCACTGCAGGATATGGCAAGGAAAAATGAAACAAAAGGAAGAGGACAGGAAAACGGAAGAGGCCAAACTAGTACAGAAAAAATTAACTAAATATACAATGGAGGGGGCACTAATAACTGCGCCCACAACAATGGCCCAAAGCCCCACGCAAATAGTGGCTGCACAAGACCCAGCTCTAATAGCACCTCGACAAAGTATAATACAGCAAATGCCGCCACTACAATTACACGCACAAAACGTGGGAGGAGGGTACCAGATGCAAGGAGCTGGGTATTATGGGTATAACAGAGGGAGAGGAGGATTTATGAGAGGGAGAGGATACGGATATAATACCCAAAAGCAGGTGGGGGGAGTTGGAAGTTCATACCCCACAGGGCAACAGGTATACCAGGACAACACAGGGAGCTTTCCATGGCAAAACAGAGAACCACCCGTGTGTTGGAGTTGTGGACTACTAGGACACATGTCACGCACGTGTAGGGTCAGGCCAGGGACACCAGCATGGAATGAGCAGGCACAACCTAGGCCATCGCAAGAACAGCAGGGCATGCAGCAACAGCAATTAACACAACAACAGCCACTGCAGCAACAGCAATTAACACAACAACAGCCACTGCAGCAACAGCAATTAACACAACAACAGCCACTGCCACAACAACAAGTAGTGATAACACAACAACCCCAAAATGAACAAACACAATTGGGTAGGGTGACGGTATTGGGACACAACCCTTACACAGGAAATGGCCAATCATTGTACCCCCAATAGGACAGCCCACAGACGGCCTTGGTGTGTCCCATCCTGTCAGTAACACCTAATAGTGCGGAGGAGCCACGCATAGAGGTAACGATAGGTGACAAAAAATTATCTTTCCTTGTTGACACCGGGGCAACCCGGTCTTGCATAAGGGAAGGTAAATTTAAGATGTCAGGCGAAGCCATGAACACCCAAGGATTTTCTGGGGCTAAAGGATTGGTTCCTTTTACTGATAACGTTCCCTTATCTATCGGAGATTACGATCTGTCAGTTCCACTATTGTATTATAGTGCCTCACCAGTAAATATACTGGGGAGGGACATAATGAATAGGTTAAATATGACAATCTCCTTTACAGAGGATGGTATAATTTGCTCTACTCCAGGGATTAACATGCTAGCAGCACGACAGATTATGCAAGCATACTGTGGGCAGACAGCGATTAGGGCGGAACCAATAGATGGCGAGATATTCCAGTATGGGACAGACATGGCAATTGCATGGATGCCAGGGATAGAAGGTAAAATATGGAGGAGGCCAGCAGCTTACCTGTTCCGACCAGAAACACCTGTTAATGAACAGGAAGGAAAGATGTTTGCAATAGACATTGAAAGCATTATTACAACAGCTGAGTATATTGCTGTGCACGCCCAAGACAAAGAAGGAAGAGCATGGAGGGCAGTGATTGCACTAGCAGAAGGATGTAGGTTGACCCAGGTGTCAGATGAGGAACTGTTTTCAGAAGAAAAAGAGGAGGGGGAAATGGTGTTCATGATGAGTGTAGAAATATGGTTACGAGTGGCTCACAAACATATAGCGCAGAAAATTGCTATGGCACTTGAGGCACCTGCATGCACCCCAGTCCCCTTCTTTAAGGAGGATATGGCAAAGGTGCCCAAATCATTATGGACCATTAGCCCTTATGACGTAGGATGCATTAAAAGCATAGGGGGTGTACGGATAAAATTGAAAAAAGGTGCAATACTACCAAGAGTAAAACAGTACCCATTGTCAAAAGAGGCAGATGAGGGCATATATGAAACTATAACGGCCCTTATAAACAATGGCATATTGGTCCCCTCAGAATCACCATGTAACACGGCTGTGTACCCAGTGCGCAAGGCTAAAGGGGGGTCTTGGCGCTTCATACAGGACCTAAGGCCCTTGAACAACATAGTGGAAGCAGAATATCCAGTAACAGCAAACCCGGCCACAATATTGTGTGGCATTCCAGCAGAGGCATCACGATTTACAGTAATAGATCTTAAAAATGCTTTTTTCTCAATACCACTACACCCCGACTCACAAGATCTAACAAGTTTCACTTACCGAAATACTAAATGGAAACATACCAGGTTACCACAAGGGTATTGTGAATCACCCTCAATTTTCAATAGAGTGATACAGATGGATTTGGGTAACGTTGAGGTGGAAAGCACAGTGTTACAATATGTGGATGACATAATAATTTGCAGTACAAATGAAATTAAATGCAGAGAGGACTCGTTAAAAATGTTGACTATATTGGCTGAAAAAGGGTATAAAGTAGACATGGAAAAAATACAATACTGTCAGGAACAGGTACTGTACATTGGCCAACTGATATCCCAATATGGAAGAAAGATTGCACCACAAAGAGCACAGGCGATATCAAGCACTCCCATGCCACAGACTGTGAGAGAACTGCAGCAAGTTTTGGGGCTATGCAATTACTGTAGAGCATGGGTATTTGATTACAGCTCATACATAGGACCCCTGCTTGAGGGGTTGAAGGAAGCAAATAAAGGGGAGAAAAGGTTGGGGTGGACTATGGAAATGAGGGAGGCATTTGACGAATTGAAGGACGCGATATCAACAGCTCCAGTACTGGCATCCCCAGACTATGAGCGACGATTTTTTATATTTTCACATTGCGACTCAGCAGTAATGAAAGCAGTATTGGCCCAAAAAACAAGCATGGGCTATAAACCAGTAGCATTTTATAGCGGTCACTTAGACCCCGTGATGTTAGGCCACTTCCCTTGCGAACAAGGCCTCGCTGCAGCTGCTTTTGCAGTAGAAAATGCATCAGCAATAACCATGGGGTGTCCAACTACACTGTTTGTGGAACATGCATTATTTGCAATATTGAATAAACCCAAGTCCACACTAACGACACAAAGGGCATCAGGTTATGAGATCATTTTGTCTAGGGCTGAACTAGCGATTGTTAGATGTAGCACTGTTAACCCTGCAAGATTTCTAGCAGAAATAATTGAGGAGGGAGATTACGCCCACGACTGCACCCAACTAAATGAAATGTATTCATGTACTAGAAAAGTTGAAGAGAATGCACTAGAGGGAGGTGAGCTTTTGTTTATTGATGGGTCATCAACTATTGATCAAGGAGATGGGATAAGGAGAACTGGGGCAGCAGTGGTAAAAATGATGGAGGCTCCGGTGTGTGTGGCTATGAAATGTGTACAGTTACCACAGCATTACTCTGCTCAAGCCGCTGAACTAGTTGCACTAATATTGGCATTAAAAGAAAGTTTTAACAAACGTGTAACAATATATTCGGACAGTGCATATGTTACATCCACTGTCCACTCAGGGCTAACAAAATGGAGGAGAAGAGGGTTTAGGAGAGCTGACGGCACTCCAGTGCAACATGCCCTCTTGTTGGCTGAATTAATTGAAGTAATAAACGACCCCCAAGAGCTAGCCCTAGTAAAATGCACCGCACACACCAATGGTGAAGACCATGTCTCAAAAGGGAATGCAGCAGCAGACGCACATGCGAAATATGCTGCATACTTTGGTGAGATATGGGACCCCACAGACTCACAGAGAGGGAGAGGGAGGGAAATGGCTAGGGAGATGTTAATAAGAGAAGGGTATACCCATCTCCCAGCCACACAGATTATGGAATTACAAGCAGCAGCACCAATGGCCGAAAAGGAAATATGGGTAAAAAGAGGATGTACAATGTCACCAACCGACGCACTATGGCGCCAGAGTGGTACTGGGAAAGTTGTAATACCATTGGCACTTTTAGATACCGCCCTGAGCCAATTACATCACCCAGCCCATACAGGCAAGGAAATAATTGCAGCACGAATTAGAGATGATTGGTTCTGTCCCGAGTTAAATTCTCATGTTTCAAATTTTATCAGCAATTGTCTCACATGCCAACAGTTTACGGCCGGTCATACACTAAAAGTGATAAGAGGTACCATACCCCGGCCAGAAGGACCCTTTCGGCACCTCCACATTGACTATGTTGATATGATCAACATATGTCAAGGTAATAGATACATGATTGTAGTAGTATGCCCATTTTCTAGGTGGATTGAAGCAGGGCCCTGTTCACACCCAGATGCATTTAGAGCAGCCAAATTCATAGTAAGAGAGGTCTTCCCCAGGTGGGGAGTGTGCGAAGTATTAAGATTAGATAATGGCCCACATTTCGCAAACGAAATGTTCCAACATATCACAGCCCTGCTGAGCATAAAGCACAAATTTGCATGTGCATATCACCCACAGGCTAATGGCGTATGTGAACGCCTAAATGGCTTATTGAAGGAGGCAATTGCAAAGATACAACAAACAACAAAGAAAAGTTGGTTGTATTGCCTTCCGTTAGCATTGTTCGAGCTGAGGAACAGGCCAGGGTCCGACCACCACCTCACCCCACACGAGGTGGTTACTGGACGTCAAATGCGCCTTCCTCTAACGCCAACGTCAAGGGCATTCACTGACCACGAAAGTTCAGCGAGTATACTAGGTGATGAAATGTATCAATATGTGTCATCTTTGATTACTAGTGTTGTGTTTGTGTCTCAACAGCTCGAGCACACGCGGGGCGGGTCCACCAGAGATAAAGAAGAAGGCGCCAGTACAGAATTAGAAAAAGAGAACTTGTGCAAAATTGCCAAAGGTGACCACGTGCTACTTCGCAATTTCAATAGAAGATGGAACGATAAAAGGTTCACCGGTCCACATCTGGTAGAAGACGTATCAACAAGAGCAGTAAAACTAAAGGATAAGCGTGCTTGGAACCACCTACATGATGTAAAGATATACAAACTGCAGACCTGCCCCAGCGCCAACGACAGGTCCATTGGAACAACAGCAACAACATCCCTGACAGCGGAAGGAAGTTCTACCACAGACAACGACCCAATTGTTCCCTTACCTTCTCACTACCCAGACACCCCAGAGACGATAACTGACGAAGAAAGGGGTGATCACTACACTGCCCACCCCATGGTCACACGTTCAAAGAATAAAAATAATTACGCCACCCCCCCCCAGGACAGTTGTAACATAAACTAAAAGAAATTGGTCGCACAAATACACATGTAAACACGTGAATGTTCTCTTTTTCTCTCGCACATACAGGAACTGCGTATTATTGTATTGTTAAGTAGAAAGCTAACTAACAAAGTCCACTGTCCAGGCGTAGATGGTACTCCCAGACGATAACTACCCAGAAGAATTGTCACACCAATTTGTATACGAAATAAAAAGGCCAACATACCTAAAAAGAAGAAGGGTACGTGTTTACTACACAGCCTTCCTCCTGGCCATAGAATATTACATGCCCCACCTCCGCCCATACTTGCCGGTCTTAAGAGACCAATCACTTAGAGTAGCGTGGGAGCAGCTCTTCGCCTGGGCACTGAATGACTATTTGATAGGGAGAGCTTAAACAAAACAAAACTAACATTTAAAACGAGCATTTCTGAGAATTTTTAGGCGGGCAACTTTAACGTCGCAAGAATAAGCTGCCAGGACTGCAGCAAGGTAAGAGCAAAATGCCGGTGAGATTAGCAATTGTAATAAAAATAATAGGGATTTTGATAATCACCGGATTTTTGGCTGCTTCTGTATGGCAGTATAGCTGTGCTATCAATTTTGTTGCTGCACCCAAACCTAATATACCCCCGTTCCTTGCTGCAACAGGTGTTACGTCAGGTGGTAGTAGTAACATTACACCAAAGAAAAATAGAGTTAAACGCAGCACATACTCAGACAATAAAGGTATTGATAATTATGTACAAGATTCAGCACACGTCACAAACAATATATGGTACCAACACATGACCCGCATTGGTAAGCAGACAACTGAGGATAGCTGCTACGTCTGCTCATTAATACCATACGCCATGAGTGCTTCACGAACATTTGTTGCCACAGAAATAAATGAGAAGGTAGCACAGTGCATAATATACTTGGCACTGTTCCAAACGAAAGGAAGATTTCAAGGAACTGTAGTGCACATGACATGGAAAACACGAGACTCATACCCATATGAAAACAACTTCCTCAAGACCTACTTGAGTTATCACAAGACCAGTTTACATGTTGAAGCATTCAAATATATAACAAGTGGCCCTGCAAAAGGAGAAACACAGAAAGTAACACTGAAGTATCTACCATGTGATTGGTGCGCCACTGAAATTCCGGGTAAACAAGGATGCTGGGAGAGGCCGCTACTGACGATAACAGGAAAGGTGTATCTGGATAACAGCTGGGAGATAGGAGTGATTGGCAGCAACATGGTAACAAAAGAAACTATCTCAACCATCGAGACACACAATCACCGATGTTGGACGACGTGGATCAAGTATGTACCAATGCTCACATGGGTAGAAGAAGATGAAGACCCAATAACGATACTACCGTTGACTGCGCCCAAGGTATGTTACCAGCATAAAGGAGAGGTGGACGTAGGATATAACACCAATTGCGCAAGTGTGACGGAGTTACCTGAGGGGGGAGCAGGAACAGCAGTAATAATGGATCATTATTGGGCCTGTGGAAAAAAGGCATACCATACACTGCCTCCCCTGTGGAATGGTGTGTGCACAATGGTACACGTCAATGTACCATCACTAGTGGTACCTAAGAAGCACGTCGATGTGGCGAAATTTCCTAGAATGAATGAAGGGGATAAGAGAAGAAAGAGATCTGCACCACTCCAGGAGGAGCAAAGGAACAGGACCAACAGCAATGACACTGTCCTAAATAGAAGAAAAAGACAAGGAGAGCCGCTGACAGGAAATTACCTATGGGGAAGGTCGGAAACGGCACTAACATCAATACCGCCAGAACACAGACTATTCAGCAGAGCAGCAATGTTCTTCTCCTCAATAATACACCCGGGATTACAGGCTTACGCAAACGCAAAATGGCTCCAAATAACTAGATGGGAACTAATGATGACCATCAATTCTACAGTAAATGGGTTCAACGCAATAAAAGAGGAGCTGCGGGCTGTAAGGATGGTAGCACTACAGAACAGATATGTATTGGACCTTCTCACAGCAATGGAAGGAGGAGTTTGTGCAAAGATAGGACAATCATGCTGCACGTTCATACCTGCCAATGATGCTGACAATGGTACACTGACAGAAGCAGTTTCACAATTAGCCCAGATGCACTCCAAAATGACGGATGAAAGCAATGGTGTGAACAAGGATGAGAGCTGGTTTTCATTATTATGGTCATGGATGCCATCCTGGCTGTCAGATGGACTGAAAATAATAGTGGGCTGCACCATATTGGCTGGAGCTACCCTGATCATAATTAGATTTTGGAAGGCACGAAAGGCACGCACTACTGACGAATTGCTGGAAATGGTGGGAATGCACCCCTTGATGCCAGCAGATGACGGCCAGCATACAGGTGTAATTATACAGGAAAGGGAGAAGCTGCGCACCCAAATAATTACCAACCATCTAGACCCACCGTCAGTAAAGACCGAGAACCCAAGAAACCCCAGGAGCTACATAGGAAGATGGGTATATTGTACTCCTGGGGGTACCTGTGAATATATGTATTGGTCATTTGAAGATCATGTAAACCACTATGGACATCTCGGAGGAATAACCAAGATATGGCGAGTAAGAGGAGATAACGAGAAGGATATGTTTGTGGTCGACAAGTCGACCAGAGGGGGGACTGAAGTGGGAGAATGGAAAACCAGGCTCCCGTCCTTCACCTCTCGCGCTTGGCCTAGAGGGTCACGACCCAAACACCCGCCACGAGAAGAGTTTGCCCATTTACCAGACGACCAGATACCCTGGTACAGGAACATACGGATGTGTCCATCTGCTTGCCCAGCAGCCCGCACTGGCCATGCCGACACCTGCGGCACGGATCAACTAGACTAAAATCTACACGTCGTTAGAGATGCCATGACGACCTAGACAACGGGAAGCACATCTGTACAAATATACACACTGGACATTCCCACACCAACCTACACGAAGAATATACTCAGTGCTATGACGTAGGCGACAGGCATATTCACGGACGTGCATCTTTGTTATTTTTATATAGGCTTTCAGAATGCAGAAACGCAAGACGCGTCATGAACTTTTACTAGCTTGCTCACGCTTCTCTTTGAAATCAGGTACAACGATGAGAACTATAATAAAGACAATACCGATTATGGAATTATATGCTCCTATAACCTAAAGCACCTGTGCACCAAACGAACAACTTATGCACCGGGCCAAAGTAGGCCTCAAACAAGAGCTCCCGTGAACATCAACAAGACAAGAGTCAGTTGCTGATCCTACAGAATGAGCTTGGCGAAGCAACCAGCCAAGGTCGCAATGTTGCAAACCCACGTTCCAAGAGCAAATCATCAAAGGCACGATGTTGCAACCTCGCACTCCGCGCACCAACGTTAAAGTCACACCGACAAATTAAACCAGACGCACAGTAGAAAAACAATATTAATTGTACAGAATTATGCCTCTTTCACGGTCCCTCCCCACGTGATCAAGCCGAAACTGACGAGATGCCAAACCCGGGAGAACAGAGGCGTCTGGATCCCTCGCTACGAGACACTGGCAGATACACTTGAAAGGCTCAATGGACATCTGCAACAGTGGGAACGGTACCCCGTCTAGCTATGAATAAGTCCTCACATTGTCTGCATGTACCCATAGTGAAACATTGTTGCAACTTACAGGTACACCGAGAGCTGGGAACGACGGTGGTGCCAGGCTGGGAAGCTCACGGGTGCACCAATCAGAACTTGGGGCTCTTATCACTGACGTCAGCACATTTAGCCAATCCTCAGGAGCCTTCATGTAACAATTTTCATGTATCTAATTGTAGGGACAACCCAGATATACCACCTGACTACACCTTATCCACTAATATCTTTCTCTATATGTGTGCTATACTAACCCTACCACTCGAACACCCAATTAAGAGTGGCGATAGGTTTTTGTTAACTTTCTGAAGTGACGCAAGTAGCGCGTCATAATACAGTAAAAAGGGCCTGCGAGCCCCACAATTGTGTGTGTGTCAGGACGAACGCGTGCGCTCCTTGACCCATCCCTGCCGTTTTGTCTAATAAACAGCAGAGTCACCTTGCTCCTTGTGTGCGTCTCATACTCTATCTCATCTTATCTGGGATACACACGGGAGGAGTTGGGGCCTCCCTGCCTGGAGGTCTGCGGACGGCCCGGCCGACCCCGGCAGAATTTCCCCCCGACACCATGACCACAAACACAAGTAAGAAGTAACGTTTAAAAAAACAAGTAAATTTCACCGGAAATACCTGGAAAGTCTACAGAGATGGTATGAATAGACTCTCAAAGGATAATCAATTTCTCCCCGCAAAGTAACCTGTATCTCCGAGGGCTGGAGAATACGCACTGCCAGTCCAAGTGCCAATAGTCACTGATATAGAGACAATGCATATACACATCCCACATTAGTGGAAGGACAGCTCATAGCCACACTTTTCAAGTAAAACATCCTTCTTTTGGTCTTCTACATTCGAAATCTGGCGTTAAAGGTTTTAATTCCCATCCTCATATTAAAATACAAATCCATTCCTAACTGACACGATAACTCATGTACACACATCTGGTTTTAAAGATACTGATTCCCATCCTCATATAGAAATGCAAATCACGCAGATATCCAGCAAAAAGCCAGGGAAGACACGTTCATATATGTACCAAGTAACTGCCAACACTAGTGATGTATCTATAGCAGCGGCATCAGAAAATGATGCAGACTCAATGCTGCGCACCCGCCAGGTTGTAAAATCATGGGTTACAATGACCACTTACTTTGAAACTGGAAAAGAAGGCCGGGTGCCCGGAGTGCACGCTGTCGCCTCGGAATGAACACATGAAACGATAATTCGCCTTCCGCGTTCGTAGGAGTAGAAAGAGGACTTCAAGGGAGCCCGAGGTATATAAATCACACGACGCCATGTTGGAAGTAAAAATGGCGGCTAGAAAATAGCGTGTGAGGGGAAAAATACTAACAGATCACCCTATGATGCACATTATTGTTTGAATATCAAATGTACCGGTCTCAACATTAGCACCATGAAACCTCAATGTTCAGCACAGATTAATATCAAGATACATTGTACAGAATCAAAGCATTTGAAAATGTATTCTAAGTGCACAAATATATTCTCAAATTCATATTTAGTACAATTACAAATACTTGCATGTGAAATCTTCGTAAGCTGTATGTGTACAATTAAAACATACCAACATATCACTTAATGAACAATGGTCATATGGTTCACAATTCAAATAGTCACCATTGCTGCTCGTTTTCATGTATGACATGCATCTTTTTACATATTCTTAGATTAGATCATATTTAAAATACTCACACACAGTGTATGTATTTGAACAGGTGTGAAGCAGTATAACATATTTTTATTTTACTGGCACCCATGGCAAATTTATATCAAAGGTGGGCTTGGTGCCAATTGACATTCTCATGAAGCCCTCCAACATGACTTTGTAGTTTGAAAATTAGTTTTTGTTCAAAATTCAACAGCTTCTGATCAATCTCATTTTTGTTGTTGCCTTCCACCTTCTTTAGAATTACCCATTCAAAGTTAGTATGGTCATATTTCTTATCAACAAATTGTTTGATCATCAGAGCCGTTAGCACTTTGTTTTTAATGCAGCTGCGATGTTCTATCAGTCAGATTCGGCATTTTCTGTTGGTCTTACCAATATAGCAGAGTCCACAAGGACAAGTGATCATATAAATCACATTAGATGTATTACAATTGGTCATACTGCTCATGTTCCACAAAACATCACAACTAATCTGTACCGACTTGGTGGTTTTAGTAAAGTCACACATGACGCATTGGCCACAAGGGAAGTGCCCTGTGACTTGAGGAAGACCCCACAATGTAGTTTGTTTCGCAGGTTTACTGGGTTTGATGGTAACATCATTTCTGATGAGTATATTCCGCAAGTTCTGACTTTTTTTATAGGATACCAATGGGGGCAATATTTCTTTGTTGCTATAGACCTTCTTCCATGTCTTAACAATGATAGTCTTAATCTTATAAGACAAATTGGAGAAGGTATTAACAAATACGGTCCCTACTTCTCTTCGTTCTTTATTCGTTTTCTCAAGAAGAGCATCTCTGTTGTTATTATAGGCCCTTTTAGAGGAAGTTTTGACTAGTTTAGCCAGATAACCCTTATCCAACAGTTTACGAGAAAGGAGGTTGGCACTTGAAACAAAATCTTCTTTGAGGCTATTGTTTCGTTTAAGCCTCAAGAACTGTCTGAAAGGCAGATTAGACTTAAGATGATTAGCATGATGACTGTTAAAGTGTAAGAAGTCATTTCTGTCAGTCTTTTTGCTAAAAAATTTAACTTTAAGGACACCCAAATGATGAAATACGGTGATGTCCAAAAAATCAATTTGCAGCTCCTCTATAGATCGAGTGAATTTCAAAAACCTATTTTTTAGGTTCAACGAGTTGATAAAAGCATTTGCCTGTTCCTTGGAACCATCCCAGATGATAAGGACATCATCTATAAACCTTAGCCACTTTCACAAAAACGGTTGGTATGGATTGTCTGTGGAATAGATCACGCTTTTTAAAAGAAAATCCACGTACAAGTTGGCAAGATTTGGGGCCATGGCTGCACCCATGGCCGTGCCCTCGGTTTGTTGGTAAAAAGTGCCCTGAAATTGGAAGAAATTCTTAGTAAGGGCAAATTCTGTACACCACAGAATAAATCCATTACTCACTGGGTGGCCATCCTCCCTGTTCAATAATATTTTCTCAACCACTTCTAGAGTGGCTCATTGAGGGATCATTGTGTACAGTGACTGGATGTCTAGGCAAATGAGCAACGACTGCCCCAGTTCAAAAGACAAGTTCTCTATTTTGTTTATGGCATCCGTGGTGTCTCTAAGATAGCTAGCCATTTTGAGTACAAACGGTCTGAGATAAAAATCTGCAAACTTAGAGAGAGGCTCCAGAATGGAACTCACCCCTGAGACAATAGGTCTACCAGGGGGATTCACAGGATGTTTGTGAACTTTCGGCAGTATATAAAATACTGGTACTCTGCCTGTTTCCCGGGTGAGAAAATCACATTCTTGTTTAGAAATCATTTATGATTCGAAAGCTCTCATGACCTTATCTCTGATTATTTCGCTCAACTCAGGCGTGGAATCACACTGTAGAGGATTGTAACTATTGCCATCCGATAGCAGTCTTTCACATTCATTCACATAGTCTGTTCGATTTAACAGTACAATAGCTCCACCCTTGTCTGCTTGTCTTATAATTACATCTTTATCCTTGGCCAATTTGGTAATCAAAGTGCGTTGAGTTTTACTGAAATTGGAGTTATAGGATTTCTCCTTAGCCTCCAACTTCAAAACCTCTTTCAACACTTGTCTTTCAAAGACTATGGATTCAGGACTAAATGAATATGTAGGAGCACAGATAGAGGAAGGATTCCGTAACCCACTATGGTTGCTGTTAAGATATATGTCCTTAAAGTTAAACCTTTTAGCAAAACGACTGACAAAAATGCCATGTTACACTATAACAGTCATCATGCTAATCTTCTTAAGTCTAATCTGCCTTTCGGATGGTTCTTGAGGCTTAAACGAAACTGTAGCCTCAAAGAAGATTTTGTTTCAAGTGCCAACATCCTTTCTCTTAAACTGTTGGATAAGGGTTATCCGACTAAACTAGTCAAAACGTCCTCTAATAGGGCCTATAATAACAACAGAGATACTCTTCTTGAGAAAACGAATAAAGAACGAAGAGAAGTAGGGACCGTATTTGTTAATACCTTCTCCAATTTGTCTTATAAGACTATCATTGGTCGGCTCCAAACCACTCAAAACAACGCTCTCAGAGCAGCACTCAGCATACCAAAAAGAGAGCACATCACCCTAGCTAGGAAGACGGTCCACTGGCTCCCAGTCAAGGATAGGATCACTTTCAAAATCCTCACCACCACGCATAAATGCATCAACCACACAGCACCATCCTACCTATCTGACACCCTGTATAGATCTCAATCCACAAGACCAATCAGATCTACATACACCAACCGGCTCACCATACCACGCATCAATAGATCCAAGGCTGGAGGTATAGGTTTCCCCTACCTTTCACCAAAGCTTTGGAACGCACTGCCCACCAACTTCAGAGCAGAAACATCTATTCTCCCCTTCCGTAAACAACTCAAAACTGCCCTCTTCAACTAACATGCGCACCTGACCTCTCTCATGCTCAATATGTATATGTCAGTAAAGCATAATCATTGCCCAATGTAACCACGGGCACCAATTGTATGTAACTAAGTTTAAGAAACACTGTAACTAGCGCCACGATGCCTTTGGTCTGCTGTGCGCTCAACAAATGCGAAGAAATAATAATAATAATAATTGGTAAGACATGGAAGAAGGTCTATAACAACAAAGAAATATTGCCCCCGTTGGTAGCCTATAAAAAAAGTCAGAACTTGCGGAATATACTCATCAGAAATGATGTTACCATCAAACCCAGTAAACCTGCGAAACAAACTACATTGTGGGGTCTTCCTCAAGTCACGGGGCACTTCCCTTGTGGCCAATGCATCATGTGTGACTTTACTAAAACCACCAAGTCGGTACAGATTAGTTCTGATGTTTTGTGGAACATGAGCAGTATGACCAATTGTAATACATCTAATGTGGTTTATATGATCACTTGTCCTTGTGGACTCCGCTATATTGGTAAGACCAATAGAAAATTCCGAATCTGACTGATAGAACATCGCAGCTGCATTAAAAACAGAGTGCTAACAGATCCGATGATCAAACACTTTGTTGATAAGAATCATGACCATACTAACTTTGAATGGGTAATTCTAAAGAAGTTGGAAGGCAACAACAAAAATGAGATTGATCAGAAGCTATTGAATTTTGTACAAAAACAAATTTTCAAACTACAAAGTCATGTCGGAGGGCTTAATGAGAATGTCGATTGGCACCAAGCCCACCTTTGAGATAAATTTGCCATGGATGCCAGCAAAATAAAATTATGTTTCACTGCTTCACACCTGTTCAAATACATACACTGTGTGTGAGTATTTTAAATATGATCTAATCTAAGAATATGTAAAAAGATGCATGTCATACATGAAAATGAGCAGCAATGGTGACTATTTGAATTGTGAAGCATATGACCATTGTTCATTAAGTGATATGTTGGTATGTTTTAATTGTACACATACAGTTTACGAAGATTTCACATGTAAGTATTTGTAATTGTACTAAATATGAATTTGAGAATATATATGTGCACTTAGAATACATTTTCAAATGCTTTGATTCTGTACAATGTATCTTGATATTAATCTGTGCTGAACGTTTAGGTTTAATGGTGCTAATGTTGAGACCGGTACGTTTGATATTCAAACAATAATGTGCATCATAGGGTGATCTGTTAGTATTTTTCCCCTCACACGCTATTTTCTAGCCGCCATTTTTACTTCCAACATGGCGTCGTGTGATTTATATACCTCAGGCTCCCTTGAAGTCCTCTTTCTACTCCTACGAACGCGGAAGGCGAATTATCGTTCCATGTGTTCATTCCGAGGCGACAGCGTGCACTCCGGGCACCCGGCCTTCTTTTCCAGTTTCAAAGTAAGTGGTCATCGCGCCCCAAGGGTTTACAACCTGGCGGGTGCGCAGCATTGAGTCTGCATCATATTCTGAAGCCGCTGCTATAGCTATATCGCTACTGTTGGCAGTTACTTTGTACATATATGAACGCATGGTCCCTGGCTTTTTGCTGGATATGTGCGTGATTTGCATTTCTATAGGAGGATGGGAATCAGTATCTTTAAAACCAGATGTGTGTACATGAGTTATCGTGTCAGTTAGGAATGGATTTGTATTTTAATATTAGGATGGGAATTAAAACCTTTAACGCCAGATTTCGAATGTAGAAGACCAAAAGAAGGATGTTTTACTTGAATAGTGTGGCTATGAGCTGTCCTTCCACTAATGTGGGATGTGTATATGCATTGTCTCTATATCAGTGACTATTGGCACTTGGACTGGCAGTGCGTATCCTCCAGCCCTCGGAGATACAGGTTACTTTGCGGGGAGAAATTGATTATCCTTTGAGAGTCTATTCATACCATCTCTGTAGACTTTCCAGGTATTTCAGGTGAAATGTACTTGTTTTTTTTAAATGTTACTTCTTACTTGTGTTTGTGGTGATGGTCTTTCACTTCTCTACATACCCGTTGTGACTTGTGCACCTAATACATGAAATTGACCTAAGTAATAGTGGTCGGGCGTACCTATGTAATATGATGTTGTCTGGAAGGGGGGGTAATTAATTACGCTTCTCAGTAATCATCTGTATTACGTTTCACTTCTTGGGTGATCTGTTGGACTCTGAGGAATCTGTCATGGTGATGGGTATTCACCTTCTCTCACAGTTCAGACTTGGGTCTGACTCCAGAGGTGAAAGGTGTGATTGATACTTTGGATGGTACTACTGGGTACTCAAGGCTTTGTTGATCTCTCTTATTTTTCAGCTTGTTTGATAACATCCATTGGTGGATGTCCTTAGGACCCCTACTGCACAATATTGAAAGATTTTTAAATGAAAAAGAAGTGTTTTCCCCTGAAGAAAGTTCAGCTATATAAAGGCATCAAGAACTGAAACATGTTACATGTCGGGAATATAGATGTTGTCTGTGACACATTTGTTTTATGATGTTGTTATATATTGCTTTATTTGTCTCTACGTATCTGTTTAGATTGTGATTTTCCATGAAAATCGAGAAACACAATTGTATTTTTCACAATCAAGTATTGTGTTAATTAAGGGTCTTATGCTGTTTACAATAAATTTTATATTTTTGGATATTTTTGCTGTACTTGATCTACTTTTTCAAGATACGAGTACCGGTTCATCATTTAGAGAGATGTTTGGGTTCCCAGCTTGATACCTACAATTGTTTATTTATGTTTGTTGTCCTATCTCTTTATTTATGAATATATATCTACACATTCCCTGATGGTAGAGATAGTGAAGATTAGGGGTATTTTTGGTAACCTATTTGAATTATTGAAACTCTGGCAAGCAGGTTTCAGGGGAGGGCTTAGTATAGCTTCACTCTGGGCACCATCTTGTAGAAATACGGCAAAGTTAAGGAAGGGAGATTATATGTGGCTTGTTTAGATTTGGAGAAAGCTTTTTATTTGCTAGAAACAATTTGTGGCGTAATTTATATTTTAATTGGGGTGCTAATGGTTTATTAAATGTTATCCAACTGTTATACACAGACATTTCAGCGTCTGTCCGATATACAAGATCGGGGAATCATACATTGTTTTTTCACAGCAATAAAACCTCAAATAAAGGGATGTCAGTTGGCCCTAATGTATTCCTTTCAGACTTTGGGCATCATTACGACCCTGGAGGTAACCATGCCGCTTTTTGCGGCATGGCTACCCCCATTCCAGGTACCTGGTCCGGGTTCACTGAATGGGGAAATACTGGGCCATTCCGACCTTGGAGGGCCCGGTATTTCCCCATTCAAGGAACTCGGACCCGGTACATCCCCATTCCCATTTCATCCCCCATAGGGCTCAATGGGAATAGAGATGATGCCAACAATGGGCCCGTTAATGACAGACCCGTTGTTAGCATCCCGGTCTGCTCGCGGGACCCACTAAGGACATACCTCGCAATCAGGCGGTAGGTGGTTAACAGGGCCGGCAACTCTACCGGCCCCGTTAACCCCCTACCGCCAGGGTCGTAATGAGCCCCTTTGACTCTAGCACTTCTCTTGGGAAACTTAATCCTCCCTCTCGGAATGCCAAATTTTATAGCATGCTTCTTTATGCCGATGCCACCGCTATTTTGGACTTAACCCCGGCCGGTCTCCAACATGGCCTGCTATACAGAAATTACTATTTTGGGAACTATAGTTTGAGATTAAATATGAAAAAAACTAAAATGATGCTGTTCAGGAAAAGGGTGAAACCGTGTAGCTGTTTTTTAAATGAATGTAGAGATGAGGAGGTAGTCTCGGCATATGATTTTAGGAAGACAGCTGGAACAGCATCATTAATGGTTAAAGGGATTTTTAAGATTGATTTATTTTAAGTTTGAGGCGTTCATATTGGAGAAGTGCCTGGATGTATACAAGGCAAGGTCTGTTCCATGATTTTATATGGCAGCAAAATCTGGGGTTGTTCAAACTATCATGTTCTGGAGGGGTTGCAAAATAAATTCCTGTCCCAAGTAGCAGGTCTCGCTCAAGGTACACCTGGCATCGCCTTATTAACTAAATAGAAGGTGTTCAGTTTGAAGGTGTTGGCCAAGTTAAGATTTTTTACATATTCTTTTAAAAAACACATCTGGGATTTTCTGCTAATCATGAAGTGAATTTCAGTGTAAGCACAATTTAGGCCTCCCCTGGTAAAGAAAAATAAAATTCTTGTGGTAAGGAGTGTGGGGATGGGGGATGTAAGGCACTGCCCATTTGGATAGTGGGGGTGGAATGTAACTATATTTGGCACATTAAGTCAATATAGCTCTTAAAGTAAGAGCTTGTTCGATAGGGAGAGAGGCAGATGTCCAAAATACAAATAAGCTGCCCTCTTCAGTTTTATTTGAAGACTTCCGCACACATATTAGAAGGCAAGAAGACGTCTGTGAAATAGGATCCCCAGAATGCAGGAGGCTGATGCTAATAGGACATTTACAGTTACCCACCCCTCAATGAATGTTGAAGTTGTGCACGAGGAAGCACAACATATACCTGCAAAATGGAAGCCAATGAAGATTTGGTTAATTTTCTGTGTAGACATGGTGGAAGCTATGTTTTATATAATTAATTGTAATTATCAGGTATTTATATGTAGCTTGTTTGAACATTCAAAAGCTGCCTTATTATTTTGAACTTGCTCTCTCTGAATTGTATGAAATATGATTCAGGTTTTTAAATGTTGCTTCCTTAATGGAGAAATACAATGAAATAATATTGATTTATGCTGGTCATTACATGGTAGGCTTTACAGATCACTCCAGCAGGGCTTTGGAGTCTACCTCCTAAGAATCATTTTGCCATGTAATGACAAATATTTCAGTTTAAAGCACCTGGGGCCTGTTACAATGTGAAAAATTGGTTAGGAATATTTGTTTCTAATTCTGAAGAAATCAGAGCCTCTTTTCTCTGTTCAAAAGATATTTTACACAAAACTTAGTGCCAAACATTGGTCAACACTTTGAGCATTTGATGACCACATAGAGGGGTGTGGTGGTGTTAACTAGGTATTGTGATTGATTGGCTTGTTAATTTAAACTCATCAACAGTAATTTAATTGGGTTTGAATATACGGCAAATGAATTATGAAAAATATGGCATGCATTGGCCTTACCTGCCCATTATCCACGTGCCAGATTAGCAGCATATCAAACGACAATTTTTCCACTTACACACTTAATAAATATAGGTGATAGATAATAAAAGTAATATTTCTGATAATGATAATGCATTGTGATATAAAACACAAACCTCACTTGTACAAAAAGCAGTGCATGTCAATTATTTAATAAAGGAGAGTTGGGTATGCATGCCACTTATTTGGCCATTATGCTCCCACTAGCTGTACAAAGGAGCAGAATATGACACATTTCTCCGGGACACGAACATAAGAACAGTGTTAAATTATTTTGCTCATTAACACATTTGTCAGCTTGGCAAAATATCTGAAGATGACATGTTTTAACCATGACACTGATATAATAAGCAAGGACATTTACTGAGACATTTCTTTGCATGGTGGCAACAAATTCAAATCTTGCATCTACAAAAATAAGCCAACTGGAGGCACAGCAAGCTCATTGGCCAACAGTCTCGCACAGTTAAGGACTCTGCTACTGAGGTCTCATCCCTTCAGCACCTCATTCTAGGCCTCTACCCCATGGCCTATAGCAACTGGTGAGCAAATAATGTAGGGTCTTGCCAGCAACATGTTGCTCCCGAGATACAAGTTGGGGATCACTGGGTTAGGGGAAGGTCTGCACCATCCCTATAAATGCTTATCTTCACCCTTCTAGCTGGGGACTTTGGGCAATCTTTACTCAAGGTTCCAGTGAAATAGTGTAAGAAATCTCAAGAACATGGTTCCAGCAAGACAGTTAAAAAGAAAAAATTAAGGGGGGGCGGGGGGGCCTGAACCCATTATGTAGTCATTTTTCCACAGTGGATTCATCCCTTTTTATGTCTTCTGTAA
Source organism: Ambystoma mexicanum (assembly GCF_040938575.1). NCBI lineage: Eukaryota > Metazoa > Chordata > Amphibia > Caudata > Ambystomatidae > Ambystoma > Ambystoma mexicanum. The sequence continues at coordinate 211,069,815 of NC_090922.1, read as the reverse complement.
GGGGCTAAGTTGTGCTGCTGTAACTAGGGGCTTGCCTTCTGAAATCAGCTTGCAAAAAGTGCCTTGCCTGCAAGAAGTTTTTTGGGGGGGCTTAGAAAGGGTGTGTGGCCATCAGGATGGAAGGATAATTTTTCAGTACACATATCCCTTCCCCAGCTACACTATAATCCCCCCTCTCCTGCCTATATGACTTTGAAAATATTCCAGTAATTATCCCCCTGACGTGGCTTCCACATTATGTTACTTATATCCATTTGAAACTCTCAGCCTACACCACATACCCTAGGACTACCCTGTCCTTTTGGGAAGTTCTCAATAACTTGACAATAGAGAACAAAGGCACATCGATTTCTGGACCCAACATTTATAGTAGGCTAAAGCCCAAGCCCCAGAGAGCAACACACAAAGTCTCTGGAATCTACAGAAATTAAGGGAAGAAAATGTGACAAAAAATGAAATCAAGTGGGTTTCGGCATTTATATTCCACACTGGCCAATATGTCAAACTAGGTATTGTGTTATGTTTATATTTAAGCAAAGTTCTTCCACCAAACAGTGGTGATAGATAGTTATATATAGTTTGAGTCATGCATGCCCACTGCTAAAGGCAACACATAATAAACATTGATGTTGGAATTAATTTGGTTCCAGCAGACTGTTTCAGGAATGCACATGTTACTCTGTGATTGCCATATTGCCAAATCACTTTGAAGCTGTATTGGGGGTGCCATCCCATCCCCACTCAACTGAATGTAGATAACAAGATAGGCAGATCAAATGGTTCCATCACTGAAGAAATCAGGATTAGATTACCCTTATTTAAGGTACAAAGGTTTACATGGCACTGCACATGTTTGGGTTGGAATGGCCCAGGAAATGAAGGGTGCTTTACATTTCACACAGTGTATAAAGATATATTATGAATAAGGAATAAGGGATACGAAGCAAGCAATGCTTAATTAAATAAATAATAGCTCCCTGAAGATTTAGGGGTAATTCATAGAATTTAGCGCACAAGTGGCACACACGGCTGGCGCACAGTGTGCGCGTGCAAATCTCTGCACCAGCCGTGTGTGCTAAAATCCATTTCCACGCGCAGCATATTCATGGATTTTAGCTACCAAAACCAGCCGTGGCGAACAGTGGTGCAGCGACCCTGCAGCAGCGCCAGTTACGCCCCCAAGAACGCCCCTCGCGCAGGGAAAAGCCATCAAAATCCCCAATCCAGCGCAAAGGGCTGTGCTAACCCTGTACCAGTATACATGGCCGCCACACAGCACACGGCAAGTGGGGAACATGTATCACTCGGCTGCCCGGGAAGTTTCCCACGCGATTGGCCCTGTGCGAGTGGGGTACGTGTATTACTGGGGTTCGCGGGAAGTTTCACACGCGTTAGGCCCTGTGCGAGTGGGGTACGTGTATTACTGGGGTTCGCGGGAAGTTTCACACATGATAGGCCCTATGCGAGTGGGGTACGTGTATTACTGGGGTTCGCAGGAAGTTTTACACGCGAAAGGACCTGTGCGAGTGGGGTACGTGTATTACTGGGGTTCGCGGGAAGTTTCACACGCGAACGGCCCTGTACGAGTGGGGTACGTGTATTACTAGGGACCGCGGGAAGTTTCACACGCGATAGGCCCTGTGCGAGTGGGGTACATGTATTACTGGGGTTCGCGGGAAGTTTCACACGCGTTAGGCCCTGTGCGAGTGGGGTACGTGTATTACTGGGGTTCGCGGGAAGTTTCACACGCGAAAGGGCCTGTGCGAGTGGGGTACGTGTATTACTGGGGTTTGCGGGAAGTTTCACACGCGATAGGCCCTGTGCGAGTGGGGTACGTGTATTACTGGGGTTCTGGGGAAGTTTCACACGCGATTGGCCCTGTGTGAGTGGGGTATGTGTATTACTGGGTTTCGCAGGAAGTTTCACGCACGATTGGCCCTGTGCGAGTGGGGTACGTGGATTACTGGGGTTCGCGGGAAGTTTACACGTGATTTTGCTGTCAGAGCGGGGTACGTGTATCCAGTGTGGTGCGCAGGGTGTCCTACATGTGAATTGGCAGTGTGGGTCCTCCCAGGTGTCCCCTCTACCCCCTCCATGGCCCCTGCAGGCAGCCCACACCACAGGGGACTACCCTGCACCCCTGATCATGTCCCGCAGGCAGCCCATCCAACTCCCTGCGAGTCGCCTCGAGGCACTCTGCCAGCCTCAACGGCCGACGCATGGAGAACTCCGCTCTGTCCATGGTGAGCTGCGCCTCTTCTTCCCGCCGCCACTCCGCACCTATACGCTGGCCCAACTGCAGCCACACGGAAGAAACATCCATTCCAGGGTCCTCCTGCCCTCTGGCCGATGCCTGCCCCCCTGATGTCGATGGCCCCGAGCCATCATTGCTCCCACCTAGAGCCTGCTCCTGATGCTGCTGCTGCTGTCCATGTGCCCTGTCCGATGATGCCTGCACATCCTCCATCAGCTGGTCTCCAGTTGTGGTGTCCACCCCTGCTGGACTGCCAACTCCCGACTGTGGCAGGGATGGGATCTCCACCAACCTGGCTGTGTTGGTCAGGCCAGGTCCACAGGGGGCCCTGGTGGAATCTGGGCGGAAGACGGCAGGGAGAATGACTGGCGCATAATCTCCACAGAGGAGGAGAGGTCCGCCAGAGTGCGCGTCACTTGTAGGAACCCACAAACCAGGGCCCCTGCCAACAGTGCCACGTCAGGACGCTGCTGTTCGTGATTGGCGTGCGTTCTCTGCCCAGGAAGAATGCACGTCATCACGAATGTCACGCGTGCGCAATGCGACACCAATCAGGACGGAGCCCATATGTTCATGGGACCCCTCGTCCGCAGGTAGTGGAGAGGCAGATGTCATGGCACTCTCCCCTACCTGCGGACGGGCCTGGGCGGGGCATCCCTGCTGGGGCATGGTGGTGCAGTCACAGGGTCAAGGACAGGAACATGCACAGGAACATGCACAGGCCCCTCCGCGGAGACCTGTGCTGCCTCCTGACCCTGGCCCTGGACTGCACCATTTGCACCAGTGGTACTACCCCCACCAGGCCCCATGTGCGGCTCAGTAGCGGGCTCCTCCTCCTCTGTGAAGATCACCAACCTGGATGTCTCTGTACCGTCTTCCGCCATTGCAAGCACCTGTGGGGGCTAACCTGGCCCTTCCACCACAGCCGTAGTGGCAGACACGGCACCGACCCCCTCACTCCCGGATGATGGCAAGTCCTGGGCGGGTGGCTGGGCCTTGTGTCGCCGCCCAGTGGAGGTATCCCCGCCGCTTGGCTCCACAGCGCCGTTTCCGCCCTCTTCTTCACTTGACCCCTCGGACCCCTCGTCCGCAGGTAGTGGAGAGGCAGATGTCATGGCACTCTCCCCTACCTGCGGACGGGCCTGGGACGGGGCATCCCTGCTGGGGCATGGTGGTGCAGTCACAGGGTCAAGGACAGGAACATGCACAGGAACATGCACAGGCCCCTCCGCGGAGACCTGTGCTGCCTCCTGACCCTGGCCCTGGACTGCACCATTTGCACCAGTGGTACTACCCCCACCAGGCCCCATGTGCGGCTCAGTAGCGGGCTCCTCCTCCTCTGTGAAGATCACCAACCTGGATGTCTCTGTACCGTCTTCCGCCATTGCAAGCACCTGTGGGGGATAACCTGGCCCTTCCACCACAGCCGTAGTGGCAGACACGGCACCGACCCCCTCACTCCCGGATGATGGCAAGTCCTGGGCGGGTGGCTGGGCCTTGTGTCGCCGCCCAGTGGAGGTATCCCCGCCGCTTGGCTCCACAGCGCCGTTTCCGCCCTCTTCTTCACTTGACGCTGCGTAGAGGGACACATAGAACACAAGCATCAGGGTACAGTACAATATTCCCCTAGACAGGAAGCAATAACACATGAGTGGCAGTGTCTAACGTCACTTCCATCCTGCCCCTCCACAACACATGGGTGAATGCACGCAAAACACATGCATAAACAGGCATGGCGCCTGCAATCAACATCAGCATCCATGTACAATGGCCTGTATTAATCAAAATGTTGCCTTCAAACTCACATGCATCATGGCTCACACTGATCCCATGCACACACATCACCGGAGGGTCATGCATCATGCCTTGTACACCACAGACACAGTGGATAGACACAGTGCATACAACGGTGACCGCACTGCATGAGTGAATCTACACATCATCACGGACATGTGTCATGAATCCATGGCGTATCGAAGTCACAGACACACTTCTCAGACACACACACATGTGCACCATACATGTACATGACAGCAGCACCCATCCCTCACACCCCCACCATGTGCAAGAACAGACTCTGGCATGCTTTCATGTGTGCATTTGCCATACAGCTCCCCATGTAGCATTGGATCTCATGCACCAACCATGTGGTGCGTACATTACTGGTCTCACATGCATGACCATGATGTCCCTGCACACACACATCCATACATGGCCCATGTCACACATACAGGCAAGTATCAGACTACCAGCACACTGCAACATGCCCTGTCTCACACACCAATGCTTGGCCACTTACCGCTCAACTCCAGACGGGTCTTCCTCCGAAGGATCTGGGCATGGAGCGCTGGGCATACGTGTTCCAGGACCCTCATCTGGATGTCACTCATGCTGACCCGGCCCCCTTCCGCGAGGCGCCGGGCCTTGTGGAGGGTCCTGGACCTGAAGTCCTCCCAGCGCTTCTTGACGTGCTTGATGTTGCGGGTTGCCACCCCCTCCGCGTTGATGGCAACCACTACGTCGTCCCAGATCCTCTCCCGTCCTTCCTTGTTGGCGCATGATGTTCAGAAGAGGGCATCATAATGCCCCAAGACATGCTGCACCAGAACACCAACTATCTTCACACTGAAGCTGGTGGCCCTCTGCCTCTCTGGCTGTGGGTCGCCAGTGGTCTCAGATGGTGTTTGCCCCGACATGGCGACCCCCGAGGCAGGCGTGGGTGGGCAACTGGGTCCTGGGGCTGGGCTGTGGAGCGATGATATCCCAGTCGGGAGTCTTCTGTTCCAGCAGGGGTGGACACAGCAACTGGAACCCTGGCTGACGTGCAGGCACCAAATAGCAGGGCACGTGGGCAGCAGGCAGTCAGGCAGCAGCAGATTGCAGGTGGGAGCGTGCTCGGGGCTCTGGGGGGCAGTAATTCAGCCTTTTGGGCAGGAGCGTGGTCTTCTGTGTGTTTTCGCGTGGCCAGCTTGATACAGAGTGATTTGGCACGTGAAAAAATTGCACGTCAGCGTGTAATTGGAGGAAAGGCCCTTAGCGCATAAGCGCGTCAGCACACGTATGCGTTTTCATTGGACCAAAGGCCCTTAGCGCGTAAGCGCTTCTCTGACATTACACGCGCAGGCATTTCCCTCATGATGTGGGCATAGTGGTTCAGCGCACGTGAAAAAACTGCACGTCCGCATGTGAATGCGTGTAATCAGAGGAAAGGGCCAACGTGCGTAAGAGACGTGACGCGCGCAGGCGTTTCCCTCAGCACGGGTTAGAGGTGAGCGGGGCCAGTAGTTCACTGTACGTGCCTTTCGTGGAGACTGACGTGTGTAGCTGCTTTGTGTTGTTTCGCGCGCCATCACATCTTCACAGCGATCGAGGACGTATCTCTTCTTTTGGCGGGGGTATTGGCTACGCGTGTTTTTCATTATCACGCTAGTCAGATGGTGAGTCGCGCACGCTATTTTTCCCACTGCGGGCGCCCCTGTGTATCGCACCCGTTTTCGAGGTCATAGTAGCCTGCGTGTCCCACACGTACGCGTTTTTTGTGTTACTGGGTGCCACCACGTACTGCGGGAGGTTGATTTCATGCACGTAGGCTGCAGGGTTGCGTGCACGGTTTTACTGCACTTTTGGGGTGCCTGAGCGTAGCGTGACTCGTCACTACATCACCGGGGTCACATACAGCCTTGCAGGTGCAGGGGGGCTGTTAACATCTTGCATCCCACCCCCTTCACCCTAATTGCCCAGGTCAATTGTGGTATACACCTCCCATTGGCACTACTCCATCTGTGCCGGCACTACTCCATCTGTGCCATGGTTGGGAGGCCACCAAAGGTGAGGGGCACCTCAGTTGGGCGTACTCCACGTGGCGGGCGTGGTCAGGGACGTGGCCGGGGTGACCAGGCAGTCGGGGGACTCCAGGGTGTCCAGGGTGGCCGCAGAGGGGGAAGATGCAGGGGTACACCACTTGAGCACGATGTTGCGCCATGTGTCGGTGCAGTCATGCCACCACCCCCTGTGGTTCTGGGAGATGCAGCTTCTGCATCTGGCACTGGCGCCCGTGTGACACGGCAGTCCGTTTCATCGACTGCCACGGGCCCAAGGCTAGTGGTAGCTGCAGGTGAAGCTGTGGACAGCACCACCCAGGCTCAGGGTCTGCCAGCGCAGGCTGCGTTGGCGATTTAAGAGCCCTTGGAAGATTTCCAATAGGACCGGAGGGAAACCGTAGGGGCACGCAGGGCTGCCCTGACCAAGACACTTGTCCCTGGGGCAGTAATGTCATCTGCTGCCCCGAACAGCCGGGTTTTGGCAAGTGCAGGGGCAGATGCAGCCAACAACACCCCGGTTGTGAGTCTGCCAACCAGGACAGTTGCGGTCAATGACCCTGCCACAGCGGATGTTGATGCGCATGGTCCATTAGAGGGCACCCAGCTGCCACTGACACAAGTCAGCCCTTTGGTCGTCCCTCCAGCTGCCACTCCCTTGGCTCAATCCACCAGTCCCACTGGCCATACTGATCAGGGCGGCATGAGCCAGCCAGGGTCTGCGTCACAATCCAAGAGGAGGAAGGTTGCACCTGCAGCACAGGCTGGGACCCCACATACAGCCACGACCTCCTGCACATCGAGGAAGAAGCCTTTCTGGAACCAGGAACTGGACTTCCTCGTGGGCATACCTGAGGAAACAAAGCCGTGACATGCTAGTGGGTGCTAATTGTCAGACTACGGCTGCCCACCGTGATACCCACTGGAAGCAAGTTGCGGAACATGTGAGTGCATTCGGCCATGAGGTGCGCACGGCGCAAGAGTGCAAAAAGCATTGGAATGACCTCAAACGCAGTGCTAAAGCTAAGCGTGCCTCAAATTACAACTTAACTCTGGTGACTGGCGGTGGGTCTGCACCGGAGGAGGAAGACCTCACTCCGCATGAGTCACTCGTTGCAGAGTTCATACCATCTGAATTGGTCGAAGGAATGGGAGAGATGCCGGACTTTGATGCCCAGTCCGGTGAGTGTTGATGCGTGTTTGTCGAGGACGTATGTGTTTTACTTGTGTGATGTGTTGTGCATGACTGCCACTACATGTCACGTGTACATGGTTATGATGTATGAGTAATGCAATGCTTCCCTGATGCATGTCTACTCTGCTGGATGGTGGACATGTGGAGCAGACAGGGACTGTCCACATCACCACTTTTGCACCGTAGTCACATGCTAGTTACCAGTATGCCCCTCCGGTCCATGTTCCAGCTCACTGGCACTTCTGCATGTAGCGTGGGGTGAGCTTCCTCTCAGCCCAGGAACTATGCATAGCATGACTGACGTGCATGTGTCGTCTGCCTGCAAGGGGGTAACCAATGTAGGCATGCTCCCTTGCCCCTCAACCCCCTGCTCTACACCCAAATTCCATCTTAGCACTGGTCTGCTACAATATTGCCGTTGGTTACTTCCCTGGTCATGCCTCCTGTGTACATTCTAACATCCAGCGGGCAATCTGCCAGACATATCCATTGTGGTACTTCCTTAGTACTTGATGCAGGGTGTCTCACTTGGACTGTGCAGAGGTCATATGCCCCGCAGGGACATGAGTGCCCATTCATGCTCCATGTGCATTCCACGCATGCCCATATGTGTCCATGACTGGATGATCATTGTTACACAAGTCCATGATGACCCAAATTGCATGGCATTTCATCTGCCTTCCCATGTTAACTGTGGCTCAGTACTGCATTGCACACATGTTTAGGGTCTGACAATCTGTGAGGGTCACAGGCCTCAGCCTGTTTAATGGCCAATGACTCTGTCCAACTGGTGTAGTGTCTTCTTCACACGTGGGTGGACTCCAGAGGTTTCATCATGTGTCCTGCTTACTGTCTCATCATCATTTGCTGTGTTGTCACTTGACTCACATGAAGCTGTTGATGCTAGTCAACACTGTCTGTCAATACACAGGTCTATGGTCAGCCTTTTGATACCATGCTAGGCATCCCTGCTTTTGCACTTGGGTGGAGGGGTGCTTTGCTTGTAGATATGCTACCCATTGAATGCACATTGCACGTGATGCCTGAAGTTGACCTTGCACTGCCTTCACATTTTCTGACACACACCATGGAGTCCTTGTACATGTAGGTAGTGAGTAACATACATATTTGCTGCACTGCATAGACCCACTTCAATGCAGACTGCCACCTTTCAACAGGTCTGATCACAGAAGCAATTCCAAGCTGACCCAGCAGGCATGCCAGGTTCTATTTTGTGTGTCACATGTCTGCCTGATGTGTTTGTTGTCGGTGTGTGTGTGTGTTGTGTGCTTCGAACATGTGTAGTGACCTTTTTTCTCTCTATTTTTCAGATGATGACGCAATGGAGCCGGAGGATGGTGTTGTCATGCCAGGCACAGGGTTGTTATCACTACATCAACCCAGCACAAGTGGGGGTAGTGGGGTGGTAGGCCACGAAAACCCCCAAAGGCTACAGTCCATCTTGTCTCTGGCTGCCTATGAGTCCAGCCCTGAAGAACACTCTGACGACCATGTCGAGTTGGATGAGCATCAGGTCCATATGTCAGCGGTGAGTGATCTCTGTCCGCAACACCTGCACTGAGGGGTCAGACAGTCTTGGAACCTCTGCCCGTGGTGGATCGGGACGCAGGGTCACCCTCCACACCAGTCACTGATGTGCCTGGGACATCATGTCGACGGTGGCATGTAGTCGTGCAGCTGCGGGCGGTGCCAACACAACGAGGACACACGGTCCTTGGGTCCCGCAGGGGTCAAGCCCAGCAACGTGGTCGCCACGCGCAACCACAGTATACTGAGTGGGAGCAAGACATGACTGCCAATTCTGAACGGCAGGGGGCAGCAATGGAGAACATCGCTGAGGGCATGTAGTGTGTGGCCCAATCTGTGCTCCCCCCTGCTAGGCAGGTGCTTCTCCAGCAGCAGGTGGCACGGTCCACAGCCCGCTCGCTCAGGCTGAGCATGGCGGCCTCAGACAGGGCACGCCAGGCTGAAATGTCATCTCTGCGTCAAGAAATTGCTGCTCACGCAGAAGCACACATGAAGGCCCTGAGGGAGGAGCATGCTTCCCTCAGATCCACTCTGGGTGTCCTTTTGATGTCCCAGAGGGAGCAGGCAGAGTAGAGGTTTGCACAGCTTGAGCATACCAATTCGGCTGAGCTACATGCTTGCCGGGAGGTGCAGCGGTTGTCCAACCAGGCCTTGCAGGAGGAACTCCGTGTCACACATGCTACCTTGCAAGAGGAAGCACGTGTATCACAGGAGGTTCTGCATGCAGACCTACGTGTCATCGCCACACAGAACCAGGCTCACCCGTCTGGCAGACCTGCTGCCGACAAGGGGCAAGCTGAGGCTAGGCATGGTCATGCTCCTGTGCCACGTCCTCCTTTCCAGGAAGAGCCAGACTCGGACGACAATCTATCTCCCACATAGGTCGGGCTGTGCAGGCGTTGAGCCCATGGAGGTTTTTCTTTCCTCAGCATCATCGCATGTAGGTGTTGAACAGCACCCTGTACCGCCCCCCTCCTGGGTGCCTCCCCCCGGGTCGTATGTGGCCATTTTTGATTTTTCTTTTAGTTTAGTTAGTTAAGTTTCTGTTTGATAGTTAGTTTAAATAGGTAAAGTAGGTTTTTCATAGTTAGTGTAATTAGTTAATATAGTTTAAAATTGCTAGTCTATTGTGCTTTCAAGTGACAGTGTGGTGCTTTGTGGCTTTTGAAAGCATCCACTGTCTGTTCCAGCTGGGCCCTTCAAGCTTGTCTTGTGTATGTGTTTGCTGCTTGGGGTCCTTGACTCACATATGCCACTCCTGCTTCCCTTTTCCGTGGGCTCGCAAGGATGGTTCGGTGTATCAGCCTATTACACAAGGGCAATGGACTGTCATATCTGTGGCATGTCTGCTCCTGTGGAACTTGTGTTAACACCCCTAGTGGGGATGATTGGGATGTAATTGACCACTGTTCTTCTTTTGCTAGATGGGGTGTTTAATGATTCATGTGTACATTCATTGCTATGCATTGTGTAGTATGTTTCTTATCTTTAATGAACATTTGCTTGTTGAAAATCATGCCGTAGATAGTGTGTTCCACACTGTTGCTGTGAAAGACGGACTGATGGTGTGATTTCTGATGTACGTCTCTGACATGGTCCACTCATGTAATGCCTGAAGAGACACACACAGATGAATATTAAGCATTAATCATGTGTTTCATGGACTTTCTGCAGGGGGATGAGCCTCAAGACCACCTTTGCCAGCAGACATGGGCCATTGGACGTCTGGAATCTGGACACGTTTGGTGGTGCCGACATGCGCATGTGTGCGCAAGCAGAGCCACAGGGATTGCAATCATACATCCAATAAACGATGACGTGTTTCAAGGGACTCCAGGCAAGGTGAGCAGCACAGGGGGGTCACAACACAGCAAACCTTCCACCTGGCCAGTTGAACATGCATGCTTAGTAGCAGCACTGACGGTGAGCTTGGACAAATATTGGTGTTGAAGCGCACAATACAGCTCAGATGTGTTGGTGGACTGATGGCTAGTTGATGGGAAAGTTGTCTGGGGCACCTGCATGGGCAGTGGCACATACCCTCCGTTCCACCATGGTCCATTGCGGCACTTGAATTAGCCATGTAGCGTTGCAAGACATGGAATGAAGCAGCTCACAGGGACAGACAGCAAGGGACAGACTCGGGTGCAGTGCATTTCATTTCCAAGTAGGATTTGATACATGCACTGGCTGCTTTATTTTGGTCATGGTGGTACAGGACTTGTTCTGAAGTCAGACCTTGCTATATGCGTCTGTCTGCTCACCCAGGGAACATTGCATGTTGTGTGAATCGTGACACATTGGTGTTCCATTTGCGACGCACCCACCGGTGCCTGACTTAATGCATTGACTGTGTATAAACCATCACAGGGGTAATGTTACGTATGGGTATGAAGCATCCACACAAGATTGTCTGTTTGTAGAGTATTTTGTTACTTTGGGGCTTATTTGGTGGTGTGTTTGTGTGTTTTGGGCATGCACAGATTATTAACTGTGGCTCTCTTTGCAGCATTGAACTGCTCCTGTCACCGGACCGGAGAGTGCGCAGGCAGGAGGCCAGCTCTCACCCTAGAGATAAGTTTCTCTTTGACTTACATTTGAGTAATTTGCTGCTATGTGCATGTGAGCAAGTTTGGTCTATTTGTGCATGTGTTAATGTGTGTACTACATTTTGGTGCATTCCCTACTTTCCTGTGTCAATCCTACTCCCCTCTCCTGCCCCTCATTCCGGTTATCCAGTATGCCAATGCCTGGGCCGACTGCTTATCCCTGACCCTCCTTCCCCACGAGGGTCTCAGAGGCCTGTGTGAGTTAGACCTTCCAGGCACCCAGACCACAGTGGGGGTAATTTATTATGTGCCACTCCTGCGCCTGTACACGGAAGCTGTGACAGTAGACATCCGTTCGTGTTGCATCATTCTATGTTATGTACCACACATGGTTCAGATCCTGTTGTGACATTGTTTTACTGTGCTACCTTGGTTGTTAACATAATTGTGGTAGTACTTGGCCTTTGTGGCGTACTGCTACTTGAAGTCATCTACTGGAGGCTGTTCTGGTTTGTTTTACTGCCTGCAGGGTATTTGCTTGGTTTCTGTGTTGTCCTGCTTTGAGTTTTCTTGGATGTTGTGCTTTTGCAAATCTAGGTGGACACTGAGGGTGCTGGCCACTTTTTACACACAAGGTGGGAGATGGTGACAAAGGGGAAGGGTGATCCTGTGGCCAGGTGGAATTCAAGGATGTCGGATGAATAACCCAGATGCAGTTGTTCAGCGGGTCATGGTGATTTGTGAGGGAGGGGGGCTGTTTTGTTGTTGATAGTTGCCTTGCCCTGCAGTGTGATGGGCACCCTGAAATTGTAATTGTGCTTTACTATGTACATGATGTATTCTGCTCATCAAAGCCTGTTCATGTGTTGTGTTTACCTTTCAGGTGTGAGGGGATAGTTGTGGTTTGACATGCTGGGGTATACACATGGTGAATGTTCACATGTGATATGTAGAGGACAGTGATGGTCACTTAATTTCACATGCATATGTTGAGTGCATATCCCTACTGACCCACACACTCGCACTATGATCCACTACATGTACAACCACCCTTACATGTCCACGTGTACGTTTGCCTTCTGGTGCCGACTGTGTCCCTGCAGCGAATGTTCTATGACCATTTGTGGATCCTGTACATGCCTAATTTTGCTATTTTATGTAGTTTGTCGCTTAGATGTGATGCTCAGGGTGTGCATCACACACAATGGCTGTTCACTGTGCTGTGCGCTGAGCAGTGTGTTGCAGGAGGTGGACATGGCACACAGTAGCTGCAGTGTTGATTATGCAATGCACATTGTGCATAGGGACAGGCATTCATTGTTATGTTTCAAATACGACTTTTGGAATGCATTTGGGTATGACTTATTTTGGGTGGGAGGTTGTTGGTCAGTCATTTTATCTGATTCCATGTCAGGCATAATTGTCTGATGCCCATTTCCATTTTTCACATGGCAATGTGTACCTTATTAGTACTGTGTTGGTTTATGGCTATTGCTTGCTATGTCATGTTGTGTTTTGGGAGGGTTTGAGTGACATACCAATCTCAGGGTGGTTAGGTTGTGACAGTTGACTGTCTCTTTGTCATCATCGATTGTCACCTTGTATGTGCCAGGCCTGTGTGCACTCCGCACGGTTGGGAGTTTAGATGAAAAATCTGGCCATAAGCTGGGACTGGGCTTCCTCGCCATGTGCCCTATCCCCTCCCATGGGCAGCGCCTGTGCCTGTGGTTGGGGATGTGGGGGCACCACCATGTCCACCGGTACGCCCTGCCGTGTTGCAACATTGTGCAGGACACATGCTGCCACAATGATCCTGCACACTACTGGGGGTGCATAGAGTAGCTGCCGGCCACAGCGGTCAAGGGAGCGGAAGCGTGACTTGAGCACTCCGAATGTGCGCTCCACTATGGCCCTGATTGCAATATGGGCCGCGTTGTATCTTACCTAGGGTGGTGTGGTGGGGTTCCGGATTGGCATCATTATGTGGTTGCTCAGAGGGTAGGCACTGTCCCCTGGAGAGGTGATGATGGTTGTGATTATTGGGGTTTGTGTAATTGTTTGTGTGTGTGACATGCATGCATGTGCACAGACATTTTGACTCACCTAGGAGCCATGTGTCGCCATGCTGACCAGATTCCAGGGCCCAACTCAGGACGGACATTCTGTATATGAAACTGTCATGGGTCGAGCCAGGGTAGTTTGCATAGACAGAGGTGATGTTTCCCTTTGCATCACATACCACCTGTACGTTGATGGAATGCCAGTGCTTGCGGTTTCGGTAGATGTGCTCAGTGGCCCAAGGTGGACGTAGGGCCACATGGGTGCAATCTATGGCACCGAGCAATTTGGGGAAGTGTGCCACCCTGTAAAATTCCTGGACAACGGCCTGCCTTTCTGAGGGTGTTCTGGGCATGTATATTCCTGGACAACGGCCTGCCTTTCTGAGGGTGTTCTGGGCATGTATATGTGCCTGCGGACTGAGGGGCACGCTGTCATGATTGCCAATACCTGGTGTAGGCACCCACTATGGCAGTAGTCAGCTGAAAAGACCCAGTGGCCAAAAAATGCAGGACATTGAGCACCTTCTCCAAGGGGCTGAATGCTTGGGAGCAGAGGGTGGGGGATGTTAGGTTATCTTCCCACTCCCTGACCAGTTCTAGGATGATATGGGGTGGAAACCTATACCTGCCATAGACCTGGTCGTCAGGCATCCCAAAAAGGCTTGTCCGTGGTGAAAGAATGCATGCCCTGGCTATTCTCCTCCTCCTGCGGTGTCCTACGATCAGTGCTGCGATAAATGGGGCATTCATTGTAGCTGTATATACATGTTTGTTTTTTGCACGCACTTTTATGCTGTGCGCGTGGAAGCTTCCGCCTGCCTTTGTGTGGCAGACGCGTTGACGCCTGTGTGCGTCTTTTGCCGTGCGCGGGTTTCCCGTATTCGAATCCATGAATGCGGGTTGTTCGCGTGCGTGTGGGCGTTCCGTGTTGTTCCCTGCAGTATTTCCCGAGTTACACCTTCTTTTTCACGCGTTGTTCCACATTCCGCGTGTTACGCCCACTGTTCCGCCAACTTTTGTTGTGTGCGCTGCGCTATGTGCACTTTTGCTGTGCGCGAAGCGCATGCCGTTTGATGACGTGTGTGTCTGCGTGCGCCATGCATGGATTTGGCGCACAACCAGTGGGAAAGTAGCGCAGCGCCTTCCTTCAATCGCACTCGTGCGCGTGCGCTTGCTTTCTCACGCTTCCGCCTCCTTGCGCCTGCTTGCGCTGGGATTTTCGGCGCACGTTTGTTCCATGAATCGGCCCCTAAATACATTGTCAGACAAAATCGTATTTCAAAATGGAAAACTCAAGTGCAAAATGGTTTCCAGGCCTAAGCCAGGTGTGAAAGACTATGGCCCTCATTACGACCCTGGCGGAAATCGTGGCGCCAAATGCACCATGGAGCACGGCGGAAAGCTCCGATAGCGCCATGGGGGTTGGCGGATTTACCGCCCCATTCCGAGGTTGGCGGGGCGGTAAATCCCCATTCCCCATTTTACCCTTCCCCATTCCCATTTTTGCCCCATAGGGTATAATGGGAGTGGGAAGGCGTTAATTACGCCACCGTAAAATACGGTGGCGTAATTAACAACAAGGTCCCGTAGCGCCATGGATTTCTCCGCCCGGAAAAACCAGGCGGAAAACGCTCCATGGCGCTACGGGAACTCGTAGTGGGGCGGACGGGTCCGCCGCGAATACCGCTGGCGTAAACCCACTCCGCCAGGGTCGTAATGAGGCCCTATGACTAATGCCAAAATATTTCAGATAAGCAGCAGAGGCTGATATACTGGAGACCATCTTTGGCAGCACCTCGCAGTGAGGTAATTAGGTTTGTCAAGATAAAAATTGAATTTGGTAGGAAAAGCAGACAATATTATGATGAAGCCAGATAAGTAAGGAACATTTTAGATACATAAATGTATCTATGTTATTATTGAAAAGTGAACAATGTGTGTTATGCAGACCATTCTGAGTGACCAGATGTAATATTTTGCACCATATAATAGAGTTTATCTATTTCTCCAGCAGTATAAGGCACTAACTAACTTGGCAGGACCTCGACAATCAGATAAGGAGTAGACATTGACGCAATGAAGGAGTTCTTGGCAGGGATTGAACACTGTCATACTTGTGTCAGCAAGTCTAAAATATGTCTATCAGTTTCATGATTCAGAGAAAATTGTGGATGCCAGCTATGCTAATGTTGTCTTGGTGTACACCAGATAAGCCATCCAATGATATTGAAGGGATGTCTTTTCTCTGACTAATGGGTCCTATAGAAACACACCATCTTGAAGGTGGTTATTTGCATAAGGATGTTGCATCATGCAAATAGCCTATAAATCAGGCTAATGGAAAACATGTCTTTGAGTGTGTCCTCAGTGTGTTCTGTTATTCCAGAAAATAAAGACCATGATGGAATTGCTTCCTGGCATCTGATCTTCTCTTGTCTCTCTCTTAGGAGTGTTCGTAGATGTCTGGTGCTTGATGGAAGATGGGGACCTGGGCTCTCAGTTCATTTGACGCAGCCAGCGTGGGGCCCGAGTCTTTCATAAGTTTGAGGGACAATTACCAAGTACCCTTTTTCTTGATGGTGATGTGCTGGTGGACAGGGGGTAAGCCATTTTTCCTATCCATTTAACCGGTGACAGTGTTAAGTACAACTAAACAGTATTTGGAATTCCATCTCCTGGTTGTTAGAGAGGTCTATTTTAGAAACATTGTGTGAGGTAGTGTCGTTGAATGAGACTGTGTAATGTTCGGACCCCTGTGTGGCCCTCATGTTGGCTCTCAGTGTTTATAGAATCAACACAATTTTATAAGCCAAATTGAGTTAGTTAACAACTCGCAATTAGTAATTGAATACTAGTGTTTTTGGCAGGACATTTGGATACAAATTCTGATTGTCTCTCCTTGCATTCTTCTTTCTTTAGATAACACATGGACCGGCAATGTCTTTGTTTTTTGTGTATGCATATATAATAGAAAGTATTAGTAGCAAATTTACTGTACGCTACTATTTACATTTCATTTTGGATAGAATTGAAGTGTTTAACACCCAATTGTAGGGTTGTTTTCTGTCTTCTTAGTCCACTACGCCGTGGGCGTCACACAGTGTTGACATTGTTGACATATATATGACAGCTCCCTGACGAATTTCCTTTTACTTGGTTCATACCCCTTTTTTTGTGTGTTTGGGTGTTGGAAAGAAACATGTTGGATGATTGTGTGTCGAGAAGGGTGTGTATAGAATATTTCTGAATGAGGGAATAATATGTTGTTTGACAAAAACTCTATTAACTTTGTGAAAATCACTGTGTATTTGCACTAGCACAAGACACTTTTTTTGTGCAAATACTCCAAACTTTGGAGGGCAATTACTTTGACCAGTCCCCCACACCCACGAGACCGACTGTCTATTCTATGCTGTTGCACTTATGTCTTTTTAGTGTTTGAAACTGTAGAACAAGAGAGGCTAAGTTGAGTGGAAGCTAACCACATTTTTTCCTTTTTGGAACTACTCCATGCTAGTACAAGTTTACAATGTACTCCCTTGTTCTTCATTTTATGTTTTTCTTTGGGCTTTTATGATTGTCTTTTGTATACCAATAAAATTCATATATATTTTTTAAGACTGTTGACATTGGCTGCCAATTTAATTAAATAGGAGCAGACTATTATTCAAAAAACCTTGTTGGTTCAGAAGTTACCCATGTGAAATAGAATCAAGATGCCTGTTTGACCCTTATGTTCACGACTAAAGGTTGCTGACCTTTTTGAGGGTGGTTGAATACGGGCTCTTTCTCCCCTTCTACCTCCTTTTTGTGTTATTGGACAGGGAGAGATGCCTGAACAAGATGATGGGTGGGTGACACGAACTGCAGTTTGATCTCATTTCTGTCAGAAGCATGTCCTCATGACCACCAGCATAGCACGATGGCATCTATGAATTATGGTATGTATTATGAAAGACAGAAGCAACAGAAAATGAATAAGCATGTTCTTCATTTGTAATGAAAGGGATTGTTTTAATTTTGAGTAACGTGAAATAAGTGTAGAGATAAGAGAGACCACCTAGACATTCCTGATTCAAGAGAGTTAGATGGAGGCATCTCAAATCCCAGTGCAGTTAGAGTGAAACATAAAATGCGTAATCAGGATTATGTAAGGTGATGTCTCAAACCCTGTACATGGTGAAAAAGTAAAGGCGAGGGAATAAGTGATCACAGTGTTTGTAATGCGTAATGTTTGACTAGTATGAATCTTGTTTGTTGAGTAAACTATCGAAAAGCGATAGAGATTGTGAAAAATTGAAAAAGTTGAGGAACAACAGTGATTGAGTATAGCAAAATGATTGGCGCCAATCAGAAGACTAGATAGGCTGTTGAAACAAGAGGATTGAGCAGCGATTGATGGGGCTTGCTCATATTTGCTGTTTTAAAATGTTAAAAGTGATGATTTAAGTTAAAATAGAGGCTTTATTTAAGGACAAACAAACAAGCTGGGTAACCCAGACTGTCAGTGTGCTAGACCCGGACTAAAGTCACTCTTTTTGCCAGCCACAAGGATTAGTATATAGTAGTACTATCCCTATACTAAAACAAGCATCAAGTCAAAGTGAAATATATTGGTCCAATGTGCTTAGCAACACAAATTATTGTTTATTCAGTTCTTCACAATAATCTGGGGCCCATATTATGCCGTAGCAGCCTATTTAAGGGTCTGGTAGTCAATTGTAACTTGTCATTATGGAGGACTCTCCTTTCATGCTCCTATGCAAAACACCATTTGGTACACTTTTTTATACAAGGGATTAACATAAATTAAGGGGTTAAAAATAAATAAAAACAACATACCCACAGAGATAAAACTCTTGACAGATTTGTAAGCAAAGAACGATATCAATCTGATTAGCAAAATATGTAAATGAAAGAGGATGATTAAGAAAGAAGTGGGAGATTCTGCAAGCATTTCTCTGGCTAGGAAAGCGTGCAGTCAAAAGCATTTCAGTTGGGAGTTAAAACAACCGTGATCCTATTTTTTTCTTTGAACAAATGAAGAGAGTTTGCAAGGCATGCCATAGGAGTGAAAAGAAGATAGAAATATGTTTATTTACAAAGAACGATGTGTGCATGGTGCAAAGCAAGATTTATGTTTCGAACAGCTACTGCATTCTGTTGCTTTGAAATAGACTAGGGAGTTTCGAAGACTTTTTCAAAGCTGAGATTACAGCTGACACAAAACAAGGAAGTGATTAATAGTTGCAGAAAAAAGAGCTGTTTACATTCCTTGTGAAAAACAAGAGATGAGTGAAAGCATGAGATGGCTCTGGGGGTAAAACAGCTATGGATCAGTTCTGCATGAGAAATGGAGTAATATGTTTTTTTTTAGTAATGTGACATACTTTTATAAGACACTAGCGAAATTATGGGAAGCTTAGAGAAATGACAAGTGTATGTATATATGTGTAATAACATTGAAACATAAAATACACATTTATGAAAATGTGATTAGAAATGAATGGGAATGAGTAGGGCTAGAGCTGATGCATGTATGATCTTGCATGGAATGAATTGAGAACGTAGACAGATTTTAAAAATGTGTGGGTTTTGGGTTTATGGGAACAAGATAGTATGTTCTGCGTAGAAGTAGAGTGATGTTTGATCAACATTGTTAGTAGAGAGAGCATTATAAAGACTGACTTGCGTACTTTGAAAATATTCATATTTCGTATACAAGCTTGTAAGTGAGCCAGGGCTGGCTCGCATCATTATGAAAAAATAGCCTTGAACCAGAACACATTGAACTGACTTTAGTTGTTTCGGGGTTTTTATGACACACGCATGTAATGCTTGTTTTTCTTGAGTAGGGAAGCTCAGCTGTAGGTCCAAATGACAAAATCCAGTTGAAGAAATTGACAATTGAGTAGGTTTTGAGAACAGCATTTCTTCATGGTATTTGTGCATGTTATGTTGCAGACAGGTGCTGAAGGAGCACTTGATTGAAACATATGAGATTATGGGTGGCTAAGCCCTTTGTTGTTTAGTTAATTACAGGTATATATTTTGAAATATTGTTGTGCCCAGAAAGCTACATGTGACCTAACCATATTGTGAGTTTACTGTTTTACACTTGAAATTGTCCCCAGTCATAGCACATATGTGAACTAGGTTGGTCCAATTAGGTCACTTTTTAAAATCACACAAGCCACTTCCCATTTTAAGGGGTTTGTTCATTATTTTGGAATTAATGCAAGAGACTTTCTCTGTTAGGCACACACTAGAGTACCCCCGGTTTGTTAATCTCATTTTAAAGCAATATAAGCATTTTGTGATGAATGGGACATTTTGAAAGAGCATATATCATAAAGCATGCACAGGCCAATTACACAGATGAGAAAAAGGCAATGTAAAGAAACCATTAAAAGAAATCTAGACACATTGATGGAAAGTAATTGGGAAAAAGGAAAGGTGTTTGTAAAAAAGTTTCAGTGCGCTACCAAAAGGAAGGACAGATGCACACAGTTCATCTTTATGGAATTTGTAACAAAAGGCAAGGATGTATGTCAGCAGAAGGAAATAGGGATAGGGATTGCAGAAGGAGAGAAGGAGGATGAGAAAGGGACACAAAATGATTGGGAGAGCAAAAATAAGACAGATTGCAAATGAAAACACAGGAGAGTGCTATAAGTAACCAGAGCAGTGAGAATATTGGCAATTAAGGACAGAGAAAGGAGGATATGCACCATAATACAATACAGAGTCATAAGGATATTACACGTGCAGACTCAAGCATATGCACCAAAGCCACAGCAAAATATGCAAGCTTCAACAGTGGAACAGCATACCCCCCACTGCACAGCAGAGACGCATTCAAAAAGGAAAAAAAATGCTGAAGATCACACAATTTGTGAACCATGCACAGAGAATACAAATGTAATTATGAATGCAAATTACGTTAAAAAGTAGGTTAACGCAATAGCAAATGATACTAGATTAAGCACAGTAAATATTTATGGGGAATAGCAAGAATTAATAAAATAAAATACCTTTTTTTCAGCAACAATGTTAAAAGTGCATGTATTGATGGAAACATTTCTATTTAGAATGGGGAAGCAGTAAGTAATGAGAGGAAGTACTCAAAAATGAACCCAGGCTAAGGTTCAACATGCTATATATAAAAAAAGCATGATATATTTCATAACAAATTAACAGTATTATTGACGAGAGATCTCAGTAAATAACTAGGAGATAACATGCACTAGTTTAGGGATTAGTTATGAAGACACACAAAAAATCACACTAGTAGTTTTGAGGCCTGAACATGTAAAAGAGTGTACCATTAGGTCAAAGGAATATTTTTTATAGAGCACACGCCCTGATTAGTTTGATTTTTAAGAATAAAGAGTGCATTATTTAGATGTTTGCAGGGTTTGTTTAAATGAAACATATTCATGAATAAGTGCAAGCAGGCTGGGAGCTGACAAAGAGAAACAAGGAGGGCTTGGCACAATTATTGAACATGATATGGATTACTATTATGCATGATGAATTGATTTATTAGCCAGGATAGAGAGAAGAAGAATTTGGAGATATAAAAAGAGAAGACATTTTTCATGAGATATGCAAAAAATAGAGATATTTAGGTTAGAGTCCCTGTCATGATATGATATGATATGATATTTTATCTGTATCACGCTCATACACAAGTGTTTCAGAGCATGACGAGGCAAGGGAGGGGAACAAGGGAGGACAAGACAACAATCTTACTAGGCCCAGTGACATTGAGAATGGGCTAGTGCAGGGGATTGGAAAGGGGGAAAATTCAAGGGAGAGGGCAGGAGTGGAAAGTGCTGAGCAGGCGATAAAACCAACAACAAATGGTAGTGCAGCCAGCATATTGGCGAGTGCAAGGTTAAAGTGAAGACAAGGGGTGTCTGGTAAGTTCAGGTAGGGGGACTCTAGGGTTACAGATACGGACCGAAGTGCAATGTTGCCAGGAGGCAGTGCGGGTGTGTGGCTAGGTGGGCAGGGACCTGACACCCGAAAATCAGTGGGTAACCAGGTGCCTGGTGCTGAATCAGACAGATCAGCAGCGGAGTGGAAGAGCAAAGGCAGAAGCAAAGAGGAAGGTCTTCAGGTGCTTGCGGAACCAAAGATGGTTCTCCTCAAGTTTCTGAGAGGCAGGTAGGCTGTTCCAGAGGGAGACCACAGCCGAGGAAAGAGATCTACCCCAACTCATTGCTTTGAGAAGCTACTGACCCTGAGCGAGCTGAAGGAGGAGAAGCTAAGACCTTGAGTAGGAAGGTATTTATGGAGGGAGAGTTGTAGGTATTGTGGACCCATGTCCCAGAAAGCCTTGTGGACAATGAAAAGGTTCTTGAATTGAATACTTGCAGCCACTGGGAGCCAATGAAGAGATTTCAGGGCTGGAGAGATACGATCCCAGGGCTTGAGGGCAAGGACAAGTCTTGCATTCTTGTTCTGGATGATTTGCAGAGGACAGAGAGTAGAAGCAGGCAGATTTAGAAATAGGTTGTTGCAGTAGTCCAGCCTCGAGAGTCCCAGAGCTCTAGAGAAAGTGAACTTCAGGCGGAAGGAGAGGAATGGAAGAATACTTCTGAGGAGGTGCAGTTGGTAGTTTGACTTCTTAGCGACATCAGGGATATGAGGTGCAAAAGAGAGTGTGGAGTCGAAGATGACCCAGAGGTTCTTAGCCTCACAGGTGGGAGCAGGAACATAGCCAAGGGAGGCCAGACAGATAGTGACAGGAAACGAGGGTGCAGGTGTGCCAATGAGGAGAATCTCAGTCTTAGTGGCATTAAGGCAGAGATCATTGGTGGCACACCACTCCTGGATAGCACACAGACAACCAGAGTTGAGAGAAGGAAGAGAGGTGGCAGAGGGAAGCCTGAAAATGAGCTGAGTGTCATCTGCATAACACTGAAAGTTTGAGCAGAGAGTGGCAATGCGGTGGGCAAGAGGTGCCAGCTATTTTTTGAAAAGCCAGGGAGTGAGGTTAGACACCTGGGGAACACCACATGTAGAAAGTGAGATAGAGGAGACGAAGGACCCAAGTTGGACCTGGGAGGATCGATCAGAGAGGAAAGAGGTCAGCCAGGTCAGGGCCTGATCAATGATACCCAGGTTATCACAGAGGCGGTTGAGCAGGATGGCATGGTTGACCGTGTCAAAGGCAGAAGAGAGATCAAGTAGGATGAAGACCGAAGGGATGTTAGAGTCGAGGTTGGAGAGTAGGTCTTCAATGTTCAGGAGAGCAGTTTCTGTGCTTCTGGCAGCTCTGAAGCAAGACCCAAGGTCACGGAGACATCCAACCGAATGGGTGTGAATATTAAGTTGGGAGATGGCCAACTTTTCCAGGAGTTTGCCCAGGAAGGGAGTGAGGGAGATCGGGCAATAGTTAGCTGGGCATGAGGGGTTGACTGTGGGTTTTTTTGAGAAGAGGGTGCACAAGAGAGTGCTTCAGAGGGGAGGAGAAGGCACCAGAGGCAAAGGAGAGGTTGCAGATGTCGGCCACAGCAGGAGCAAGGGTGTCAACATGGTCCTTGATGGTATTGGATGAACAGGGAAGAAAATGTTTTGACGAGACTTTCATAGATCGGACTTGTCTGGAAATCTTGTCAGGGGAGAACAGAGGAAAGGAGGAGAAAGATGGAGGGGGCGGCTGCAGGAGGGACAGAGGTAGTGGATAAAGAAGGGGGGAGAGGACGAGAGGGTGGACAGGATGTCCTGGGTTTTTTAGATGAAATGAGAGGCAGGGCTGTGCAAATGGCCTGGGAGGTGACAGGACAGGTGAAGACTGCAGCAGGGTTGGCCAGATCCTTGCAGATTTTAAAGAGTTTGGCCAAGTTTTTAGCTTCCACAGAGACATGGGCTTGGATGTGGGCTCTCTTCTTAGTTCAGACAAGTAGCCGGTATTGCCTTTGGAGCAGGCAGCAGGTCAGTTTGTCAGAGGATGTGCAGGAAGCCTGCCCATTCCTTTCAGCCACCCTACACTCTGGTTTAAGGGTCAGAGTCGTACCAAGAGTTGCACTTGGCTTTGGGCTTCAAACCAATCCTCATAACAGGGGCAAGAACATCAAGAATATCAGAGATAGAAGGGAAAGGGATGCATCAGGATGTGAGCCAGCCAGAAGAGGAGGCGAGGGAGAGAAAGTGGCAGCGAAAGCATCAATTGACACACACTTCATGGGTCGAATGAACGAGAAGGTAGGTGGCAATGTTAGAGTTGGCTTGGCCTGAGGAGTATAGAGGGAGAGATGCGAGGAAAGGAGGGGGTGATCACTCCAGGAGAGATGAGTGGTCAGTGGTATGGAGAGGGGGAGGTCAGATGAGATCAAAACATCAAGCGTGTGCCCTGCAGAGTGAGTCAGTCCAGAGGGGAGAATAGAAAGAGAGAGAGAATTGCAGAGGTCACAAAAGAGTCCAGAGGAGGAACAGGGAGCCCCCAGATGGATATTGAGGTCCCCAAGAAGGAGGAGTGGATTGGTTGAGGCCAGGAGGGAGGAGGAAAGATCTGCCCACTCAGAGAGGAAGGAGGTGATCTGATCAGGTGGCCGATAGATAGTAGCCACGGTGAGAAAGTGGCCATGAGATATATAGAGAGCCTGCAGACAAGTCATTCCAAAGAGGAGTAGGTCTGCTTCGGAATTACAGTGGCAGGTATTCACTCAGGGAAGATCAGGGCTACACCACCTACAGACTTGGTGGATTTGGGTGCAGAGAGGATCTTGTAGCCGACAGGAAGGAGAGTGTCAAAAGCTTGGGATGGAGCTGGCTGTGAACCATGTCTCAGTGAGACCGAGGATATTGAGGTCCAGTTCTTCCAGTAGACAGCAGATTTCAGAAGAATGTTTGATGCCTGAGTGAGATTTCAGAGTGTCAATATGGAGAAGGTTACCATCCTTAAAGGTCTTCCGAGGAGGGGTACAGATCAGAGGTACGCCCTGCGGAGGTGTAAAAGGAGCCAAAGGGGGCGCAAGAAAGGAAAGAGGAGAGGGCAATGTGGCCAAGGAGGAGGCTTATAAGGAGAGGGGGAGTGACACACACACACACACACACACATGCACACATACACACACACACATATGCACACACACATGCACATACACATACACATGCACAAACACATACACACACACACACATACACATTCACACACACATGCACACACATACACCCAATCTCATGGAAGCACACGCAATCAATGGATCACAGGCTCAATTCACATAAAAACACATTTAGGTAGTCAGAGAAGGAATTCAATACTGCAATGAGAACACACACATACCTATAGGTGCTTTTACTTTACATTAGGTACATTAGTTAGAAGAATTATGTCCTGCTGAAACACAATATGAGAGTAGTTGGATTGTTGGAGACTATAAATGGAAGAGAGAGATAGGGATACCTTGAATTTACAGGCTCAAGAAGAGGCAACAAGGGTGCACACTATACAACTTCATAAAAGAGTGGTAAGAATTCTTACTGGCAGGGACAGGTAGAAGGGTGTGCCCAAATTCCCAGAAGGGGTAACAAAAGTAGTAGTAGTAGTAGTAGTAGTAGTAGTAGTAGTAGTAGTTTATTGATACACATATGGCAACAAGGCTTTGTATAACATTTTACAGGAAAGACAAATATAAAATGCATACATCATAAAATGTCAACAAGATGACTCAAAACCAATACAAGACACTTAAAAATGTCAACAACATTCAAATAAAACCGGACAATAAAATACATTAGGTTTGGGGCATTTCCTTGCATAAAAGCCAACCATAAGGAAGGTATATCATTTAAAATGACTGAATCATTGTAGGCTTTAAAATATTTCATTCAGAGATTTATCAAACATTCCCATTCAATAATTATATGAAAAATTGTTTCATGAACTAAAGTGCCACAAAGACAACAATAATTGTGTTGGTACAACGAGCAATTACTCCAATGCTTGGGAGATAATACAACTGTAACATTAAATTTGATCAGCAGATAATAGCGAAAGATATAAGGACTAGGGTAAGCAGTTAAGTAAGATGGTGATATACCCTAGATATTCTCTCTTTACAATAGTCTCAAGTTGAGGCCATGCTTCCAATATGGACCATATTTGCTATAAATGCTACTTCACATAGTTTCTTCTTAAGCCAAAGCTTCATATTGCCCAAAACATATGTATTGCAACCCTCATGGAGCCATTTGTTATGGGTTTGTTTTAAAATGACGATTGTTCCAATTGGAATTCTATCAGCGAGACCCAGATAGGCTTTCATATAGGGAACGATAATCGTATCTGTTTGCACAGTAAGTAGGCGTTCAAAAAATAATACGCATTGCGCAATATAGATGGTCCAAATGCCTTTGATGTTGAATTCGAGATAAATGTATTCAATACTAACACATTGAGGAAGATGAAAAAGCTTTCACAAAAGTTTTGCTTCAAAAATGACAAGCTCCTTCCTGTATTTATGGCCCCAAATCGCTATTTCATAAGATAATATTGCTGAGATTTTAGCATTATAAATGGACAATACAGCAGAAACACAATAGCCATTATTGCGGCCGATAAATGCACTTAGGGTATTAACCGATAACAAACATTTCCGTTTGACATCTGTCCAATGGAGCTCCCATTTCAATTTGTCATCAAGCATAAGGCCCAAATATTTATACAATGACACTTGATCAATCGGATTAGAGGAAAGAGGCCAAGTATGTCTTTTGGGTCAGGGTTTCTGAGAGAAAACCATTATTTTAATTTTGGCTATGTTGATCGCTAAGCCATTCGCTGCTGAGTAAGAAGCAAGAGCATTCAACATCCGTTGCAATGCCACAGGGGTATAATCTAATAATTCAAGGTCATCCGCGTAAGCAAGCCAACCCAAGGAGACATTACCAATTCTTAGCAGATTTGCTGCATGTATGGTGAATGCTTTGCACATGTCAGCTAAATAAAGATTGAATAAAATGGCTGCGGTAACAAAAAGAGAAGGCAATACATCCACTAAGACAATGGAGGAAAAATGTACATAGGGGAACAAAATAAAAGTACACACATATAAGGGATTATAAAATTTCAAGTATGTGAATGTGTGTTGTGTTTGGACTCATTAATATACGATAATAATAAACATTTAAAACTAAAGTACTGAAGTAAGAAGTTCCTAATCAAAAGATCGATGTCAATCCAGTGGGTGAAATAAATAAATACATAAATAAATAAATAAATAAATAAATAAATAAATAAATAAATAAATAAAATGGATATAAAAGCAACAACAACACAAGTTGATAGAAGGTGTAAATAAAGGAACACAAATAACATTGTGACAAAAGGTTAGTGGAGGAAGGTGTGGATAACATATTCTGATGTTCAAACAATGAGCAGCAATTGATGGTGCTTGTTTAAATTAGTCAGTCTAGCATATTTGATAATATGAATGTGATTAATGAAAGGCCAGGAAGGTATGGACGGCCAAGATTGATCTAGCAGTGAGAGAGAACTTCTAGTAGAATTGCACAAAAGAAAATATGAGAGTAAGTAACAATAATATTGTTTGTGTTTATATGAAAATGTTGATTTATGTAATACAGATGAAAACATTATCATTTTTGGAGTGCAGGAAGAATGTCTATATGGCCTTAGCGGAGTATTGCGATATAATGGGAAGAAGTATTATGACAAAGGTAAATACAGGTGGACAAGTAGAGAAAGAAAAGTTAAGCACCAGTGGACACTGTAAGTGTGTGAATAGCTTTACTGATCATTATTAGGAGTAAGAGGACACAGGTGAGTACAGTAAATGGTAGTAAGGGATACAGTCAAATGGTAGAATTTTTCCCTAGAAATGTGTAAACAGGTGTGAACACAGAATAGTACAAATATGCGAGTATGACCATATCTAATGAGGAGAATGAAGAAGACATTTGGATAAAAGGTGGAGTAACCTTTTTGTAATCCTGATGATAAGGTATGTCAAATATGTACATTTGGCAAATGCATGAAACTTTAGGGATAGGTCAAACAGTGTATGCCTATATGCTAAATTTGCATGCACTTAATAGGATCAGTGCTTATTTCCAAATACCACAGGTAGGTAATATTAGTGTAGGAAGGCAACACATTTTTTAAATTACGTCTCTGCAGAATAAATTCAGCAAAGAAAGAACAGACAGCAGTCCCATGCCATTGGGAGGAGAACTACAAAAGTACAGAGAACATTTTCAGTATAGCAGAAAAGATTAAAAACAGGTTAGTCCCTATACTTATGATAATTCAAAAGAAGAGACTAAAGTGCACCATCGTTTTTATTTTTCAGAAAAAACAACCTTGCATTTTATTGGGCTCCGGATACCAAGAGATGACCTCAGAAACATCATGTTAAAGGACAATCAAAGGCTTATTTTAAGGAAATTACTGGTGTCTATGCGAGCTTATCATGACCTTGCCTCTATTTTGGTTTCTACAGGGAGCAAGAAGCCACACTAGCTATGGATACGCCAAGAAGAAAGAAGGGGATAGGCTGAAGTAGACAACATCCTTTTTTTTTGTTGAAAAAACATTTTTATTTGTTATGTTGTCTGTTTTGTCTTTTATTATTCTTATCATATAGAAGGAGACAGTGGCCCTCATTACGACCCTGGCGGAGAGGGGTTTACGCCAGCGTAATGCATGGCGTACCTCTCCGCCAGATTACAACTTCCCGTAGCGCCATGGTGTTTTTTTCGCCTGGTTTTTCCGGGCGGAAAAATCCATGGCGCTACGGGACCTGTTGTTAATTACGCCACCGTAATTTACGGTGGCGTAATTAACGCCTTCCCCACTCCCATTATACCCTATGGGGCAAAAATGGGAATGGGGAAGGGTAAATGGGGATTGGGGACTTACCGCCCCGCCAAGGTCGGAATGGGGCGGTAAGTCCGCCAACCCCCATGGCGGAGTTGGCAGCTCTGCACCATGGACCATGGTGCAAATTGCACCATGGTCCTCCGCCAGGGTCGTAATGAGGGCCAGTGTAACTCTAGTGGTGTGAAGAATGACACAACCACAGAAAAAATGTTTCCTTTGTCACTTAGAAAATACACACTATAAGGAAAGAAGAAATAAAGTGTGAGCCCATGGAAAGATGAGCCAAGTAAAAGAGAAACAATGATGTATGTGCTTAGTGGTCTCATGTCACAGACACACCGAGGTATTAGACAGTATACATACCCATAGACGACACTAAGGTATGAAAGAAAGGGAGAAAAAAGCAGCCATTATATTATATTAGGAAAAGAGGAAATTCAGTAGCAACTGTTTTTAGGAGGTAGGACTGCTGTAAATAAAGGGATAAGCCCCCCATAAAGTTTAGGTTTTAAGAGGACGTACTGATGATAACAATTGTCTTATTCTTCAAGAGACTCACCAAATTTTATTTTTACAGAGGGACAATCAACACCTGCACTCTGCGTGATTAAAGGCAACCGATCCTGGAAGCAGGGAGAAAAACCCTCGCTGTCATGAAAAGGGTTTTTAAAGGGACTCAGCCAGATGCCCAGTTGGAACTAAAACTGAAGACTCTTTCATGAAACTCCCCCATCCTTGTGTTACCCAGAAACAATCTAATGTCCACTAACTGACTATTTTATTCGAATCAGAAGATTGAGGGTTTGAGTTCTCTGTGGTCACAAGACAGTGGATCCTAAAAGACTGACCTATGAATTAAGGGTCCATTGAACTTGCTGCAAAGCAGCCCGAAGGACAACTAAACTAAAGTATGCACTAAATTGAGAATGTCCTTTGACTTGGAATAAGGAAAATAAAGAATCAGGTAGAAGATGTGCAGATGGAAGATGAATAAGATGAAGACAAAGTTGAACATGCATGGGGTTAGGGCAGGCACCAAGGAAGTGTTGTGGGGTGGGAGGAAGAAGAAAATGTATATACATGAATAAAGGTTGCATGTGGAAGGAGCAGTGGAAAATGGGCTCAAGGAATGAGCAAATGTTCTAATGATCTCTCCCGATACTCCTGGTGGCCGAAATCCCTTGTTGTGCATGTTATTGTAAGATTTTAATGAGGTAACAGTGGTGGGATCCTGATGGGAGCAAACAAAGGTACAGTTTGGGGATATGTACATACAAGGATTAAAGGAGGGCAACATATATGCCATAATCTTTTGACAGAAAAGAGATACACATATATGTTAGATTAGGAGAATACAATATGGTTGAAGACACTATTGATTCTTTAGATGTGTCTTTTATGATACCTTCCGTGATTGAGATAAAGCATTGCATTGAGGGGGTTGACTGAGATAGGGATGCATGGGTAAACTGCATATGAGGGAGGCTGGACACTGGGTGTAGTGGTTGAATATTGAACACTGTTTGAATATCGACCAGAGGGGGGAAGTGCATAGAGGGTGGCCTCTCAACAAAGGCCCGCACTAAGGCCCCTGTTTGCCCCCTGAATCACTCCCTCTTCACTGCAGCCGCAGCAGCACACCACGGAGGAGGGCAGGAGCCCTAGCCTCCTGAGCCGAGGAGCATCTTCAGCTACACACGGTTCGGCCGTGCTTCGGATCACCCTGCCTCACCGAATTCCCTCAAGGGCGAGGGCTGCCATCATATCACAGTCAGGTATGCCCATCGTGCATATTTATTGATCTCCAGCTGCACGACGAGTTCTGAAGCGCAACGCTTCGTGAGAATCGCCTGACTTCGGCAGATTCTTCCGCCTGGCCCAGCAATGGCGGGCGCATCGCGGCACCAGAGCGAGGCTCTGGCCGCACGAATCAGCTGTTGACCTCCCCATTCATAATTATCCCCTTCCGCCGGCAGGCGGGAACGCCGGCCTCTCAACAAAGGCCCGCACTAAGGACCCTGTTTACCCCCTGTTCGCCTCCGGAGCCTTGGAGCCAGTGTCTACTCAGACCTTTAATCCATTGTGAGTAGAGGGATACCCTCAGTCTACACTATTGTGCTTTCTGGTATGTCTTCTGCTACTCCGCAATCATAAACATTTGAACTCGGTTATTTTCACCTTCGATAACTGTTTGCTGCATACGCTTATGCCTCCAACTCCACCGCCTCTATGCGTTACTGCTGCCACCTCTTAATAGTACAGTCATTGTCAGCCCCTAGTGCTTTATGCCTCATGACTGCTATTGGCTGTGCCCTTTGGTCGCTTACGGACCACTGTAATTGTGTTGTGCCTTTGGTCGCTAACGGACCACTGTAATTGTGTTGTGCCTTATGGTCGCTAACGGACCATTGCAATTGTGTTGTGCCTTTGGTCGCTAACGGACCACTGTAATTGTGTTGTGCCTTATGGTCGCTAACGGACCACTGTAATTGTGTTGTGCCTTATGGTCGCTAACGGACCACTGTAATTGTGTTGTGCCTTATGGTCGCTAACGGACCACTGTAATTGTGTTGTGCCTTATGGTCGCTAACGGACCACTGCAATTGTGTTGTGCCTTTGGTCACTAACAGACTACTGTAATTGTGTAAGTGTCATATGGTCGCCCTCGCGATCTTTACCAGACCACGCGCTCTTAGACTCTACTAGGTCAACATGCCCCCCACCAACAGTCTAACTACTGCAAACTCTCCTCTGTACTCTTTCAGTACCCTACTTACCAGACTGCTGCCCACCTTTCTCCTCCTTATACTGCACTCTGGCTGGACTGCACTATACCATACCACCACCCCTATCTACCACTCTTACTTGCATCACACCTCAACTATGCCATCCCACGCTCACCACACCAACCCTTACCTTAACAACCCAGCCCTCTGGATCCAGCACTTCGCCACCAGACCTTTACCTAACCTACCCTGCTCTATCTCCTTGAGAAATGCTAGACTTGGCTCGCGTCTTACCCACGCTTCCCATCATTTAGCTCACCGCACCAAACTGCCTCACCCTTTGTCACCACCCACACTTACACCTAATCTACCACTATCTTCCAACTCCCCTAACTCAAATAATATCAAAGGCGCGCTAATCAACGCCAGATCACTCCCGGCTCACGCCCTAGAAGTAGCTGACTTGATCCTCAACCTTGACCTCGACTTTATAGCAATCACTGAAACCTGGCTCCACCCAGCTTCAGGTCCTCTTCTCTCCCTCGCTATCCCTCCAGGCTACAACATTATCAGACATGACCGTAATTCCATCCAATCTAAAGGAGGTGGCATCGCCATCATCCACAAAAACGCTCTGAACTTCCACCTCTCAGCCACACATCACTCCTCCACTCTGGAAGCACTGACAGCTAAACTAGCTGTCACACCTAACCATTCTATCACCTTCCATCTACTCTACCGGCCACCCGGCCCACTATCCACCTTCGCGGAGGACCTCTCTAACATCTTCACACACAACACCAAAGCTAACTCCCAGGTCATGATACTGGGGGATTTCAACTTAGGTCTCCACGACCCCAAGGACACTGCTGCTTCGTCTATTGACAACATCCTCACTAATGCTGGATTCACTCAGTTCCTAAACCAACCCACCCACAACAAGGGCAGAACCCTTGACTGGCTAGCCGCCCTCAACTGTCCCATCAACATCACCTCTAACCAACAGTGCGCTTGGACAGACCACAACTTAATTACATTCAATATTGAGTCCAAACCTATCAGCCTCCCTCACAGCATTGCCCCGGCTAAGGCCACCCGTAACAAACGCAACATTACCTGCGATAGACTCCTCCCCCTCCTCCTTCCAGCTCTCAATGACCGGGATCCCTCATGCTCTGACCCTACGGCCCTGGTCGACACATTCAACCGGGCCATGCTTATAGCCTTAGACACCATTGCACCTTCGAAACTGAGAAAATCTAAACCTCGAGCCCACCTAAACTCTTGGTTTACACCCCATCTCAGAGCTCTACGCAAAGAAAAACAAATTGCAGAATCCCACTGGAGAAGCAATCACTCTCTAGCTAACAAATCATGCTTACTCCTGGCCACCCTTAACTACAAGGAAGCTATATTCCAGGCAAAAAAAGACACATACAACAAACGCATCGAACAAGCCAAATCTAACACCAAAGAATTGTTTAAAATCCTAAAAGAACTTGAAACTCCTGTTACTCCACCTGACACCTGTACCAAAGATAGCACCTGGTGCTCCAAAATCCAAGAAGCTCTCCTAGGTAAGATTGCCACTCTCCAAATTAAAATCAACAACAAACAATCTAGCCTTCAATCTAACCCTCTACAGATCCCTATACCTACCATAAACCTCTCTATCACAGACTCTCTGACTCCTTTTAGCTTCTCTCCACTCTCCATTCTCGAAGTGGAAAAGATCATCACTAGCCTTAAACCGTCCAATTGTCAGGGTGACCTTTGTCCTGCACCTATTATTAAGGAAGCAGCTCACGACCTAGCACCATTCATCACTACGCTCATCAACTCCTCCTTTAGCTCTGGGATTGTACCGGACAATCTTAAGGATGCGTGGGTCATCCCGCTTCTGAAAAAACCTACCCTGGATCCCAGCATACCCACAAACTACAGACCAATTACCACTGTACCTTTTTTACTAAAAATCCTTGACCGCGCGGCCTACCTACAAATTCAGGAATACCTTGAATCAAATAAACTTCTGGGACTCAGGCAATCAGGGTTCCGGCCTCGCCATGGCACTGAGACCGCCCTTAACGATTTAAAAACGCAGATCGAAGATCTCAATGACAAAGGCAAACTGGCGTTATTACTTCTCCTGGACCTCTCTGCTGCTTTTGATCTTGTCAATCACAAAATTCTCTGCCATCACCTCAAATCAGCCGCACATTTCTCAGAAAATGCCTCTACTTGGATCAGATCCTTCCTTGATAATAGATCAATGCGCGTGTTTTCCCCACTTGCGGCCGCACCACCCGCTCCGGTTTCTTGTGGTGTGCCTCAAGGGTCTTGTGTCTCGCCCACGTTATATAACGTGTTTACCAAACCCCTTTTTGATATTCTGGACCATTTGGGCGTCACGTATACTAATTACGCTGACGACACCCAGATACTAATCCCCATCACAGGAGACTACACAACTGACTCCCTCGCCATCAACGCCATCTACCAGATCATCCAAGCGTGGATGGCCCAACACGGCCTCTGCCTAAATGATGAAAAGACAGAGCTCCTCATTCTTGGTTCACCACAAAAACTCACTAAACTTGACCCTGCTTCCAAGTCTTTCACCATTGATGGGAACACCATCCCTATTGCTAAGGACACGAAAACCCTAGGGATTTACATTGACTCAACCCTATCCTTGACTAGACAGTCCAACGCAGTCTCATCTGCAGCAGCGTATACTTGCAAGCTCATCACCGCCTGTCGCCCGTTCCTAACCACAGCCAACTGCGTAACCTTGGCCAGGACCCTCGTACTATCCAAGGTCGACTACTGTAATGCCCTCTATCTAGGTACTAATCTCCGCAATCTAAACAAGCTACAAATTGTCCAAAACAATGCGATCAGAGCGGCCCTTAACATTCCTAGGCGCCAGCATATATCTGACACCAGGCGCAACCTGCACTGGCTCTCTATCCCACATCGCATCTCCTTGAAGTCCCTGGCTCTCACACACAAATGCCTCCACAACCAAGCCCCTCGCTACCTGGCAAACAGATTCTCTTTCCACAATTCCACCAGACCTCGCAGAGCGGCCCAAGCCAACTGCCTTGTCATCCCGCGTTTTAATCTTCAAAGATCAGGTGGAACCAGCTTCCCCATCCTGGCAGCCAAACTTTGGAACTCACTCCCCAATGACCTTAGAGCAGAACCTTCCTTCCTGAAATTCAAACACCTTACCAAAGCCTGGCTATCCGCCCAAGACAGCTAACACTAGTTTACTGCCCTACTTGCACTTTGACCTACTCTGCATCCCTTATTAACTACCCTGTAAATCACTGCCTTATCGATATTCGCTTGAATGTATATTCTGTAAATTCTCCTGTAATACTCTGTCACATTGCCTTGTCATGCTTTCATCTTGTTGTAACTAAGTTAAGCGCCCGGTTGCCCCTGGGCCTGGTGCGCTATAGAAATAAATAAAATACAAATAAAATACAAATACAAATGCAATCCCTCCCCCCTCAATTGAACATAGATAACATGATAGGCAGAACAAAAGGTTCATTCATTGAAGAAATCAGGATTATATTGCCTTCATTTAAGGTAAAAATGACACATGGCACTGCACATATTTGTTTTGGGATAACCCAGGAAATTAAGGGTGCTTTAAATATCACACACATACCATGAGTATATATTATCAATAAGGGATGCAAAGTGAGAGATGCTTAATTCAATAAATAACAGATCCCTGAAGAATAAATACAGTGTCAGACAAAAATATATTTCAAAATGGAAAACTCAAGTGCAAAATGGTTTCCAGGTCTAAGCCAGGAGTGAAAGACTATTATGGGCCTCATTATGAGTGTGGAGGTAAGGGGTTAACGATGCTGGTAAGGATGCCGGTGCCGTTAACCCCTTACCACCGCATTCCCAGGACCCTTAGCGGGTCCCACTAAGTCCGGCTGGTAAAACCAGCCATCCTTAGCGGGAGCCGCTAAGGGACCAGGGAGCTAATAACGGGCCCGCTATTTATGGGCCCGTTATTAGCTCCCTCCCCATTCCCATTGAGGCTTGTGGGGGCTCGAATAGGAATGGGGAAGGGTATTTTGAATGGGGACTTACTGGGTCCTCCAAGGTTGGAATGACCCGGTAAGTCCCCATTCAAAGAACCCAGACCTGACGCGACTTTGGATGCAGCCATGGTGCTAATAGCACCATGGCTGCCTCCAAACTTGTAATGACCCCGACACATGCCAAAAGTTTTCAGACAACCAACAGAGGCTGATAAATTGAAGACAGTCTTTTGCAGCACCTCGCAGTGAGGTAATTGGGGTTGTAAGGATAAAAATTGAATTTGGCAGGAAAAGCAGACAAGATTATGATAAAGCCAGATAAGTAAAGGAAGTTTTTATATGCATTTATATATGTTCCTATTGAAAAAGGCACAATGTATGTCATGCAGACCATTCTGAGAGACCAGGTATAGTATTTGGCACCATATAGTAGAGTTGATATATTTCTCCAACAATATAAGGCTCTAACTAACTTGGCAGGACCTCAGAAATCAGATTAGGATTAGACATTGATGCGATGAAGGTGTTCCTGGGAGGGATTGAACAATGTCATAGTGTGTCCAGCCAACTCTAAAATAAGTTTATCAGTTTCATGTATCTGAGAAAATTGTGGATGCCAGCTATGCTAATGTGGGCTTGGTGTACATCAGATAAGCCATCCAATGATACTGAAGGGATTTAATTTTTCTGACTAGGAAGACCTATGAGAAACACACCAATTTGAAGGTGGTTATTTGCATAAGGATTTTGAATTATCCCAATAGTCTATAAAGCAGGGCAAAGGAAGACATGTCTTTGAGTGTGTCCTAAGTGTGTTCTGTTTTTCCAGCAAATAAAGACTGTGATGAAAATGCTTACAGATGTCTGATTTTCTCTTGTCTCTCTCTGAGGAGTGTTCATAGATGTCTGGTGCTTGATGGAAGATGGGGACCACAAGCCTCAGTTCAAAGCTGCTTGTGTGTCAAAAGACAGAGCCCAATAAATAATGCATATAATTTTTACTTTGAGCACGGAGCATTTGGAAAGTGAGGCATGTTTAGTAGAGCTTTTGGAAAGTGAGGCATGTTTCCGAGATCGAAAACCAGCATCATTCTATATAGCAAACAATCAAAAACGTTTAGGATAACAGCTCCTCGCAGATTTCATGCTGTCACAAGCAGTAACAGGCATTTGCACAATGGGACCCAGGTCTGTGCTACGCTAATTAGCCTTTGGTGTGGGCCGCACACCCTTAATGCTTACTTTGTGTTCAAACAATTTTCTTGCGCTTGTATATTAGATTTGAGTCAATTGTAGCGTATTTTAAAGTCATTTATTCAAAAGAAGTTAGTTTGTTTAGCAATATCATAGTAATTGGTTCTGTTTCACCAATCAGGCTAATGCTGAAGTTAAGGCAAACAGTAACCCTGTGGCTTATGCATTTCAGAACAATTCCTTCCTCAGAGCCGGGTTATGTGTACAGTGTTAGTACTGTGATACTATATTGTACCAATCCATTATATTAGGCCAATACCATGCATTGGTTAATTTAAAACATGATCCATCAGAAAAATTCAAACAAAATAATGCAAACAGGTGATTACGTACAGAACAGGGCACCCACAGGTAAGGACACACGTTTAACACAAAGAAAAGAACAATAAAAGACATCATGAAAACATAATAAACTCACTTACTCTGAATAATCATCAAAATTCAACATCCCAATAACATATGTCCTTTGACAATGTGGTCATTCATGTGCATGTAAAATAGTTTGGTGAGCTCAAAATCATGGAATTCACCCCACTTATCGTAATTATCAATATTTCTAAACTTACATAAATGTGACTTATGTTCATTATATAATGGCATGTTCACGCGCTTGAATAATCGCTGTCTCATGCTGGCTTGTTAGTTATATGCTTATAGTGTTATTGCAGTGACTATTAATGGTTGATAGCACCGCCTTCACCTTGTGGTCTTTTACTGACCTGTCAGCCGAGTTTATCCCAGTACGGGAGTAAATGTCTAAACAGATCGTTACGTGCCGTCCTGCAAGAGAACAAATCTAGCATGTTACTGAGCGATATGAACGCTGCTCGTCTTATATTGTGTATGTATGTTGGGCTGCTGATGCATGCCCAGGTGTCTAAAGTCCTCTTACCTTGAGCATGGAGTCACTTGTGTGTCAAATATTTAGTATGCTCAGACTCATGGAGAAAGAAGGATCAAGAGCCGTGTCGCAGCAAAGAATTAGCTGGGATTGTGAAAATAAATGGCGAGGCTGCCTGGCCTGGTGTCAAGGCTGAAGCAGCCAAGACTAGTTATCTATTCTTGAAGGCGGCAAACCTGCAAAGCTGAATTACTCCTTGTTTAAGTGCGAAGAAAGAACACCATGTGTGTCACGTTTTATTCATTTAAGACAATTAAATGCAGCAGAATAGTCCAAATTGTGGTCTCTTGTCACATGAGCCAAGGATGGAAATAGAGTTTGGCATGCAGTTCCAGAACTATGATAGCACATGCTCACGCTCCCTTTTATTCCCAGAGATGAGAATACATTGCAAGGCCAAGTTCAAAGACAATCTTCATGGCAGAAGGCATGGGTAATGAGAGACTTTGGGCTAATTGGGTGGGGAGGTACAGTCAAGTCCACCTCCTGGCACCTGGGGTAGGAGCCTACGTGCTGCTAGTGAGCCGAATATTCCAGACTGGCATAAGCATGCCAACCAATTGTAGAGGGCCATATAACAAAGGGCCTTATAGTTTGAGAGACAATGATGAACAGGGTACTTAATAAAGTTTAGAGGTGGGTCCAAAATGTCGACCTGAAAGTAGAGACCCAATCACAACCTAACCCCTTATATATACTATACTTAGATGTTCCCCTTGAGCCTATTACAACCCCTCGTAGGTTTCTCATATTTGCCATTTAGTATGACATCACGTATGACAAATCTTTGGTATATAAATGTAAATGTTTATGAAATGCATTGAGAGACTCGCGTGAACGTCCACTGATGTCCGTTGTAACTCCCTGATTTACACAATTGATATTAAAACAGAAACACTTTGCCATCTTCCTGAGTTGGTTTGATTACTGGTGTCAGAGTTATTCTGCATCCCATCCATTGCATGTGTGTTACCCAAAGGGCTCTAAGCTCATGTGGTAGCAGTGCAGATGGTTTAAAAGATCCAAACTAATTCAGCTCCAGTATTTCCGATGATCAGCCATCCTCGGCCATCTAGTCGGAAGATTTATGGGTTTCCTGTGTAGAGTGGCCAAATAGAAATCTTGCAAGAAGAACCAAGACGGTGGGCAGGCCCCCATTTGATGAAATCCCTGCCCGGTTTCCACGGACGCTCTGCGGACTGAAGGGAAAGTGGTTGGTTGGAGGAGGAGACGATACCGAAGGCCTTGAGTCAATTAACGAACGAATGGTGAGTAGACTAAGGGGATTGGCAAATTAAGGGAATGCGGTTGTAGTAAATTTTGAGTAGCGGGAAATATTGTATGAAGATAGGGGTAGCGCCTAGAGTCCTGGCTCAAGGGAGCTCCAGAAGGAGACATTTCAAACTTCATTTGGAGTTGAATGAAATCTATAACGTGCAAACAGGTTTGCACAAGGTGATGTCTCAAGCTCTGTACAGGGTACAAGAAAAGGAGAAGAGAAGGAAAAAGTGTGATCACAGTGTTTCTTTAAATGTGTAAAGTCGACTAGTCTTTGGGTTGTTTGTTGAGTATAGATATTGAAGATTGATAGAAATTGTGAAGTCATTGAAAATAGTTGAAGAGCTATAAGTAACTACCTAGTGAAGAGGTTACTACCAATCCAGAGGTAGAGAAACTAGAGGCTTGAGCAGCAATTGTGGGAGCGCGCTTATATTTGTTGTTTTAAAGGTACTGAATAAGTGGTGAGAGTATTTCATAAAGTCTGGTAAGTATTGACAGTCGATTGAGACTTGTCACAATGGGAAATAATCCTCTGATGCACATATGCAAGACACTGCCAAAATACATGCACAAGCTCAAACAGTATAGTGCAGAGTGGGTAAAAGGTGCTGCAGGTAAGGTGTTCATGCCATGGCCACAAGGGGGATCGCTGTCAAAGGTGGTATTGCAACCCATGACCACATACTTGCACGCTGCGTACATGGGGAAGTAATTGGAGAAAAGGATAGCTATTCTAGAGCTCTGGAAGATTTACAAGGAAGAGAGAGAGGATCTGCCACCTGAGGAGTGGATGCTTGGTCTGCGAAAAGAGGAGGGTGTTGAGCCTTCGTTCCCCCATACCTCACCTAAAGTAAAAGATGGTAGTATGGAAGAAGCAGGGTTGTATCCTTTAAAAAAAATTGAAAGCGGCCATGGGTTATAGTAATCAACTATACAAACCTCCCGCTTATAGCAGTGATGATAGCCTAGAAAAGAATAAAAGAAAAAAGGGATGCCGGCAGACAGACAAGAAAGTAAGATGGTCGGATTTAGAACAGATAGGACACACGATCCCATAGCATATCCAGAACATCCCTGAGGACGATCATATAGTAAGAAGGGAGAATCACCACCATATGTGAGCAGATTAACATTGTTACCAACAAGGAAACTGTCAGCGACGATCATCCCTGCCATGGATAGGCTGACAATGGGAGCTGGCTGTGGGTTGGGGTTTACAGTTTCCTTTATTGGAAAAAGGGAGAGCAAGACCACAGCATATACTGCAGATGGATAAGGATAATTTAAGGTGCATGCTCCTGAGTTTGACTTCGGGTGCTGGGAAATAGATTTACGAGCTAGAAATAATGACAGTAGGAAATACATTGGCCATAGGGGACATTAAGGATCTCTTGGCAGCTATCCTTGGAGAAAGGGCTGATGACATATGGAAGAGAGCAGGGTACTCAAGTGTGACAGCACAAAACACAGTGCACAACAGAGCAGCATTTAATAATTGTACAGCAGATGTTTGGAGGGCTCTTAGCGTACAGTATCCCAATACCTCAGATATGGATACAATTATGATGCATAAAATGAAGGAATATGAAAACCCTATTGCTTATATTCAGGATATTCAAGAGAAATGGCAGCTTGAAACGCGGCAGCCGTGGGAAAAAACGGTGGCATTATTTTACCACATTTTATGTCCGGGGTTACCTGAGCCAGTACAGAGGCAGATGAAGAAACAAGTGGGGATGGAAGCAAAACCGTGGCATGAGATAGAGTTGACGATAGTGCATCACTGTTGGCTGTTGCAAGAGAAAAATAGGAAGAAAGATGTGGCTTGAAAAATCGAGGAAGCCAGGTTAGTCCAGAACAATGTTTCAAAATATGCCATAGAAGGGCCGGTATTGGCAAGTGGAGAAGGATTGGGGATGCAGCAAGTAGTAGGTACATCACAGGCAAGTAATCAGCACCCAATGGACCAAGGTGTGTATGGGTTTGTGCCACAAGGCAGAGGTATGGGATATAGAGGAATGGGTGGATTCCAAAATAATCAAGGTGGGTTTCAGAATGCAGCAAATGAGTATCAGAACAAAAAGTGAGGATTTAATCAAGGAGGACTTGCTGGGTGAGTACCTCCAGTATGTTCAACTTGTAGGATGACAGTACACATTGCACACATATGTGGGAGCCAAGGGAATGTACAGAATGGTCAATTCTCAAGAGGGGGGAAAGCTTATCCTCCACCATATAGCAAACAAACTAGGGAAGGGTATACCCAAGATCAGACAGTGTATCAAATACAAGTGCTGCGAGTGCAGCAGGTACAGCAATCATTGCAAGTGCAAATGAATCCACCAAAAGGACAGTCACAGCAAGCCCCCATGCAGACACAGCAGCATGCAAATGCAGGACAAGTTGTCACACCGCGGGGAATCTGGCGGCTGTGGAATAGGTGGAGACTGTGTCCGCCTTTACTGGCACCATCACGTCCAATGAAAACGTGAGGTGTCGGTCTAGTTGTTTCCTGCAGCCTCCCGACACCGGTATTTATACATTTCACTTCCGGGGTCGGGTTGCGTTGCAACGTACAGTTTTCGTTCTGTCTCTTGCCTGCGCTATCTCCGTTTGGTATTCCCTTTCTGGTTATTACTGTTTTCTTCCATCGTTTCCTCCCCGCCTGTTTTTCTGGTCCTCTTAATATTCCCTTCCACCCTCCCGTCTTCCGTGAGTGCGCTTCCCTTCGTTTCTTTCAGTTTACTTTTTCCTGGCTACCCTGGTTCCTTCCTCTCTCGCGGAGTTTGTTCTCCTTCCTCTCTCCTTCTTTTCTTTTCTCTCCACTGATTTCCCGGTTCCAACTTTTGCCTGCATATCGGATTGCCCTGCCTCGCCCATTCCTGCTTGGATTTACTGGTTGCTCCTCCCGTGTATCGACCACTGCCTGCATTTCGGATTGCCCTGCCTCGCCCATTCCTGCTTGGATTTACCTATTGCTCCTCCCGTGTATCGACCACTGCCTGTTATTCGGATTGCCTTGCCTACCATTTCTGGCTGAAGTACTTACGGCTTCACTCTTTCTATCGCTATCTGCCTTTCTTGTCAGCACCTCCACCCCCGCTGTGTTGGATCCGTTCCTACTTCACTACAGTATCCTTTGGAGTCATAATACTCGAGCCTCCTTCAGCTGCGGAATCTCATCTCTTCCGGGGTTTTTTATGCCTTTGGCTTTTTCCCCAGTACTCGGCGGCTGCGGAGGGTTGCCACAGATCACCCTTTGGGTGTCACTGTGGCGTCCTACCTTGGTCGCCTTCATCTACAAAAAAAAGGAGTAAAGACTCGAGCAAAAGACAACCCAACGCTGTCACAACGCCGGAGACTTCAAGGTGAGGTGGAAAGGGAGGAAGGGGAGTCGGGGGCATATTCGGAAGAAGAGGATAAGTTAGACCATACTGACAGTTTGCAACGCCCAGAATCAGATATGGCTACGCCGCAACAGGTCCAGGAATTGATCGCGGCGGTTCAAAGCCTGAACTTGGAAGTTCAAAACCTCAAGAGCGCCAACGTTGCGCTACAACAAAGAGTAGCAGAGCGGGATCCACCCACTGCTGACTTACCCCCTTTGCCACTGGTGTCTGGGAAGTTTGATGGGTCGCCTAAGAGGTTACAAGAATTCTTGGATGCCTGCCACCTGCATTTTTCTTTTCGGGCTCATGGCTTTTCTACGGGTCATGCCAAGGTGGGATATATGATAACTCATATGTCTGGCAATGCCTTGGCTTGGGCCACCCCACTGGTTAACAGAACCGAACCGGTTCTCCAGGACTATGATGCTTTCAAAACCCTGATGAGACAGACATTTCTACGAACCGAAAGCACCTACATGGCCTCTGAGGACCTCTTAGATATCAGGCAAGGAAGCTCTGACCTGATGTCCTACATTACCTCGTTTAAGCAGGTCGCAGCAGAAGCTGGGTGGCAAGAACAGGCCCAGTATGCCATTTTTCGAAGGGGTCTTCGAGAAGAGTTGAAGGATGAACTTGCACGTATGGAACGTCCCCTAAACTTTGCAGATTTGATCACTGCAACACTTCGGATCGACTTCCGACTGTCCGAACGTCGAGCGGAGCGCCGCAAGATCAAGAGTGGTGGTGCCATGCCCCTTGTCCCTCCTTCCTCGATGCCACCTCCCTCTACACGTCTTTCACGAGAAGAACCTATGCAAATCGGAACCACTCGTTCCCCTCTCACTACTGAAGAACGCAGACGACGAAGAGAAGGAAATCTATGCATGTATTGCGGATCCTCATCTCATTTACTTCGGGATTGTCCGTCTGTTCCTCCCCGGCGCTCGGGAAACGAGCACCCTCGGTAAACTTAGGGACTTATTACCGAGGGAGTGATTCCAGTCCCTTTGTTACTCTTTCGGTCACTACTTCAGACCGTTCAGATGAATCAGATGATGCCCGACTCATGGTAATGGCCGTTACTCTTCTGATTGGCAAGAACTCCATTCAAACCCAAGCACTCCTTGATTGCGGGGCTGCTGGGAACTTTATGGATACTCATTGGGCAGAAAGCCAGGGCTTGTCACGGATTGCCAAGACGGAAGATCAAAAGGTGGAAGGTGTTGATGGGGAACCTTTGAGCTCAGGCCTCATTACTCATGCCACTGAAATCCTCACGATGCACATCAGGCAGCATTCCGAACGTCTTTCTTTTGATTTAATCCGAGCGGCCCACTTTCCCCTGATCATTGGCATTGGATGGTTACGTAAACACAATCCCACCATAGACTGGTCCAGAAACCTGTTGAGTTTTCACTCCGAGCACTGCAAGACAAACTGT
Organism: Ambystoma mexicanum; assembly: GCF_040938575.1. Taxonomy (NCBI): domain Eukaryota; kingdom Metazoa; phylum Chordata; class Amphibia; order Caudata; family Ambystomatidae; genus Ambystoma; species Ambystoma mexicanum. The sequence goes on along the minus strand of NC_090922.1, from coordinate 211,026,469 downwards.
TTGGCAAAACCCACTTTTTCTACCATCCAAACCTCCTGTGGAGAAGAAGAAGCAAAGACCATTCATTGTATACCCGCCTATCTCCATGAATATACCGAAGTGGTTACGGAAAAGATCCCTTTGGAACTTCCCCCCCACCGACCAGAAGACTGCAGCATCGATTTACATCCAGTTGCTTTGGTCCTGTTTTGTCGGATGTATCCTTTGACGGTACTAGAAAGACAGTTTCTGCGAGACTACCTTGATAAGAATCTGGCCAACGATCTAATCAAATCCTCCAAATCCCCTGCAGGCGCTTCTTTGTTTTTTATTAAAAAAAAGACACCCAGGAGCTACGACCTTGTATAGACTACCGGGGGCTGAACAAAGTTACTGTCAAGGACAGGTACCCGATGCCCCTGATCTCAGAAATCATCCATGCTGTAGAGTCAGCCACGGTGTTTACCAAACTCGATCTCCGTAATGCATACCATTTGCTTAGGATCCAAGCAGGGGACGAGTGGAAGACGGCGTTCAGAACCCCTTTCGGGTTATATGAGTACCAAGTGATGCCCTTTGGCTTGGTGAACGCGCCGTCTACATTCCAACGTTTTATGGACAGACTCTTTTCGGATCTCTTAGGACACTCAGTCATCGTATATCTCGATGACATTTTGGTCTTTTCCTTCTCTAAGGAAGAACATGTTGCACATGTCAAAGAGGTGTTCCGCAGACTCAAAGACAACCACCTTTCAGTCAAGTTGGAAAAATGTAAGCTTTCTGTGACATCTATCTCGTATCTGGGTTACGTTCTTTCCTCAGAGGGAATATCGATGGATCCTCAGAAGGTTAAATCTATCTTGGACTGGCCATCCCCTAAATCTGTGAAGGAGATCCAAAGATTCCTAGGATTGTCAAATTTCTATCGGAAGTTCATTCCGAACTTCTCTCAATTGGTACTCCCGATGACCACACTCCTTAAAAAGTCCTCCCTACCATTTCAGTGGACTTCTCATGCTGAGAAAGGATTTCTACTACTAAAACAGGCCTTTTGCTCCGCTCCCATACTAAGACAACCTGATCAACACAAACCCTTCATCGTGGAGACGGACGCCTCTTCAGCTGCTGTAGGAGCAGTCTTGCTGCAGGAATATCAGGGTGAAGAACATCCAGTGTCGTACTACTCTAGGACACTGAATCCTAGCCAGCGTAATTATTCTGTTATAGAGAGGGAACTGCTGGCCATGAAATTAGCTTGCACTGAATGGCGACATCTCCTTCAAGGTGGTGAACACCCTTTCACCCTTCGTACAGACCATAAGAATCTACAAGTGTTGCGTCAATTTGAATGTTACAATACTAGGCAGACTAGGTGGGCTCATTTCTTTGCTCAATTTGACTTTAACATAACCTACATCCCGGGAGAGCAAAACGTTGTGGCTGATGCCCTGTCCCGACGTAGTGACTACTTGTCAGAACAGGAAACCACCGTTGAATTGATGTTTGCTAGATCTCCCTGTATCGGTTTGGTATCGACTTTCCTACAACAAGTCAAGGATGATTCAAGAGAGAGATTTGAAGATGAAATGCAGGGAGAGAAGCCGGAGTACGTTCTGAAGGATGGGCTGTATTTAGTCAACGCAAGGTTATACTTGCCAACCACATCCTTGAGAAGGACGGCCTTGTTCTGGTGTCATGATACCAAGATAGCAGGTCATCGTGGAGTAAAAAACACTCAAGATCTCTTATCGCGTTATTTCTTCTGGCCAAAGATGAGGGAAGAAGCCAGACTATACGTACAATCTTGTATCACCTGTCTCCGTAACAAGTCTTCTACCCAAAGACCATTGGGATTGTTGGAATCATGCCCGGTTCCCACAGGCCCGTGGACCACATTATCTACCGATTTCATAGTGGAATTGCCCGAATCTCAAGGATGCACCTGTATAATGGTGGTCGTTGATTCTTTTACCAAGATGGCACATTTTACACCTTTACCCGGAGTGCCTTCAGCCTCCAAGATGGCAGGGGTATTTCTCAAAGACATATTTAGACTACACGGTCTGCCTACCAAAATCATTTCTGACCGTGGCACCCAATACACTTCGCATTTTTGGGCAGCCTTTTGTCGGCGGTTGGGCATAGAAAGAGCTCTGACCTCTGGGTCCACCCACAATCAAATGGTCAGACGGAACGTCTCAATGGTACATTAGAGCAGTATCTTCGATGTTTCGTTAATCAACAACAAGACGATTGGGTCCAGTTGCTTCCTACTGCTGAATTTTCGTACAATAATTCTTCCCATTCTGCCATCGGTACCAGCCCTTTTTTTTGTACTTACGGTTTCCATCCCCGTATTTTTCTACCATTGACTGACATAGAGTCCTCAGTCCCTTTTGTTGAAACAACATTAGCAACCGTAAAAGAGGCCCAAGACCGGGCTAGACAGGGACTCAAAGAAACACAAGACAGAAACAGGCTCCAAGCCAACAAACACCGGAGACCTGTCCCAGATTGGACAGTCGGTTCTAGAGTGCTTCTCTCCACTAAATTCTTACCACGGTGGGTGCGTCCTTCAAAATTGTCACCTAAATTCATCGGACCATACAAGATAACACACGTGGTTAATCCAGTGGCCTTTCGTCTCCTATTACCCACACAACTATGCCGAGTGCACCCAGTGTTTCACACCTCCCAACTAAAGACATTTGTTGAAGACAAATGGCTTCGGACGAAAGGGAAGGTATATGTACCTCCGGATCCCTCTAAAGATTTTTATGAGGTCTCCCGTATTTGCGACTCTCGTTATCATCAAGGTCGATTGGAGTACCTGGTCCACTGGAAAGGCTATCCAAGCTCTGAGGACACATGGGAACCCAGATCCCACTTACCTACCCCCTTCCTTCTACGACAGTTCCATGTCAAGAACCCTTCTAAACCTGGGGGTGTGGACCTGGGGAGGGGGCATACTGTCACACCGCGGGGAATCTGGCGGCTGTGGAATAGGTGGAGACTGCGTCCGCCTTTACTGGCACCATCACGTCCAATGAAAACGTGAGGTGTCGGTCTAGTTGTTTCCTGCAGCCTCCCGACACCGGTATTTATACATTTCACTTCCGGGGTCGGGTTGCGTTGCAACGTACAGTTTTCGTTCTGTCTCTTGCCTGCGCTATCTCCGTTTGGTATTCCCTTTCTGGTTATTACTGTTTTCTTCCATCGTTTCCTCCCCGCCTGTTTTTCTGGTCCTCTTAATATTCCCTTCCACCCTCCCGTCTTCCGTGAGTGCGCTTCCCTTCGTTTCTTTCAGTTTACTTTTTCCTGGCTACCCTGGTTCCTTCCTCTCTCGCGGAGTTTGTTCTCCTTCCTCTCTCCTTCTTTTCTTTTCTCTCCACTGATTTCCCGGTTCCAACTTTTGCCTGCATATCGGATTGCCCTGCCTCGCCCATTCCTGCTTGGATTTACCGGTTGCTCCTCCCGTGTATCGACCACTGCCTGCATTTCGGATTGCCCTGCCTCGCCCATTCCTGCTTGGATTTACCTATTGCTCCTCCCGTGTATCGACCACTGCCTGTTATTCGGATTGCCTTGCCTACCATTTCTGGCTGAAGTACTTACGGCTTCACTCTTTCTATCGCTATCTGCCTTTCTTGTCAGCACCTCTACCCCCGCTGTGTTGGATCCGTTCCTACTTCACTACAGTATCCTTTGGAGTCATAATACTCGAGCCTCCTTCAGCTGCGGAATCTCATCTCTTCTGGGGTTTTTTATGCCTTTGGCTTTTTCCCCAGTACTCGGCGGCTGCGGAGGGTTGCCACAGATCACCCTTTGGGTGTCACTGTGGCGTCCTACCTTGGTCGCCTTCATCTACAAAAAAAAGGAGTAAAGACTCGAGCAAAAGACAACCCAACACTGTCACAACGCCGGAGACTTCAAGGTGAGGTGGAAAGGGAGGAAGGGGAGTCGGGGGCATATTCGGAAGAAGAGGATAAGTTAGACCATACTGACACAAGTGCTGACACCTAGAATAGGAGCAGGAATGTTGTAGCAGGAAATCTGTTAACAGTGACAGGAGTATGCCTGTACCCACAATAGAACAGCTCACAGGGTGACTTGATGTGTTCAGTACTATCTGTGACACCAGATGGCCAAGAGGAACCAAGGGTCAATGTGACGATAGGAGGGAAATATTTTTATTTTCTTGTAGACACTAGAGGAACTCGTTCATGTACACAAGAGGGAAAATATCCAATGTTGGGAATTGTCATGAATGTTCAAGTGTTCTCTGGAGCTACGAGTCTCACTAATGAATTACCAGTCTCTATAGGAGAGCGTGACATGTGTGTTCCTTTGTTATATTCACAACAGACACCTGTCAGTATTTTGGGAAGAGATTTAATGAGAAAACGTAACATGACAATTTAATTTGCTGATCAAGGAACAGTGTGTTCCACTCCAGGAATACACTATTTAAATGTGGGAGAATTTATCCTGGGTTTCACTGGGCAAGTGGCTCTGTGAGGCGCTCCATTAGATCCAGAGATGTTTCCATATGGAGTGAGTATTCTATTGACATGGCTAACTGGCTTAGTTGGAAAAATTGTAAGGATACCAGATAGGTTTTTGCTTAGACCACAAATACCTATGGATGAAGAGGGGGGGCAGACTATCTCTATAGAATTAGAAGCAGCCATAGTACGAAGAGAAATGGCAATTCTTGAAAGGAGTAGTTGATGAGGGCAGACCATGGAGAACAGTAATAGCTCTCGAGGAAGGGTATAGATTGACGGACATAACTGATGACAACATGTTTAGGGAAGACCAAACAGATGATGAAGTAGTGTTCTTCATGAGCATTACATATTGGATAAGAATTGAGAAAAGAGAAGTCCCACAGCGAATGGTGATAATGTGGCAACGTCCAGCATATTTTCAGGAAGACTTGGAAAAGGAACCAAGTGTCCTTTGGACCACATGCCCTTATGAAGTAGGTTAATTGAAGGGAATAGGGGAAGATAAAATAAAGCTCAAGCCAGGAGCGATTTTACCTTGAGCAAAGCAGTACCCCATGTTTCGAGAAGCTGATGAGGGTATATTCCAGACCATTTCAGCACTGATGAAACAAGGGATTCTTGTACCATCGGAATCATTGTGTAATACCACAGTGTACCCGATCAAAAAATTGAAAGGAGGTTTGTGTAGATTTATACAAGATATGAGACTGATTAACAAGATTGTAGATTCAAGAGTTTCCGTCAGTTCATAATCCGGCAACAATACTGTGAAGTATGCCAGTGAAAGCTCGATATTTCACTGTGATCGATTTGAAAAATGTGTTTTTCTCTAGCCCGTTGCACAAGGACTCACAAGACTTGATGTCATTTAAATTCCGCCAAAACCCGACTGAAACATACTTGTTTGCCCCAAGGGTACTGTGAGTCCCCATCAATCTTTAATAGAATCCTATATATGGATTTAGGCAATATTGATCTCAAAAGTGTGGTGATACAATACGTAGATGACATTTTAATTTGTAGCACCACAGAAGACGAGTGCAGACAAGATTCTGTTCGATTGATGACTATTCTAACTGACAAGTGATATAAGGTAGATAAGGAGAAGTTACAATAATGTCAAGAAGAGGTGTTATACATAGGTGAATTACTTTCGCATGAAGGAAAGAAAGTGACACCTGAAAGAGCAGAGGCAATTATGAAAACATCAAAAACAAACACAGTGAAACAGATGCATCAGTTTATGGGACTATGCAACTATGTCAGAGCCTCAGTGTTTGATTATAGTATGTACACAAGACCACTTCTGCAAGCTTTGAAGAAAGCACAGGAGGAAAGAGTAAAAATAGAATGCATTGAAGAAATGGTGGAAGGGTTTGAGGAGCTGAAAAAAGCAGCCCCTGTTTTAGGAATTCCCTATTATGCTGAGGAATTTTATTTGTTTTCACACACAAATGGGACAGTCATGACAGCAGTGCTTAGACAGATAAACTACATTCGGATATAAACCTTTAGCATATTATATTGGGATTTTAGACCCAGTTTTGAGAGGACACTTCCCTTGCGAACAATCATTGGCTGCTGCCACGTTCACGATTGAGAAATCTGCAAGTATTATTGTGGGCTGCTCCATGACCCTGTTTGTGGAGCATGCTCTTTTTGGCATTTTAAAGAAACATTGACATACCAAAGAGCTTCAGCCTATGAGGTAATGATTTCTAACCTAACAATTAAAATTGTAAGATGTAAAATTGTGAATCCTGCATGTTTATAGCTGAGCCAATAAAAGAAGACAATCATGTGCATGACTGTGCTAATTATGTATAATTGTATACACCCTGTGTGGAGGAAGATGCTTTAGCAGGAGTAGAAATTCTCTTTATTGATGGTTCTTCAAAAACTGATTAGACTAGTGGGGAAAGGCATTCAGGCGTCGCAGTAGTGAGACATATATTAAATGGAGAATTTGAAGTTGTAGCAAGTGCAAAGGTAACGACTCACTTATCAGTGCAAGCAGCAGAATTAGTAGCGCTCATTGTCATGCTCGAGAAACACGAAGGGCAGGAAGTGGCGGTGTAAAGTGACTCCACCTATTTAACGTCAACTGTAGACACAGTGTTAGCACGTTGGAAGAGGAGGGGCTACCTCCATGTGGACGGCACTCCAGTGCAGCATGCATCCTTATTGAATAGGCCTAGTATGGCACTACAACTCCCAGTGGCCATAGGTGCCGTTGAATGTGCAGTGCACACTAAGCGAACAGACTTTATCTCTTGAAGGAACAAAGCCACAGACAAAGAAGCCAAAAGGGTTGCATATTCCCCAGATATTTCGAGTTTTGATACTGGGAATATTAAAGAAAAAGTAGTCAGAACCTTCTTAGTGCATGAAGGGTTTCATAAATGATTGATAACCCAACTAATGGAGGTTCAGGGGCGTGCATCACAGGAAGAGCAGGAATTGTGGAAACAAAGGGGGTGTTCTTTATCCCCCACAGAAGCATTATGGCAACAATACAGCACTGGAAAGCCGGGGATGCAAGTAGCATTCTTGAAGGTTGCGCTTGAACAGCTAAATGACCCTGTGCATACAACTAGGCAGAATCTTGCTGCTATGATTGAAGAAGACTGGTTAATTCCAAATTTATTGGAACACATTGCACTATTGGTGGTAAACTTTATCGTGTGTCAAAGGTTTACTGCTGGGCATACACTGAGGACAAATAGAGGAGCAAGACCTCGACCGAATGGTCAGTTTCAGCATTTACATATTGACTATGTCGATATATTGCTGCAGGTGTGTAATGGATATAGGTAACTATTAGAGGTGGTGTGTCACTTCTCTAAGTGGATTGAGGCAGGTCTGTGTACACACCCTGATGCCACTTGCGCAGCAAAGCTTTTAGTGTGCAAAGTTTTCATGAGTTGGGGTGTGTGTGAAGTACTGAGCTCCGATATTGGGCCACATTTTTTAAATTAACTATTTGAAAAGATAGGGCTTCTATTGAGTATAAAACAAAAGTTTTCTTCTGTTTTTCACCCACAAGTGAACAGGATATGTGAGAGACTCAACAGCCTCCATAAAGAAAGGATTGTCAAGATTGAATTGACTTTGAATAGGGTATGGCTATATTGCCTACCCCTAGCCTTACATGCCCTCCGGAATCAGCCAGGATCAGACCACCACCTCACCCCTCATGAACTAGTGACAGAGCGGCATATGAAAATGCCCCTTACACCTCCATCTAGGAGCAGAAGTGATGCCTAGAGTGTAGCTAAAACCGTAGGTGATGAAATGCACGACTATTTGACATGTATGACCTCTAGCATTTCTTTAATTTCAGATCAAGTCAAGCGGAAGGGGGGTTGGTCTCAGAACACAGAAGAAGACAATTGAACAACCAACCCAATTGAATTACTACTAGCACCTAAGTTATATATTGGAGTCCTGTCCTAATTAAGAATTTTACTCGAAGGTGGCATGAGCTACATTTTAATGGTCCCTTTTGTATTCAGAATATAACCCCTTCAGTTGTGCAGATCCAAGGAAGACGAGCTTGGCTTCACTTAAGTGATGTAAAGGCCTATAAAGGTGAGTATCGCCCTCCAACAATTGCCGATCCAGGAGCGAGGCAAGAAAAAGAAAGTCAGCGTGTACAGACCCGATCAATGACGAAGAAGGACGATAAGGCAACTAGCGGTTAATAAGGTTTTAGTTGGACTGCAATTCAAGTGGATGCTCCTTATAGATATTTTAGCAGAGAATTCCGGTAGTCTGAAAATGAACTTTTAGAAATACATATGGAAACATCAGAGTTATGCTTAAACATCAGTTCTTGATTAGAAATTGGAAACAAGATCAGTATCCAGATTAATTTTGTGGAGAATACGTGTCCTAAACAGTTAATCATATTGTGCTTACCGATAGTGACGTTCATCGACTTTTGCTTGCTCTGTTTGTGTTTATACTTCGAGCATACCCTGCTCTTGTGAGAAGAAACGTTGATGTTTGCACTTTCTTACAGGATCCTAAAAATGGCCCAGTGATAAGGAGGCTCCTTATCGCCATCATGGAGCAGATTTTGTAGTTACAAGTTTAAAAGAATGTTGATGATTGTATTAAAAATGATTAAAGAGGAAAATGGCATGGTTCTAGGAGAAGAACAAGTGCAACGAGTAGTGGGATGGCGCGAGAGATGTATGCCTATGTTCTTATGCATAATATATGCTTGCATGATTGTTCTCTTTGTCTTTCTGTTCCTCTATCCTTCAGAATCTCTATAATGTTAGTACTTCCACTGAAGGAGATGTCCCTATGGTTCCCCCCAATATGAAAACCACTTTTGATTTGCTTCATGATTATTACACAACCTTTGGGAGACACAAGACAGATGTAGAGGAAGATAGTGAGGGGATAAATACCTATCTAGATAATGCAGCACACTTGGGGAATAACATGTGACACCAGCACATGAGAAAAGTGGGAGGAAGACATCTAAGGAGAGTTGCTAGATGTGTTCTTTCACACCCTGTGCCATGAATTCAGTGCAAATATTAATCGCCAGAGAAGTTCCAGAACATGATGCTATGTGCCTCATCCGTCTTGCAGCATGTATGACCAGCGACAATTTCAAGGAAGTTGGCTACTTTACGATGGAGATCGAAATGGTTGTTTCCATACCCGGATGACTGTATCAAGACCACAAAGATGAAAAAGGAACCTGTGTGGAAAAGCAAGATGCTTGTGTATCCTGCAACAGGACAGGATGAGGTGGTCAATGACGAGATGAAGAAAATGAATTGCTCAGATGTGACAGAAATAGCTGGATCACCTAGATGTTGGGAGCGAACTTAAGTCTTTGTCTATGAACGAAGGAAATCCAAGAAGGGATGGCAAGAAGGAATGATGTCCTGTGCAGCTCATCTACTGAAGCCAGAATATGTACAAGAGGTACAGAGGGTGAACGATGGGTGTTTGAAGTCAGGGGTTAAGCATGCCAAACTGCTGACATGGGTAGAAGATGAATCAGTCCCCATGGCTGTGATCCCATTGGCTAATGCGACATTGTGCTTCCGAAGGCATGGAAATCATCATGTGGGAGACAACAAGGACTGCAGAACTACAGTTGACGTTTCCAGGATGGGAGAAGGTACAGCTGTCTTCATGGATTGATATTGGGTTTGTGGGTCTAGTGCTTACATGAAGCTGCCCAAAGGATTGCAGTGGAGTATGCTCCTTGCTGCTCATCCATGTTCCAGCATTAGTGATTCCTCAGAGGAACCTGAACATTGGAGAATTTCCAAAAGCAGATGCCCATTTGAGAAAGAGAAGATTGCTTGCATTTTTCAATCGGACCAGAAGAGAGAATTACTTTTCAGCCAAATCAATAGAAGCATATGATGCCATTCCTCATGAACCCAGGTTGTTCAGCAAGACAGCTTTAATATTTACGACTATCTTCATGCCTGGGATACAAATGATTGCCAACACCAAGTGGTTGCAGATTACGAGATGAGAGCTCCTGCAGACAATCAATATCACCATAAAGGGATTCAATGCTGTCAAGGAAAAGCTGAGAGCCATACAACTAATGACCATGCAGAACAGATATGTCATTGATATGATCACAGCGATCGATGGAAGAGTTTGTGTCAACATCGGACTTCATGTTGTACATTCATACATTCTCATAATGACGAGAATGGGACCTTGACAGAGGCCATAACCTTGTTAACAGACCTGCATAACAAGATGGAAGACAAGACTGAGGACATTATGGTTGACAGTTGGTTTGCGCCCATATTCTCATGGATTCTGCAGTGGTTGGAAAACACATTCAAGATTCTTGGAGCAATATTGGTGATGGTAATGTTTGGATCCTGTGTGATCAGGATACTAACTGCCGAATGCAAGAAGAAAGCAAAGAAAGCAATAGGAATGAAGATCATAAGCGATGTCGAATCTGGATTTGGACCCAAGGAATTGACTGATAAAGATGTCAGAAAATACTTAGAAGCCAGCATTGTAGCACCTGAAGGAACAACGTTCCTGTATCAAAAGAATCACAAGAAATACGATGTGTCTATTGTAATCCAAATTGACAGTGGAACTATATGACCTCGAGTGTAGATGAGCATGTTAAATCAGCCGGCACCTGAGGAGGGTGATGAAGATATGCACTACGAAGAAGCACTTCTTCAAGAGAAAATATCAAGATGTGGAAACCATTGAAGTGGTGGTTGAGGACTCGACCAGAGGGCGGAATGTAGAGGAGCAGATGCATGCCTCTGCAGGAAATTCCAACCCATACCTCCTATATGCTGGAAGTCTGAGACTGTTCCATGTTCAACACCAGCAGTTGTGGCAATACCGTAGCGAATCTTTGAAAAAAGGTATCCACTGAGGAAACCTTATCGAAAGTATCCCTGAAGAGACAAAAATCTGAGCCTGAAGGAATATGAAAAGGAGCAAAAGAGAGAAGCTAGTGACATCACAAGAGACAAGCATGACGCCCAGAGAAGACAGGCTGAAGAGAATGCATACACCTTACAGAACCGGTTGACGAAGTTAAGAAACAAGTACATTTACGTATGCAGAGAGAAGTTTGCATTTGTGCAAAGTGCTACAGAAAATCAACCGTTCAATAATTGTACAGACACTGAAACACAAGTAGACCAAATCATCGTAGAAGCTGGCTATATTTAGTGAATAGACTGCAGACAAAGCCACCATTGTATAGAAGCTGGACATCGGTGTCATGCGTTTTGGTAAGCGAAAGATCCATAGAGAAGAAATGCCAAGAACTGTGTCACGGCAAGAATAAGCTGAGATTGTGGGGGGAGCCTGTCTTGCCTGGTATCATAACTGAAGCAGCCAAGGTCAGTTATCTATTATTGAAAGCAGTGAACGTGCAAAGGATGAATCATCCCTTATTAAGGGGCAAAGAAAGAACACCAAGAGTGCCAAGTTTTATTTGCTTAAGACATTTAAATGCTGCAGAATAGACCAAATCGTGGTCTCCTGTCACGTGAGCCAAGGATGGAAATAGAGTTGAGCTTGGTGTCCTAGAACAGCGCTAGTGAGAGCCTGTACTCTGAAAGTGCAAAAGGTCAGCATATGGCAGCTGCAGCACCATCTCCTTCACTGCTACCAGAACCTTTGCCACCAAAAGAGCATGATGGATGTAATAGTGGTAAAATTATTCACACTACAGGACAGAGGAAAAACAGCCTCTTGCCATCTGTATTCTGTACAATACAACGGTGTGCCAATGAAAGGCTAAGAGCAAGTTGGGTATGGATACCACATCTTTGCAGTGCCACATAATTTAAAACAATGCACAGGACTGGTATGAAACCAGGAGACTTCTATTAGTGCTACTACTGTTCTGTTCTTGAGTGTTGCTCCAGTCCTCTTCCAACAGGGCACACAGTAGTGCCCCTGGCAATTTTACCAGCTTTCCCTGTGAAATGAGAGCTGTCAAAATGAGTAACCCTTGGCTATTGCACTCCTTGTTCCATGAGAGCTTGACAGCTGGGAACTTGCATGTTTCAACTGTAATAACTTGCTGTTGTGCTTATTTGTTAAATGATTTGTTGTGTTTTTCCAAAACGGATTTAAAAACATATCAACAGCTCTGGGCCATAAGTGACAACAAGATGGCAAATACACAGTATTACACAAGTATGATGTTCAAACAGTCTCACTAGCCTATTGGTTGTATAAAATGACCTCATAGCCTCCTTAAATTATTAAAACATTTTCTTCTACTTTATTCAATGCAGGTAACAGTGGCTTCACTGTGCGTGGCTCTGCCTGGGAAGGGGTGGGTTAGTGGGATTGCGGGAGAGGGAGATGCAAAGCCTATGGTGTTGTTGGGTGTAGCTCAGAAGTACCTGGATCATGTGTGTTATCCAGAAGGGTGAGTCCAAGGACTGAAGGTGTAAAAAGTGTTTATGGCAGTTTTGCCTGTTAAAGTGTGGGGGGGGTGTGATAGAGTAGAGGAGAAGAGCATAGGTTATAGTTTGGTCGTGTTCTGTTAACTTGGACTGTGATCGCCATCAGTATGGGACATTTGAGTGTGTGCCAAGGAAAATGGATAGGTTTTAGAAGGTGGCTGTCTAGTTCGGGGGTAGATATTTGTGATAAGGGTACTGAGAAGAGCAGTTCAGGACAGAATACTGTTCAAGACTTCATGTGTGATCTACAAAGCAGTCATGAGTAGCACACCAGCAAACCTGGTGGCTAAGATCCACATATCTGGTGGCACACACTCCATCACTACTCACCCACAAAGAGAGGACCTGCAACAAACGGTTCTCTTGTAATGCAACATCCCTCTGGAACCTGATCCCTGTATCGACTACACAATAATCTAATTCTATAAAGCTTTCATAATGAGGCTTTTACAACTTTAGCTGACCAGGGACTTATCACCATGGATACACAGACTACCAGACAGACTGCAACTCACAGTACTGTGTAGCTTTAAAAGGAGAAACCAGCTCAAACGCTGGTTACTCATACTGTATACAACACTCTGTACTCTTGAGCTAGGTCGGCACTTTAAACAATAAACATGAATTAGGCAGGGCTAGATGTAGATGGAACCGGTTGGCTATTATCCAGGGTCGTATGCACCTACCTTCAGAAGAAGCTAGGCGGATTGTTATATATTTTCTGCTGTGGTGTAAGCATGGCTCCCAGTTGTTTCTGTAGTTTGAAGACACTCTTCATTGACGGAGGAATGCGTGATTAGGTTAATGCATTGTGGGGATAAAAATTAAATTGTGATCTCAAGGGGAAACTAGTTTAAAATTCAGTTGTTTAGCTTTGTTCTGAAGATTAGGTGGTTTTCCTCTGTATGGAGGTGTTTGGGTTTGGAATTCCAGAATTTGCTTGCTAGAAGGGAGAAAATAGAGTCTGCTTTTAATTTTCGATTAAAGGGTGGTACTGTTATGAGTGTGCTGTTGCTAGATCTTAGTGTTCTGGATGGTAAGTAATGTAAGAATGACCTTGTGGTGGATTAAGGCCCTGTCCATAGTTGGCGCGGGAAGTGATTAATAGGTTTTTGAAGCAAATCTTCTTTTATTGGTAACCAGTGCAGCGTGTGGCATGCTGGGGTGGTGTGCTTGTGCCTTTTCAGTATAAGTAGTAATCTGGTGGCCACATTTGTTGTTCTTTGTTCTCTGTGTGATTAGATAAACCTGTAGTCCAAGGTAGCAGCTGTTGGCATAATTGAGTCTTGATGGTACCAATGACACAACTGGCATGGTCCTATTTATGAAGGTCAGTCAGGGATTGATGCATCGTAAGTCGCACATTGGAAGGAACAGCCCTTTACAATGGCTGTGACCTGAGGTTCTAGTGTGAGGTTGATATACTTTGTGACTTCTAGATTTCTCACACTGGGTATAAGGAGTGGGCAAGGTCTCCATAGTGCCAGTCAGGGAAATGATGTGCAGTTTGATGGTGTAGTCCCAGTGATCATAGGTTTTGTTTGGACGGATTGAGCATAAATCTGTTAGCTGTCAGCCAGGCGTCCACCAGTGTGAGGCAGACAAGGTGATCCATTGTGTCCATTTCTGGGTCATTTATGAGTTTGTAGACAATTTGTATTTGAAGCAAGTGATGCACACGTTGCTGGGTAGTGTATATGTTGAACAGAAAAGGCTAGAGGCTGGAGCCTTGTGCTACTCAACAAATCACGTTCCGAGCATATGATCTGAATGACACCATGGACGTTGTTTCTGATCTCCCGGTTAAAAAGGACACAATCTGGAATAGGGCGATTCTCTTAATTTGATTTCTTTTGTTTCTTTAGTAGGGTTGAAGGCTCGCCCCTGCACGCTCATGCCAGACAAACTACAGCCCGCTAGGCAAAAAGGCCCCAGACACTCTTACAAGGATAACAAGTATTTATTTCTACAAAAATAGGAATGCATCAGCAAATAACACTGCTTCCGCAGAGCGCTCGGAGGTCCGTCGGCATGTGCGGTACATTATAAGCACAAACAGCATCACTAATGACATAATCATATATAGTACAATTCTACAATACCGATTGGCAGTGGCCTATAGATGTAGGTCCTGCTCCATATGGGTTGTCAGCCCAATGGTCAATCTTCATCTGTCCATCTTTCTCTACACATGGGTGCTGCTGGGCTTGTCACCCGCTGTGAGCTAACCTAAAAATTATTTAGCTACTCTGACACACATCGCTATTCTTATGATTGTAACAATGTAACTAGCAGATACATGGATGGGCTTGGGAGAGAACTGAGGTCACACTAACTCACACACACTTCACTCGCTCCCTGAAAGATCAGCAACTCCCAAGGTCCTCCACCTGATTTTAGGGCTGTAATTCTGATGCCACCCAGCACTTTTCTGCACAAATCACGTGACTCATTCCTGAAGGCGTGATAGCTTTGTCTTCTGATCTTAGTGATTGATCGAGGGGTGTAAAATTCTTATGGTCGGTGGTCTGGGTTTGGATGATGCTGTGGCATGCTGGCGTCATGGGATCAAATCATGGGAATGCTGTATTTCTCATTTGGGGATTGTTAAGGGCAGGAGGGCCTTGCTATCTCCTCAATGGGATGGTGTTGCCAAGAGGTACTCTGCTTCTTTCTCATGACCTTGCAGGACGCATTCTTCCCAGGGCACGAGGGCCTGTAACTTGCTGAACAATGGAGGAGTTTGTGGATCTCTCAGGACCTGGTCAGGGTGGGAGTGTTGTTCGTGCTCAGGCAAGGGGCCTAATACTAACATACAAAATACTGTTTGCCACGATTGAGCCTAACTTCTAAAATGGCTTCTGCTTGCCAAGATGGCGTTCACACCCGCATCTACCATATAGCTTGTAAAGCATGCACTAAGGAAATTGTGCACTCCCTTCATGTGCACCCCTCTGTTCCCTGCAGGTGCTCTATTAGTATCTAGTTCTTGTTCAGTATCCCCTATGGGGGTGGGGAGACCCTCTCTCCTTCCCAACAGGCTCTTGTGGTTGATGGTGTCAAATGCTGCAGAGATGTGCAGTAGAAAGAGTGGACTAGCTGTGTAATTATCTGTGTTGCTCTTTAGCATGTCCCAAATTAAGCAGATTGTGTATTCTGTTCCTCGCATTGGCATGAATCCATGTTGGCTTCATGAAGGAGACTGTTGATTCCAAATTAATCACAAAGCTTTTGGTAGATTCATTTTGGCAGGATTGTTCTGATGAAGGGTGTGTTGGTGATAGGCAGTAGTTGCCTGGATCAATTGGACATGTTGCTGGTTTTCTGGGGGGAAGGCAATTTTCAGGGCAAGCCATTAGTTCCTTGCTCTATGTAAGTTTAGATAAGGTATTGGAAATGGTGCCAAACCTGGATTTCTGGTTATAATTGTATA
The DNA here is from genome assembly GCF_040938575.1 of Ambystoma mexicanum. Taxonomy (NCBI): domain Eukaryota; kingdom Metazoa; phylum Chordata; class Amphibia; order Caudata; family Ambystomatidae; genus Ambystoma; species Ambystoma mexicanum. Next base: position 211,010,588 of record NC_090922.1, on the reverse strand, counting down.
GATAGCATAGTGCACAAGTTTTCTCTGGAGCTTGTTGGATTACTGGATATCATGTGGAAAGCAATTCTTTAATGGTGAAAAGGTAAAACTCAGTTAATGATGGTGTGGAAGAGGATGTAGGTGTTTGTTCCATGGGAGGGCTTGATGGTGTTGGTCTTTCCTGCCACAGTGTCCTTGGTTTTGTTGGATTTTGTTGCTAAAGCATGATGTAATGGAATCACAAAGATATTATGTGGATATAGGAGTTGTGTTGCAAGCTGTGGGGTTCTTGCATTCATGGATGATTTTAAAGACTTCCTTTTGGCTGTGTTTCATGTCGCTGATATTTTGTAGCTAATGGGCTTTCATTGGTTTGATTATTTCTGCTCTGCAGTATCACAGTTGACAGCAGTAGACTAGGTTGCCTGCTGATAGGTTGCATTTTCTCAAGCTTACAGTTTTCTGTTTTTTGTATGATTTAACAACCTTCGGAGGATTTTGCTAGTGCTGGAGCTTCAGGTAAAATGGTGAATGACATAGAAAGGTCCTCGCACAGTAGACAGGTTGGGACGGAAATAGATATGCATTCTCTTTGCAGAAGATGCTGTCCAATGTGTTGACCTTGTAAGTTCATCCTTTAAACAGTTGTTTGAGTTGTAGAGTGTAGAAGTTTGCAGAGAAACCTGTGTTGTGTTGTCTTCCTTTTTGAGCCAGAATTTGAAATCTCCCATTGTGGTGAGATATTGGTAGTCTTTGAAGAGGTTAGCGACCACTTCTGCAAGGTTGTCAGAGAAGGAAGGGGTTTAGGATGGAGCTCTTTATGTGAGGAGGAATATTAATGTTTATTAGTGGATGTTAAGAAGGCTAAAATTAGGGATTTGCAGTCTAGTATGTTAGTGTTTTGGAGTTCTAACTTTGACACAATCTCCATGAACAAGGGAAATGCTCCTCCCTCATCTGGTTGTAATCTTGACTAACTTAGTTTTGCATCATGCAGGAATTGTTACCTGTATGACTTGTGAGTGCTCAACCAAGAGTCACGATTCTGTGATGAAGAGAAAGTCTATGTTTTCTTTGTAAACAAGATGGAAGTTGTTGGAGGAGTCTTCGAAGAAGAATCCGAATTTGAGGAGATATCTAATGAAAAGACCTCCCATGTGGTTCAATACCACATAGGTTGGTTTGTATGATGCTTCTAGTAACTTCATCAGAGTGCTCATTTGTGTTTGCTTTCCTTCTCGACAAGGCCAATTAGGTTTTATGTGGGTCACAATTTGCTTCTAACGTCCAGATGGGCTAGAAGAAGTGGTTTAATGGAGGTGTGGTCATTCACAAGCAAAAAGGCAAATAATAATTTCAGGTCATGTGTCCTTAATGGACACCAAAAGGGAACCATAACAGCAGGCTTCTAACGGGTCAGGAAAGTTGGGTAAGTGCATAGGGATGAAGGCTGAGGGCAAAACATAGATATCACTTTGATTTACTTTTTAACTCAAGTAAATAGAGTCAGAAAAGGGAGTGCCTGCCATTTGAGATGTGCAGGACTTAATGGAAATCAATGTTCCAGCTTATGTGACTTTAATGGCCATTCAACAGGGACCTGTGAGGGCAGGCTTGAGAAGGGGCAGGAAAAGCAGGCAAGTGAATAAATGTGCAGGCATAGGGAAAAGCTTGAATGCCAGTTATGTTATGTTGATTTACCACGCACTGCTACCACCCAGGGCCATTCTCCAGATGCTCACGTGGCTAGGCAAGAGAAGAGGGCTGGTGTGTTAGTGAGGATCGGTTGATAGGGTAGGTTCTGAACTAGGAGGAACTGGCATCTGTGTGCGTTGTCTTGCATGTGGGAGTTGGTTCGAGAGGCCCCATTTGTTGTAACTGAATGGGTAGGACTCAGTGCCTCAGATTTGTGTTATTGTTTGTGTTGAATGTGTGGGTCATACAAGGTTAGAGTGGGGCTGCAGTCATGCACACTGGTTAGTTGTATCCATGTGGGAGTCCAGGGTCATGGATGACTGTTCATTTTCTTATTGTGTTGTGTGGGTGTGAATTATTTGTGTAATGTTGATGGATTTAAGGACTATGTGCAAGGGTACATTCCCTCTAAGATGACTTCCAGAGTCTCAGAGAGTTGGTTGAGTGCAAGGATTAGATTAGTTCTCATTTTGGCTATGTGGAGTGTGGCTAGCCCTTGGTCGTGTATAGTGGTGTTGGTTATGATGAAGCAGCAGAAAGGGAGAATTGGTTAGTACATCAGTTAGTTTGACAATGCCTCTGAAGTGTGTCTTTGGTTGCCGCTCGATGGTACCTTCCCACATTCTTGGTTGTTGTCCGATGAACAGCCCCACCGCCTCTCCAAGGATGGAGGCTGACTTCCCCTACAGATTTGAGGGTAGGGGTTGGTTGTACCCAGTGTGTTCATAGTTACTTGGCAGGGATTAGTCGGGGCAGTTGCGGTTGGCCTGTTGTACGGTTAGCTGCTAAATGGGTGCACAGATGGTATTATAATACATTTGCGGAAGTGATGATCTACCAGGCAAGCCTAGTTATGTGGATGACTAATTGATAGGGTGATGCTTCAATTTAGTGCATTATCTGCGTGGCCTTTCCTGCGAGCATGAGTTTCATGTGGGGTGACTTTTTTTGTGTGTCTGTTGATCGGGTAGGTTACTCTTCAATGATCTCTCTAGTTGTGGGGCATGGCAGGGGGGCGAGAACTGTGGGTGTAGGGGTATACTGGTGCTCATTGGTTTTGCCATTGTTATCTGTGACCTTTTTGCTTAGTGTGTTTCTTTTGGTCCACAATGCCATTTTCTTTCCTTTTTTTTATTACTGTTGTCCATTACCGCTTGTCTTTGTCTGCTGAATAACAAGGTTTTTAGTTGTTTCCTGAAGGTGATGTGGTCTTCTGCTGTTCTTTTTTAAAAAATTTGATTTTATTAAGTTTTGTCAATCGAAATAAGCAAGTTACATATGCGATCGCAGCACAGTACAATGTAATCACACATCAAATAGTCTTTTAACAACCAACAAAATGTAGCTCTGACCATTGTTTAAATTTCTAACTATTTTTCTTCCCCCTCCCCTCTCAACCCCCCACCCTCCACCCTCCAACTCCCTGAGCAGAGTTACATCTCTGAGTTCACCATCTGTTTTCAGCTCCTATATGCGTTGTATACGTTACTCCTTTCAAATTGTTTATGTCCACTTTCAGAACCAGTTAGTAATGGGATGATGAAGTCCTTGACCCCAGGCTGTCCGGGCACAACTATTTACTTGTATACAAATAATGAAACATATAACGTTACGACCACCATCCTTTCCTGCATAAAATAGTCTATGTGGGAGCAGGTAGGTATTCGTTTACAAAGTCAATCCACAATTGCTCGTTTTGAGCTGCTCTCCCATGCAGTGATCTGTTCCATTGAATAGATATTAGTCGCCACCCCAATCCAGTCTTTCTGGCTCGAAACTTGGTCCGTTTTCCACATAATCACTAAGCAGGCTCTTGCTGCAAGGAGCAGGGGTGCCGCAATTCCATTTACCCTGTTCATCTTGCCTTCATGTTCCTCGAGGTTAAACAATATTAGGAGAGGTGTAGTCTCCTGGGAGATCCCATCCAGCTATTTAATCCACCCAAGGACCTCGGCCCAATACACCTGGATAAAGTGGCACCTTCACCACATATGCAGGATTGGCCCTCTCCCCACACAGACGCCAGCATAGTGGGCCCCTAGTCTGGAACATTTTAGATAGTCTATAGGGGACATATTGCCATCTGTGGAGCTGCTTAACGGAATGTAGTTTGTATTGTGTAGCAATAGATACCTGAGACGCTCCCCTACAAATCTTTGCCCACATCTCCACATAGAGTGGTTCTCTCAAATCCCATTCCCACCTTTGTTTTAAGTCTTCGGTGGACCCTTTCCCTGCATCCAAGAGCGCCCTATACACATTTGAGATTACACCACTGGTCGCAGAGGTTGTATCCAGCATTTTCTCGAAGGTGAGATCCCTCTGAAGGTTGTCGCCCCATTCCTTTCGTGTAAGAGCACCCTTTAGCTGAAAGAAAGGGAAGATCGGTAGTGGGTGAATTCCCAACCCCTCCTCCAATTCCGAAATTGTGAGGAAAACCACACCTCTCCACAGTTGCCCAACTAACTCTCTAGACCTGCATTGAATCATGGTTGAAATCTTGCATGATCTGGGATTTCCTCGCATATCCCCGGTGCCCATATGTGGCTCAATGGGGAGGGCTATGTGGTGACTCCTTTCATGTCCGCCCCCTCTCTCCAGATTTCCCATATCGTACGGAGTATGGGGCGATTCTGAAGTTTACGCAACAGTTTGTTGTAAGGGACCCATAGCCTGTTGGGTACTGTGACAGGGATCAAGTTATTGTTATCCAACCGCACCCATTATAGATGTTTTCTCCCTCTCAAGAGAGGGATCAGTATCCTCACTTGTACGGCGCGGTAATAAACCTTGAGATCAGGGAGGCCTACACTCCCTTTCTCCTTAGTTAGAGTAAGAGTGTCATACACTATTCTTGGCCTTTTCCCTTGCCGTAGGAATTTCATGATGGCTCTTTTCACTTCTTTGAAAAACATTTCTGGAAGTTTTAGAGGGAGCATCTGGAACGGGTATATGAATCCCGGTAGGCAGACCATTTTGACTGCATTGAGTCTCCCCATCCACAATATTGTTAGCTTTTGCCATTTCTCCAGATCTTTGTGGAAGCAGTTGAGCAGTTGTGGCAAGTTTGCTTCATAGATGGTTTCTAGCTTTTTGGTCAGGTTTATTCCTAGGTAGCGAAGAGTGATATTTTCTAACACCAGGCCAAGTGATGAGATAGTGGTGGCATATTTGGGGGTGAGTTCTTGTAGTGGGAACAGTATTGATTTAGACCTATTCATTTTGAAACCCGAGAGCGAGCCATATTTTTCAATTAAGTGCATGGCTCTATGTATGGATGACATGGGGTTCTGAACGTGGAGTAGGACGTCATCATCAGCATACAGAGTTACCTTATACTCCGTTCCAGCCACCCATAGGCCCTCCACCTGGAGGTCAGCTCTCAGCGTCTGGGCGAGAGGATCCACTGACAGGGCAAACAATATTGCCGACAGGGGACAGCCCTGCCTTGTGCCTCTACTCAAGGAGAACCACCTTGAGTATTCTGAATTAACCATGAATGCTACCATAGGGGATGTGTAAATCGCCTTGACCCCTCTCTGAACCACAGGGCCCAATCCCACCATCACCAGCACTGCCACCAAGACGCTCCTTTCCACCCTGTCGAACGCTTTCTCAGCGTCAATAGACAGGAGCGCCGGGTTGGCTGTCATTGTCCTCGACTCATGAATTAGGTGGATGGTTTTGCGCATTGTGTCTGCGCCTTGCCTTCCCAAAATGAAGCCGACCTGGTCGTGGTGGATCAATAGTGGCATGTGTGTCTCCAGAATGGCTGCTAATATAGGTGTGTAGATCTTCGCGTCTATGTTGAGAAGGGAGATGGAATATAAATCTACCATAAAGGGAAGAAGAGCGGGCATAAAAGTCTTGTAAAATCCTGCTGTTTAACTATCATTCCCTGGCACTTTCCCCAGCGGGAGCCTTTTAATCGCATTTTCCACCTAATCCGCAGTGATGGGTGAATCCAATCCCTTCACTGCGTCTTGGGGGAGTTATTTTATTATTCATATTTACTTCCTGCATATATTGGTTCAGCTCAGACCCCTACTGCCTCCTCTCTGATGTATACAGATGTTCATAAAACCTTGCAAAAGCCTCTGGGATATCCCTCAAGTACGTTGGTTGGGTCCATCCATCTTCTTCAATAGTCGCTACCCATCTCTCTGCATGTTGTCCCCGCAATCTAATTGTTACAATGCATCCACCTTATCGCCCTTCTCATAGTGTTTCTGTTTGAGGAACTGAAGTTTACGTATCACCAGTCCCTCCTCCAAGTGCCTAAACTCCTCTCTTTTCTGCCTTGCTTCTGCCACTTTCTCGGCCCTGTCCTCATTGCCATTCCACCCCACTACTTCTAGTTGGGCAATTTCCTTCCTCAGTCTATTTTCTATTATGGCCCTCTCACTTCTTTTTCACAGCGGCCTCCTTGATCAAGAAACCCCTCCACATTGCCTTTCCAGCCTCCCATACCACTCTTTTGGATACTTCTCCCATGTCGTTGGTCTTAAAATATTCCTCTATTTCCTTGGCCAATTCTGCGTGAAAGATTGGGTCCTTCCACAGGGATTCGTTACAACGCCACTTTGAGTTTCTTTGTGGAAGGGTGCTCAGTCCGATATGAACCGTGACCATATCATGGTCTGACCATGAGATTGGGACTATATCGGACGTATCGGCGACTTCATTTATGTCCTTCGAAAGATACAGGTAATCAACCCTAGTATATGTGAGATGAGGGGCGGAATAGAACATGAACCCATTTTCAGTGGGATGAGAGGTGCGCCAAGCATCTTGCAAACAAAATGTTTGTATCGTTTCCATCACATCTGCACGTCCACCATCAGATGGCTGGCCTGCCTCTGGGTTGCCAGTCCGTCTATCCATAATAGGGTCCGCCCATAAGTTAAAGTCTCCCCCCAAAATAACATGACCTACTGCCTCCACCATTATCTTGGAAACTATACGTTGAAGGATGCGGGATTGGTTGGCATTGGGGGCATAGAGTGTGGCAAGGGTAATTTTGATGATATGTGTCCGGCCAACTACTACTATAGCTCTCCCTTCAACGTCTGCCCAGGTCTTAATGATCTCAAGGTTGAGTCCTTTCCTGATAAGCATGCCTATGCCCCCCTTTCTCAATGGACCAGAGCTCCAATATTCGGAGCTCATCCTGGAATACAGGATTTAATGTTCTTCCCCCCTTATATACTTTGTTTCCTGAAGGAAGAGTACGTCGAGATTTGCTCTCTTAAACTCTCTACTAACTAATGATCTCTTGTTGGGGGAGTTAACTCTTTTACATTCAGTGTGCCAACTTTGAGCAGCCCAGTGCATTAACTGCGGAAAATACGCAATAGTCCCTTCTCCGTCCGTTCTATCTGTACAGAGACCATATACCGCTCTTGTTTGATGATTTTGCTACTGGTTTAAATAGCCTTTGGGGAGAAACGAAAGAGGACCCAAAAGTGGGGCCCTCCCATCCCCTGCACACTAATTACTGATGCCACAAAGGGCATTCAAACATATAAACATAACAGTAGTTTGTCAATTGAAAGCATAACAGTTTATTTGGCAAAAAGACAACATTTGCCTAGAGGCACATTCAGTTGCAAGGAATAATTGGTAACATTTAGCATATTAAAAACTGTGAAGAAGCAATAGATGATGCAGAAGGAATGCTGTCCAATTATAGGGTGGCCGACGCATTTCGAGGAGTCCCTCTTCTTCAAAAGGGCCTAATTGGACTATTTTCAACAATTCAAGGAAACAGAAGAAAACATTCATTTCAATGCCAGTGGAACACTAACAAACAATACATATCGCAAGATGCTGGGGCGATGGTGAAGAGCAGAAAAATAGAAAAATAAAGTCCCGGTGTAGTAAAAAAAGTGTACTAATATATTCAAGATATCCACCTTGTGCTTATAAACGAACCCATTCCAAAAGAGGTGAGTTGAGTAAGGTCCACCTGTGGGGAGGGGGATATAATACGATGTAAACAATTGTTGGACACAGAAGAATAGTGCATAGGGAGCGAATTTAAGAATGGCAAAAAGCAGCCTATGTGTGGATGTAGTAAATCAAATGAATTATATGTGCTCAATAAGATTAAAGATTCTAAATTCAAGCTGGGCACGGATAAATATATACACTCACTCAGGTTGCATGGCGAATATCCTAGGCAAGTGAGGCATCCGCGTGGACAACGAATATCGGGAGGTAGCAAAGATCAGATGCAGGGCATCTGTTGGAAACCATGTACTGCTAGCACCTAAATAGAGACACATATATGTCTAATATTATAGTCAGCAATGTGCCATGGGTCTACCACTCAGCCAGAGAGTCGCGGATTGCGGTCGCTTACCTGTTCAGTTCAAGGAACAAGGTGTATGCAAACTGGATCCAGCAGGCAGTGACTCAGCGCGGTCGTTACCTTGGAAACGTACAGCGCTGGAGTCAAGCCGCCAAGAAGGAAAACGAATCGGGGTATCGACATAGAAAAGGGCACAGAAGCCGATCAGTAAGGAAATGGGCGGTCATCTTGAAAAGGTGAAGAATATAGACACACACATAAGAACTAGACAGATATAGGAAAATATAAAGAAATATAGAGTGAATAGTATCCATGGTGAACCATAGAAATTCTGATGTTCACCACCGCATCACATCATATTGCTTTAGTCCTAATGAAACAGAAATTTGTAAAGACAACAACATTCATTGTAATCATGATAGCAAGTGCAAATAGCACATGTGGTTACTCTTAGTGATAGAGAGCAAATCATACAGGGCCCAGAGGCTTCTCATTATACAGTCAATCAGGTTTGGTCAATAACAAGGAGACTGAAAACAGAATAAACAGATTGCAGTGTACCATGTGACTAATACATGGTACGAGCTGATAGATGGTGACCTCAGTTGGTCATTCATGAGCAGATTCAAACAGTTAAGAAGATATATACAGGTCATATATACAGATCATACAGAGGAAATCACACCTCCCATGAATGCCTAGCAGGGTCACCATGGTTAGAGGAAGAAACATGGTAAAAGACATAGTTGAAAACAAGGGATGGGTTACAATCTCTTACAAACAGTGGTTGACGGTGTGACCTGTGATTATGGTTTAACAGTTATCTATAAAAAGCAGCTCAGAGAGAATTCCTCGTTCAAACCCTTAGGTTGAAGAGTATCTAGTGTGTGAATCCAGTATTTCTCTCGCTGTGACAGTAGGGACTGATAATTACCACCCCTGTGTGGTCGTTTGACAATTTCTACAACTTGAAATTTCATTTGTGCAATCGTATGCTGGTGTTCGATAAAATGCCTTGCCACTGGGGATCTGAGGTTCTTACACCTGATAGTAGATTTGTGTTCAGACCATCTTTCTTTAACGGGTCTTGTTGTTTGACCTATGTATAATTTACCGCAGGGACATTTTAGTGCGTAAATGACTCCTGCGGAAAGACAGGTAGCGAAGTCTCTGATTTTCAGTTTCTTCCCAGTTTGTGGGTGAGATATCGTTTCCCCTTTTATGACATTGTTGCAGTTCGTACAATTCAGGCAGGGAAAGGTGCCCTTTGTTCTAGTGCTCAAGACAAGTTGTTTGTCCTTAGGAGGTCTTTCCGCTCCCACTAATTTGTCTTTGAGATTGTGCCCACGTTTAAAGGCCATCATCGGTGCTTTGGGAAATAATTTCAAAAGAGCAGGGTCGTTGTGTAAAATGGTCCAGTTTTTACGCAGAGTTTTACTGATTTGGAAACTCTGGCGTGAATACTTAGAGATATAAAGTAGTGGTGTGGACTTATCCTTGACTTTCGGAATGCGGAGTTGTTCCTTCGTGAAAGTAGCTGATCTATTACGGGCTTCTCCTGTGACTGTATCTGGATAACCCCTGGATTCAAATCGTTCAACCAAGAGTGAACATTCAGAGTCGAGGCCTGCTGGGTCTGAGATGATCCTCTTTAATCTTAACATTTGGCTAAATGGGAGGCTTTTTAGCATAGGTTTCGGATGGAAACTGCTAAAATGTAGAAGATTGTTCACCTCTGTTGGTTTATGATACACCGTGGTTTCGATGTGGCCCTCCTTAATCTGCAAGCTCACATCTAAAAAATGTAATGAAGGTTCTCCTACTTCCATTGTGAATTTGATTGTATTATTCACTGAATTCAGATGTTCCAAAAAGAGATCCAATTCATCTCGTGTTCCGCACCAGATACCGAAGATATCATCTATGTATCGTTTCCAGATCAAGATCTTAAATGACCATAGTGGATGATCCAATACATTTTCTTTTTCAAATTTATACATGTATGTGTTCGCATACACCGGAGCCATGGCCGACCCCATTGAGGTTCCTGAAGATTGTACATAGTATTGGTCCTGAAAACGAAAGTAACTGTTGTAGAGTATTATTTCTAATAGTCCCACAACAAACTCATTGTTCCCTCTTATGCGTGTATGATTCAACAAGAGCCAAAGTACAGCATTTATCCCATCGGTGTGGGGAATAGAGGTATAGAGGCTACATACATCCATGCTGAAAAGTATGCAGCTGGTGTCTAGGGCTATAATTTCCTGTAAGCAGTTGAGAAAGTCTGTAGTGTCCTTCAGGTAAGTTGGTATTTCCTGGATTAGGGGTTGAAGTAAGCGGTCCACATAGATGGCCAATGGGTCAAACACGCTATCTGTACCTGCTACTATTGGTCTTAATGGGGGATTTACATTGTCTTTATGGACCTTGGGTAGGTCATAGAACACAGGCGTGATTGGGTATTTGTTTATAAGGAACTGACTTGTTTTTGCATCGATCCAATTGTTTTCCAAAGCATTATCAATGGCTCTCTCAATAATGGCTTTGATTCTATGTAATGGGTCATTGTCAAGTTTTGTGTAGGTGACAGTGTCGTTAAGTAGTTCCAGACATCTCCGTGTGTAGTAGGATGAATCCATGATGACAATAGCCCCACCCTTATCTGCAGGTTTAATAGTAAGGTCTTCGTCTTTGGCCAGTTGTTCCACATGTTCTAGTTGACTATTCTTGATGTTGACTGGTTTAGTACTATGGTAGTTGATTCTTTTAAGGTCATTAATGACACTCTTCTCGAAGAGGTCCAAAATCGAGTTTTGAATCTGTGGATCAAAAGTACTTTTGGGGCGAATCTGTAAATTGTCGTCATCTGGAGACTGTGATTCTTGGTCCGAATCAGATTAAAAAAACATCTTCAATCTCAGTTTCCTCAATAATCTGTGGAAACAGATATTTTCTTCAAACAGTGATGTGTTGCTGGTTGGTACAAACGAGAGACCGCGGTTTAAGATTTCGAGTTGGCCACTGGTGAGATTTTTACTTGATAGATTGATGACTAGATTTTCACTTATTTGTTTCTTCCTTTTTGTGTTTTTCTTGCCTCGTCGTGTTTTTCTCTTTCTTTTGGTCTGTCCCTCAGGCCTAAAAAAGCACCTGTTGTGCTCGCAGTTGTCCCAGATTGTGATGGTGTTGGGTGGGGAATCAGAGTCCCAGGTGTTGTTCCTTGATGTGGTGTCTGTTCTTGTGTCTGATCTCTCGGTATGAGCTCACCTACACTGCTGTTACTACTGTCACTACCTGAATTAGAATTGTTGGGGTTGTTGGTTCTACTTCTACTCACGTTTCTATCGTGGTAAAACTCCTGCCAAGTATATACGATATTGTTCAAATAATCAAACGTATCGCGTTTAAATTTACAAAGTTTCCTCTGGTCTATGTCTGCTTTGTAGCTGCTCAATTTGGAATTAATATCTTCCAAAAGTTGTGTAAGATCCTCGGCTGACTTGAATTCTGAGAGCTTTGTTGTAAGTGCTTCGATGTCCTTGTCGATAGATGTCAATGACTTGGAAAGTTCCTCAATCGTGAGTAAAATCAAGTCTAGTGAGCACTTATTCAGAATTTAGTCCCATTTGGCAATAGATGCTTTGCTCTCGCTGCAGAGAGTAGGTCTCAGATAGACCCTCAGGCCTCTAGGTATTCTCTGTGATTTGTAATATTCCACTAAGGTACTACCGTGTAATTTTTGCGATATCTCGCGTCTAATGAGTTTTTCTAATTGGAAAATTAGTTTGTCAGGGCTGAATTTACTCTGTAACGATTGATCTGTGTCCTTCATGAGTGCTAATATGCGTTTAGCTTCTTCCGCATCAAATGCAAGTGTGGTTGCGTTTACATAAATAGCCTTTGGAACATTATTAACTCTGCACGGCCCCTTTTCCCCATCCCCTTCTCCCGGCCCCCTCCCTCCCAATGTGCCTGACCTAGCTCGGTAACCATCACCTGGCCAGCCCCCTACCACCAGTGTGGACCATGTAACCCACAGTCCCATCAATAAATATCATAACAAACTTTGAACCCACTTAACCGAGAGTCCCCCATCTCCAACACAACAAACCGGTGAATCCTTCATAATGTTTGTGGGTGGCCTCCTCCCTCTAGAACGTCTGAATACAAACATCTGACCCGGGCCAGCCCTGGGCATGTGCACAATACCGTCATAGCGCCTACCGCGTGGTCCAACCGTCTCTGCGTCTCATCCTCGTTGGTGGGTATCAAGCTCCACATGCTACTTCCAAAGTCTCGGGGATCTCCATCCGGCCCTCCTCCCCCGAACCCAGGTTGTGCTCCGGACCAGTGTCTCCGTACACAATGCTGATTATTGTCGCTCTGCATCAGTGTTCTGCATTCGGTGAGGTGTTCATCCTCCTATATTTTCTGGATACAGGGATATTCTGTCGTCTTGGACCTTTGATATGACATTGTCGGTGTCCTCGTCGATCCTCCTCCGGGTTTTGTTCATTAGCCTGGTTGCCCATCAAATCCGCTATGCAGGTCTTTATGTCCTTTGCAGTTCGCAGTCACACTATTTCCTTCCCATTCAAATGTTAGAGAGAATGGATATCCCCACTGATAACAGACTCCCTTTTCTTTAAGCCACCTGGTTAGGGGCATGGACATTCTCTGCATTGCGAGGGTGAGTGAGGACAGATCTTGGTAGATCATAATTCTCGCTGTGTCAAGAAGAAGCTGGGGGGTGTTCTTAGCCTTGTCGAGGATCCTGGCTCTGTCTGCATAGTTATGGAACCTAACCAGGACTGTCTTTGGGCCACCCGCCAATCCTCCCGCCCTATGTATCCGATCAACTTTAGGTTCATCCACCGTGCCGTCCCCAAATAGGATATTTGCAATTTTCCAAATTGTCCAATTTCAGGCGAAATTCTTCTTCTCGGGTTTCCATGTCTGCTAGCCTCTGGTCCATTTGAGACTCCAACGTGTCCAGTGAAGTTTGATTGTGCTCCACCCTCTTGAGTCGTTCTTCAAGTTTGTCAATTTTATTCATAATCTTGTCGATCTTACCCCCAATGTCCGCCCTCATACTTTTCCTCTCGCTCAGGAGAGCTGCTACATCTGCTTTCGTCACCGCTGCTTCTGTCCTAGATGCCACCATCTCTTCTTCTGGGTGAGAGACTGATTCAGAATTGCGTGGGATATAGGAGTACTTGGCTAGTTTTTGTTGCGTGTCCATATGCCTCTCTTATTAACAGCAGTCGATTGTGAAATATCCGTTCTTATACTGGTGCTTTCTCTTTAACTTGGGACATCCAGTACACTTCAGTTTCTTTCCGTTCCCTGCTGCCTCAGTACTCTAATTGGATTCCCCTTGAGGGGGTGGACTGTGGTCGTCTCTATGAATCCAGACGCTGTTCTGAGGAGGGCACACGTATTACAGTGTAAGGGCCCAACCCCTCTTAGCACCAAACTTTGATACAAGATCTGGTCAGACTATGATGGTATGGTTATGGGGGGAGCCCGTTGTGAAGACAAGGGGAGAAAAGTCAATCCTCAGCGGATCCAGGTGTAGCTGTCTCTTTAGGAAAGTGGGCTCTACTCAGGTGTGGCTTCTTCAGGGGACGGTTCTGCCCCCTCAGGGTCTCTTACATGATGGAAGGGCTGTCCCTGATTCTGGAGGAGGGCACACGCCCCAGGTTTGGGGGCCCAACCCTCCGGCAGTACTCTCACTCAGATGTCCACCCGGCTGGCGCCAAAATTGTGTCATCCTGGGTAATCCGTAGGATGTATATCTGCTGCCTATTCCTCTTAATGGTTTTGGGTTGTGTTCTCTGCCACATATGAGGGTTCTATCCCTAACACTGCAGGTTGTGAGTCTGTTTTACTCAGTATCCCATGTCCAGCATCTCATGTCTGTTCGGTGGCAGCGTGGGCGTGGGGGTGTGCGTCTTTGGGTTTTCCAGTATACTGGAAGGGTCCCGCTGCGTTCTTCATTTGGTCCTTTCTGATCTGTTTACTAAAGAAGTTTCTGCAGTTCTTCAGGTTCCTCGGCGAGCAGAAAATGTTGTAAGGGGATGGTGCTCTTGTGATCCCGTGTATGTGGATGGCCAGAAATCCGAAGATTTCAGAATGGTTCCGTGAAAACATTTCTGTCCAACTACATCTGCTCTTTAATGTCACTTTTGCCTCATAATGCCTTGATTTATTTGGGTTGTCTTCCCACTGGTGTGTGCCAGTAGTACTGTCCAGGGAAACCAGGAGTGGCAGGGTGCCTGTGGACCAGCTGCCCCTCACTATTGGCTTCACATTTCGTGTAGGACAAGTGCCTGCACCCAGATCAGTGGGGGAGGAGGAGCCTTTCCCAGTGCCCCAGAATATTCTGTGGGTGTTTGACAGTTAGCCGGGTCCTGCAATGGCAGCGTATCACAGTCACTGGGTATCCAGGGGCATGTGTTAGCGCAGTTGCATGCTGTATGGGTGTCCCCGTTATTGGTTGCGTGGCGATCAGCGTGTGCGAGCGCACTCATGGGCCGTTGGCAGTGCTGCAGGGGCTGTGCGCGCAGCTTCGGTTCCAATGCTCGTCTTCAATGTGCCACGCAGTTAGTAATAGCGTGCTCCTCCATTCCCCTGATCTTGGGTTTTTGGCCGCTCCATGGCTATTCATAGCTTTGTGGGGGTTTGGAGGGGCCTCAGCTCCACAAAACATTTCTCTGCAGTTCATAGACGGATTCACTCCGTTTTTAGATCCTCCAAACGAGGATCGGTTTCACCATCCAGATCACCACATTATGTTGGGCGGGGGGTCTACCAGTGGGGTCTCAATCCACCTTTCGGACCATGGGGTGCAGAGCTCACGCAGAGTCTGAGCTCATCAGTGCACCCCCTGGTGGCCACCCCATCTTCTGCTGTTCTAATTTATTTTTGCAGGATGTGCCAAGGGTTAGACATTTTCCTCTGGATTTCCTCTTTTCAGATTGTTTTGAATCTATATGTAGGTTGTTACTTGATTTTAGGGCCCTTCTTGGCTAGTAGCAGCTGATATTGGCCTGGAGGAATTCAGCTCCTTGGCTGCATATAGATTGATGGGCAATGCAGAGTACTTTGACTATTATGCATTTTTTTACTGGTAGCCAATTAAGGCTTCTCAACGCTAGAGTGATGTGTTCTCTTCTGTTTAATCTTAGGAGAATCCTGGCTGCAGTGTTTTGGACCTGTTCACGTTTCTTAGTGAGTCTTTCTCGTATTCCTAGGTAGATGCTGTTTGCGCAGTCAATTCTTGTTAGTATCAGAGATATGATTGTGAGGGTTCTGTGTTGAAAGGAGAAGTACGGGACTAGTTTTAGTATATGGAAGCACTTTTTAGTGATTGCGTGATAAAGTTGACTTGCGGTTCCAAGGATAGTCCGTTGTCCATGAGTATTCCTAGGTCATTTACCACGTTGGAAGTCCCTGGTTGTGTTCCAATGCCAGTTGACCAGTCCAGAAGTATAAAAATATGACAAATATTACTTAACCAGTAATAATTTTTCTTTAGCTTGTATCTGCTTAGAGTCACATGCTATACATAGTTGGCCATCTTGTGGTTGGCTACCTTTATCGAAATCGGAATACTCGGGGTCAACAGGGGCTTTCCGGTAACACTATCCCAATCCTATGTATACAGGGAACTACAATTCTTCACATGTCTAATATGCCTCAAAGGAGACCAGCTGTCCACATTATGTCGGGGGCTGATCCGTAGAGGGGTTTGGGAACCGGAAGTGATGGTACAGAAACCATGGATGAGGAAGGAAGGTAAAGTCAATGGAAGTTCGATGCGTGTTAATAAAGACGTCCATCTCCAGCATCATGTCAGCATCTCCCTTATGAAGGGGGCACAGTGTGGGAAGTGGTACGGTCAGTGGAGGTTCCGCTCAAGCGAAAGAAGCCAACACTGGCAACAAAGAGCACAAACTAAGTGAGACACAGGCAACCATCGCAGGCAGCAGTTAGAGTCAGGCTGCTGTCAAGAGGAGCAGCATATATGCCCTACATTGGGACAGACGTCTGGGCGCTGCTTTGCCTCCATTACTAAACGGGAGAGCTGTAGGAGCAGAGGTGAACAGAAGGGCTATAGCAGCCAAGGTGCTGCAGACACAGCGGTGAAGGCAAGCGCAAATGTAGCCTGTGAGTCGCAGTGAACAGAGAGTCCCACAGACACCATTAGTGACTGGGAAGCAGAGGCCGGGAGCCTGCGTCATCACAAAGATGGAAGTGACCACGACAGGACAACCCAGTCAAGACACAAAATGTCTAAGGACCTACCAGTGATGCTGGTGGCAACACCACCCGACCCATTTCAGGCAAGACTTCAAGAGTCATTGGCATTACAACACCCAGGAACATTTGACCTGATGAGCACAAGTAACATGGGGCCCAGATGGGTGAGACTTTGGTGTACATTGATGCCCCAGGGGCCCCTCAACGACCCTAAAAGAAAATGCCTCCTCACCCTGGCAGGGGAATTGGCCACAAGAGACATCCTCTATGAACTGTCTGAAGATGCCGTCAACATGTTTAGAGGCCTCCAGACAGCCCCAACCGATTATTTCACACCTCACATCAATGTGGACAACGAAAGGCATGTATTTCCCCCCATGATGCAAAACAAGGGTGAAACTATGTATGCATTTGTGATGCACTTAAGAACGCGATTGAAACATTACACATTTCACGACTACACCAAAGACAAGGCCTTGACATCTCAAATTATCGCAGGGTGTGAATCCACAAACTTCAGGAAGATGCTACTACAAAAGCCTGGTTCCCTCGAGGATTTCCCGATGCTAGCTCGCAGATGGGGGTAGAACACCAAGTTCAGTCAATGAACAAGTTCAATACATACGTCACTCCTAGCCAAAGTGAGTAAAGTCTCGGAATCCATAATCTTGGGCGCATCAATTCTATTACAGATGCTGATAGGAGCTCCCTCATGTGAGGATGTGTCCAGCACTCAAATATGCTCAGCTTGTGGAGGGAAAAACCCTTTCAAGGCGGTGTGTAGGACGCCACAGAACTTGCAAAAAGGGGTGTCTTGTGTTTGGAAAGATCAATGTTGGCAACTTCCCCTCATAGTTGTATGGACCCCCCCCCCAAACATTTTACTTTATTTCACCTTCTATCTCCTCCGCTTTGCTCTCTCCTCTCTTCCGCCTTCTTGTGTCTTGTGATAGGAAGCAGTCTCTGTGGACTACACACTCCCAAGGTGTTTTCACCTTGGCTAGCGGGCTGCCCCACTGGTTGATGTTGCAGTACCCCAGTTTTCCATTTTGAATTAATCTGTAGTTCCATGTGGTGGCAGTGCTTTCTCAGTTCTCTCACTGTGTACAATATCCACCCATGGACCCTGTGAGTGTGGTCAATGTTTCACTGTGCTGTCAGAACTCACAACCCCCTGCCTTTGACTTAACCAGTTTCACTTGTCATTACTATGGATTTTCAGATGCCGCCAGTGGCAGCTCCACGATTGCTATGTGTCTTCCATCTACACCCAATGTATCTCTCCTGTTGCTACTTCTTTCCCGGCTGCAAAAGGAGTTTGGGGGTAAGAGCAAGGCTTTGGAGGGGGGCTTTGGTGGGACTAGGGAGCCTTGTGGATCTGCCATAAACCCCTCCAGGTCTGCATCCCATAGCGGGTGGTGGTCCCTGGGCACCAGTGTCACCCAGTCCCATTCGTTAGCCCTCATAATGTGACTTCACACCAAACATGCTGGTCATAAATCCCTACAGACAGAGAAGTGCAGACTCAGAGTAACATTCCAAAAGGAGTGCAATAACCTTACATAAGAAAAGTATGCCACAAATCTTTCAGGTGAGAACAATTTTTAGAAAGCACAACATACATCAACATAATAACACTTTTAACACCTCAAGAGGGACTTGTGAAAATGCTGGGTACACACCCACCTTCGGAGATCAATATGGAAATTGGGAGCAGACAGAACAAAAAGGATGGCTGCGCCCTAAGAAGCACCAAACATTAATGACATTCTGGATTAGGCTTTAAGGCTCAGTAGGCTTGTACAGTATTATTCTTCCTTGGAGAGGTTACTTCATCCAAAAACAATGGTGTCATTGCCACCATTTTACCGACAATGGTAGCCATGGCTTAAAGGTTAATGAGTCAACGTGGACAAGGTCCAGTTCTGATAACACTTTCTCCAGATGGGTAAATACATTAACTAGGGTGTTACAAATATTCAGAACTACATTGCTATGCAATGAAAAGGCTTTCCTTGATCAGAATTCCTATAGGCACCTATAACTCTATACTACTAGAATTCCTGACCTAGTGAAGTAGTACATAAAGGGCAGAGTGTTGCCCAATTAGCACCGCTAAGATGCTTCATTTGAAACGATTCATCTCATTCATCTTACAAAATGATAAAACTTTGTCTTTAAACGGCATTACATTCCAAATATGTTTATAATTCATCTATACACAATAAAATATGTGGGATACAGACAATTACACATTTTCAGATGCAAGTATCAGTCCTTTACAGTTCCAAAGTGCTATTTTAAAACCTAGATATACTTTCAATAGTCTTAAGTAAAAATAAAAAAAATGAATAAAACCTCTTTAGTATTTTCGATGTCAAGGGTTTGAGACTGTGAAGTCCTGCCATCAAAAAAAGAATTGCTCTCTCTGGTCACTCAACCTCTGTCTCTCCAATGTTCTCACACTCAGCTCCCTCCTTTCATTAACACTTCCATCCTCCCTGTCCTCCAAACTTCCCCCTCTATAAATCCTGCTGCTCCCTTCTCTCTCTCTCCCAGTCAGCTCTCTCTCCTTCTCTCTCTGTCACTCGCTAGCACCCATCTCACACTTCCACCCTCTCTATGCTTTCCTTCACCTTCTACACTCTTTCCATACCCCTTCTATCTCGTGCACTCCACTGCTACTCACTGTCACAATCAGATTCACACACTCCACTGGAGACCCAATACCCTACATGCTCTCCAATCCAATCCCTCCACATACTCTTCAGCATTCTGTCCCAACTTCGGCCAACCTCCCCACCCACTGGCATCACACAAACGCCCAGGGATCTTTGATACTCGTGACTTACTTTCTTTCCTTCCTTCCTTCCTTCCTTCCTTCCTTCCTTCCTTCCTTCCTTCCTTCCTTCCTTCCTTCCTTCCTTCCTTCCTTCCTTCCTTCCTTCCTTCCTTCCTTCCTTCCTTCCTTCCTTCCTTCCTTCCTTCCTTCCTTCCTTCCTTCCTTCCTTCCTTCCTTCCTTCCTTCCTTCCTTCCTTCCTTCCTTCCTTCCTTCCTTCCTTCCTTCCTTCCTTCCTTCCTTCCTTCCTTCCTTCCTTCCTTCCTTCCTTCCTTCCTTCCTTCCTTCCTTCCTTCCTTCCTTCCTTCCTTCCTTCCTTCCTTCCTTCCTTCCTTCCTTCCTTCCTTCCTTCCTTCCTTCCTTCCTTCCCTCCCTCCCTCCCTCAGTGGGCCACCTTACTCTGAGGCCCAATCTAATGCTGTCTTTTCCCTCAGGGTTGGGCCGTTGTAGTGCAAAGCCACACAAACTCTTCTTAGACCCGCCCACTTTTGGTGTGCCCAATTCGAACAGTCTGTTTTTCTCTGCTGAGTGTTGGGCACTATTATGAGTAATTTTCCTCTAATGACAAGCGCTGAACGTCAGCCTTGCTGTGGGTGTAGTGGCTCTCTCCAGCAGTCTTGTTGGGCTCAGCTCACTCAATATGGGGGGGGCACACTGGTCTTGGAAGTTGTGAAGGAATCTAAAGAGAACTTGAGCCAGAATGGAAGGTGCACAGAATTGGGTGATTGAAAGTGGCACTGGTCTTCACATACAAGGCACAGTCGGGGTGAGGGGGCGGTTTGCAGTTGATTGCCATCACACCTCCCTCACCCTCCTTTCTGTGGTAGGGTTGGCTCTGGCATTCTTGCAGAAAGACCTCCTACCACAGATTGTGAGGGGTCCCTGTTCTCCCCTGACAGGGTCAAGCCCCTGACCCTGTCACTCTTCTTAAAACAGGACTAAATAAGAATTCAATACACAGCAACATTTGGGATAAACAGAAGATGGGGAGGTGGTCTATGCTGAAAACATTTCTTATCTCTCAAATATGGTGTCCCCCTGTCTTTCTTATTTTCTGACCAAACAGGGACAAGAACAAAAAACTAGAAAGTGCACATATCTTTTTGGAAAAAGGGGCATCGGTAATCCTGTTATTTCAAGTGTCTGCTTGGGACTTGCACTGTCAGTAACAGTAACACGTTAAAATGAAAACGTGTCACGTGGATCCTCTGTGAACGTAATGATGTCATGTAATGATGTCCATATGATAATGATCCGCTGCGCATCCGATGTGCCATATTGGAGGGCAGAATGCACTTGAATTTACTTTTTTTAAAACATATAAATGAAGGTCAAGAAGGGGGCACTCTCCATGGATCCAGAAGGACCGAAGAAGTAGTGGAGATGTGGGCCTTTGCAGGAGGAAATGAAACAATGTTATTTATTAAATTGCCACCAATCAGGGAATGGCAAGGGCTTGCAAAGGGGCAGGAAAGGCAGGCAAGAGGATTGTTGTGGAGGCTCAAGGCAAAGCACAGTTTGCACTTGGAACAGTAAAAAAAAAAATACAACAAGTTAATGGAGTACAAGATGTGAGTACAAAGCGCAGGTACAGCGAGGCCAGGAGAAGTGGGTCAATACATACTCACACCATTTCAATAGGTTCTCTGAGTATGAGCAACATTCTTTCCCTGCATCACACTGCACATCACAGATGCTCAAATGTATTTGTTTGTATAGTCTTGTCAATTAACTGTTTAACGCATAAATACGTGTCATTATCCATTAACCAGTGCTTTTGGCTGAAATGAAAACAAAAGGAGCGCATCTGTGATGAGCATCAAAATCAGCCCCCCTGACTGCTGGCTTTACTCGGGAATGTTCAGTAACTTTACTCCAGCTATTCTCTCACTAGGATGCATGCCAGAATACTTATGGGCAATGATGTAGGGCCTCCCAAAGCGAGGCAGGGTAACTGCTGGTACCATCCAGCAGGCCCAAGAGAGGGCCAGCTCCCCCCATCCAGAACTGGCCCCTCTCCACCATTTAGACAGGAGACAGTAGTCTCCCTCATCACAAAGCAAAGGAAGGGTGAGGTGGGAAATCACCTCACCCTTCCACAAAGCAGCAGGTTGCTAAGCGTCCAAAGGAAAGTAACAGGCAGGGAGAGCAATAACACACACCCCCTTCCTGGGGGGGCCAAACAGTCGGCTATGCCAGCCTGGGGGCTGGGTCACAGCCCCCAACAGACACACTTATAAAAGAGCTACCAGCTCCACAGAAAACGCAATCTGTTTGTAGACCCTGAATGGGGACTCAAACAGGCAGGAGGTTCACTGTTAACTCAGTGTCCTCCACTTTTCCTCTTTTTCCGCAAAACCCTTCCACCCTAGAAAAGAAGGGAGAAGAACAAAGGAAGAGAGGAACAGGGCAGTGTACGGTGACCACAAGTCGTGGGACAAGAAAGGCGGCACAGGCCAGAGGGGGCTACCTCTGGACCCGGTGCCCAAAAGTATGATATCATATGGATATGTGATTATTGTTATTGTTTCCATAACGATATCTGTAACAATAAAATCCTATACCCCTTTATTGCCAAAACTTGCAACTGTGTGGTCCAACTCACTTATTACAGGAACTTGCATGCATATGGCGCCAGCAGTTATGAGAATAATCCAGCTTTGCGTGATCTGAGATGCTGAAAGGATGGATGGCCTCTTACAGCTTTATTAGCCATGTTTCCGGGATATTTTTTGTGCCAAAAATAGTGGACACAAATTTCAATAAAATTCCCATTCCATCTGATGAAAACGAGTGGTTTATCCAAAGGTTGTTTTCAAGCACAGTACGAGTAGGATTGTTCTTGGAGGCCTTAAGGTATGTAGCTTGCTTGATAAGCTGCACATGTGTATGAAAGTAAACTTTTCATTTCATGATTTTCATTTTTATATCACAAATGTATCAATACTCACAAAAACACAGGTGATGTTTTAAAAGGCCTACTCACTCATCCACTCCGAAATGTGTTGGCAAGACCGAAGACTCATCTTATTTGTAAACTCCTTTAATGACAACATTTCAGCTGCAAGAAAACCACAGTGATGTCACCAAAGAAATGCAAGAAAGGGATGTCATAAAAGAGACCTCCTCATAAAACAGCCATGCGTACCAGCAGTCTCCTTGTGTTCCTGCTGATCTGTCAGGTTATGTATATCCTTTTATTTTATCCGTGTAATTATTTAGTATCAATGAGTTGCTTTCTTTGCTGTATTGATTATATATCGTTGAAAATGTTATATCTGTTGGTGACATACACTTTGAAGTTAACCTGATGCAGCAGCTTGCTTATCAAATAGGAGTTTCCCCAGACTCAGTCCTGAATCTATCTTGGCTGGGGAAATTGCGCCTTCCAACTGATGGCTTGATCTCTCCAAGGTAGGATGTCTGTGGAAACACCCTGTGCCCCTTCCCAACCTTCACTCTACCTTTGCGGACCATCTCTCATGGTCCTGATTATTACAGTCATGTGAATGTCCACCCAGTCAGTTTTCTTTTGAGATGTTTGGTGCTGGACTTTGGTTGTGTTTTCAGTACATAAATTGGGATGTGTACCTCTTTACATTCCTTTGATGGGATGCCATCTTAAGATCTGCAGTAGAGCAGAGCTTCAGCACACAGGCAGGCAGCCATCTTTGGTAGGGCTTCATGCAATAGATCCTCATGCAGAAGGCACACTCCTTAAACACTTAAGAGCCATTTCTTTGTTTGTCAACTGCCAGCAACAATAGTTGCCCTCCTTGTCCCCTAAAGTAGGTTAGCTTTTCCTGGATCTTATTGTCCCGGGTAGTGCCTCTTCTTGGTTGGCCTATTCTTATATCCTTTTCTTATTTTGGCAAAGTATTCCCCCTTGATTTTAGGTTACTTGTGCTGCTTTGTCTACTACCTCTGGCGCTTAATACTACATTGTCAAGAATGCTGCCTTTGTATCTGGGCAGGTGGTGCTGTTGAGGCCAGGAGGGACCTTTGCACCACTAAACCCTTATTGTTGTGTCTTCTCTTGCAGCTTTCATGGTGGAACATTCTGGCTCACACCAGGGTTCTTCTACTCGGACTTCAGCTACTGAATTGACCTTGCACCCATTTGTACAGTTGAGGCAATCTAACTTGTACAAGATGACTGCTTCTTGTGAGAACTTGGAGAGCCAATTGACTCCAGCATGGAGTCAATATTATCAACCCCTGAAGCTTGTGGATGAGCATGGGCCACTGCAGGTTTATCTGAGATGTACAGAGCCCTGTTGCGGATTTAGAGATGTCTCCATATAACGGAAGGAATATCTCCCAGGATCCAGAACAAATATGTGTGGACCCCTGTTATGGAGTCCCAGTTAATTTCAATAATACATAGTCATAGTTGGTTTAAAGAACACTTAGTCCCAATTACTGTGTAGGCTTGCCTAGTCACATGATACTTTCGTGTTTCCATGCATTGTTTCTTCCCATGCAATATTCCCATCCCCACCCTGATCTACTTCGCTCTTACCTTTTTCTGTTTGGTGGTATGATGCCTGGTTCCAAGAGCCTGCCCAGGATTCTTCTCCAGCTGAGAGCTTGTTGAGAGAGCATTTGGCAGCGAAAGAGGAGTGACCCACATCCTGCAGCAGACCAAGCTGGGATGTTGCTGCGGTTGTAACTTTATGATGGAGATAAAATATGCTACTCATGCATTAAGATCCACTGTCTGCGTAATACTGGAGATGAATTGATCTTTAATGTGACAGCCCTGCCCGACATCATGGTAGCAAATAGAAGAGATGGAAAACAGTCCTGACCACCTCTCTTTGGAGGAGGGTATCAGAGGAGTCAGAAGTTGACCAAACATTGGAGTAAGGGGCAACAGGCCCAGGTAATGAGGATCAGCTCCAGACTGCTCTGGACATCTCGTCCTAGTTTCCATAATGGATCAATAAAAATGGGGGAATCAATAGAGGAGTTTGTTTATGGCCTTGTGAGGTATAGACATCAAATGTGAATTTGGGCATTGCCAAGAGGAGCATAAAAGGAACCAACTCATGATCAAGTGTACCAATCACAAGGTGACAGAAGCCTTGTGAAGAGAGAAGGATCCCTCTCTGGAGAGAGCCATTGACAACAAGATGACTGAACACAGAGGGGGCTGCATCAAAACGCTGTATTCCGAAGCTGCCAAACCTGTAGGGCAGGCCAATGCTAGATGGTACAGAGTTAACTGGGAAGGTAAACAGTAAGGAGTGGCAAGCAGAAATGAAATACACCTGGTATAAATGTTAAAGCTTGTGCCACCCATTGAAAACTTTATATAGGGGAATTAGAGTCTAGTATGTGGAAGACTTGGTGATATCATTCAAACCACATAGCATCGATGGTGAATGCAATGTATACTATGTCAAAGTGGCATGTGCTCTTCCCAAGGCTGTCGGTCTTATGAGCAATGTATATAATTCCAGACTGAATAAAAATGCTGTTGTCCCACTCCTTACTTAATGTATAGAAATAAGAACTTGAAATGTTTTGTTCCTCTTGAGTTATGCAAGGCCTTTCAAGAGATACAGGAAGAGGATCAGGTAGCAGTATTTGCCACAACACTAATTAAACCCATTTTAAACTTAGCTCTCGGTTCTGAAGGAGATGAATATCAGAGCTTTCTGGCTGTTTTTTGCTGGAATAATGAAGTCCATGAAACAACTACGAATGGTACAACACAACACATCGTATTGAGAGGTAACCCAGAAGGTAACCTGTCGAATCAGAACAAAATGCTGAAGGAAAATTCCAAAATCATTGAGGGCTATGGATGCCATCGACCATGTGGTACGAATGTTCTGTGGTGAAATATTCTCCTTCTCCCTTTCTATCCTGGCTTTCCCTATCCCTACACCCGCCTATCCACCCCTATTCCCAATCCCCAGATTGTGATTTTGCTCTGTAGTCATGATAAAAAAACACAGTGCTTCTACATAAAGAAGAGATTTGGGTTCATTCACTTCCTGCGGTAAAATGGGCCTTGTGACACTGGTAATAATGCCACATAATAATGCTACATATGATGATCCATTCTTGTATGAAATGTATGTCACATTGCAGTGATATCTTAACCATATTTTTCGTAGTGTGCTGAGGGACGCTGCTATGTGATGCCACTTCCTGTGATGTCAAGTGGTGAAAGGTGTTGTGCTACCACTTCCTGTGATGTCAATTGGGGACTGGATCAAATGGCATCACTTCCTGTGATGCCATCAGAAAACCAAGGGTTGAGTGATGTCCCTTCCACTACCCCTAGCATTTTTGTGAAATGAGGTCCCGGACTAGAACACTGATAGGAATAGAGATCAGAGTGAAGAAAGTGGTGAAAAATAAAGCTGTGCTGAGTATTAGTAGTCGGCTGGATAATGCAGCTCCAGGGGTTAGGTTGCCCTATATGGAAAAATAAGAAAGAGAATGGGTATTACAATTTCTGAGGAACAATGGAACCAAAAATGGAGGAGGGCTCATAAGGCATCAAGATGCATCACTATCAAGGAATCGGCCTACAAGATATGTTTTGGATGGTATTTTACCCCTCAACGTATCCATAAGCTAGCCAACCATTCCTCGCCTTTGTGCTGGAGGAACTGCGGTAGGAGGGGGACTTAAGTCATATGTAGTGGTTTTGCCCAAATTAACAATTGTTTTGGGAGGAGATTGTGGGATACAACAAAGAATGAAAGGGGATACAGCTGCTTATGGATCCAATAGTGGTGGCTTTAGGTGCTGTTGCAGAGGGGATCCAGTGATCCATGGAGCTAGTGGTGCCCAAGCTGTATTGCTCACACACCTACTGACGGCGGCAAGACAGATTTTGGCCCAAGGTTGGAAATCTGCAGAGAGGCCAATTGCTGCTTTATGGTGGGTGAAGATCTGGGGGTGTTTATTTTAATTTTATTTTGTTTTATTACATTTGTTACTCGCCCAGACCCTTGGGTATCATGGCAAGGTTACATACAGCTTGAAGATGCATACATTACAATGGCTGGAAGGGCATAGTTAGTTATATTGACAAACAATACATAGAAAATCAGAGGACAAATGTTCATATCACAAAAGTATATGCATAGGGGAAGACATATTTACAAACTATTGTGATGGCTATTTTATTAGTATTGGTTAAATAGCCAAGTTTTCAACAGTTTATTGAACCCCTTGAGCGTTTCCTCATTTTTGATGGAGAACGGAAGAGAGTTCCAATGTTTGGGGATAAGTATTGGAAACTGGCGCCCCCTGCTCTAGTCTTTTTGAAATGGGGAATAGCCAATAGTGAGTGGTTATTAGATCTTAGGGATCTGGTACTTGTTTTTTTTGTTGTTACGTGGTTTAAGTAGATGGGAGCATTTTGGGAGCGGAGTGGACAGAGTGTTTCCTGTGTGGAGCAGTCTGTTATTCATTGCTATATTGGAGAGGAGGAGCCAGCTGTTATAATCCCCCAGCAAAACGAAGCGGAGCGGAGTGGACAGAGTGTTTCCTGTGTGGAGCAGTCTGTTATTCATTTCTATACTGGAGAGGAGGAGCCAGCTGTTATAATCCCCCAGCAAAACGAAGCGGAGCGGAGCGGAGTGGACAGAGTGTTTCCTGTGTGGAGCAGTCTGTTATTCATTTCTATACTGGAGAGGAGGAGCCAGCTGTTATAATCCCCCAGCAAAACGAAGCGGAGCGGAGTGGACAGAGTGTTTCCTGTGTTCCCTGGTGTTCCGTGGAGGTCCGGAGAGGCTTGGAAACTCGCCAGTAGAAGGAAGAAGGAACGGGTAAGAGTAGCTGCGCGTGCGTGCCCTCCTCATAGTCCCCCTCTTTTTCTTTCCAACCGCTCTGCCCTGCGCTCTCTACGAGTGAGCCCCGAAAAAAAAAAAAAAAGACACGAAGTGCGCGAAGTGTGCCCCTCGTGCTGTAGGAGCGATTTGGAAGTCGCAAGGATGAGAACGGGGGACACGGCCCCCCCGAACACGCGAGCACACGCAAAAAGAGAGAGAGTAACGTTAAGTGCCCCGATGAAGGTCGTTCACACCACCCTAACAGCGATGTATGGGAAGCCAGCAACCGAAGGGAGAGAAGAAAGAGGAGTGGGTGCAGACGTTTCTCATGTAATGAGCTCATCCTCAACACACCATTGTGCTGACGCGTTGAGACCAAGAAACGAGAGGAAAGATGACTTATCACTAACCCGAGAGGGCAATGTCTCTAACTTAGTCATTGAGGAGTTGAGCACTTCAAGTGATTGTGATGGTGACGGTGAGGGGATAAGTGAGACAGAGTACCAAGATGGTGATGACGATTCCATGGAGGGGGACACTGGTTGCCCAGAGGAGTGGACACATCGGAATGAGGGGCGAGAGAGAGATACAAAAGAACAGATTTCCCCCTCCCCCCCAACGTGTTAACGCAAATTGAAGAAACTACTGACACGATGAGAGCTGAAATAGTTGTGTCGCAAACACAATTGGAAGAGGAGAGAATGACGGGGGTCGAGGCGAGACGGAAGATCTGTACTGCTATGATACACTCCGACTCTGCCACGACAACATCTAATGATGGAATTCCACGCACCAGGTCCATGAGGGAAAAATGTACAACAAGGACAGAGAGAGAAAATTCCATGAAGGCTACCTCGAACCCTACACACATGGTCGCTCAAACGAGTAGTAGCGCCCAGTCCGATAAAGTTAAGGGGAGTGTGGACCTAACGAAACACGGTTCACAAGCCAATAAGCAGAAGAAAGAAATGAATGAAACAACTTGTGTGCCAGCAGAAGAGACAGCAGCAGAGATGCTTGATCTAACAAACGTGACAACTCCAGGGAGTGTGAGAGGACAAAGTGTGTTCCCATTAGATTGCTCGGATGGTCCCCACGAGTCCCCGTTTAAACCAACACACACTGGCGCTTCTCTAAAGCTACTGGCATGGACAAGAGTGGCCACAATGCACAACAAGGATCACAAGGATCACAAAGTCTTAAATTTACAAACTCAAGAGGAAAAAGATCATGCGTTAAGAAACAACAAAAAAAGAACATCGGAGTCAAGCGTGGAAACGAGTATCGCTATGACAGAAGAAAACCCCTTAGAGACGCGGGCACGCGACGTGAGATGGAAAGAAAGATTTACAAAGGATAGAGCTGCCGAGACACCAAGCAGAAGGGATTCAGTAGAGCTCGCTGACCAGGTTCTGAGAGGCCTAGTAGAAATGAATTCCAATTTAGCGAAACGCCGAAGGAATTCAGAAACACTCTCATGTGGAAGGACAACTCCACAAGCAGAGTGGCATAGAACGAAGGAAAAGAGCCTACACGATGTGATGGCATTAGAAGCGAATACTCCTTCCTTCGAATCTAGAAACGAAGAGATTGCAGTATCTCAAAAAAGATGCAGAAGAAAACTAAGCTCTGATCTAGAACTTGAAGGCGGACATAAAAGATTTAAAAGTAATATGAGACGGAGTGTGACACCTACACCAAAGAGAGTAGGGGAGCAAACTCAGAGTCAGGCCTCATCTGAGCCTGAAGATGAAGTAGAGTCTCTCCATTCAAAAAATAATTTTTTACGAAAATCTAAATGAGAGCCTTCGCGACCAAACAACACTGGTCGCCCTGCTGAATTCGAAAATTATAAAGCTCGAAATAGACTTGTTGGACATGACGACACAAGTTGTGGAAACTAGAAGAGGCAATGACATATCTTTAACAGCGCTAAAAGAGTCCTTAAAAGCAACAATAGAAGACAAAAGACTCTTGGCAGAAGTGGCGAAACAAGCCCTGACTCTACTACAAAAAGATCGTGAACATAGAGCAGATGCGAATGAGAACCGATCCCCAGCAAAAATCCAAATGAATCCAGAGACAACACATGCCACGATCACAATTGACAGCGATGTTGTATCTCTGACAAATGAGGAAACATTAAAACTAAAATCTGCGCCCATAAGAACAAGGAAGAACAAAAGTAGTTGCCCCGTGACAGACTTGGAAATGTCAATTGTGATAAGAGATAGCGCAGAGAAATCAAAAAATACAAAGGACTCCTTGGATGGAGTAAGTGAAAGAAGCAACATAGAGAAAAACAATAAGAAAGAGGATCCCTCCAAAGAGGGTAAAGATGGGGGCAAAGACATGAATGAAAACTCACTCAAAACTCCAACAAAAAAAAAGAGGCCCCAAGAAACGGACCTAATTGAGATTATACAAACTGAAAATGAGGAAGAAGGGTGCCAGAGTGAAGTCTAAGATGACACAAGGACGAATTTGAA
Source organism: Ambystoma mexicanum (assembly GCF_040938575.1). NCBI lineage: Eukaryota > Metazoa > Chordata > Amphibia > Caudata > Ambystomatidae > Ambystoma > Ambystoma mexicanum. Next base: position 210,981,205 of record NC_090922.1, on the reverse strand, counting down.
AGGAAAAGAAGCGAGACAGACGGCGTTAAATAAAAAAGTCAATGACACAGCTGAAAAGAAGAACGATGTGGAATGGTTTGACATTTTTGAGCCTAGAAATGCAAAAAAGAGCTCTAGTTCAAGCCTAAACAGAAAGTCTGTCGTCTCAAAGCAGAGCAAACAGAAAATGAATTCTAAAAACCAGCAAGTGCAGAAGGTCAAAAATCCACGAAGCGCTGCAAACTTCTTCCGAAACATCAAAGCGCTAACTATTACAGTAAACAACACAGAGCCTACGGGCACGATTAACAAAAAAAGCAGCCCAGACTCCAGTGAGGCCAGAATAACAACGGCCACAGAAGAACTACCTAAAGATAAGTCCAGACAGACAGAGAAAACCAAAGAGGAAAGAAAAACAAAAACACAGTGACGATCGAGGAGGAAGTCGAAAACGACGAAAATTTACTAGATATGTCAACCTACAGTTTACAGACTGAAGGAGAGGATGATGAGGATCACGCCATTGAGACAACTGACGAGTGCGAATCGAAAATCCAGCAAGACAAAAGGAGAGGAGCACCAATCTTGACATGCAAGATTCCTACAGAACCTGAAAAAGAGGGAGCGACAAGGCAAGTAGGAAAAAGAGTCATTCAATGGCCGGCGACCCCAAAGAAAGCAGACGCAACGTTAAAAAACAAAGAGCCCACAGACGGAAACGGCAAAAACTTCTGTACGTTGGAGGAGAAACGTTTAAGGAGCACACAACAACAAAAAAAAATTAACGAGACATGTAGACCATGTGGGGTATCACCTAATTCAACATTCAAAGACACGAAGCGCCAAACGAAGAGTGGGATACAATCAAATATAGTACCTTCTCCGAAAAATCAAATAAAAGCAGACAAAGCAATCGAGCATAGCTGGAAATCGAAGAAAGATGAGAACTCCACACGATATAGAATACTAGTGGAAAAAATTGACCCCAAACAGAGTGACTCCACTTTAAATAGATACTCGAAACTGCAGATATTCCAAAAGATCCCGGTGTTAAGAACTTTAGAGAGTCCACAAATTGACAGGGTGGAAATTATAGCAGACTCAAACCAGAAATTTGTATTGCTTCATATTGCAGAGAGAAAAGTTGTCGAACGGATAATGATGGGTGAGAGACAATTGTTAAACGCAGGTTATCAAGTGTACGAGGTAGACAATGCACTGGGTGGAAATGACCGTGAAAATTACAACGAAAAAGGTGCCCAGCTGATAACCGAAAAAGAAACACAAATGAAAAGCCAACAGGAGAAAAGATTAATAAATGAAGCACAGGAAAACATAAACGAAGAAGACGAGGAAGGTGGCGGTACACAACTCTCGCTGGAGGAGATAAAGCAGAGAAAAATCAGTATAACAGTGGAGAACACCCAGGATCCAAAAAGGACACAGTGCAAAAAGATACTGAATACTGAGGAAGTGTCCCAATCATGGAGATGGATAGCAAAATCCTTAAATGGGTCACCCATGAGCTAATGCCAAAAGGGAAAATTGGTAATAACCTCCTGGAACACGAGGGGGTTTAACCACCTACTGAACTCAATACCAGAGGACTTGAGGAAAGCCGATATTGTCTGTATGCAAGAAACATGGCTATCATGTATACCGTACATAGAAGGATATGAAATAGCTTTTAATCCGGCAATCAGTAATGGAGAAGGTCACCCAATGTCAGGACAACTAACTCTAATTAAAAGGAAAAGGGGTCTGAGAATTAAGGAAATGTGGAATCTATCGTCCCATTTACAAAAAAACAGCATTGAAGCAGTGTGTCCGACAAAAACTAACAATCAGACTATCTACGTTTTAAACGTGCATTGGAATACAACAGCGAATTCGCATCTACAATTTGAGGATGACATCCTAGATGCAATCGACAGCACACTAGAAGGCGACCCAAACGCACTACTAATATTATGTGGTGATCTTAATATGAAGCTGATTGAGACCTTGCAAGCTAAGGTACTAGTGAATCACAGAGAAAAAGCAAACTGTGAACGCTGGCTTAACGAAATGTCCTTAAGAAATCTAGTAATGCTGAAGGAGCAATAAATGGTGACATTCCAGCCAAACCAACCTGGACACGAGGAACACAAAAGTCAATAATAGACTACATTTTTGTCTCTGACAATATATTCCAGGAAATCGACTCCTTCCAAGTGGTCATGACTAACCACAGCGACCACAACATAGTAGCAGCCGAATGGAACAAGAACATCTTAGAGGAACGTAAGCAATGGAGACAAGATCCATCTGTAGTGCCTGGCCGAAACAGATTGCGCCTGAAACAACGCGACATTGTGGCAATCACCGAATTACTAGGAAAATCTCAAGAACAGAATTGTTCGACGGCTATAGAATACCAACAATTCCTTGAAATTTATAAAGTCAAAAAGGGAACGGCATCGATGAGACCGGAACACAGAAACCATCAGTTTGACCCGGAAGTTGCACGAAGAAAAAGAGAATCAAGGAAAATAATACGGAAAATCAGGGCCTTTCAGGCAACAGACACAGTAACACAGATAAAAAAGATAAAAAACCGATACAACAACTGGTATAAACAGCGCAGAGCAATAGTAGAACAAAGAGATGCAGAGTCAATGTTGAAGGCGCTAAATCGTAAGAATACCAGAGGATTTTGGGACATCATCAAGGATACACAGAACTGCGATAAGGGGCTGCTATCAAGCATGGTGCAAGAAAAAGAGTGGGTAAGGCATTACACAAGGTTATTTCAAAGGAGAAAATCATTCGAGACACTAAAGGAAGACACGAGACAGCCGTGGGAAATTGAGATGGAAAGAGATGAAATCAGAGCGACCATCAAAAGATGTAACGCTTCCCGTGCGGCGGGACCTGATGGCCTGTCAAATGCAGACCTAAAAGAAAACATTGAAGAATGGTCAAATTTTTGCTATACACTATTCAAAGCAATAAAAAAGGAAGGGAAAATCCCTGGGAATCGGAAAGCCGGGATTATAGTTCCAATTTACAAGAAGGGCGTTCGTACTGACCCCGCGAACTATCGCCCAATAGCCCTATTTGATGTAGGGGGAAAAGTGTTTGCATCGATGTTACAAGTCCAGCTGACCAAGTGGATCCAGCAAAACAAAGTATATGATGAACGCCAATCGGGCTTTGTCAAAGGTATAGGCTGTAGTATAAATCTGCTGATACTGAACCTGTTAAAAATCGATTCCATCAGATCAGGAAGAAAAATATACCTCGCCTTCATCGACATGGCAAATGCATTTGACGGTGTGGACAGAGAAATATTATGGGAGAAACTTAAAGAAAGAGGATGTAATGCGAGCCTCATCCATGCCATCAAAGAGCTATACTCCAACACCTATATACAGGTGAGATTAGATCGTGAAGGAAACCTCACCAACCCCATACCAACTGAGAGGGGCGTGAAACAAGGGTGCCCGTTAGGAGCGACCCTGTTCAACTTCTACATATCGGAAGTTGGAACAGTATTCTCCTCTGTGGTCGCATTCCCGCCACTCATAAATGGAGTCCCAATAAACCACATCATGTATGCGGATGACATGGTAATCATAGACCAGACTCCCATAGGGCTCCAACGAAAACTTACAGCTCTAAGAACCTTTGTTGAAGCATTAGGTCTCGAGATCAATGTGGCCAAATCGGAGATCCTAGTACTAGAAAACCAAAGGGGAAGATGTCCAAATAAAAAAAAATCAACATGGTACATAGGAACAAATAAATTAAACAAAGTACAGCACACAAAATACTTGGGGACAATAATCAACTCAAGTATAAATGATACCCCAATGACAAAAAAACTTTTAAATAGCTGTAAATTACTAACAGCACAAGGCGCCATTTTACAGCAAAAATATGGCAAATTTTCTTATGAAGCGGTAAGAAGATTCTACCAGAGTAAAGTATGCCCAATTCTCACTTACGGTGCCGAGAATATGTTAGGGTGCGACTACAAAATATGGGCCCGTTGCGAAAGCATCTTCTGGAAAAGGATTCTGCAGATCCCACTAAGTACACCCACAGCATGTGTACTATTTGAGATGGGTCTTCCCACTCTGAACGCGAGGATCACCTGGAACAAACTGGCGCTATTTAGGAAAACCCATGAAGCAGCAAACTTACCCCCCGTCAAATTCTTGACTGATGACAAAAGACAAAGAAAATCAGCATTATGGGAGTGTAAACAACAATGCAAAGAAATCTTAGCGCAGTTGGGTTCAGATGAAGACACCTTATGGCAGAATCCAGAGCTAGTAAAACGAAAACTACTAGACTGGGACTGGATAGAAACCAACGAAAAAAGATCTTCGCATAAATGCATGCGGAACACTCCACCTGAAGTAAAAAGACCTAACACACTAGCGAAATACCTAACGTTATCACCATGTAAACGACTACGAAGACTATACCTGAAATTTCGCTTAAACATCTATGAAACGAAAGAGATTTTAATCCATCGAAGGAAGATCGCGGCAAGAAACTCGAAATGCAGGTAATGCGCAGAGGAAGATGAAAATCTAAAACACCTGGTCCTGCAATGTCCTGAACTCAAAGTTCAACGAGAAAAATGCTTAAAGAAAGAGAGATGTCGAGTCTTGTCATATAGTCTGGAAGAATGGTGGAGGCACCTCCACATCGGCGAAAGCAAATCCCTACTGATTGCAATGACGCGATTCCTCGACCAAATGCAAATTCGGTTAGAGGAGACTTCTCCATACGATGAGGATAAGACAATCACAAACGAATGATCTGGCGAACAGTGGAGACAAGGATCAAGAATGTCATCAATTTCATTCACACAGTTGCGAAAATAGAAGGCACGAAGAGCATAGAACTAAAAGAGAACTAGAAAAATCGCCTGAGCAGAGTTACACTAAAGTTTAGGCGCGACAAGCCAAGGGAAAAATTGTCTTCCAGTCGTAATGTTCTCTGTTGCTTTTAGATGCAATTGGTGCATTTTAAAAAAAGTGTTTTATTCTTGTGTAAAAAGTAAGTGTTTAAAAAAAAGTTTTCAAAAAGTTTGTAAAAACTGAATGAAAAATAAAAAAAAATAAAAAAAAAAAAAAGATGGGAGCATTTTCATGGAAGCATTTGAAGGTGACGCACAAAGTTTTGAATACGACTCTGGCTTTAATGGGAAGCCAATGGTGCTCTGTTCTGGTTTGACACATGATCAGATTTTCTTATTCCAAGGGCTTTATTTTGTATCATTTGCAATTTGTTGCGGTTGGTGGTCGAGGTACCTAGTAATAGTACATTGCAGTAATCAAGTCTTGATAAAATCAACGCCCTGGCTAGGTTGATGCAGTTGGCAGGGATCAAAAATTGGCGGCTGAGTGAGATGAGTTTTGAGGTGTAGGAGGTGGAGGAAGAGTGTGCACTGATGTGCTTAGTTAGGGAGAGATTGGAGTCCAAGTAGACTCCTAGTGCTTTTACATGCTTGAGTACTGGGATAATTGTGCCGTCTATGTTGATGGTTGCATAGTCTGGCTGAAGGGCATTTATTTTGGATTGGGAGCCTACAATGAGAATCTCGGTCTTTTTGTCATTAAGACAGAGGCTGTTTAAGGCCATCCAGTTTTGGATTATGTAGTAGATATTATTTATGGTAGATGTGTCTTGTATGTAGTTCCCTGAGAGAGAGAGAGAGAGAGAGAGAGAGAGAGAGAGAGAGAGAGAGAGAGAGAGAGAGAGAGAGAGAGAGAGAGAGAGAGAGAGAGGGGGTGGCCATGGAGAAAGTGTGTGCCCTATCGAATGGTAGTTACCATAAATTTTTTAAAGTGCAGTTGCCTTTTTATGAATTGGTGAAAGAGAAAGAACAGCACTTTTACGAACCAGTGTTGTTGAGGAATTTTTCAATACTAGGATAAGCAGAAATACTGTGGGGTTGGGTTAGCGCAGGTAATGGTGAGGAGCACAAAAGGAAAGGGGAAGGATCATTCTGTAGAGGTAGTCATAAAGAGGGGTGGAATAGTCGAAGATTACAAACTTTCGTCCTGTCACCGAAGTTAGGTTGGTTATAATGTACTGTTATGTTGTTTAAATTCCGGGACAATTGAAGAAGTTTAACTCTCTGAGACTCTGGAAATAACCTAAGATTGAACATGTCAATGCACATAATCCATAAATCCATCAACACTGCACAAAAGCACACCAGCACAACTCAGTCAAACGCCTAACAGACATTCGCGACACTGGACCCCTTATGGATGCAACTAACCAGTGTGCTTGACTGTAACACCCACACTAACCTCATATGACCCACACACACAACATAAACCACTAGCACACATCCAAGGCACTGAGTTCTACCCTCACGGTTAGAACAAGGGGGCGGGGGCTCTCAATCAACTCCCACACGCAAGACAACGCACACAGACCCCAGTTTCTCCTAGTTCTGAACCCAGCTTATCAGCCTATCCTCACTGGCACGCCCTTCCCACTTCTCATGCAGAGCCACGCGAGCACCTGGAGACTGCCCTTGGGTGGTAGCAGTGCAGTAAATCCACATATCATGTACGTTTTTGTTGTGAAAATATGAATTCACTGTCATGTACAAGTGTGGTTCCCGGAAAACATAAATTATGCTTTCTAAATTACTACCACCCCATTGTTTATCTCGTTCTCTGCAGTGACATGCATAGTGTAAGGGAGAGCGTAATATTCAGCCCCATGGTGCCAAGATGATGCGGAAATATGACATCATGCCATCTTCTGACCCCACTTTTCTTGAGTCGTAGCTACGTCTACTCCTGAATATCATAGCGGGATGGAAGAAGGGAGGAGCAGGGAGTCCAAAGATTTCACCTTGTTGCCAGTAGTTTCCAAAGGCACATTGCACACATGCGCAGAAGCATCATGTCTCAGCAGAGCTGCACTACAACAATTACTTGTGTACATAGCAAAATAGAATAGGTGTGTTGACTACATGTAAGAAGAGAGCTCTTAAGTAATCCCATGCCCTTTGGGCGTACACCAATCCTTATTTGTACTTTGCATTCTGGGCCATGTGTTTCTTTATTTATAATTGAACAAGTAAAACTACAAGCGCCAGAATGAGACATAAATGAGATCCAGATATGCTGCTCTTGTCTGATAATCGAGTACTTGGGAATTCTGGTAAAATCCCATGGTAAGAACAGCTGGAAGCATTCTGTGTAAAGATAATGGGCAGCCCGCAGATCCTTAACCCCTACCCCCGTGTCTTCGATTTACAAAACAATAACCTGTATAGGGAAAAGAAAACAGACAACATATCTGCTAAACGTTGGTGATATATTCTCTAAGGCAGACATTAAGCTGTGAGTGTGATATCCTTTCACGGACCCTGCACCTGCTTCCCAGTTCATTGATCGTTCATCCTTGAGTGGCAACCAGATAAAAACATGATTCCACACTATTGCATCCATCTGCACCTACTGTCACTTGTTTCCATTAAAATGAGAAAAAGCTTGGCTATAAACCACAGTTAAACTGGAAACCTCTGTCCCCACTGCACCAGGGGCCGCTTCGAACATGCCACAGCTTGCAAGGTGAAGGTCGTGGTAGCAACTGCAACCCATAGTGTCCCCTCAATTGACGTCCATGGCACTTAAAGCACTGTCTGTAAAACACAACTATTATCATTAATGTGAAGGTAATATCATGATGAAATGTGAGGAGGGACACACATGCTGTGGGTGTTCTTTGATTATACACCCACTCATTGACCACCCTTGGTCATGTCAGTCCCTATGTTATTTAATATGGCATTTTGTATGGCACGTAATTCCATTAGTATGACCTTGAAGCGCTGTGGCATGAACACCCATGGAGGACAGAAGTACGAGATGAGAATTGAAAGGAGGATGTTTAGAATGCGTGTGTGCATTAGTGGATGGGTGCTGTGATAGATTGTTAGCCGGGTAGGAAAGTCAAGGAGACTCGTTATGTGCCCAACTGGGCAGAATTTGTTTTGTGGGACTCAGCTGCACTTTAATGGCAGAGGCGATTTGCCTTATGAAGTTGAGTGGTGAATTGTTGCAGATGTATGCAGGTGGGTGCCTCTTCCTCAAAAGGGAGGATAGCTCAGCGGCAACGTGCTCGCCTGGGAAGCAAGACGACACGGAGCAACACGGGTTTGATTCCCGGGTCGGTGCTTAGAAACCTCTGGGTATTAAGCGCGTTATAAATAACCTATAATATCATATATTTCATTGAGATGGAGTGCTATACATAACAGAGAATCAGGCTGATATCTAGTTGTGATGAGGGTATGCAGACCGTATCATACAGATCAACTGGAATCCTGTCCGTGCAGGCTAGGTAATGTCTTGTTTTCTCCTCAAGTGAATCATTGGTGCCTTCGCCTACCTGTCTAGAGGTAATAGTGGTGGTGGACTAGGTCAGTCAAGATGCAGAATGGAAGAGACAGGTTTTGAGTTCCTTCCGGAAATCAAGTTGATCCTCTATGCTGTGGATGCTAAAAGAAGTTAAGTTCAAGATGGTGGGAGATTAACCAGAGAAAGGGAATCCCCATATTCTGATTGTTTTATCAAACTGGGATGACAAGAAGGAGAGCTGTGCCTAATCCCAGGTTTCTTGTGGATCTGTAGGGTGTGAGCTTGTGTTGTCAATATTTTGGGCCTGTCTTGTGCAGAGCTTGGTGGTTGATGCACATTGCCTTGAAGTTGAATAGTCGTCCAATTGGCAGCAAGTGAAGGACACAGAGGGCAGAAGTGATGTGGTCTCTGGGGCCTTGGGCAAGAGGGAGTCTTGAAGCAGTGTTTTGAACCCGTTGGAGTTGTCTAGGCTGTGATGCAGGAGTACCCAGGTGAAGAGAGACAGATTAATGTGGCCCTCGTCGCTTTGACCCCTACCTCATCTCATTCCTGGCCCCCTGCACCCCATCACAACTGTAACGCAGATGCAAGAAATGCTATTCTCCCAGACAACTATACAAACCCCACCCTGACGACGTCATAGAGCAGATAAACTTGAAGATGATGGAGCAATCAGACTAACTGTGATCATGCAGAGAGTCAATGACGTCACAGCTGTGAGGAATTTGACCATCTGCACAGGGAGAATGTACGTGCCTGGGGTTTTTGATTTTTTGATAAATGAAAAGGAATGATGGGAGATCAACCTCAGAGGACTGTGTGAGGCCATTCCACACACAGTTCATCTGCTTCTGGCACAAAACGCATAGTCACATGTACTCTGGGAATACACAGCCTACAGCCTCTGTCATATTCAGCTGGAATGTGACAGCCAAAGGTACAACAAAGCACTCCAAGAAGGGGGAAGGCACACCTTTGTCCAGCCATGAGCAGCCCTATTTAAATATCAATGGCTCCATAGATCTGCATTCCTTTTCTACAATCTGGCTGGTGGTAGTGCATACTAACGAGATAATTGAAACAAGCCTGAGAGGCTTGGTTGCCGGAAGAGACAACAGGAAGCCGGGACTAACGCTCCTTTGGTATGCAATGTGTCAACTTGAAGTAGTTCCCATCTCCCTGTATGAAAGGCAGTGAATGGACTGTCTGGGTCCAGCAGTTACCGCAGGTGATCCTGCAGAGCAGTCCCCTTTCAGAGAGGAGAAGTATGTGATTTGGGGGAGACAAGAAATCTGCTCTCGCCACATACTTCAAGGGAACCCTATGCTTTAATCAAGGGTCACAGAGGACTCCATTAACCAGAGAGACACTTTGATCTACAACAGGCACGGAGATGAGTCAGACTTAGGTATATGTTGCCACCCTTTGTCTGTCCTGTTGCAGAGCACTCTGGTCCTGACCTCATGCATAACGGAACATTGTTGTTGGGGACCCAGGTTTGGTTCATTAAGGTAGGCTTAGCCTGCACCAATCACTGGGGCCCATTTGGCTATAAAAGAGGGCTGAACCCCTGACTTAACAGATCATCCAATGACTTTGAAAGCATTAAGAAGGACTCATTTGGACCCGGGTTGAAGGTACAGACTACCTGACATATTACACCAGTGAAGGAAGGCAAGGAGTTCCAAGAGGGAAGCAAGATCTCTCCCCTAAACATCTCCTAGGGAACAGAGGGATATATTGGACTCAGAGGACTCGTCCAGCAGCTCCAGAATGGGTACCCAGCCAGCACACAGTGTGCCCTGCTAGGTTCTGCCAGCAAGCATCCTAGGTGGGAAGTGCCAGAGAGTCTCTACATAAAGGACAAGGCTGTTGCCTGCAATTACTCGCCTCAGCTTTGCTGTCTGCCTTGAAAGGACAATACACACCCTATGAAGAAGCAAGGAGGAGTGCCACACAAGCATCCTTCAGCATCCATCTTTTAAGGACATTTTTGAGACAGTCGAGTCCTTGAAGCGCATCCAGCTACACCAGTGGCTGTTGTCACGCCACAGTCACCAGAGCTGTCTGAGACGCCTCGATCAGCATTCCAGATCCGCTAACCAGCACAGAGACAATGGGCCTCATTACAACATAGGCAGTAGGGGGTTAACGGCACCGGTAGAGCTGCCAGTGCCTTTAACCCCCTACCGCCTCATTACGAGGTTCACTTGAGGGACCCGCTAAGGATGCCTGGAGAAACCAGCCGTCCTTAGCGGGTCCCGCGAGCAGACCTGGATGCTACCAACGGGCCTGTCATTAACGGACCTGTTGTTAGCATCCTCCCCATTCCCATTGGGCCCTGTGGGGGCTCAAATGGGAATTGGGATGTACCGGGTCCAGGTTCCTTGAATGGGTATTTACCGGGCCCTCCAAGGTCGGAATGGCCCGGTATTTCCCCATTCAGGGAACCCGGACCTGGTACCCAGTATGGGGGAGTTATGTCGGTAAAAGCGGCATGGCTACCTCCATACTTGTAATGAGGCCCAATGATTCTTGGCCCTGAGCTGCCGCGCTGGACAGCCTGCAGATGTCCATCCGGCCTTGCTTGCCGAACTGCCTGCTGCCTGGTAGCCGCAACTGTCTGCCACCACTAACTCTGTCTCAAGGGCTGCGGAGCGCCCTGGAACTGCCTTGACGCTGTCGAGCACCAAGAACCTCTTAAGCACTAGGTAGATTGTGGTTCAGCCCCTCTGGTCCTTCTCCGAAAGCCTCTAGAGACAGTTACGACTCCCTTTGCCCCCTTGGTGCTGAACGGGAATAACCTTGAACAGTCAGACTGATTACTTTACCAACTACCCTCCTGTCAGTATCCAGAGTGCAACCATTTCTTTTGTGAAACTCTCTGTCCGCTGTGTTCCTTTACAGGATGGGTTGTATTTTGTAGTGTGCTAGAACTCTCTGTTGCACTAATAATAAGGTAGATATTTTTATTCAACCTTGACTGGAGAGTCCCTTTTATCAATGGGTAATAATTGTATTTTTGCTGTGTTGCAACTAGCCAATGAATCACAGCCTAGCGGAGATAAGCCTGCCGTTCTGTCCATGTTACCCAGATTCGACAAGGAGGATTAATAATTCACTTGTATTCCAATCTGTTAAGATCCCTTCTGGTGTAGTAGAGGTGCCGGGTTGATTGATGGTTTAGGAACCGATATTCATCCCTGGACCACTGGTGCCCTGGAAGTTGATTCATCCCAACGGCAAAGACCAAGACATACATGCGTTAGACATGAAGCACATGTGCAATCCTACATGAAGCTACACAGACACCTAGGTTAACCTGCTCTTAGACAAGAAGAACATGCATTTGACCCACTTAGATAAGAGGACATATAATCTTTTGATATTCTGAAACGCAAGAAGGACAAAAAATAAAACATTAAACTTTCTGACGCTGAACGCAACTAACAGAAGTGGCCATGTAAATCAAAATGGAAGATGCAGCCACACTGGGATGAATGACTTGCTGATTTAGCGGGAAAACACAGACCAAACTATTCATGCAGACGGTGTACATATTTTAGCCAGGGTCAACAAGGGAGGGAGAGTTTCACATTGTCACTCTAAGGTACAGACAAAGGCAGAAGGCCGACACAAGAAACAGTTTTCATAGATTAGGAGAGAAACAAATGTTGCTGGAAGGACGGAGACACACCACATCAGACTTAACGTGACTGAAAGGTAGCTAGAACAAGCCCCTAGAGGACAGGAAAGGTATAACACATCCATGTATAAATGTATAAATGCTAAAAATCTTTGTAAATGTTGGGCAGGAAAATCAAGTCAGTGGTCTCCACACAGGTGTTCTGAGATCAGAGGACAAAAGCCTACTCATTTGAGACAGACAGAGAACTACATTCCCATCCAGTTTAGGACAGACGATACACAGTAGTATCAGGATGAAAGCTGAATGTACTATGCTTAAGGCCTAGAGGATCTGCGATGGTATGATATGATATGATATTTTATTTATATTGCGCTCGTACACAAGGGTTGCAGAGCTCCTTATTGGTACAGACAGTCCCTTTGGGGCCATTCTCATCACCTTTAATTGTTGTTCATGGGCTGGTAACCGTTCAAGATACCAAGGCTGAGAAGACCCTCACTGACCAATCTCTACCCACCTTTAATGCTCGCTCACACTTTGTTGCAGCAGCCACTCACAACACACTAGCAGTCCCGGGAGGATAGCTCAGCGGCAACGTGTTCGCATTGGAAACAAAACGACACGAAGCAACACCGGGTCGATCCCTGGGTCCATGCTTAGAAACCTCTGGGTTAAGCGCATTATAAATATGCAACTAAGGCAAAAAAAAGCAATTATGCAACTAAAAAAAAAAAAAAAAAAATCCTATAACAGCGTCTTGATGCCCGCGGGCTGTGTGAGTGCTTAAAAAATGCTAAATCAATACAATAAATAAAAAATCTCACTTGCAACATTTAGTAGGTGGTCACAGGTGAAGCCACCAGATAGTATGACCAATCAAAACACTTACCCCATGTAGATGCTATTTGTAATTTGCCCTGCTAACCCTTAGGTTTTTTCAGAATAGTGTGTCACTTCTTACGTCACAACCCTTCTTAACCTGTTCACAAGCCTGCAACAAGCTGAGAGAGCAATGGAAATCCTGAGATGTCCATATGTGTCCCTGTTCATGCAATCTCTTAATAAATGGTCTCAGGCGAATAGCTCAGGGGCAACGTGCTCGTCTTGGAAGCAAAACGATGCGCAGCAACACAGGTTTGATCCCCAGGTCCGTGCTTAGAAACCTCTGGGTATTAAATGTGTTATAAATAAACAATTACAACAGTGGTTTTGTCACATTGTTGACTCTTTACTGTCCCTTGGGTGTGGGGATTTGCTGGTATATTGGGGGTGTTGCCACCCCTCCACTTCACAGGTACAAGGGCTTAGCACAATCTAGGCATGAGAGTCTGTTAGACGTGACCGCAGCTACTCTGTGTGGGAAGGTCAGGTGGGGGAAGATGCACCAGAGAATGTGTATGTGTAGGTGTAGATACTGAATCCATGTGATATGATAGTGTCAGATCTGAGTCCATTCTGCATTCAAGGTACTTTACTGTGTTGGAGGTAGGGCTGTTAGGCATGACGGTGGAACCTGCAACCTTGACCCTAAGGGAGGAAGGTGGGAGAGTGTAGAGACAGAGCAGCAACCAAAATCAAGTGTGAGATCCGTACTAATGGGCTGGGGGTGCCGAACGATCTCTTATAGGAGTGCTGTGTAAGCTGGTGCAGTGAGGTATAATAGGGCGGGTATGTGGGTTGTGGGGCCAGCACCTATATCCCTCTGGAAACTAAATGCAAGTCTACCATACTATCCCTGTGTAAAACGATGCTGAGTGGTAACACAAAACCATGAGATTCAAATTGCAGGCCTATATCACTATCCCTGCGGAGAAAGATGACCACTCTGACCCACTATCTGCCCTTCTCGATGCACAGGACACCCTGCGGGGATCTCTTTTGAGTCTAGCTCTGTGTTTTCTGAGCAGCCTTCTGAAAGTAACGGCTTAATTGCAGCTTTAAACCAGCTAAACCAGATCCAGATGGAATGAAAATGTCTTAAACAAGTCTGCCTTCAACCACTCGATTTATAAGCAATATGTGTGTTGTTGCATCTGCTCCTAGAACTGAATTTATTTTAAAAACAGGAATTGGAAAAGCAACAGGGTTTGGCCAGGCATAGCCATATAATGTACTATTTGCAACTTTTGCCATCTTATTGCGAGGTAGTACAACTTTATAGTGCCTGAAAAATGTGGATCCCTTGCCTAAACCAGTCAAACCTTATAGCTTTGCAAATGCCTGATAGTGCAAAGTCGTGGTTCGAACCCCTGCAGAGTGCCACGTGACTTTCTCCGGCTGATCACTATTAACATTTTACATGCACTGCCCTCACCACAAAATCAATAATCCTAAATACCATGCAGAGTGCAAGAATTACCGGCAATAGCCTTGTGAGCGTGGGGACTGCTGCAGAAATATGCGTGTAGAGAAACGTGCACTTTACGGCTATTCATTTCTGCGGTAGACAGCAGGAGTGCTTCTGAGTTGAGTAATAATAACTCCTGCACGCTCATTTCAGATCCGCGTACATTTTCCTGGCAATCAATGTACCGGTTTAACGTAACCCTGCGCATGTGATTTACAATCTGGCCTATTTTGATCAGATTCCATTGGAGGAGCTGGCGGCTGAGTGTGAAGTCTGCTCTGCCATGCCGGAACTCCACAGTGTGCGGGTGAAAGGCTTGATTCCTTAAGGTTTATGCCGACTTTTACACCCTAGGGATTCATTGTAATGGTTATCACCATGCAGGCACGTGCTGGATGGCATCACCACTTGGTTTGCGTTTTAGGGGGGTGAAAAGGCCCATGACGGAGGCCCAGTGTATTCCCAAGCCGCGTTTACACCCCTAACAGAGAATGCCGTTCAGGCTGCAGCTGCGGACACGAGTATTGGCGGCCAAGGGGCCGGGCCTCTCTATGTAATGACCAGTTCACCGGTAATGACCCCTACATTTAAGCAACGCGTTCCGTCCATAAATAGACAATATCGCGTTCGAAAGTAAACTCTGTGCAAACTGCACCTGCAGCAAGGGTGCAATCCTGCTGTGCACAGGGTGTAGTTTCTCACGTGCTCGCATAGTGGTCATGGAGTCAGAGAGAGAAAGCAGAACGAGAGAGAGAAGAGAGTGAGGCAGGGAGAGAGAGACAGCGGAAGAGAGAGAAACAAGGAGGAAGGAGACAGAGAGTGAGCGTGACAGAGAGGGGGGGAAAGAGAGTGCAGGATCACGAAATAAATGGGACTGATAGTGCAGGGGAATGGGCGCCCTGTTCTGCAACCTTAGTCAGCCAATTGCTTTCTGCTGATTCAACTCCGTCCTCCTCCTTCTCTCTCCTGTTTCACGCCTCGGATTTCTCTCCTGATTTCACGGCCACCACGCGTCTCTTCTCTTTGCTTAAGCCTGGAAGTGTTTTTGTGCTGGGGAGTGGCATGCGGGTGACACGGATGGATGACAAGTGTTACAAGACAGGCAATACAGAATGACAGTTGCAGGAATGAGGAGACTGACGACCAGGATGTTAGGTGGAAAAAACTTTGGCCACAAGCTTTATTTTAGTACCAGCCATGGTGCAAAAGAAAAACCAGCCATAACATCACATAAGGATAACAATACTATATTTTGGGGACAGAGGGAACAGGTGAGCGGGGGGCCCTAATCCCAATTAGGGGCCCGCTCGAGGCTGATCCCCGCCGCCATTCATATGAAAGCTTGTGACAATTGTTTGGCCACAGCGTGTGAGCTGTGACATGTTCATAATTGCTTGTCTTTGGAGCAGGTTCATCCTGCTTTCTCTTGTCCTTTCCAAGTGAGGTGGGGAGGTGTGCGCTTGTGTGCCTTTTACTGATGTCCAACCTGACCAGGTTTAGCACTTGCGCCCTCTCTTGCTCACAGGGTGATTTTCGCTGAAGTTAAGGCTCTTGATCCGTATTTCTTGATAGAGCAAAACCCCGCGTTGTGAAGCCTTTCACTTGATCCTCCGCGGGATGTGTTCTTGGAGCCATTTTGATTTTTTGGTCATGTGTTTTGTACTTTTCCACGGATGGAGGCGTTTTAGCCTCTTGGTCCACTCTTTGTAGATGAATTTGGCACTTTCTCCACACATGATCCACTTGAGTTTTTGAAGCCCCCACGCTCCGTTTGCGGGCTAGTTGTTTCCTCGGGGGTGGGTTCTAGGAGCCTTACTAGGGTCTTCCCTGCTCCAGATCCACTTGTGCTACGAGACCCCTTCTGCGCATTAGGCTGCTTGTTTTACAGCCGGGGTGGGTTCAAAGAGCCTTACTGGGTTTTTTCCCTGCTCCCGCTCCACTTGCATTGTGAGACCCCTCAGCGCTTAAAGCTGCTTGTTTTTACAGCCGGGGTGGGTTCAAAGAGCCTTACTGGGTTTTTACCTAGCTCCCGATCCACTTGCATTGTGAAAACCCCTCAGCGCTTAAAGCTGCTTGTTTTTACCGCCGGGGTGGGTTCAAAGAGCCTTACTAGGTTTTTACCCTGCTCCCGATCCACTTGCCTTGTGAGAGCCCCTCAGCGCTTAGCGCTGCTTGTTTTTACAGCAGGGGTGGGTTCAAAGAGCCTTACTGGGTTTTTACCCAGCTCCCGATCCACTTGCATTATGAAACCCCCTCAGCGCTTGAAGCTGCTTGTTTTCACAGCCGGGGTGGGTTCAAAGAGCCTTACTAGGTTTTTACCCAGCTCCTGATCCACTTGCGTTGTGAGACCCCCTCAGCGCTTAAGGCTGCCTGTTTTTACAGCTGGAATGGGTTCAAAAGGAGAGCCTTACTAGAATGTTCCTTGCTCCCGAACCACTTGTGTTGTGAGACCCCTTCAGTGCTTGTGTTGTACTATTTCGCTGCTGGGGTGGGTTCTAAGGGCTTAGCTGGGAACTTCCCCCGCCCACGATCCACTTGCGTACCCCAGTGCGCTTATCTTGCATAAACAAAATTGTGAGGGGGTGGGTTCCAGAGCCTTACTAGGAACTTACCCTGCTCCTGATCCACTTGTTGTGAGACCCCCCTTCTGCATGCATGGAGATGGATACTTGAGGCTTACTAGTACATGTTTCTGCTCAAGTTCCTCTCTCCTTTTCACTTTTGTTATACCCCTAGGGCTCCCACCTGTATTGATGTTCTCTGGTGGATTCTGAGCTCCTGGGTCTTCTATAACTGTATTTTCCTGGAATATTAACTAATAGACAAAAAGACCCCCCGGTATTTTAAGAAGGCCCTTCTTGGAGTTGAATTTTTATGTTTATTTTTTGAAGTGAGTCGTTTTAGCCTCCCCTAATTATATGATTGTGTTCCATTTTCTACCTGGCCCTCGCTATAGCTTTTCCTTACGGTTATTTGTAGGGTGGGAGGGATGGTTTTTTAGACCTGCAGCCGTCCTGCTGCTGTTCGTGGCTGACGGGGAGGAAGCATGAGAAGGGCCACCTTGCCCCCGACAGATAAAGGCAAAATTCGGCCTGGGGGCAAGGCGGCCCTTTCTTTGAACTTCAAAAAGGCCCCCGCTCAGCATCCGCAGGATGGGAAGGGGGGCCTTTGAAGTATGGAGGGCAAGGTGACAGGGGGCAGCGACTGCCGGTTGTCACCTGCCCCTCTCACCTCACCCTCCTGTCTTGGCGACGCGCTGTCTGGGTTCCCATTGTTAAGGGACCCAGCAGCCCGACCCCACCATGTGCATGCTAAGTGGGGCAGCGCCAAAAGGCACTGCCCCACCGGAGTTAGCAGAAACCCCCCACCTCCCAGCTTATGGCCCCGGGCCTCCCATCCGGGTGGGCCCGGGTGTATAAGCCTGGAAGTGTTTTTGTGCTGGGGAGTGGCATGCGGGTGACACGGATGGATGACAAGTGTTACAAGACAGGCAATACAGAATGACAGTTGCAGGAATGAGGAGACTGACGACCAGGATGTTAGGTGGAAACAACTTTGGCCACAAGCTTTATTTTAGTACCAGCCATGGTGCAAAAGAAAAACCAGCCATAACATCACATAAGGATAACAATACTATATTTTGGGGACAGAGGGAACAGGTGAGCGGGGGGCCCTAATCCCAATTAGGGGCCCGCTCGAGGCTGATCCCCGCCGCCACCCTGAGGGGATGCTGACCGGCGTCTCCCAGGTCCCCCCAAAATAAGAGATTGTGAATTAAGTACAGCCTCTGGCTGCTAGGGTCCAGAAAATGTTCCTGGTGAAGGTGTCCATACCTTCAATGGACAGGGGAACCCCGTCACTGCAGAACATGGCCTGGTTGTGTACCGAGATCCCATGTTTAATAAATTTGAGGCCTGAGAAAAGGCAGAAATTGGCCACAGCTTTGTTCAGTTTGCGCCTAGAAATCTCCATGGCTTTGTTGCACTCTGCCCCATGCCAATGTTGGCGAGGGATGATTTCTGACATCATCACTTCTGTTCGAAGTCTTAGCATGTGTGCCAGGGATCTGAGGGAGGTGCAGATTTCAGCCAGGAGAAGCTTCCTGCCCAGCTGAGGCAAGTCATTGCCCCCGAGGTGTATGATGAGAAAATCGGGGGGAGGTGAGCAGGCCCCCAGTAGGCCAGCCAATTTGTCGTGTAGGTCTCCCCAGCGCATGCCCGGCTTGCCCCACCAGTAGGTGATGGTGTCCTGGAAATGCATGCCGTCCTGGGTTTCCTCCAGCCATCTGCTGGCTCTGGTAATGAAAGAATGGCCCACGATCCACGCCGTCTGGGACGGGGGGTAGCCTGTGGTTAGAGGAAAATGGAGGAGGGGGGGAAGGGGAGGGGGGGCGATACGGAGGATACTGTTAGATCAAGTCTTTTCTGATGTATCTTTTGTAAGCCCCCGATTTCCAACCCCCAATCCCTTTTATGGCTTTCTCTTGCAGCCCCCCCATCCAGGCTGAAGTGGCTGCTCCTATCCCGAAGGAGTGAGATCCAAACTCAGTAGGATTCCATCCTATAGCTATTATAGTCTTCTTGAGGACAGACCTCACCTGGAATCTACTGAGGGCAGACCCATTTTTGTGTGTGAATAATTGCCCCCCCCCCGACTGGGGCGCTTGTTCATGAATGCCTTGGTGGTGCAAATGGGGCAATATTCTGTTTCCTCAATGCAGTACAGGTTGATGATCCTCCCTTTTCCTACCTGGTCAGTTTTGGACCTACACAGTTTCACAGCCATGGAATCCTTCCCCAGGTGGATGTCGCCTATATCCAGCCCTTCCTCTGATCCTGTGTTTTTGGAGGCTATCTCGCTGATCCTGAACGCCCCAAAGTAGTTTAGTGTGAAGGCAGCTCTAAATAGTGACGTCTCGTAGGCATTGTTGCATACTGCAGGGAGGGTGTCTAGCAGAATTTTTAATTTAGCAAAATTGAGGGGGCGCCTGGTGTCTGTCTTGACCCCTTCCATTTTGGACCAACCCTTGAGTGCATATCTGGTTAGTGTGCCGTGGGTGGGGTCGGGTGCCCCCGCTAATCTAGTGTAATATGAAACTGCTGCCAGATGGGATGAAGCCCATGCCTTCTTTTTGCTTTGTTTGAAAGCCCACTCCATAAAGTCATTGACATGGCACTCCTGTATATCCCTGATGTTGGTGACTTTTGTGATCCTTCCAAAATCAGTCAAGCACTTATTGTACATTTTGGCAGTTTTCTGTGCCAGCGCCTTTTTGGCCAGTTCCCCTAAGACACATTTAGGCTCACCTGTGGGAGTGTGGTGCCGGGAAAGGCAACCCCTTTTGTCCGGGCCCGGGGGGGAGGGTAGAGCTGGGCGCGGGCATCTCAGGTAAGAGCTGTGACCGGCTGGCTGGCGGGGGCTGCCTTGGGTGTGTCCATGATGGCCCAAACCTCTTCTGGAACTGCTGTCCTCCTGGCTTCTGCCTGTGGGTTTAGTGCCTTGAAAGTGGGGAACTGATTTTGCTTTTCTTTTGGTGCCTGGGTGGGTGTCTGAAGAGGCGGGCATGCTGCAGACGTCAAGGCGCTGCTTCTTCCTAGCTGGTTGCTCCCTTTCTGCTGGCTCCTCATCGCCGTCGACCTCCTCTTCCAGTGCGCCTGCGTCATCCTCGTTGAGGCCGGTGGATGCGAGCTCTGCCATTTTTTCTTGCACCACGTCCATGCCATGGACGGCTTCCGCTGCTTTGGCCCATTCCAGGAGTAATGTTTCTTTCAGGGATAAGGCGTTGGCCATCTCTTGCCTGTTTGGGTCTCTGTGTGCTGGTTCGTAATCGGTTGTCTTTGAGTTTCCCAACTTGCTGTGTGGGTCAGGGTCCTCTTCCCCCCCGCCTCTTGTAGTTCCCAGGTAAAGTAAAATGCTGGGGCTCTGTGTCTGCCTCCTTCCAGTGCAGGTCTGCCGAAATGTGTGCCTGGGAATTCCGGCTGTCCCCTGTCCAGCTGTTAAAGCCGGTGCTCTGTGTAGTCCTGCTTCCCAGGCTGAAGACACTGAAAAACACTGCCGGCAAATTCTGCTCTGCTCCTTAGCTGCACGTTGCTTGTGACCTTTGACTCGGTCAGGTTTGGAATGCTGTGGCCTGTCAGTGTCAGCCCACAGCCCCCGCTGTATCCCCCAGCCGTCGTGACACGATGTCAGATTAGGACAGGTCTCATACAGCAATTGTCCAGCTGTACCTTGTCCTATTTATGAGCAGCGTTGATTCCTCGCAAAACACTGGCAGCAGCCCCCCCAGTTGAAACAATCACCTGGCTGTAGCTGGGCTCTTCCCTTGAAGCAATTCGCATGAGTGCCACAGTGTAGCGCAGCGTAGGTTTCTTTACAAAATTCCACTTCGATGGGAGGTGCAGGAGGGGCTGGGGAGCTTGCAGCCTTCTCTCCTAAGAAAGCACAGCAGCAGTGTGCCTCTCTGTCTTGTTGAAGCCTGCGGGGCTGGGGAGGCTCACTCACCGACGGGTCTTCACTGCTGGAAATATGTCAATGTCCGTTTTTTCTGCGCAGCCAGGAAAAAATTGTCAGCTGGACCCAGCAAACGGTGCTCCTTGACCTGCAGCCGTCCTGCTGCTGTTCGTGGCTGACGGGGAGGAAGCATGAGAAGGGCCACCTTGCCCCCGACAGATAAAGGCAAAATTCGGCCTGGGGGCAAGGCGGCCCTTTCTTTGAACTTCAAAAAGGCCCCCGCTCAGCATCCGCGGGATGGGAAGGGGGGCCTTTGAAGTATGGAGGGCAAGGTGACAGGGGGCAGCGACTGCCGGTTGTCACCTGCCCCTCTCACCTCACCCTCCTGTCTTGGCGACGCGCTGTCTGGGTTCCCATTGTTAAGGGACCCAGCAGCCCGACCCCACCATGTGCATGCTAAGTGGGGCAGCGCCAAAAGGCACTGCCCCACCGGAGTTAGCACAAACCCCCACCTCCCAGCTTATGGCCCCGGGCCTCCCATCCGGGTGGGCCCGGGTGTATTTCCCCTACCCCACCAAGGCCCTGGCGCCTCCATTTTGAGCCTGGCTGCTGCATGCTGCCCATGCCTTCACTGTAAGCCTCCATGATTTTTCACATTGTTGGCCTGGTGGTCGTCGCTGCTGCTGGACGCTGCAAGCCGCATTCCTATTGGATGTGCTCGTCGTGTTGGTTCATTTGCTAGTTTGTTTAGTTACATATGTGTCGATTAATATGAATTATTAATCGTATTTACCAAATCACTGCAGGGTCGGGCTGGGTCAAGAAATAGGTCCAGACACCCAAAAAAAAGTGGCCCACCCTTCAGCTCAAAAAAGTGGCCCACCCCAAACCTCAAAAAAGTAGCCCACCCCAAGCCTCAAAAAACTGGATCTCGAACCATCATCCGCAAATCAAAATGGCTTTGTTCCTAAGTACACTACAGTGTATGGTTGTGATTTCACTAATGTGATATACATTTTATTCAAGAATGGATCACCATATGTATCATTAATATCTGTGTATAGATCCATATTGTCAAATTACTGTGAATGCAAGCAGTCTTCCAAGGCCAAATGATAACATGTTATTGTATAAATGATAACATGTTATTGTATAACACTTACGCTTAAGCTCTTTTTTATAGAACAAATATGCATACAATATCACCCAAACTGTGTTGGTACTCATTTATCGACCTCAGAAGGATAAAAGGCTGAGATGGCCTTGCTGGGATTCGAACCTGCAACCTGCAGATCACACACAAATCGCAGAGCACTCAACCCACTGAGCTATCATATCGGCTATAGTAAATTATTCTGAAGTGGATACCATTAAACAGGTAACTGAGATTTAACAGCAGACCAGTTAAGTTCATCTGCAGGTCTGGTGCAAAGTTGGCCGCATGTCAAGCCTGCCTGCATCTACTTTCAGGCTTTAGAGGTTGGCAAAATGGGGAAAGCAGCGCACTGACAGGACATCCCATACTCTCAGCACTCGTTACCTCATACATGGAAACAAACATCCTGAACAGTATGACAGGGAGATGGGAAAGATAGACACATTACAACAAAGCATTCATTGTGGGACAATGAAGGAAATGGCCACTTGATGTGCTATGGTCAAATATGTCTACACCGTTGAGAAGGACACCTTCGGCTGGTCCCTGGTGGCGATCTCTGGGCCCCTAAGCTCTAGCCACCGTCAGCACTCTCTGTGCCCTTTCTGTGGGCACCACCAGAGCTCACGGTGCTCCGTCACGCTCCATTGAACCTCCGGCAGTCTATGAGGGTCCCCTGGAGCAGTAGAGGAAAAAGACCACCCATTGATATTCAGTATTATTAAATAACTGCATTGTTTTGTGTTAACATTTAAGAATTGCAATTGTCTACCCTGTCCTGCGCCATTATCCGTTTAGCATTACTTTCAAAAGGGAGTTTTGTTTCAGCCGCACTAATTTTGGGTACCTGTTCTCACAGCGGATACATTTCATATGCAGACTCGAGAAAACAGGGCACCGATGTTGTACAGTGACAAGATTTAACTATTTACCAGAATCATTGTTTGGACTGGCTAATGCGTCAAGTTGATTAAAAGAGTCCAGTTGTTATGATGCCTTTTACAGAAAATAACCCGAAATGCAAAGGAATGCATATAGTCTTCGAACACAGTCCATTATAATAACTGTATCGAATAACACGCAAGACAGACGCGAGAAAACGATTCAAAATACCTTAGCTACAAAGTGTTGTGAAGTTGCTTTAAGTCATCGGCCATGGCATGGACTCAATCAAACAAACCTTGGGGAATGGGCCTGCCACTTTGGATCGTCCGTGCGCCTGGCACTTTAAGGCGCTCCTGAAGATAAGCTCTGCTCTGGTGTTGAGATACAAAATAGGTCTCCAAGGCAATGAGTGTACCAGCTGGGCAAGAACTTATAGTTTGCGCCTGCGCGGTGGTAGTAATGCGTCACACACCTGCCCTCTTTTGACCTTCAGAAGATGAGGTACCTGGCCCATGTTGGTAGCTTGACCGCTGCTGCAACCCGACCAAAGTAAACCAAACGGCAACTGCTTTACAAGTGAAACGAAAACAATGTACAACATGTTGTGGGAAAGTTTGGTTTAGCTGGGGCTGAATTAAACAAGGGGTGTAGTAGCCACCCAGTCCCTGCCAGGGGAACCAGATTTGTAGTGGAGACTTTTATAATTTTGTCGGCACTGTGCCGTGAGGGATTTTGGTAAACACGTGTCCTACAGTCTGTAATACAAATCACTGGGAGGGAGCAGGCCGGGCTGTGGCAGCCCCACCCAGCCCTGTTGATCCCTCTTAGTTTTTTGTAACACTAACTTCTGGAGCCATGGTGTCGCGAACCGCCGCATTCATCAAAGAAAGGTAACACTTTGTTGTTACCTTTTATTGATGAATGCGGCATGCTGGCGCAGGCGGGCTGCAAAGGATCTGTAAGTTACCGATCCTTTGCAAGTTATGCGTCCTCCCTGGCCCTGGGGGCCAGGTCCTGAAGCCCACACCTGGGCCAGCCCAGGGTAGGCTTCAGGAAACGGCCCCCAGGGCCTCGTCATGATTTCAGCACAGCCAGGGGACGAATGGCCGGTGGGTCAATCAAACACTGAATCACTGTAGAAAAATAAATAAATAAGATAACATTGTTGTTTATGTTATGTTATTTGCCATTTATATAACGCTCTATATGTCATTGCTATGACCTCAAAGCGCTTGTAGGTTGAACGCCCTCAGGGACCATAGACCAGGTCAGTTGATAGAGTATGGTGTCATTGGGTGCTTGGGTGCAACAGTTATCCGTGCAGTTGATGTAAGTGCCTGATGGTAGCCTGATGGTAGCTGCATCCTAGCATTAGGTGTGCTGGTATTGATATCAGTAGAATGTGTGCAGTCTGGTGGGTGGACACCAAGACCATGTTCTGGCCTGTAGGACGCTTATGTGTGCAGCTAGGCCGGTTTGTCATGGGGTATAGCTGTGTTTTATTAGAATGATGAGGTGTTCATGAGGTAATGTTCGTATGTGAGCAGCTAGGCCAAATTGATCCAGGGGTGAAGCTGCACTCTAATTGTGTGATGGTGTAGAGAGTAAGTATAATTATATGGGAGGTGAGTGTTTACGTGAAGATAACTTCATAAGATCTAAGGAGATTGATAGTCTGCATTTCAGGCATGCGGTTGCTTAATAGTGATTTAATGGTTGTATTCAGTGATGACATTATTTGGGATCTCATTCAGCATTAGTCATCGGCTTGTTAGGTTCAATTGCTTCAGAGGGTCGTGGTTGGTTTTACGGAAAGAGACACGGTTTTAGAGCTTTGCAGAAGGTCATATAGTCTTGGGTGCGCAAATATGAGGGGGGAGCGAGTTCCACATAGTTGGGGGCCAAGGTTGAGTAGGCCGATCCTCCGATCCTGACAGAGTTGGAGGTTGGAATCACAGGAAGGAGGGCAGTGCTTGATCTTAGGCTGGGGGATGGGAGGTAAGGTTTTATCTTTTTTTGTAGGTATAATGGGCCGGTCTTGTGCAATGCTCGGTGAGTGATGCATAGGTTCTTGAAGGTGGCCCTTCATGCACTGGGAGACAGTGGAGGGTTTGGAGAGCTGGTGAGATGTGGTTCCTTTTATCCAAGGCAAGGAGCAGTTTTGCAGCAGCGTTTTGGGCTCTTTGGAGTTTGTTGAGTTCATATGCCAGGGCTCCAATGTATAGGGAGTTGGCACAGTCCAGTCTCAACATCACAATTGACATAACTGGGGCAAGTCTGTTCGGGTAGGTGAGGTAGGGAAAAATGCATCTGAGAAGTTTGAGGTGATAGTGACAGCATTTTGACACGTTGTTGCTCTGACGAGAGAGGGTCAGGCCTGAGAACATAGTGCAGCCTAGGTTTTTCACTGTATCAGGATGGGTGGTCCGAGGGATGGGGGCCATGGGAGCAGATGTGGTAGAAGGGCAGTATTGCCACACACCATGATCTCAGTTTTAGCAGGGTTCAAAGGAGGTGGTTTATTGTCATCCATCGATCAGTATCGTGGAGATAGGCTTCAAAGTCAGGAAGGGGGTTGGTGCCTGACTTGGGAATTCTTAGGATAATTTGGGTATCGTTAGCGTAGTGGTAACAGGAGATGTTGTGCATGTGGATGATTCCTGGTAGAGTGGTCATATAGAGGTTGAGCAGGAGAGCGGACAGGCATGCGCCTTGTGGTACTCCAGTGTTCACTGAGCGAGCAGTTGAGACATAAGGGGAGAGGAGGGTTATTTGTTTCCTGTTGCTGAGGAAGGAGGTGATCCATTTGCGAGCAGTGCCACGGATTCCTAGGGAGTGCAGGTGTTCAAGGAGGAATGAGTGGTTAACCTTATCAAAGGCTGCAAAGAGATCGAGGAGAATCAATGCTGTGCAGCCTTCAGAGTCTACAGTGACCTTGAGATCATCCCAGATCGATATTAGGCCGGTTCTATGGTGTTGCCTGTCACGCTCACCTGGTCTCCACGGGGGCGTAGCACGTAGCCGTACGAATGATGTCTGCACTCATCATACTCTGGTGGTATGATGTTGTCCTCTCCCATGTTAACACCCCAGTAGGCGTTTGTCTGCAATGTTGAAACAAGATAATAGCTTTTGAGTGGGGGCTGGATTGGTCCAACCTCCTTCAACCTCCTGATGTCCAACTCCTCCTCTGGCTGAACTTTGAGTTTTGTGTGGTTGGTTCTCTGTCCTGCTTGACTTTCAGCAGGGGCGCAGTAAGCTCAGTATTTCCCCGGACACAGTTACTTCACTGGTCCAGAGTGGCTGTTGCTGTGTCTGGAATATCTGGATTAAGCAGGTAAGTCTCTATGCCAATGGATGCTTGGTATAGGTGCTCAATGTCATTATTTCCCAAGGTTTTAACATGTTTTGTCTTTCTTGCAGGTGCAGATTCGTACTGAGGTTTGGATGAAGATTTGACTCTCCTAGAATGCTGGACAGGTTATCTCCAGGTGAGTATTAGTGCGGGTGAGTGGCGCTGGATGGCTGAATAATTGTTCATTTTTGTTTTGTGCGCGACTGACCTGCTGTTTTCTGTTCTTTCTATGCAGGCACGGCGCTGCCCCAGGATGATGGATGGAAGAACCGCTCTGACGTATTCCGGAGGAATGCAGATGCGCGGATGAGTATTGGAGGCCTGTGGGATGCCCTCTTCCCAACAAGGACGGCGATCCGAAGATCAGCTGAAGGCGAGACCGGTGGATGAGAATTGCAGGTAAGGCCTTTGTCGCTGTAATAACACCTGTTCTTCTCTCTTTCTTCTTTCAGGCACCGATGGATGGAAATCTCAGAACGGGCATGGCTGTAGAAGCTTGAGGACAGAGCAGACACGGTGAGCGGTACGCTGCAGGAGTGCAGAATAACGCGAAGCGTGTTCTGCCTGCAGGGTGTGGCTTAAATAGCTTTGCAAATAGTTCCAGGCAAATAGTCCCTTTAGCACACCCTGCCTTTCAGGTAAAGTAGTCTCTCGGTCACGCCCTGGATATGCAGCAAGGCTCAGCCTCATTAGGCTGAGTAAGTAGTCCATATGGTTCAAACCGTCTTATGAGCCTGGCGCCAACAGCGCCAGGACTGAGTCCAGGAGGTTCTGGGACGCTCCTTTGGGGCTTGATAAGCCCTATTGGGTGTCAATGAATGGGGTGGGCCCATCAGTTCCAGGGGTTTTGGAGCACACACCATGACATTGCCTTTTGGGTGTACACCCGGTAAAAGAACCTTGCAGTCCCCCAGCACTGCTTCTGGAATGATCTACTGATCCCTCGGCCATGAGGCCGGTAGCTGGACTAACCCCGGGATGTGTGCTGGTGTGAGAACCAGAGAGGTTCCTCCTGCTTGGGCGCTTCCTTGGGAAAGAAACGCCCTTTTGGGGTGCGATGGAAAACAGCAGCCCTCCCTTGGGCCTCGATCTCTGTCTGACAAAGTTCTTTAAGTCCTCTGGAGGCGACCTTTCGAAGAGCTCCCTCCACCTGGCTAGCCTGTTCTTCAGTGCACGTGGAGTCAGTGCGCTGCACGCGGTGCTGTCATGTCTTCGGTACGTACCTCCGGCCATGTCCCGTCATCCAGCGCTCACTCTCCTCCACCTGTCCCCCAGGGCTCAAACAGGCAACCCGGTGTGGCTCGCACTCTGGCGAAACAATCGCCGCACGCTATTCAGTCGCGCCTGCGGCCGTTTTTCCATTGGCAGTTGCCATGGAGATTAGGCAGCCGCTCGAGCCCTCGTACCGTGTTGGCCCGGTCACGTGACTCGTCCATACGGTCATGTGCCCCGGGTTCACGGTCACGTGACTCCAATCATCGTCACGTGACCAGGAGGTGAACGTATTTAAACCGGGCAGTACCTGTACTCCACGCTTCACAGCTGATTTCCTTGGAGACCCTGACTGGCGGCGAACTTACTCGTATTTACTTACCCGGCTTCCTGAATCCTTGCTCTTGTTATTTGGACTTCCTGCGGATCACGTTTGGCTACGGCGACACCGGCTCCTCTGTTCAGCACGGCTCTTGACCTCGGACTGAATCACGGACTCCCTCTGGATCTTGCTCTTGGTTATTCCATGGACGGCTCTTCCTGGCTTCAGACCCATCTTTCTGCTCAACGGACTTCTCTTGGATCTCCCAGATCCCCTCGCTGCACGGTGGGTCACGCCTCCCAAGTGGTGGTTGTAATCAGACTATTGGGACCCTTTATTCCGGTACAAAATTCTTCAGGTGGAGACTGACGAATTACATCTGGTCCTATCCGGTCCCTTGCCTGAGTGAGTCCTGGAACCATCCTCCCTTTCAGGTTCAACGTCCTTCCTATCAAGTCCCCGGTAAGACCCTGATTGTTCTCTGTTTGATTACTCGTTGTGCCCTGCTTGCTTGGATTGTAATCATTGCCTTCCCTTACAGCTACCTGGGGGTTCCTGGTACTTCAGTTCCGGCTTCGGATCTTCTCCACCTTTGGCCTCAAGGGTTGCACAGGGAGTGATAAGTGATTCTCCCTGTGCGACACTTGGGGACGGAGGTCTCCTATATCTTCACGACTCTCAACGCACAACAGACTGTGAAGCCTAGTCGTGTGAGATATGGAGGGCGCCGCTGAAGACCCCCTGGCCGCTGTTATCCAAGCAATTACGGTACTACGGGCCGACATGGTGGCTGCTAATGCAGCAGTCCATCAGCGTCTCGACCTATTACAGAGTGCCCAGCATCCCCTGCCCGCAGATCCAGAGCTGGGTGACGCCACTCCAGCTTCTGTACCCTTTGCACACCCACTCCCGGCTCCCTCGGCTCCTGTTCCGGTGGTCTTGCCCTCTCCCTTTCCTTTGGCTGCCCCAGAAAAGTTCCATGGGGACCCGAGGAAGTTTAGAACCTTCCTTAACCAGTGTAAATTGCACTTTCTGTGTCGACCCCTTGCTTTTCCTGACCCCACCACCAAGGCGGCATTCACTCTATCTCACCTAGCCGGCACGGCTGCTGCTTGGGCAAACCCGCTTCTAGAAAACAATCATCCTGCCCTCTATGATTTCGACCAGTTAATAACAGAAATGTCCAGGGTGTTTGACACCAGATACAAAGCGCAATCCCATGATCTAGAATTACTGGATTTATCGCAGGGTAAGAGCTGCCTCATTGAGTACATCACACGATTCAATCAACTAGCAGCTGAGACCTCATGGCCCGAAAGCAAAAAATCGGTAGTATTCTACAGAGGGCTAAGCAACCCTATGAAGGACGCTCTGGCCATGGTCCCGTCCCTACCAGTTCAGTTCCCGGCTCTGGTGGATTTGGCACTCCAGGTGGACGCACGGCGCTCTGAACGCAGGGCTGAGGCCGGATTCTCCCAGTCTGCCGGCTCTGCCGTCTCATCGTCTTACTCTGAACCCACCAGTGAGCCTATGCAAATAGGGGGTGTTAGGAGTCCCATCACCTCAAGGGAAAGGGAGCGCAGAAGGGCCGAGAACGCCTGCTTTTACTGTGGATTGGGGGGGCATTTAGTCAAGGAGTGTCCTCGAAAACCCAAAACTAAGAAACCGGATTTTCGTCCAGCTCGATCCTAGATACGGGGGTAGGATCGAGTTCTCCATGCCCTTCCCCGAGTCACATTCCGTCGTTTGGTCGAATCAGGCCCATCCAGGTAGAAGCTACCATACAACCTGCCCCTGGTATCACTCATCCCGTACAGATCACCATAGATTCCGGGGCCTCCGGGAACTATATCGATATCACCCTAGCCCAGACACTGAATCTCCCTTTGATCAACAAACACCGACCCGAACCGGTTCAAGCAGTCGACGGGACTGAGCTTGTTTCGGGTCCCATCAAGCAACAGACAGCTCCCCTCGTCCTGACCATTCAATCGACCCATAGAGAAACCCTCCACTTCGATCTGATATCCATGCCCCAGTTCGGTATCATCATAGGCATACCATGGTTACGAGAGCACAACCCGCATATCGATTGGGGAACAGGTCAGATATATTTCGAATCCGAGCTCTGCCAGAACTTCTGTCTACCTGCAGACACAGAGACTGACACCCCAGCAGTGGCTCTTGGTGCGGTTGCCCAACTATCAATACTGGGCGATGTTATTCCCCCTGCCTCACACATAGTGGGTTTAGTCACCAATCACATTCCTGTGGTTTATCGGGATTACAGCATGCTATTTGATCAGGGCTCCTCCGAAGTACTCCCTCCTCACCGCCCATATGATTGCCCGATTGACTTGGTTCCCGGGACTGTGGTACCCTCGGGCCGCATCTATTCTTTATCTATGTCGGAGGATCTGACTCTTAAAGAGTACATCGATAAAGCGTTGCACCTGGGTCACATACGACCGTCTAGATCTTCTGCAGCTAGCCCCATATTTTTCGTGCCCAAAAAAGAGGGCGACCTTCGCCCCTGTGTTGATTACCGTCGGCTCAATGCCATCACTATTAAGAACCGGTACCCGATTCCACTCATCTCTCCTCTTCTAGACCGATTAACCCATGCCTCCATGTATACCAAGTTGGATTTGCGGGGGGCCTATAATCTCGTCCGCATCCGAAAGGGAGACGAGTGGAAGACCGCCTTCTGTACGCGGTATGGCCTTTACGAGTATACAGTCATGCCCTTCGGCCTATGCAACGCCCCGGCCACCTTTCAACATTTCATGAATGACATCTTCTCGGACATCCTGGACATTTTTGTGGTGGTGTATCTTGATGACATACTCATTTATTCTCACACATTGAAGGAACATGTCCAACATGTACGAGAAGTGTTGTCCCGGCTGCTACACCACTCGTTGTTTGTGAAACCCGAAAAATGCTTGTTCCATGTAACTAACGTGGAGTTTTTGGGGTTCAATATTACACCTGGTGGTCTAGCCATGAATCATGCCAAAGTACGGGCGGTCCTCGAATGGCCAACACCAAAAACCCTGAAATCCTTGCAATCCTTCCTGGGTTTCGCCAATTTCTATCAGCGTTTTATTTCTGGGTTTTCTTCTCTTGTGTCTCCTCTCACTTCCCTTACCAGTCCTCTTGTCCCGTTCGAATGGGAGGTGATGCACCAGCAGGCCTTTGACGCGTTGAAGAACGCCTTCACCACTGCCCCTGTGCTCCAGCACCCCGACCCTGACCAGCCGTACGTAGTTGAGGCTGACGCCTCTTCCTTCGCATTGGGGGCTATCCTGTCACAAGCCTGTCCCAATACGGGTCGGCTTCATCCTGTAGCCTTTCATTCACGTAAGTTTAACCCTGCAGAAACCCATTATACCGTAACAGAAAAAGAGCTACTGGCGGTGATGGACGCCTTTCGTACCTGGCGTCATCACTTTTTGGGGGCCAAACATAAGGTCACGGTATACACCGACCACAGAAACTTGCAAGACCTGGCAGCCCTGAAATGCGTAAACAGCAGACAGGTCAGATGGCACCTGTTCTTCGCCGCTTTTGACTTTCAGATTAAACATCGCTCTGGTTCTGAGCATAGTAAGGCAGACGCTTTGTCTCGCTCCCCTGGGGGGGTTTCGTTACCTGTATTTCCTGACACGCTCTTGCCCCGGGGGCATGTTATTTGTACTTGTACTCCTCCTCTACCTCTACTCGAGGAGATCCGCTCTTGGGTAAAAAAACACCCCGATCATTTGTCAGAATGGGATCCCTCCTTTCATAACGGTCTACCGTATGTACAGGAGCGTCTAGTCCTCCCTACCACTGACACCAGAAACCTAGCCCTGGAGTGGTCACATGATGCCCCGGTCAATGGTCACCCAGGCCAGGCCCGCACCTTGGATCTCTTAAAACGCTGGTGTTGGTGGCCCTCCATGAGACGGGACGTGGGCTGTTACGTCGCCTCATGCTCAGTCTGTGCTCAGGGCAAACATCGTAGGGGTCGTCCGTTGGGACTATTACACCCATTACCCGTGCCGCCAAAGCCCTGGCACACCCTGAGCATGGACTTCGTGACTGATTTACCCAGGATTCAGGGGTATGACACCGTGTGGGTAGTGGTCGATGTCTTCACCAAAATGGCTCGTTTCGTTCCTTGTCATGGTATCCCTTCTGCCCCTGTCTTGGCCAAACTTTTCTTTGATTCCGTTTTCTGCCTGTACGGCCTTCCTTCTGTCCTGGTGTCCGATCGTGGTTCTCAGTTTACTTCCCGTTTCTGGCGTGCCCTGACCGCTCTGCTAGGTATCGATGCACGGTTCTCCTCCGCTTACCACCCGGAAACCGATGGTCAGACGGAAAGAACAAACCAGTCCATGGAGCAGTATCTGCGTTGTTTGATGCTGCAGCAACAGACAACCTGGTTACAGAACATCCGTTATGCTGAGTTTGCCTACAACAACGCTACACACTCTTCCACGGGCTTCTCTCCGTTCTATGCCATGTATGGTCAGCATCCCCGATTCCTCCCTGTCCCTGACATTTCACCCTCCGAGAACCCTGCCGCCGCAGCCTGCATTCGGGATATGACGTCCCTCCATGCCCAGGTCCTCGTTCATCTGCAGGAGGCGCAGGCTTCCATGAAGGCCTCCTCGGACGCTAGGCGTACCATGGCACCCTTGTATCCCGTTGGTTCTCGGGTTTGGTTGTCCTCCCGTCATCTCCACTTAGAGGGTTGTCGCAAGCTGTTGCCCCGTTTCGTGGGTCCTTATGTCGTTTCCCGGGTCATCAACCCGGTGGCCTATCGCCTGGTTCTCCCTTCCTCTTGGCGGGTTCATCCTGTGTTCCATACCTCCCTCCTCAAGCCCTGTCCCTCCTCAACCCGTCTTCGCCCCTCTCCTGCCCCTGTTTCCCTGGGGGTGCCTGATGTTTTCGAGGTCTCAAACATTCTAGGGTCCCGTTTTCTTAGAGGTCGCCTGCAATACCTGGTCGATTGGTTGGGTTATGGTCCGGAGGAACGTTCCTGGGTCTCTGCCTCGGATGTCCAGGCCCCCCGGCTGGTTGCTCAGTTTCACCGGGAGCATCCTTCGTGCCCACGGGGTCGTGGGCCTTTGGGGGGGGGCTCTGTCATGTCTTCGGTACGTACCTCCGGCCATGTCCCGTCATCCAGCGCTCACTCTCCTCCACCTGTCCCCCAGGGCTCAAACAGGCAACCCGGTGTGGCTCGCGCGCTGGCGAAACAATCGCCGCACGCTATTCAGTCGCGCCTGCGGCCGTTTTTCCATTGGCAGTTGCCATGGAGATTAGGCAGCCGCTCGAGCCCTCGTACCGTGTTGGCCCGGTCACGTGACTCGTCCATACGGTCATGTGCCCCGGGTTCACGGTCACGTGACTCCAATCATCGTCACGTGACCAGGAGGTGAACGTATTTAAACCGGGCAGTACCTGTACTCCACGCTTCACAGCTGATTTCCTTGGAGACCCTGACTGGCGGCGAACTTACTCGTATTTACTTACCCGGCTTCCTGAATCCTTGCTCTTGTTATTTGGACTTCCTGCGGATCACGTTTGGCTACGGCGACACCGGCTCCTCTGTTCAGCACGGCTCTTGACCTCGGACTGAATCACGGACTCCCTCTGGATCTTGCTCTTGGTTATTCCACGGACGGCTCTTCCTGGCTTCAGACCCATCTTTCTGCTCAACGGACTTCTCTTGGATCTCCCAGATCCCCTCGCTGCACGGTGGGTCACGCCTCCCAAGTGGTGGTTGTAATCAGACTATTGGGACCCTTTATTCCGGTACAAAATTCTTCAGGTGGAGACTGACGAATTACATCTGGTCCTATCCGGTCCCTTGCCTGAGTGAGTCCTGGAACCATCCTCCCTTTCAGGTTCAACGTCCTTCCTATCAAGTCCCCGGTAAGACCCTGATTGTTCTCTGTTTGATTACTCGTTGTGCCCTGCTTGCTTGGATTGTAATCATTGCCTTCCCTTACAGCTACCTGGGGGTTCCTGGTACTTCAGTTCCGGCTTCGGATCTTCTCCACCTGTGGCCTCAAGGGTTGCACAGGGAGTGATAAGTGATTCTCCCTGTGCGGCACTTGGGGACGGAGGTCTCCTATATCTTCACGACTCTCAACGCACAACAGGTGCAACCTTCCCAACGTTGGTCGGGGCCAAGGTAGTGAAGGCAAAGAGCATGGGAGTCAGACGTAGGAAAGAGCCCCCCGCAGGCTGGACACCTGCTGAAGCCATCGACATGCTCCGGGAAGGAGTGTGGCACCGGAGGACGAAGTACCTGATTGACAAAAAGAAGACAACAAGATGGTGAAATCGGCCCATTCCTGTTGACACTTAAAAGAGGACTGAGGTATGGCGCCGGTGGGCAGAGTCAGGGTAGGACATGCTCCCAGGGCCGCACCCCTGCGTGCCTCTAAATTCGGAGGGGAAGAAGGCTTTTCCTGGTGAAAAAGGTTCTGTCTCCTGTCCCTGGGAAGGGACACCCATGCAGTATGGAGGAAAGGGGATGGGACGTAAGAGTAGGGGTACTTACCATTTGTGCGTGTGTGTAGCTTGCCTGGTCTCACTGGATACCCGCACTGGCTGCCCCCTGCAGAGTTGCCTGCAGCCTTGCCCCTCACAAGCATCCCAGCCATTGGCCCAACAGTGATCTATTAGACAACAGAACTCTCTAGAACACTGTGCAAGACTTCCACCCACCCCCAAGCCTCAGCGCCCCAGTCCCTGCTCAAGTGACATTGGCCGCCCGGCTCCCCGAAAGACTCTATCCACCATCTGACTCTGCGCCTCAATCATACCCTCAAAACTCACACACACCCCACCTGTATAGCTGAGAAGGGGCCATTCCATCCCGCATTGGGGGTTCAAAAGTGCTTACCTGTTTGAGAAACCCACCAACCACCGTCTCCTTCCCCAACCCGCTACCTACTGCCACGTCAGCACTACCACTTAAGTGTGAAAAGTGAAATATCAATGTCCACAGTGGCCCAACCACTGAAGTCACCTCAGGGAGCAGGAACCATCTGTGTGCCATCCCAAAAGGGTATCCACTTTACCCGATTGAACCAAAGGAGTGCAAACTGAAGTGCACTTCCACTATTGCCAATCGCTCCCCTCCAAAGAAGGCCCATTCCAAAAATGGATTGTTTAATAAACAGTTATTCAATCAAGAAACCCCGAGCACAAGTGTCACTTGAATTCTTGTCACTGTGAAACTCAATGTTACAACACTACAGCTCACATTGACCCCACATCACCCCGAGATAAGCATGCCTGCTCAGTCACTCCACCAACCTGTGTAGTGCAGACCCACACCAAAGGCTGGGTCACACATTGCCAAGAGGACAAGGCTGGGGCAGTCTCCCACAGGGTTACTACATACAATCTTGCCCAATCCTGGTGGCAGGCAGTGAGGATCTATCATAGAGTTGTTACATTGAGTATTTTGCTTTGCTTGTTTTCAACTAAACCCCCGCAAGGCTAAGCTCCCTCAGAACAGCAATTGTAACATGCCAAATATGGACAACTTCAGTCAGGAAGCTGTGATCATTTTAACAGTAGATCAATTGAAAGAAATGTGTAAAGTCAGGAATCCTACCTACTGTAAAAGGAAAGACAAATGAGTTGATTACAAGGTTTTTGAATCACCAAAGTTTTGGTAGTAGGCCTACACAACACCTACTAACCCAGGAAATGTGGAAATTGATGAGGATGATAGTTCAGAGTCTAACTCTAATGTACAAGAGGAGCCAGAGGAGCAAGAGGAGTCCCAGGATAGAGCCCCTCTTTGCCACAGTCTGCCCTTTTGCCTCAAGCAAGTCCACTGGAACCCCACATGGTCCAAAACTGAGTCCAGAATATGTGTCTCTTGAAACAATGAGGCTTGAATTGGAATTCAAAAGGTTGAAAACTCAAACTGAAGCCAAACATCAGAACATCAAGCTCAAGGAAATGGAAATGCAGCATGCTCTTGAAATAGAAAGATTGTCTCTTGAAAATGCTTCCCTCCCAGAGTCCTCTAGGTTTTCCAGTCCCAAGAGTCCTACCCTGCCTAAAGAAGCAGTGAGTATGTATGATGTGAAATTTGACATTTTGGATTGGTTGGGTGCCTTTGAGTACAATCAATGGGATTCAGGGTCTCACATGGAATCAGATGATTCCCTGGCATTTGTCTAGACGTCCACAGGTTGCAACTGATGCTGTTATGGAGGTGGGTGAACTTGAAAGACAGGAGTATGGAAATGTGAAGCTGGCTTTGATAGGCAGATTTGAGAAAACTCCACTTCAGTACCTTAAGAGATGTAGGACCCTCAAAAAGACTGATGGTACCCCTTGGGCTACCTGGGTGTGTGAATGTTTGAAAAACTTAGATGGTTGGGTTAAGGGTTACAGAGTGAACACATTTGAAGGAATGAGAAATCTGTTTTGGTTAGAATCTATTTTTTTAAAACGTTATGTATTACTGGCATAACAACACAAAATGCGTGTTAGAATCTATTTTTGACTCTTGCTCTCCTTCGCTGAGACAGCATTTGGTTGATTTAAAAGAGATTGATCCGAAAAAAGTTAGAAAATGCTGCTGACTTGTTGTTTGCCAACGGGGCCACTCAAGGATTCTGGGGCCACTTAGAAAAAGGATGAGGGGAATCAGCACAAGAAAGATGGAAAATAATTCTAATTGCAACCACCCAAAAAGAGGGCCACAAACATAAGAAGGGTAAGCCCCATGGGAAACCAGGTCAGTCTAGTGAAGCCTCTGGTGCTAAACCAGAGGGAGGTCAGCAGAAGCCCCCATTCCAAAGAACATTTGATGAAAGGAGAAGCAATCACCATGAAGATGCATTCAATGCTAGGGAATAGCTAGAAGATTAGTATTATTATCAGGGTATTTATTGACTGAGCTTCTGGATGCAAAGGAGCGCTTTACAATCATATGGGGAAGAACATAGTGAGTGAAGCAGAGAAAAAAGGAGCAGGGAGCTAACAGGGGAGGGGGGGCTTGCATTTTGTTCACAAGGGATCTACAAGCAACCAGGGGAGGAGGCAGTGGGGGAGATGGACTTTAGAGAAGAGGTAAGAGGAGTAGCAGAGCATATCAACAGTCAGGAGCTAGAAGTGAAAAAGAGTGCAGAACATGCCAATGTTCAGGAGCTAGAAGTGAAAATGAGTGCAGAGCATGCCACCATCAGGAGCTAGAAGTGAAAATGAGTGCAGAGCATGGCAACATTCAGGAGCTAGAAGTGAAAATGAGTGAAAGAAGGACTGAACACATAGGGGACATTGGGTAGCCTATTTACTCATTGTGATACCTGTGTATTAATTACTGGTAGGGAGCATGACCGATAGTGGTTCCACAGAGTTACACTGCTCACCTTCAACTCTAATCCATGAAGGATTCCCTGTTTCGACAATATAAGGCATGAGAACACTGAATCTGCCCAGGTGGCATGCCGTTCACTGCAGAATGCAGCACATCTGGACCAATCTAAGCCATTAGCTCATCTGCACTGTGGAGATCTGCAATGGCAGCGGCCATGCTGCAAAACAACAACAACGTTTGTCTTGTATAGCGCCTTCCCGAATTTTAACTGGCCTCACTGCGCATGGTTCTGTAAGAGAGGAGTGGGTTGTTACTGTGAATGTGGGAGAAGCAAATGGGAAACCTGTGTTGATCCCCGGTTGCTGGAGAGTCTTTCATCTGACAGTCTGTTTACTTGTTCTATTGCTGTGGGCTCCTCCTCTTTAGCTGCTGTTCATTGTTAACAGCATTTCTCTGCGAAGTGAACCACAAAGTGGGCAGTCAAGTTAGCAGCCTGCAGTCCCCGGCCCGCGGCACATGCAGGGGGGTGTTGGCTGGACCCCTTTCATTTTGAACCATCCTTGTTCCTGCTGTTGCACCGCACCCCGTGTTTTGACAGCAGTGAGATGTTATACTTCCTGGTCTGGCGACATTGTGAAGCTGTGTTGTGCGGTGCACTGCCGGGATGTAGTTTATCCTAGTCTCTGATGAGCCTCGCCCTTCCTGAGTCCTGTGCTGAGCGCCTTGAGTCCGCGAACATCTGGATGAAAAGCAGGAATTCCATCACACTGTAAGTTAGTGGGCACTAATCAAAAGGCGGTTTAAATACACAGCTTGCCTGAATGTTTGACAATTAACATTATCAATCGGACTGTGTAGACTGCGTGACTCCTTTTGCTCAGCTATAGCGGCTTTTACCCTAGCCTTAGAGTGCTATGCTGGCAAACATGGGTCGCAAAGTGGGCTTGCGCAGCGCTACACTGGGGAAAGAAAACCTACTGCTACATCCAAAAAAAAAGAAAACAAGGCTCACTCAATTCGGGCACCAGGCAGTGCCAGCTCTGAAGGGGCGGATGACCTGGCACCTAACACCATCCCGGCCTACTTTGGAGTGGCCTTGGTTGAAAAAACTCTGCCTCTGACTATGCCAGTGCCATCCTTGCCCACTATTGCTGCGGACCAAAATATACCAAGAGCTCTGCCCAACATCCCTGCGGAAATCTCCCAGCGGGGAAGTGAGGAACAAGTAGAGGCCTCTTCCTCCACTGTTGACAATAACAATTCCTTGCTTAACTCCTTGTTAGATCTACAGCGCAACTCTATGGCCTTTTCAGCAAGAACTGTACTCAGCTATCTGCTTCACCGGACTTACAGCGGTTTCATGCCACATCCATCTCTTCAAGCCTCTATGACAGCAAAAGGTGAATCAGATGGTGTGTTGTCTGTTGGATATGGCAGGGTCTTCAGAGTTAAATCCCGACCCACTTTACATCACCAGATGAAAGCAGGGGATTTTGCACACACTAAACTAAATGCTATCGCAGCCTCTGCAGAGTCACTAAGGGCGTTATGCGCATCTATGGCGAAGGAACAGCACGAGACCCAAATGTCATTGGCCAAAGTAGTGCAAGCCATGTCTGTACCAAAGGTGGGGCTTTAAGCAAGGATAAGCCTAATGATGGACCAGCACATAATGCTTCGGAACCCACATCTCCAATAACATATCCGTAATTACCAATCAGTACGCTGACACCTAAAGTACGGTGATAGATCTGATTACCCAAGCCGAGACTAGGACCGCTCCTGAGAGAAGGAGCAGCGAACTCGAAGTTACAGGTCCATCTGATGAGGAAGCAGATTCATCTATGATGAACAACCTATCGACTGAAGGCGGAACTATTGGCAAAAGCACTGGAAGGGGAAAGAAGAGACATGGCGCCTTGCCACCACATTTCGTGGAGATAATCGCAATGGTTGACTGCACCCCGAAGAAACCAAACAGGTTTCAACCTACAAAACAAACCACAGCACGCCCCTCCATATAGGGCCCAATTATGATTCTTTAGGCTAAGTACGGTCGGACCCCCATAGGCGTAACTAACACACTAGCTGATGGCTCTTCACGTCAAGAGGTTTTGCGGCCTCCTTTTGAGAGATGGCTAAAAGTGGGTCTCAAGAACCAACCTTTGGGTGCATCTGGGGATGGAACTGCTGTGGACCCTAATGTGGGCGCTATGCCTGCAACCTGTTCTATAGCCTTGGAAGGAAAGGCCCCTGCTGTGGAGGATTGGCATGAACCTACCAGCTACTATTCACTGCCACATTCAATTATACATTCGGGCCCCGAGGTTCAACAAACTGTCATACCACATACAAGTTTTGAGTTCTATTGTGACAAAATGTTACAGCTCTGGAAGAGGGTTAAACTCGAGGAGCTGTCTCCCTCTGCCAACAGCCCCGTCCTAAATCGGGGCCATCTGATAACTTTGTTGCACCGAATTCCATCATTTAGAAATATTTTTAGGCAGGATATCACCCAAATGGTTTTGCCTCAAATGTACAGTCCTACGAACTGGGCCGTTATCGAATTAATAACTCCTGGGATTCCTACCCTATTGTTCCTATCAATCAGAACTCTTCAGAATGGTCTTTTTGTTCACGGTTTGCAGAAAGAGAAAGTTTCACCACTCATTGCCTGACTGGGGCCACCGTTCCAATTTCAATTCTTTTCGGGGCGACATAATGGAAATGCCCTGCACATAACAGTGGTTCCAGTCACCTGGTGAGGTGCTGAACCCCAATACGGTCTGCGCTAAAGCTCCTGCTACAAAAGGGTCTTCTTACCATTTATGAACTCATGAAGCACTGACTAACCTTTCCTGGGGTTTCTAGGAACATGAGAGGTTTTAACTCCTTCCTGAAAAATCCCTTGGGACAGCGTTAATTACTGTCCTGTGACATATTTTTCTAGGGTGATTTTTTCCTCAACGGTTATAGCATCCTTTGCAACGGTGCCAAATATAATGGTATGGGTCGCCACACTGGTGGGCTGGCGATTGGGGCCTGGTCCCAATATTGTTTGACATCTTTAACAATTGTCCCCTCCTCTGCTTTTGTTCCATTGGCTAATTTGCATGATAAGGTGTATTTTCGTACCCCCAACTTTGATCATTAATATATACAATCCTCCATTGGGGTAATACAGTTGAAATATATGTGGGAAAGTCAATGAGGCATTAAAATACTGGAACAAGAAATTCCCATTAGGCTGGACATTGATTGCAGGGGATTTCAACAACTGCTTATATCCCAAAAATGCAATGAGACCCTTTCCTGATTCAGACGACCTAGTGGATCTATGTTGCACATACAACATCCTTCAAAACTTAATCATTGGAGGAAATGTCTTGACGTGTAATTCAGGGTGTCTGAATTTAAAGGGAATGTGTACCCTGCCTTTGGGGAAAACGTGGACCAAGAGGAGGTCTTCTACTTGCATAGATTATATATTTGTCAGTTTGGAATTGTGGCCTCAATTATCCGCCATAGATTTAGTCCAAACTGGGCTGAGTGATCATCTAATGTTAACTTGGACGCTCACTTTGCAGCACAAAACCAGACCTCCCGTGAGAAAGGAGTGTGCTAAAGTCACGATAAATTGTCAAGGAAATCGTATTGCATGCAACATCACGTAATGTAACACCTTCCTTTTCAACGTCCGGACTTGACTTTAAAGTGAACTCCTTAAAAACGGGGGTGACAAAGCTGAAGTTTTGCCCCTGCTTATCGAGCAATTAAAACTGTTTTGATTGCCTAGCACTCGAGGCACGCCAGCTAGGAACTTTTTTGATGTGGGCATACAGCAGAGAAAGGAAGGCTATCGACTCGAACGGGCAATCATTAGAAGAGCCCATGATATATCTCAACCTATACGAACTGCATTATTGACTTCTTTGGCCACAAAATATAAAAACGGGGTCTTTGGCAACAAAATATAAAAACGGGGTCCTGCAACATCGGAATGCGTTAAATAGTGCGAGGTGGAGACACATGTTTGATCTTCTTCGCACTAAAGATAACAGACGGTTCCGGTCTTTCCTCAGGTCCTGTCTGGCTGGTGGCAATATGAAAGAGTGGAACCCCATTTCAGAGGTAACCTATATACGTTATATTAATCAGCTATATCTTAATTCCTTGATTAACTATAAGCATATCGCCCCTTTTACAAATAAAACTAGAATTCTTGATGGCTTTGAAGAAGATAATACAGAAACGGTGATCGGGAGACTAAAGAGCTCAAGAGCCCCCAGCCCGGACTCCATACCTAACAAACTTCCTGATTCATGCAATTATTTGCGCCAGAAACATGGATTTGTGTGCCATTCTGCCCTCAAATCCCTGTTTGACAAATGGGGATTTGCGGGCAGAATGGCGCACAAATCCCAGTTTTCGGCACAAATAATTCCATGAATCAGGCAGATAGTCTTTAAGGCTAACCCTTCTCTTTGTGCAGGAATATTAGCAGCTTGGTTTGCACAGATTTATTTGACAGGCCGGATACCTAAAAGTTGGAGGGATTCTATCTTGGTTCCTATTTATAAAAAGGATGGGGCCTCGGATCCTTCCAACTACAGATTATTGGCCATGATCGATTCAAGTGACAAGTTCTTTGCTACACTTTTCTTGGCCAAAGTGAACAAATAGGCAGAGGACACTCGGAGACTAAGTAAATTCCAAACTTGTTTCCGCAGAGCGCACAGTACAATCCACAATAATTGTGCACTACAATTTCTGGCAGCTGATAGCATATCTTGTGGGTGTAAAATGTATTTGTGTTTTGTGGATTACTCCAAGGCATTTGACACAGTGTGTCGTCCAAAGCTTTGGAGTAAATTAGCTAAATGGGTACTTGACTCTGATGTCTTTTACTATATCAAGGCTCTATGCAGTGATACTTCCGTTTCAGTGCGCATGTCGCAATATGGATGCCTAACGCAAAGAATTAACACCAATAGGAATTGAAGCAGGGGTGTGTACTGCTTCACCTGCTTTATAACCTTTATGTATCGGATTTCAATTCCAACCCAGATAAGGCAACTCATTTTCCACCGCGTATTGGCGCATTAGCAGTTCCATGGTTAATGTATACTGACGATACAGTCCTTTTGGACCACACACCAAGTGGGTTACAGCGTTCCATGGACACTCTAGCCACCTATGCTAAGGCCCATAATCTGAGCATAAATATAGCAAAGACCAAGATAATGATTCTTGGTAATACATCTAGGCAATGCTGCTCGTTTATAAGGAGACTTAATACAGGTGAACTAGAAGGGGTTGATTGCTATGTGTACTTGGGATTTTTGCTTAGCTCACACCCTAGCCAACGCTGTTATAATGATTTCATAATACCTCGCGTGCTTAAGAAATGGTATGTGCTGATGCGTTTTACCACCACTTTAGGCGGCAATCATATACAAGCTGTTTTAAAAATATACCAATCTAAAAATAATCCTGGCATTTACTTATGGCCTCAAATTATTATCTGAACCATATGTTGATTGGTTGGACCGTTTGGAGGGCAAAATATTAAGGTCCATATTAAATGTTCAGAGAACAACTCCAGTGGAGGCATTGAGTTCCGAACTTGATGTTATATCACTCCGCTCTTGCTGGATATCTAAACGTTGTAAACTATATTTTTTGTTCATATTGAGGAAACATGAGGACACTTCTTTACTGGGACTAATGGCCATGAAGTTGTCCAGTGACTATCCCAATCATTTCTTGTTGGCACTCGAGAATACAGTATGCAGCCACCTTAAGAACATTGACTTTGCTATGGATAGTATTATCCAGAAGAAAACATGGATGTGGGATAGATCACAATCTATACAAAGGTTACATGGCAAGAAACGCTATTGTGAAAACAGCTACCAGAGTTTTCCCAACAAGGGCCCTTGTACATACCTATTGATACTATGTGATAGGAAGATGAGGGAATTTATAACCTACCTCCGTTTCAATATTTTGCCGACTTATGAAGAATATACAGGGAGCTGGATTGGTGTTCTGCTACATGACAGCGTGAGCAGACTGCGCCCTGGAGAAGTGGAATCGAGCTGCCATATGTTAACGCAATGCCCAGTGTTGAAGGCCTTCTATCAAAAGGCTTCCAGTGCTTCTGTGGGGGACATCCAGAATACGCAGGACGACCAGTTTTGGAGCACCTTGTTTAGTGCTTCCTCACTGGTCGTTTCGGGAGCTGGGTTTTAGGTTTGGAAGGAGGCTGTCCAAGTATTGTTAAATCACTAGAGTGGGCTCGTAATCTGGACAGTTGAGTTTTCACTGGTAAGAATATGTGGTATGCTTTGGTTTAGTGAAATTACATCACTCATCAAATTAGATTGATAGGAGTGGCAGCAATTGGGTATTGAGTACTGCTAAGGAACATCATTGATATTTTGTATTTTTTTTTTTTACTATTATTATTACTACATGTTTGTAATTGTATGATTGCATAATATTGCTCTAATTTTATCTTTTTAATCAATGTGAAGTTTGTTCGTGTGGATTTCTCTTGTTATTTGTTTTTCTTATCTTTTAATGTTAAACTGTGTCTAAGGTTTGTATTAACTAAGTGCACAATAAAAAAGAAAACAAAAAGAAACCTGTGTTGTTGTTGGTTGTGAGTCGGAATGACCCAGTTTCTGTGAATCAGCGTCCTTCTATGAGATTGTGGAGTACTTTGGGAGTAGATTATCCTTAAGGGAGAGCCCCAGGACAGAAAAGTGTAAAGAGTGCTTTGGGCAGTGTTGCCAACTAATGTGGAGGAGTGTGATATAGCTGAGGAGATGAGCATTAGTCATCACTTGGTAGTAGTCCTGGGGTGTTGTCTAAGCCTGTGATGTCTGTCAATGGGTGACGTTCAAGTGTGGTGTACAGTGGAAAAATTGAAGTTTTAGTGGGTGGTTGGTTAGTTTGGAGTTTACACAATAAGGAGTAAGGGTGGTGGTGGAGGAGGGATAGACCAAAATGGAAAAACGT
This sequence comes from Ambystoma mexicanum, assembly GCF_040938575.1. Taxonomy (NCBI): domain Eukaryota; kingdom Metazoa; phylum Chordata; class Amphibia; order Caudata; family Ambystomatidae; genus Ambystoma; species Ambystoma mexicanum. The sequence goes on along the minus strand of NC_090922.1, from coordinate 210,937,091 downwards.
TGGTGGTTGTTGGGTTTCCTTTCGGTTGAGTGGAGTCCGACCCATGTAAAGTTCATCATGGTTGGGTAGTAAGAGGAATTCAGGAGGGGTTCCAGTAGTTTTTATAACATGTTCAATGGGAAGAAGATGAGGTAAGTCGGTCTACTGTTTGGGGCATTTCTGAACAATGATCTCATGCGTGAGTTAGTTGGAGAGCGACATTTTTAGCTGCTTTGTGAAGGCTAGGGTGCATTCCTCTGTACGCAGGTGTTTGGGTAAGAAATTCGAGAGTTTGATTTGGTAGGAGGGAGAAAGCGGAGCCATGACATTTTCGGTAGAAGGATGGCACTGTTACTAGTGCAATGTTGCCATTCCGTAGTGTTAATGGTGGCATGTAGTGTGAGAATATCTATCTGAAGGATTCTGGGCCCTGGCCATACTTGGAGCCGTTTGGGGTGCACAGGAGGTCAAACCTCTCTTTGATTGCGAGCCAGAGAGTAAGCAAAGTGCAGTGAGGAAGTATTTGTGTCTTTTCAGTCTAAGAAGTAATGGTATCCAGTGGTATTATCGCTGGTGAAAATATTGAGGCTGACTCAATATTTTTTTTAAAAGGCGCTATGCAACACTTTCCCCACATGTTCTAGGACTGGAGTTTCTTTATATAATTGCACCAGTCCTAACATGTGTTGGGCAGGGGGTTTAGAGGTGATTCCCTTTATCCTGTTGTCCTTCAGTCTCTTTATTAGGATCTCATAACGGATGAAGCTGAATGATGCATAGACTGCCCTACTTGTGTCTTTGTCCGCAATGTACTTTAGCATACCCCAAAGAGTGGAAGGGTGATCTCTGTTCCCCTTGTTGGCCTGAATCGTGTTTGGATTAATGAAGGAGATTGTTGATCTCGAGGTATTCACAAAGTTGTAGGTACATACATTTTTGAAGCCTTTTCCAGTGAAACGATTGTTAGAGATTGGCTGGTACTTAGCTGTGTCACTTGGATCTGCCATGGGCTATTTGGGGCAGGGATTTAAGGAAGGCAGTTTTGAATGCAAGTGGAATGATCCCTTTCTCAACGGATGTGTTGCGAGGGCATTGGAAATCAGGTGCCAAACTTAGATGTTTGACTATCTATTTGTAAATGTTGTAAGGGCATGAGTCTTCCTGCGAGGCTGCCATGTCACGGGAAATGATCTTGGAAAACAATGTTTGAATGGCGAGGAGCCAAAAAGCAGTTAATGATGACATGGAAGATGCTGTAGGTGTCGCTTCCCTGAGAGGGTCACGTTGTGTTGGTCCTTTCCCATCCTAGTGGTCTTGGATTTGTTGAATTGAGTTGCTGAAGTGTGACATGTTGGAATTATAGAATATTTGCATTGATATCAGAATTGCACTCTAGGCTATAGTGATGGGGCGTTCTAATCCGCTTCTTCTGGCTGTTTTGTACTATGTCAATACAGTCTAGGTAGGGGGCTTTTTATGCTCTGTAGTGCTGCCCTTGTTGGTGCTAGGCCACTTTGCCTGTTGGTAGGTTGATTCTCCAAATTGTTTAGAGCCTTTGGGCCTCATTGCGAGTTTGGAGGTACCCATGGAGCAATTAGCTCCATGGATGCCTCCAAACCGGGCTCGTTTACTGGGTTCCTGCAATGGGGACTTACCGGGTCATTCCGACATAGGAGGACCCGGTAAGCCCCCCTTGCAGGAACCATTCCCCATTCCCATTTGAGCCTCCATAAGGCTCAATGGGAATGGGGATGGAGGTAACAACGGGCACATTATAAGTGTCCCGTTGTTACCTCCCTCTTCCCCTCGCGGGACCCGGAAAAGACGTCTGGTTTTAGCAGACGTCTGATCCGGGTCCCGCGAAGGGAACCTCATAATACGTGCTCATTCCGGGAGCGCAAGGGTCGTAATGAGGCCCTTTGTCTTTCTTTTTTTGTATGTGATTCTGCTTTTAGGGTAAACCATATGGAGGCTTGCTTCTTTTGCAAGGTTATGAATGTTTTCTTTCGCTATATTGTTTGGAGTAGCGTTTAACTCTTTGCGAATGTCGTTGAAAATGTCATCTCATTTTCTGGTCTATGTTTCAATGGAAATTTGCGATTTAATGGCTCTGAGTTTTTCCAGCAGGGACTCAACTAGGACTTTCTTCCATGGACCTTTTTACACTGTGTTTTCTGGAGGCTTTTCTAGTGCTGGTGCCTGGGATATAGAGATGATCTTCCCAGGGTAATCGGGATTGGGTGGTGACTGTGATGACATTCTCATTGCAGAAAATGGCCACCCACAGTGTGCCTGGCCTTGTAAGTTGGTCCTTTGAGGAATTGTTTGAGATAAAGAGTGGCAAGTTCTGCGGGTAAAGACTGCGCAGTCTTGCCTCTGTAGCCAGATATCAACATTTCTCAATGTGGTGAAGTGGTGGTTGATGGAAAGGTTAGTGATTACATCTGCCTGTCTGTCAGTTATCAAAGAGAGGTTGGCATGTACATAAGGAGGAAGGTTACTGTTGATGTGTATCAAGTAAAGCCTGCTAAGAGGAGGGATTCACAAGCTGGGATGTTATCGTAGCTTACAGTTGTCACTTTGATACAATCTCTGAACAAGTGCAATTCCTCCTTCCTGTCTGTCATGTTGGCAAACTTAATTTTGTATCATGCGGGAATGGTTTAATGTATGACTGGTGAGTGGTCATTCAAAAGTCAGGTTTCTGTGATATCGAGTATGTCAATGTTGTCGTTGCTAGGAAAATCGAAGATGTTTGATGAGTACTTAGCAATAGTCCAAACATTTAGGAGTAGACATCTAGTGCTAACTGCTCCTATGTGATTCAGTATTCTAGGCAGCAGGAACGTGGATTGTTTTCTGTTTATTGCACCATTGCCTGAGGGTGCTTGGTTTTTGCTGTGAATATGAACGTCAAGTCAATGAGGGGTCTGGGTGGTCTTCCTGGTTCCAGTGAGTATTTACTGTTTGAGATGTAAGTCGCAATCAATGGTGATCCTGGAAGTGATTTGCTTCTTAAATTCAGATTGGGCAACTCACTAGATTTACTACACATCTGTTCATCCTCTTGCAAAAACCCTTAGTAGAGCAAGCGAGCCAGCTGATTGTTGGTCTTGCTAGGCTTCATCAAAACCCAGCGAACACTCTACACAGGCTTTTAAATAAAAAGATGATTTTATTTTTAAAATGCATCTTACACCAATTTATCTTGACCAATGCTCCATAATACTTTCAAAATCTGTGGATGACACCAGTTGTTTATTCCCCTTTTAGATGCAAAAAGCTACTGCTAGTTGCCATGTTCGATCAGCTGAGAATTGGGTGCTGAGAACCACCTGCACAAGGTTGCTTATAAAATCATCAGGCATGCTGTGCACCATGAATATCAAAAACAAATAAATGTGCATAAAATGTCCAACAAGGACTGTTCTCTGCTAACAATAATCTTGCAGACATTTGCATTTCTTATTTAATAATGGTAAAACGAAGTTTTTTTTGTATGAACCTGAATGAATAGGTGGCTAGAGATACAAATACAAAACTGGCAATTGGTGACATCTTGCTTTAATTCATGAGCTTTAGATTTAGATTAAGACATATTATATTGAAGATTATTTGGGTATTGTAATATAAAGAAACTATCCAGGCTGCTGCTTTAAACTGTTTCTTAATAGGTTTACTTCCAGTTCGTAAGTTACAAGTTACATGACAATGAGACATCAGGATAAGACAATAGATCACCGCACCCATCACCCAGGGAGGGAGGGACCAACTGACCTCCTACAGAACACTCAACAAAGCATTCTCACACTGATACATCAACATTCCACTTGACACTTGCATGACATCACTAAGCACATGACCAGCTACAGCAGACTCAGACAAGCACATCAAAACAGGTATCATCTGCGTAATTGTAGCAAGACAGGCCGTGTGAGCGGATGATAGTAGGGAGGGGGCTCAGGTAGGGTTCAAAGAGCAGGGGTGAGAGATAGGTGCCCTGTGGTAGTCAGTTGGTGACAGTGCAGGGTGCCGAGAAGGGAGGGATGTGTATTATATGGGATCTGGATTAAATCTTTCCTATGTGAAAGAAGAGAAACAGTATGGATACAACCATTCAAATCCACACTGCGGGACACCGCCTGTGGAGTACCACAAGGATCCTCCCTATCCCCAATCCTCTTCAACATCTACATGACTCCACTAATCAACCTCATCAAAAGACATGGCTTCAACTGCTACAACTACGTAGAGGACACCCAAATCATCTACAAAATCGAAGATATTCAAGAGGAGAACACAACTCTAATAGACTGCCTAAAAGTACTCTACGAATGGATGAACACAAACAGCCTCAAAACCAATCCAGGCAAGACACAAATCATGATTATATACAAAAACCAAGGAAGCAACCAATACATCCCATGGCCCACAGAACTAAGAACAGCGCCAACACCATCCAACATTGTAAAAAACCTTGGAATCCTAATGGACGAGTTAACCCTTGAACCACAAGTAAATGCGATAATCAAGAAATGCTTCTTCCACCTGCACACCATCAAAAAGATTCCACTATTCCTCTCCTTCATGCACAAAACACTGGCCACCATGCCCTCATGTCCAGGATAGACTTTGTCAACAGCCTATACCTCAGAATGCCAGATTCTCTACGTAGCGGCCAGACTTCTCCTCAAACTCTCACAAAGGGACCACATCACTCCAGCGCTAAAGATGCTACATTGGCTGCCAGACAAAAAATGAAATACACAAAATACACAAGCAATCCACGGTCAGGGAGCAGAATTCATACAAAAGAAAATCACCATTTGCCAGCCGATCAGAACACTCAATTCCAGTGCCAACATCCGCCTGGAACCCAAACCATACATAAGGGAAAAATGTGGTGGATCAGCATTCTCTTCCCTGGCCACTAAACTTTGCAACACCCTCGAGAGAAATACGAAACATGAAGGACCATCTAAAATTATAAACACTCCTAAAAACCTAGCTCTTCAACTCAGAACTGCACGAAAACGAATGAGCCTCTCACAAACCCCACTGAATGAACACATAAATTGCAAGATGGGGGACTAGGTCAGACAACAATGAAGTGCAGTAAAGTAGAGAGACCTCTGAATCGGAAGAATACTCAGGTGCACCCATTCCCAGAGATAGGACCGACCTAAATTGAACCACAGACAGAGGGCATGACAATTAAATGGGAAAGACTGCTGACCATACAGATAAACCACAGGGCCCATGGAGCTCAATAGCACAAGGAAGAGGTCCCCCACCCTAAGGGGCCCAGAGAGGTGATGGTGCCTGCACACCAGGATGAGCAAGGGGACAAAGCATTGCAGACATCCATTAGTCTGAACACCTGGGGTGTGGAGGAGGCACAGCCACTAAACAGCCCTGCTAACAACCCACAACTCTGTACAGAAAATAGGAGTGAGATCCCTAGTACACCACAATGCATGAGACAGGTTGGGATATGTGCCACAGGTGCCAAAACTGAGGGGGTACGATAAAGTATCACCACTAATCAACCCCACTAAAAAACTCATACCTCTGCTTACACCTCTTGAACTGTAAACTAAACACAACCATAGCTCTTCAGCAACTGGTTAGAACCTTGGTCACACAGGCGCTGGGTCAGTGGTTATATCTATCGGATAGTGACATCCATTCTTAAAGAATTCAGTAGAGTCTTGATAGTTTGTTGTGCTGTGATTTTATTACACACTTGTGCCGACACGTGTTTCGACCCTCCTGGGTCTTTTTCAAGGCCTCTGCACCAGTAATTGGATTAATCAATGTGGGTGGTGAAAGATCACAGAGACTGCTCATCTATTTGCAGACTAATGATCAGCGCAGTGATCTAGATATTCTATTGCCCTGCCTCAGCCCATAGATACCTCTACAGCACAACAAACCGTGCACACTTCACTACACCGCAACAACGAAACAAACCACAAATAGCCTTGCACAACAGCACATGACAACTACCGACTGACAATTCACACCTATACTCTGCGAATAGTTTAAACCGAACTGAAGCTTCCAACAGCACAACACAGCTCTCTTGCACTTTTTCTCCCACTCAGTCCTATTAACTTAACCTCCACACCGTACCCTCTTATTTTTCAGATCCACCAGAGTGCCAGGGGACCACCTAGGTGGAGATCTTGCGTGGTATAAATATCCTTTAACATAACATAATGTTTTCATAAGTGTGACTTTGCCTGCCCAATGTTTGGTAACCAACAGTGGGGTTGTTAAAGGGGCCAGGGACCACCTCTAGCTACGGGATGCTGGAAAAGGAGGAGATACAAGGGGGATTCTCAGATCACCCATCTGGATCCACACAATAAGGCATGGGTGAATATGAGGAACTTGCATGTCCTTTGCCGCACATAGACAGCCACGGGTACATGGGGATGGTCCCAAGAATTTGTACCCTTTCACCACTCCTGTAGAGGACAGATACCCACTAAGGATAGCCACACAGATATCCAAATCATAAGAACGTAGTCCCAGGGACCCTCTCTCCCCTTCTGCTTATGCCCATATACCATATCCTGACTGGGATAGTCACAAGGGCTCTCAAACCCCTATCATCCACAACCCCACCAGTGACCACACCAAGGGACAGGGACGGTGTGAACCCTTAAAGAGGCAATTTGCCATAAAGTATGCGTGCCCAGGGAGCTATAACATCTCCTTGACCAAACATAAACCTGTGGCATGAGAAAGGAAACCTTCCCTTTGAGGCAATGATGTTACAGCCCTTACCTGTCCACAATGCTGGACAAATGAATTATCATTGTGCCACATCTATACACAACCTTCGGAGACCCTGCGCTTGCACTGTCGCATGCCAACACATAAGAACGCAATTGTTGAAATGTGCAAGTAAGAAAAAACTACTGGTGTGTTCTCTAAAATATGGAACAGCACCACCCTATTCACCCATTGCTTCAAATACAAGAGGGTAGGAGGGGTCAGCTTCAGTGTCACTGCACCCGCCCTTTGGAACTCCCTGCTGTCTCACATCAGAAACAATCCATCATATACGCCCTTCAAAACATCTGTAAAAACCTGCCTCTTTGACAAATACAACTACTGCTCCTAATACTGTTTCTACTGTTGTCTGTACCTATTTTCTGTAAATCTGCAACCAACGCTGTGATACCCCTGTGTCTGGGCGTTCCATAAATGTAATAAATAAATAAATAAATAAATAAGATCTTATTTTCTCAGCATCACAGAGAACACCAGGTTACAAGTTTCCTGCGGAGAGAGAGAGCGATAGAGACATAATGAAGGGCTTCCCATGCGTAATCAGCCATCTCCTCACCCGTCTTGTGCAGCTTCACACTTCTGCCTATTTCAGCTTCTCGCCCCCAGAATGTGAAATTCTCTCCCCTTTGATATTCGCTCCTGCCCTTCTCTCTCCCTGTTCAAAAAACGTCTCGAGTCTCACCTATTTAACCTTTCTTCTCCTGAACACTGCTAATTCTCTCGTCTCTGATCCTCACTTCTAATTATCTGAATCCTCATGTAATGGTACTGTTTTCCTTTTGCTGAAGCAGTTTGGATAAAAGCTCTATTTATGCAGTTCAAATAAATAAATACACCTCCCTTCTCTTAACATACAAGCTAGGGGCACAGAGGTTCCATGGGTCATGGAGAGAATGACTACAGGGCTCCCAGAGGCAGATAGAGAGGGTGACTCCATACTTATCCAGGAGGTTTGTGAAATCCAAAATGGCAACCTGCACTCATATAGGCTCAGGCCATTCCTGTAAAGTCACCTAGCAGCACTCCCCTTTGAGCCCAGGTGTTTGCAATAGCTTTAAGCATCACTCTAGGGGAGTGTAAGCCCACTAAACAAGGCAGCCACATCAGTTTGGCAGGATACATTGTGCGAGTAGGAGCTAGAGGAAGGAGGTGTCAAAGAGTGTTGAGAAAGCGGCGCATTCAGAGGAGAGGGGGAGCTGATTGGAGTAAGAAAGAGGCATCATCGGGTGGGTAGTGGTGCTGGAGAGTGGGGGAGATTGGGAAAGAAGAAAGCTGTCATTAGGTGGAAGAGCAGAAATTTGGAGTAAGGAAGAGGAGTCATCTAGAGGAGAAGAGGCGTTCAACAGTGGGGGTGGTTGGAAAAGGGGAAGGTTACCACCAGGAGGATAAGATGTGTTTGAAGCTTGAATGGGGAGAACCCCCAGAGAGGCAGATGATTGGAACGCTGAGCTGAAGACCCTTAACAACTGTGGCAGAGAGAAAGATACTAGAGGGGAGATATCACTAGACAACATCTGAGAAGGTGACCGGAGATCAGGAGCCCCAAATGGACAGGAAGAGTAAGAAGGTTCTGGCAGACCAGGTCAGTCCAAGGTAGAATCCAAACCCTAGAAGAATGAGGTATGGGATGGGCCAGAAAGAGGTTGTCTTATTGGACACAATCCAAGAACAGGTATTTGCCCACGAGATCGGAGATGCTCTAGTTTAGTAAACAGCAGTCCTGAACCAAATGACTACCGCCAAACCTGGTAACCACCCTTTCCTCATTCAATGTCATGCTTTGCACTAGGCAGTATATTCAGCAGAATAATAGTTCTTATAGCAAGGGAAAACATCCTACTACTTTTAAACATGACTGCCAAGTAGGTAAATGGTCCTTTCTAAATTTTTGCAAGGAAAACCTCTTTAAGAATAGTCATCTTCGAATAACAATCCCCTCTGTTACATTGACAGGCCTAACAGAACTGGGTCTCTGCTACCACTTGGCCTGCATCACCCCCCATTATTCAGGACATGTGGGACACCACCCTTACAGCATCGACAAACCTGGGATCACCACCACAGCCCCCTCCTCAACAGTCAATTCGTACCGTAACGAGAACAAATGTTTTTCATTTTTACTTGAAATTATTTTTATATAATTATTTAACACTGAAAGTGAACAACTTTCTTTGAAAGGACAAAATGATATAACAAACACATTGTTAGGAGAACAACTACAATGAGATTCATTAAGACATCACAATATCATTGTATAGACATAATGTTTTCTGTCAGTAATCCTCACACCCATGGACAACTTCTTATCTCACTGTTGGAATCAAGCTTTGTTGGTTGCTTCCTTAAAGCAGGCCCTAAAAGCAGCAGGGTCCCTGTGCACCAAAATTATCCCATTGGGTCTTTGACTTGTCTTCTGCCTTCAGCTGCTGGCCACATTGACCTTTGGTTTGGGCATGTGTGTCCAACCATCGGTCAGCTGAGATTGACAGTTTGAAGTCTACCAATTAATGAGACAATTCCGAAGGACAAAGCTTAAATGTGATCAAAGATCATTAAATAAAAGAACCTTGAATTTGTAAAACTTTGAGCGGGAGGGCACAATTATGTAGTGTCAAAACAACACCAGTTTGTGTGTTGTGCATCGCCACAGCTGTAGTCCTCAAAATAGAGAATGAGAGTAAAGCGACCAGCTGTGGTATCACCTGGAAAAAAAGGAGGTGAAGTGTGTTTCATGCAAAACGGTGAACTTTCAGGTCTTTTAGAAAGCGGGTGGTGGGCAGGGTGGCTCCTTGCATTTTCAATAGGACCTTCCTCTTTGCTGGTCTGAGTTTTCTGCTTGGAGAGTATGAGTGAAACATGTTGGCCCGATACAAGTGGCTTCAATAGTTAATCCTAGGTCTCTACGGACCAGTAGTCAGTGAAGTTTTTCTAATAGCCTCCAGAGCGTGGTGGCCTTTTGTGGAGATTGGTGCTGTTATTTTGTCAATGTCATCATTCTTTGCACCACCATGATCCCGAATTGCTCCCTTTTGTCAGTTTGTGTCTTAATTAGATTCCCTTCCTTTGTCTTCCCTTACTTACCCTTTCCCTCACTCAAAGTGTGTTTAAAAGGCACACAAAAAAGACATTCCTGTTCTTTCACCTGTTCCTTTGCTCCTTGTGTCACCCAAAATGGTTTAAAAAATAAAAAAGTACTTAACATTTTTATTCCAAACCCTGCTTGTCTTTGTGTTTGTCCCACTATCAGGGTCATTACATGTTCCCCGGTCTGGTATAATTGCTGATAAAATCGCCTGAAAATATGGCACCAGCAATTGGCCACACTGCGGAAACACAAGGTTGCCGGTGGGGACGCTGACTTAACACAAGGCCTGACCTACCCATAAATCAGGCCCCTACCTATAAATAAATGCTGCCATTATTGGCACTGGTAGTACTGGTGCCTGTTATTCTGGCAATCCCCTCAATGGAGTCTGTGGGACTCCATAGAATGGGGATTTACTGGCGTTTCCGCCAACTATAATATCCCGGTTATACCGGTTTATGAGGCAGCGGAAGTAGGGCAGTTTGCCGGTCTCACGCCAGAATTACCAGTGGGATACCAACAAACTTGTAATGAGCCCCATATTTTGTGTAATTTATTTGATTTGTGTTCCATACTTTGCCTTGTGTGCCATGGCGCCGAACCAAACCAATAGTTCCCTTTAGTATATCCTCTTGTTTGTGTGACAGCTAAAGAACCTTTTCCTTTGTGTGTGATCCAGGGAATCCTTCCTGTATTTTATTCATGTTCCTTTGTGTGTCCATTTGTTTCTGTGAATATCACGCGAATCCATTTGTATTCCCTAGTCATTCACTTGTCCGCTGTTTTACCCAGTGTGAGTCCTTCCTTAGAAAGGTATTGAAATGTCGGGCCACCAGGGGGCATGCGGATGGAGGAAGTTTCTGTGATCCTCTGGTTTTAGGGTCCCTAAAAGTGGTTTGAGCCCCCCTTTGGATCCCCTCACCCTCCAAAAGACCTGGTAGGGAGAAGTGAGAACCTGGGCTGCATCTGCAGGCCCAAAGGCGAAAGAAATCGGAGCGGCGTGGAGTGGGGGAAGGGTGCCGGAGTCCTCTATGGAGTATCCGAAACTCGAGCACTTGGGGAAGAGTAAGAGAGCGCAGAAGCTGGAACCGACCTGGTCTTGAAGAGACCACCTCCCGGTGAGCACGTGTCTCCCGGCACCACCGTGCCCTCCTGGCAAGGTGGGGAGCTGGAGCCCTCGCCACCGGGCTGGAGGAAGAATCGCTCCCACCCCCGGTGAGCCTATGCGGTGAGCCAACGGATCCTCCGGACGGATTTCCGATATGCGCAGCTGCAGGGAGATCTGTGGACATAGTAGCTGCATACCGCCGGGTTGAACACAGTGTTACAACGACCCGCCAATGCCAGAGGAGCCACCAATTCGCCAAATTCTAGAAGCAGTGGACAGGAGTGGACCTGGGACACCAACACGGGGGGCGGCAATGCAGTGTGAGCCACCCCACCGTGTGAATGCTAATAACAGCTCTCTGGATGCCAAGGCTCCAGGGCGGCTGACAGGGGGCCCATTGACTTTACAAGGTATTCTGAGGTGCTTCATACCGCGGTGGGCACATCTGGGGAGTGGCTCCCTCATCTACACTTTCACCTGGAGGGATACAAGACACAACCCACTCACTGCGACAGTAGGAGACACCATACCAGAGGACAGCCGCTGCACAGCTCAGCTGAGGACTAGAGGTGAGCGTGGAGGAACTGAGCTGCCTGTGCGAGCAGCCTACTGGGCGCGCTGGATAATGGCTGTGACTCATGGGGGAGAAATGTTTGGGAAGCACTCCTCCAGTGTTAGTGCTCCTTTCCCGGGGGTTTAGAAGGGGCCCCCATACCGCTCGGAGGGCACTGGCACAACCTTTGAGAAACAATACATAAACCCTCATGCTCCCATCCAGGCGCCCACCTGAAATAACAGCAGTGACAAGGATCCCAGGACTGTGCCATTGAGGTGTGGGTAGAGTTAAGAGAGAAAGTGCACCCCCGGGGGTCACGCAGGGGATGGCCCGGAGGTTACCTCCAGCAGCCTGACAGCCAGCCGAAAGACTGGGGGTCCCCCGCAACGTGAGAAGGACCGGGACCCAATGAGAGAGACGCTGGGCACTGGTCTCGCCTAACCGGCATCAGACCCTACAGGGCAGGAGAAAGTGGGCCTCATTACGAGTCCGGCGGTAACCGTGCCGGAAATTCCAGCAGGTTACCGCCGGACTTGTATAACCATTCTGCCTCCATGATTGCTGGAATCACTGGGGCATTACAACCCCGGTGACCCGGTAATTCCGGAGGCGGAATTCTGTTAATCCCCATTCCCATGGAGTCCGACAGGACTCCATGGGAATGGGGAAGTGGAAACACCGGCACCATGCTGTAATGGTGCCGATGTTTCCATGTCCGCCTGCAGGCAGGTGGTGTTAAACCCGCCAGGTCAGACCTGGCGGGAGTGAGACCTCCCACCTGCAGGACTCTTAATCAGCTGGTCCAGAAAGAACGGTGGTGGCAGATTTACCACCACCGTTCTTTCTGGACTGGCTGACTCGTAATGAGGCCCAGTCTCTGTGAAGGGGGCGAGGACGCTGTGGACCTCCACTACAACAACAGAGTGGTGGAGGGGCCGGCACTACGTGGGTCCCCCCAAGGAACAACACAAGACACGCAGGAACCTGAGCCCCCTAAAATGGTCCCTGAGCTGTGGAACCAACGCAAGGCACCTCCATTTGGGGTTGAAAGACATGGATGCCTGCTGTGAGACCAGGTACCCCAGAGGGGAGGAAAGAAGGGTCCCCTGCGGGCGTGTAGGCCGGGAATTCCGGGGATGAGGCCCTCTCAAAAAAGCTGAGGTGGGCATGTTGGTACAGAAGGGTTTGAAGATGGAGGTAACCAAGGTTTGGTCGGATGTAAAGAGGGGAGCCTTACTGGTTTTGGGGGATATTAGGAAGACGCGGTTTACATTGGCCACTGTGTAGGCGTCCAACCAGGGACAGTTAGGCTTCTTGAAGGATACGATAGCAAAAATCCTTGTAGAGAGTTCGGGGCATCTGATCACAGGGGGGGTCTCAATACATGGGCTGTCTGGCCATAGACAGGCAGACCCTGGGGGAAAGGGCAAGTGAGACATAGGGCCCCGGGCACCGCAAGTTTCATGATTCACTGGGAGAGTGGGAGTTGAGGAACATATGGCGACACCTCCACCCAGAGATAAGATCTTACACATATTACTCCCGCCCCATGTGACCTGCACGAGGATTGATTTCCTGTACGTATTGAGACGTCTGAGTGAGGATGGTATGATATGGTAACCGTGGATATACAGTGGGTGGGGATTTCGCTGACTGGATCAAAATGGAGATGCAATGATTTGCCTTGGAAGAACCCAGTGTTCTCCCCTGAGATGAACAGGGAAATAGAGGAATATTTCAAGGTTAATGATGACAGGGAGGTGGACATGAGGGTGTTATGGGAGTCTGGGAAGGCCAAGTGGAGAGGGATTTTGATTCAGAAATGGGCCTATAGGAAGAGGGAAAGGGCAGTTGTTGAGAGGAGGTTGAGGGAGGAGATAAGATACCTGGAGGCGAAGGCCCATGACCCATCTGGGAGTCGGGAGGAGAGCATACTGAGGCTGGGGGAAAGAGGGAAGAACTGAGACTCCTGGAAGAAGGGAAAGTTGCCCGTAGCTTACTCTTCCTGAAACAAAAGTTCTACGAAAAGGGGGGGGTAAGGCAGACTCCGTATTGGCTGCGCGACTGAGAGGTCAGCGTGCGGATAGGTGGGTCGAGGAAATAGGTGGGAAGGACGGGGTGGAGGGCCTCACTGGTGAGGAAATTCCCAAAGCGTTTGCTGCTTTTTATGAGAAGCTGTATGCATTGGAGGCGCCCCCCGGGGCACAAGATATTGGTGCCTACTTGGAGCCAAACTCTCTGAGGAGGAGTCCTCTCCGTTGGACAAACCTATCATGGAGGAGGAAGTCAATAAGGCGGTGAGAAGGATGGCGGTAGGGAAGGCACCGGGAGAGGATGGCTTCACCGCTGGGTTCTATAAAGCATTCCTCCCCGCTCTACTCCCTTTTATTTGACAAGGCTGTTCAACTATATTCTTGACACAGGCAAGGCGTCGGAGTCCTTCTCCCGTGCCTTGATCACAGTTATCCCAAGGGAGGGTAGAGACCACCTGAGCTGCAGGCCATATAGGCCAGTTTCTCTCCTCAACATAGATGCCAAGTTGTACACCAGGGTGATAGCCACGAGACTGGAAGGGCATATGTCAAACCTAATTCATTTGGACCAGGTGGGGTTTATAATGGGTTAACAGGGAGCGGATACGATGAAGAAGACATTATACCACATGCACGCAGCCCAGTGGATGGCAGGGGACCCAGCTCTCCTTTCAATAGACGCAGAGAAGTGTTTTGACCGGGTGTAATGGGGGTTTCTTAGGGCCGTCCAGGTCAGGTTTGGCATAGGGGAAAGGTTACCTCTGGGGATCTTGGCAGTGTATGCATCCCCTATGGCATCGGTTATGGTGAACGGGGGATTCTCTAGGTCATTTGAGCTTGGGAGTAGTACCAGGCAAGGGTGTCCCCTCTCCCCAATGCTCTGTTTTGATGATAGAGCCCCTTGCCCAGTGGATAAGGGATGATCCAGGGTTGCAGGGCATCAAATCGGAAGGGGTGGAATACAAGGTCACCCTGTATGCAGATGACATGTTGCTACACCTAAGCGAACCCCTGATCTCTGTTCCGGCGGTCCTCCGGCTGATCGAGCACTATGGCACTATGGCCGGGCTGAAGATTAATAGGGAGAAGTCGGTACTCCTCACCCTGGATAGAGGGAGGGATGGGGACATTAGGAGATTCACCCCCTCCAGGGCTGGAGATCAGAGTCTCTGGGATGAGATACCTGGGTGTTTATCTCACTAGAGATTTGGAGAGTTTATAAAACGCTAACTTCCCCCAACTGAAGCAGAAAATACATGAGGATATAGTAAAATGGCATAAACTGACGCTCTCCTGGCTGGGTCGCTTGAACGCACTGAAGATGGTCTTCCTCCCAAGGGTGTTATATTTATTCCAAATGCTATCGCTGCATATACCAGAGGTGTTCTTTCGAGAGGTACAGAGGGCGCTTCACAGGTTCCTCTGGCAGGGGAACAAGGCCATAATCCCTCGGTCTACCTTAATGTTGCTAACGGAGAAATGGGGGGTTGGCCTTCCTGATTATCGACTCTACTACAAGGCAAAGCAGCTTAGAATCTTGATCCCCCACTTGCGCTCCCAGATAGATCACCAATGGGTGGCTATGGATAATTTCTACCTGTGTCCGGCCACAGTAGGGGAATGGTTGTGGTACCTAGGAACAAATTACCAAAGAGAATACGGGATCACCCCATCCTGGGAACCATATGGGACATTTGTAGACAGGGGGCAGATATGACGGGGTTGCCAAGTGGCCCTCCCCTCTGGGGCACCTATGGGTACCCAGAATTAGGGACTCCATACAGGACCGAGGAAGGTTTTAGGGTTGGTTTGAAGCAGGGTTGGTGCGGATAGGGCAGCTCTTTAAGGGGGGTACCTTCATTTCTATAGTGGACTTAGAGGAAGCCCTGGGGATAGGCAAACTCTCAGTATTTCTGTTCCTGCAGCTAAAAGGGGCCCTTACCGATGCAAAGGTATGGGATAAGACTAGTAGGGAGCTCACCCCGTTCGAGAAATTGGTTGACAGAGGCACAGTGATGCAAGGGTTAATCTCGGCCATGTACGGAGCCTTGGTTGGGGCAAGAGGCAGGTCCACAGAGAACCTGAGAGGACGCTGGGAAAGAAAGGGACATGGGGATGGACATCGACGAATCCCTCTGGAACAGGCTTTGCAGGGGTGTTCATAAAACATCACTATCATGCCAGCACAGACAGCATGCGATCAAGCTCCTCCATAGATGGCAGTTTGACCCGGTCAGACTGTCTAGGATGTTTCCCGATGTTAGCCCACAGTGTTGAGGGGCTGTGCAGGGAGGGCAGATTACTGTCAAATGTGGTGGGCCTGCCCTAAGATGCAGGCCTTCCGGGATGAGGTCCTTAGCTGGATCAATGTCCTGGAGGGGATTCCTACAGACAAAACCCCCCTGCTGGTCCTGTTTGGGATCGAGGAGGAGGAGGGGCAATACTTCAGACTACCGAAAATGGTGGCAGTGCTACTGCTGGCCACCATAGCATGTATTGCTACTAAATGGAAAAACAAATGCACACCTAGCAAGAGAGAATGGACCAATGTGGCTAAAAACATCTACCTGATGGAAAGAATCACGTTGGGGCGCCATGGCAGGCCGGGGCCAGCAGAGATGGAATGGTATCCCTTTACGCTAGATTCCTGAAACCAGATGGGCAGACAGGGTAAAGCGAGGTGTACCCCAGGGGGGGTGGGCGCAGCAGTACGGCATGCGGGGAAGGAAGTGACCAACTGAGCCTGTCCTAGTACCGCTTTTTGGGCGATTATGGAGAAATGTGAGGATGTGAGATGATGGTGCCAAAACATAGGCCCGCAGATGAATTAGAGACGATAACCTGAACAGGGAAGGAGGGGCGGCGAGAGGGGATGGGTGGGGGGGTATTTGGGTGTATGGTGGGGGTCGTTCTAGTGGTTAAGGTTTGATGTTTCTTATGTTTTTCTGGAATTATTAAGTTGTAACACTGTGACTGTATGTCCTCCCATGAAACAAAATAAAGTTAAATGTGCACAAATAAAAAGAAAGGAATTGAAATTGTAAAGTGGGAATGGGCATTGTAATTGGAGGGAGGGGCGGAAGAGAAAGAGATGGACCCTTCCCAGAGGTAAAGGATATTAATTGGAGAATGGGGGGTCTCTTGTGGTGTGGGGCTAGGGTTTGCCTGAGGTGGTAAAGTGTTTGGGGCATGGCCTAGGAGAGGTGGCAAGACTGGGTAAGGTGGGGTTGCTACTGTCACAAGAGGAGGCGGAAGCAGAGGAGGCAGATGAAGATGTAGCAGGGCTTTGCCATTAGAGACAGGAATGTACTGGTGGAGAGGGTTCCTTTATTAGTGATGGTGGGACGAGCTGATGAGGCACATGGGCGACTGCAAGGCCTTTCATGCCTTAATTCAGGAGGAGCATGCAGTAGATGTAATACTGGAGTCTCTGAACAATTGCTTAAGCGAGCTTGGAGTTGGAGATGACATAGTGGTAACTCATTAGGCTGGGGCAGAGGTACGGGTCATGCCAGAAATAGATGAAAAGAGGATGCAGGTGTGGGGCTTGCAGGGTATGGAGGAGCAGCAGGACTAGGAGACAGTGGTGGCCCTGCAGCAGATGGCTCAGAAGGAAGATTCATACTTGCATAGGGGGCGGGACAGGCACAGTTTTTCAATGTCAAGTTTCACACAGGTAACGTGTATCCTGCCCTGTGACAGTGCTCTCCACATCATGTGTCTACTACGTAGGATGCTAGGATAAAAAGGAAGGGAAAAGATAGGAGTAGTCAGAGTTAAGGGAACTAATACAGAATCAATTTAACCCCTTAAGTGCTAAGGACGAGTATGCTCGTCCTTTCTCCTTAGACTTGATTAAAGCTCAGCAGTTAAGTTAATGGACCCAATTTCACTGAATCTTCTTTTTGGCCCATGATGGGACTTGATTGCAGAATTCTAAATTGCAGTGCAGTTATATTATTATTATTATTTTTTTTCCCGCGCATAACATGTTTTATTTTTTATTTATTTGTTTTGGTTTTAGAAACAAAACCTTTACTAAAAAGAAACAGTTTTCACAAGTGGCTTCAAAAAGAAAAGGCTATGTTAGGGCAAGCAAGAAAAGAAAAAGGAAAGTCATAAGGCTACAAGGGGGACCTGTCATAGCGAGGCGGCAGTCTTTCATGTTTACAGGTATCCTCCTTTTACGATAGAATAGTGCTTATTTTTATAACTTGCACTATTGTTGCAGTTAGCATGATCTCATGTCCAGCTACCAATCTGTCCCAAAAAACTCTATTAGGTCCTCCTCTTTGGCCACGAATCTTCTGAACAACAGCAGTCTAACTTCCCAAGTGCCTTCGCACTCCATTAATAAGTGTCTTAGGGATTGGTTACTAGGAGATTCGCAATGTCCGCAGAGTTTTTTTGCCTGGTCCCCTGGTTTCTTCTTATTATTGTCTATATGCAGAAATCCAAATAATGATATTCCACTTGTTCTGACCTATTTTCTGGTTTCAGCCACTGTATGCAAAACACTGCCATATAGTTTATTTATGTATACAAAGGGAGGAACAATGAATGCTCTTTTGATCAGAAAAGAATGTCAAATTGATAAGAAATCAGAATTGATGCGAAACAGTGAGCTTCTTCAAAAAGGGTGAGTTTGAGAGACATTTCGACCAGTCGTGGAGGGGAGTAAATGGAACAGTCACAGGGACACTGTGTGGGTGGACATAAATAGGTTAAGGACAACCAACAATAGGCATTTTTAAGTGTAGATAGGCAGTACGGCCTACTGTGTTAGGGATGTGACCATGATGTATGAAGTGCTAGAGTGGAGGCAGCGAAAGTGAGGGACTGAGGCAGGTTAGCAGCGAGGAGAAAAATCTTAGCTAGCAGGCATGTGAGAGATAGATTCAGAGGGTAACTCAGAGGCATGGAGGCAGGCTTTTAGTTTGGTGTTAAACACATAAGTGGTCAGTTTCTCGGATTTCCGGGGCACACAGTTTCATAGCATTTGAAAATAATTTTCACCTTCTTCTGAAGAATTCCAAGACCTTTTCTCTGCAACTAGTATTTTGTCTAGTTTGTCTCAAAATGTGGCCTCATTAAGTTACAGCCACTTAATCCAATCTCCTCCTTTCTCCAAAGAATGCTATTTCCTACCCAACAAATATTCTTTTTCATCATAAGAAGATGGCACACTGAGTACAAACCACTGAATATATTTTCATGCTTGATAGATAATAAAATTAAACCATAAATACCCTAAGTACTGTATTTTGAACTAAATCCTACCAAAACAGCCTTTGGTCAGGCAATTCAGAGTGGGACTGAATATGTTCACCCAGGCTTACACAGAAGCACTTAGTTCTAAGATGGCTGCCATTCAACGGTGTGGCCTTTTTCCTATTAAAATGTTTCCTCAGTTTCCTCACTTACCCCTTCAAAAGTAGATGCAAGCTCAAAAGATACAAATCTAATCACGTATGCCATGTCCCAATTTACAGTTATCTGACATCTCTGGGAATGTGTTACTGTGTGAGCTCTGGTGTTGATCTAGAGCCAGGAGCACAACATGCTAATTTGTTTCACAGAAGCTTGTGTGCTCACTCATTCTCGTTTTCTGCCTCTGCATCAGTGGCATAACACAAACTTTGGGGGTCTCCCTGTGAGCCATGCTGAGCCCCCCCCTAATTCCAAGCCCCCTCAACAAAGCATGGGACGTGCCACACTGTGGCCCGGCCTGGACCACCATGCATGTGCAATGTGCATGATGATCATGCTGCTACCGCTGCACAAGGTCAACGATGCATGTTTTTCAATCAAAGCATAAATATTTCACCTAGCATAGGAACAAGAGGGCGATGCCTGGCCACTGGCATCCAAATGTACCAGCCACCAGTGGCAGCGGACACATATTTTTATTGGAGAGCCGTAAATATTTATAAGTCTGCATGAGTGACAGAGTGTAGCCAGGGAGAACGAACCTACAAAAGAGGGTTCGTGGGTGGTTCTCCCACGAATGGGTTAAAATTGAGCATTAGGCAGCACAATTTCTGGGAAAAATATGGTAAAAAGCCAAACAGTTTGCAATCGGTTTTCTTTGGTACTCATGAAAAAATGCAATATATGCAAGTCACCAACAGTGCACATCAACATGTCCCAATGCACTTTCATGCCCATCGCCACAATGCGCGCTAGTATACAAAAACATATTGACACATGTTATGCCCGTACATTTCAATGCTGTCTGCACCAATATATGCGCGTATTCCCAAACACAAACCTACTCATTTCAGATTTGTACGTAATGCTAGTAATGATGCTATAGGAAAACATATCTGAGCTGGCTCTGTTAATATATGCCAGTACCCCCACATACAAACATACTCCTGTTGTCTTTGCCATTAAAAATGCCAAACCAGAATTAGAAAACATGTTGAAACTGGCTCAACGGTATGCCAGGCATATACATACATACAAATGTATGCCAGGCATATACTTACATACACTTATCATGTTTGCTTTATCATATACCACAGTAAGGAATGACTAGACTGGGTGGAACAAAATGCAATTTTAGACATGCAATAACACGTATCATGGTTGCTTGCTTTATTATAGATGCCTGGTATAAAATGTCAAGACACAGTAAGAAATGGCTAGACCGACTGCCTCAAAATGCCTGTCTAGCCAAGTAATAACACATATCATGCATGCTTTACCATGCTAAAATGGCCCCCAAAAAAGTAATGACACAGTCAGCAATGGCTTAACTGGCTGCACCAAAATGCCAGTCTAGCTACGCATTAACACACATCAAGTTGGCTTTGCCTAAAAAATGCCAGTAAAAAAATCCATGTCAAATAAGGAAATGTGAAGAATGCTGCAGCAGCTCGAGAATTGGTACCCAGCCAGCACACAGCATACCCTGCTAGGCTCTGCAGCAAGTTTCCTAGGTGGGAAGTGCCAGAGAGTCTTTGGACCAAACCAAGGACAAGGCCTGCAAAACTCTCCTCAGCCATGGGCCAATTCGCCTTAAAGAATGACATGAGCCCAGTGAAGAAGCTAGCAGGAGTGCATCGACAAGCATCTACCAATGTCTGCCTTTAAGGACATTTTTGAACCAATCGAGCCCCACTGAGACAATCATTCCTGACCCTAACCGCTGTGTAGGCCAGCTTGCAGTCTTCCATCAAGCTTTGCTCACCGGACTGCCTGCCGCCTGATACCTGCAGTTGTCTCCCATCTTGAACACTGTTGCAGAAGCTGCAAAGTGCCCTGAAACCAAATCGACCCTGTCGATCACCAAGGACTCCTACAGCACAGGGTACATTGTGGTTCTGTCCCACTGGGCCCTTCTCTGAAGTGTCCCTTGTGACGTTTTACGAGCCATTGGTCTCTTTGTATTGAAACCAAGTATCATAGAACTGTTATTATTTACTATCCCGACTACACCCCTGTTAGTATCCAGTATGCCTCCCTTTTCCTTCTCCTCTGAATTTCTTTACAGGGTGGGTTGTATTTTATAGTATTGCTAGAACTGTCTGTTGTGATAATAATAAAGTAGATATTTGTATACAACCTTGACTGGACAGTCCCTTTTATCATTGGATAATAATTGTATTTTCGGTGTGTTGCAACTAACCAATGATCCACAACCTTTCGTAGGTAATCCTGCCATTGCATCCATGTTACCAAAATTGGAAATGTAGATTTATAATCTGCTTGTGTTTGCAATCTGGTTGGATCCCTTCTGGTGTACTGGATGTGTGGGGCTGATTGATGGTTTATTCATCTCAGGACCACTCGTGCAACAGAAGTTGATTCATCACAGATCCCCTATAAGATTTGGTCTGCCCATCACTCTTGGTCTAGACCCAGAGTCATTGGTATGGCAATGCGTTATGACTGCTTTTCCATGGCCTGTGACCATGAGCTGCTGCGATGGAGTTGCAGGCTTCTCATCTTCAATCTGGCATGCAGAACACAAAGTATACACACCACCATAAGACTAAACAAACTCTGGTGACACAATACCATATTCATGTCCCTGGAAAGAAAATGTGACACTGTCAGATGGATATCCAACATGCGCTGGGGCTAGGGGAAAATCCTGCCCAGCTTCGAATCCCACACAAACCCCAGGAAGGTAAGCTTCTGAGCAGAGGTCAGTGAGGACTTGACGAAGATGACGGAAAACCCCACATTGAACCAAGTAGACACCAAGATGTTGATCGTACACAAAGCCTACTGGCTTTAGACAGACCGGTATACATGGATCCTCCTGATCTGTAATCCACTGGTCACAGCGCTCATCAGCTTAGTAAAAACTCTTAGCACTGCATTGAGGCCAGATGACTATGCCCGATACTGATAGTGGTGCCTACCAATCGAGAGCCTGAGGAATGTTCAGTAGATGCAGGTAGGCTTCCTTTAGGTCCATGGCACAGAACCATTCATTGCTTTGAACTGAGATCAGAATCTGTCCCTGTGTAATCATCTTGATACTCTCACTCGGGAGATGTAGGTTGAAGGATGAGGGATCCAGAATTGCTCACACGCCAGCCTGGTTCTTCTTGAGGACCGAGAAGATTCTCAAATAGAACCCTAGACTCTATCATTGGCGCGAACAGGTTCTATGGCTTGCATGTGGTGCAGCTTGCAGATCTCCTGTAATAAGGGACCGGAACCCATCTGTATCGAAGGAAGGGAGACAGGAAGGAGAAGAGGAAGAATGAGATGAAATCCCTTGGAGACTACTCAATGAATCCCCTGGAGACTACAGAATAATTCCAGGGATCCTGTGAGATGTTCAATGTTCAACCAGCTGCTTAGATGCAACGACAGCCTGCAGACGACAGGCGTGCAGTGGACCCAATCCTGTGTATCATTGCTTTTTCCCATCGGTGTGTGCAGTTCTGGCGTAGCTTGCAAAGAATACTTTGGAAGCAGGGCTTACTAAAGAAATCTAACTGAGACCCTACAATCTTAAAAAACTACCGTCCAGTAGCCAACTTGTGTTGGCCCACAAAAATCCTAGAAAAAGTGGTCTGTGTTCAGTTACAGTGCTTTGAAGATAGCAAGGGTCTCCTGGATGAATGCCAGTCGGGGTTTCGACCCAATCATGGGACTAAGACCACCTTACTGGTGGTCCAGCATGATCTACTGGAAGCTGCGGATAGGGGAGGATTCACAATATTGTTGATGTTTATGTTGGACCTTTCCTTTGCTTTCGATACGATTGATCATAATTCAGATTATTCTCCAATGTATTGGAAAAATTGGGAGAGCCTCGAAGGTAGTGGTGGACTGGTTTGGTTCCTTCCTGAATGATAGGACCCAACGGGTGACATTAGGAGGTTTCCTCTCAGAGCTACTATGGTTAAGGCGCGGAGACCCACAGGGCTCGGCACTCTCACCACTGATTTTGAACTTATATATTAACCCCCTATTTGACATATTGAGGAAGCATGGGCAAAGATTCCATTCCTATGCTGACGATACCCAGATTTACATGGAGACGGAGAATATAGCTGAGGCATTTGAAAAGATCGATCAGTGCATGCAAGAGATTAAAAGATGGATGGCATGTAACCAGTTACATCTTAACGCAGATAAAACTGAGGTAATATTGTTTGGACCAGGGAGTAAAATGAGGGGTGAAAAACAAAATACAACCCTGTGGGTGAAGAACTTCAGTTCTCGAGAAAAGTTAGAATCCTTGGATGTATATGGCAAGAAAACCTGGGCAGTGAAGCCCAGGTAGGGGCTAAAGTGAAGGCTGTGTACTACTCACTGTGCACGCTCAGGAATGTGCTACCCTTTGTGGCAACAGAAGATCATCCAGTGGTCGCAGGGTCCTTGACCAATTCCCATCTCGACTACTTTAATAGTCTTATGGCAGGGATCCCAGAAAAACAGATGATGAGACTCTAGAGGGCCCAGAATGTGGCAGTCAGGCTAATGGCCCACTTCGGGAAAATGGACCATGTCTTAGCTCCTCGTAGATCTCTTCACTGGCTCATGGTGGAGGATCGGGTTACGTTTAATGTGGCTTGCCTGATGTATAGACGTTTCTATGATCTTGCACCAAAATACCTGAGTGTCAGGATCCATCGCTATCAGCCAACCAGAGATCTCTGTTCTGGAGATAAAATTTTGATGTGTATACCCCGGGCTAAACGGGTCTCGAAGGGGGACAGGAGGTTCTCTGTGTTAGGCCCTAAACTGTGGAATCAGTTACCAGCTGTTATTCAATCATGTCCATCTTTAGATGGCTTCAGAAAGGTACTAAATACCTTCTTATTCAAATGAACCAAAGAGGTATAGTTCTTAGTAGATCTCTTACAGTCAAAGGTTGAATCTTAGTTACCATCTGCGCCCGAATGCTCAAAATAAAAATCAAAACATTGATGGCTTCCTTCTGTGGCCAATGGGGTAGCAGTGTCTGTTCCTTGACTTCCCCGTAAACCACCAAAGGACTTCTGACTGAAGGATCTGGTGAAGAAGAGCTGATGGAAGGGCCGCTGGCTAGTCTTGGAGAGGACTGCCAGGGATTTGGTTGTTTGGGTGGAAGTCTTGCACTTATGGAGTTCCTTATATTTGGAGGAGTGGAACAGATCTTGCCTGTCAACCAGGAGATCGATGATATGGTCCTGTACCTCCTGTGTTAACTTGGTAGCCTGCATTCAAGTGACCCTTTGCATGTCTCACCCACTGCCATTCCAGAACTAGCTGTATCGATATGATGAAGGGATGACTCAAGCAGATCCTGAGCCACCGTCTTAGCTTGCGCTGGACCTGACTTGAAGGCCGGTCGATTGTCTACTGGCAGGTATGGCAAGAAATGAGCCATCTCTCTCCAGACTCTTTGATGACCCGGTGTTAGTAGGGCATCACTATTGACTTGACTCAGGTGAAAAGAGACATAAGAGTAAACATTTTCCCCATAAGTCTCAAGGAACTTGTCCTCCTTGGTCAGCAGGTCTGAAGAGGACACTGTGGCACCGGAGCCTGAAGGTTTAGTGAACAACAGTCTTGATGCCACCACAGATGAGTGGGGCTGTGGTTGAGAGGCTATCCACAGCTTTTCCAATGGAACGGGGAGGTATCTGGCCTCCAACACTTTGTTTGTCAACTGAAGGGAGTGGTGCTTCTCCCAAAGCTTCAAAGCCTCAGTGAGGACATCTTTCTGCAATGGTAACACTGATCTATTTGAGGAGCAGAAGGCCAAAATCACTGAATGCGCACCAACCTCTGGCTGAGGCTATTCCGGCTGGGGTACACCCAGGAAGTCGGCCAAACATGTCATTCTTTCATGGAAAGCCTCGAAGGGGCGAGGGGCCACATTCTCTGTATCGGTATCGGAACCTGTGTCTTGTGTGTCCTGAACAATCTTGTCTTTAGTGGCAGGAGCTACCTCCCGTGGCTTCTGTGGGGGGAGCTGCAGTCTTTGGGGCCTCCAATGTTGGTGCATGATGAGGCGGCACTGCTGGCGGAGGCAGCGCTGGAGGCAGTGCTGGCGGCTGTGGTGGTGAGATCAGGCTCAGATAGCAGAGCCTGTGCCTGTGTGCTTAAAGGGGGCAGAGGCGGCAGGAGTGGAAGCTGTGCTGTTGGCGGGGCAGGAGTGGGAGGTGCTATTGTTTGTGGCATGAGCTCCCTTATCAGCCCCTTGAAATATTCTGCCATTGTCCATGATAGCCTGGAACTTATAAAAAAACCTGTCCAATTGTGCAGCTGTTGCAGAAGTCTAGGTTGTAGAAGTGGGTCACCATGGGGAGTGCAGGCATCCTATTGAGTGGTTCTGCAGAGACCCAGTACAGTTTGCTGAGACTGATAATCCCACAAGGATGAAGGCTCAGCAGGGTAGACTGGATAAGCCATGCTCTGCTGTGCTGGATTCGGTATCAGGTAATAATATCCCCATATATATGGTCGCCGTATATAATATCGCCGGGAAAAGGTTGTGGCGATATTATATGGGTGTACCTATATATGGGGACAGGGCAGCAAAAAATAAATAAATAAATAAATAAATAAATAAATAAATAAATAAATAAATAAATAAAATACAATTAAAAAAAAAAGGGTTTGGGAGTTGCCCGCATGTTCCATGCAATAATGTCCCCACAAAAAACGGCAATTTTTCGGCGACATTTTTGCATGGCGATATTATTGAGGGGACATTATTACATGGAAGCCTGGATTCCATGTGGTCATCGATACGAATGAATTCTGTGAGACCGTTGGTGGCAAAGCAATTGGAGAAATATGTCCCTTGGAGGTGGGTCTGGCAGCCAACTCACCCAGAGGCGAAGACCAGGGGGCCCATCCTGTTGCCTTACTCTTACTCAGTTGTAGCCCCAGAACCATAGATGAGCAGTCTTTTGCCCCAGATTTTTACCTCGCAGGGGGCTCCATCTTCTTGGGGTCCACCATTTTGGATTTTGAAGATTCTCACTTGCTCTCCGCCCTCTTAGGGCTGAGCGTGTTGGCTGCCTTGATAGGGACACGAGGACTAATTTCTGCCAGTGTGTGTAAGAGGATTCAATTCAGCACTACAGCTAAGTTAACGCCTAGTCTAGAATACTGAATGAAAACCCTTATTGATATATCTTTATGTCCAGTTCATGCGTTCTGGATGACTACCCCTATATAACACCCCTCTCTTGGAATCCCCCTGACCCCACTGAGCCAAGAGGTAGTTCTGTTTTGCAAGTTTAAAAGGTTTATTTGATAATTTAAAATATATATATAGATATCACACTTTATAATAAATTAATAATTGAATATCACACTTAATCTAATATGATAAATATTAACAACGGAGAATCTGGCACTAACACGCTTCTTGATAATCACTAAGGAGTTGACATGAAATGGATAAGGTAGCAACAATACTTTTATGGTTTCAAATGGAGGCAATGTGGAATGAAATGCAGTACAGAAAATAACTTGATAGGATTTCAGCAAAGACAATGTAATCACTTTCTTGTACAATTCACCCCCCCCCTTTTATGCAATGCAAGGAAATGGGAGGAAAGCACACAGTTCTCAGAAATGCAATCAATGTAATTCAGTTCAATCCCCAGCAAGCTTAAAGAAAACAGATAGGAGTTTTGAAAACACAGGCCCAAATTGCTTTGATATGTGCTGGCAATGAATTAAAAAATATGCTAAAATGCTTTTAATTCCCTTTCAGAGGTTCAGGGTGAGTGGTATCTAGTTAATATTAGTCCAGGCTCACACTAGCAATGAGGCAGGGATAGTTAGCAGGTTAAACGAATTTCTGGCAAATGGAAGGCAAGCAGCAGCAGTTTTTACATGTGAAGAAATTTGCAAATCGCGGTAAAATTCGCGAATGCGTGTTCCGCGATTGCGGTAAAACTATAAGGGGTAGGAATGCGGTTCTAGGTTCGTAGGAAAGCCACGATTCTAACCTTTCAGATGAAAGTTATTGCAAGTCTCTAGCACAAACGGTTGCGGAGATATGAGCGATTTTGTGAAGGTCGTTTTTCAGATTTGAAATTTTAAAGTTCAAAAAGACAAGTGCAGCTTGCAACTAGAAAATGACAGGTAACAGCTTTGCAAATGACAGGTGACAGCTAGGAGGCAGTTCTACTTAGATTAAATAGATTGAATTATATGATTTTAACTAAGAGAGGTGTTCTGAGTTTTGCTGAGTACTCACAAGAGATTTTGAACCGGAAAGCGACTTGGTCACGGACTTCAGTCTGGTCAGGTCTTCCCGGGTTCTGCTCACAGCGCCTGGCCTCTGGAACTGCTCACAGCATCGGGGTCAGCACTCTGGATACAATGGCCTGGTCTCTGCTAGGCACCGGTTCTCTGGGTCGGGTCCTGCCTTCTCTTTGGATATTTCTGTCACCGGGTTCTTGCAAAAGTTCTTGGCAAAATTCAGACGGCTCGCCCGGCTGTCTGAAGAGTTCAGTTGCAAAAATATTTTGAGGCCTGCTGACAAATACTCTTGCTGGCAGAGGCCTTTTTGGTTAAGGTTCTGAAGTCTCTGTTTATCTTGGAGTCTAAGTGTTGGCTCTTTGAAGATTGATGGAGGTAAGTATGGATTTTTCCGGCAGAGCGTCCCGCTGCAGATGGAATTGAAGGTCCCTATCTGTCCTGTCTGTCTGCTTTTATGTGTTTAGAATGTGGGTGTGTTCTAGCATCACTGACCCTACCTCTCTCTCAGCTTCTAATTGGTCAAACTTCCATTTATCATTTGATTGGGGAATGAACTGTGAGTCAGAGGGATGTCATTTTATGGCTTGCAGATAGGACACTCCTCTGTCAGATTGCACACATTCTATATTTGATAATAAAAGACATATTCCACAGTTACACAGTTGCTTGAAATTACATATACATGGTGTGGCTGAATTTAGCCATGTCTCTGTCCAAATCTGCTGTTTCTAAGAGCTTGCATTCAGAAATGGCACATAATTGACTTTTTAACTGATTTTTCACTTTCTGACATTGACCCAACTTTACATACATGTGTGCAGGGAGTATGGACATTAACTGATGAAGTTTCAGATTTTTAACATGCATACATTTAGAGTAATATCCACTTTTCCGCTAAAACCCCCCTGAACACGCCACCGGGTCGAAAAACCTCTTAAAATGTGGGCAGAAAAATCACAAGAATTATGGTATCATTTATAAAATTTTCACATGTCCGCTCTATGAATGATCCATCTTTTTAAAGTTATGTTCTGGCTCCAAAGGGGTGTGGTTTCCTCTCAGCACAAGGTAGAAATACTGGTTTATCCAGTTCTGCCAAGCCAGCTTGCTCTCACAGGCAGTGCCCCTCCCCTTTCCTCAGGAGGAAGCCACTTTTTACGACCATTTACGACTCCTGCCAATAAAACCTTTGCATGAGTCAAGACAGGCTTTGTTCAGAGCTCCTGTAGAGCACAGGTAATTCAATTATCAGATAGATGGCATATCCTTAGTGTGAGCAGCAAAAGGGCAGCTAGGCCTGGGAACACAGCTGTGACTCAAGTTTCACTCCTGATGGGGGTAGTTGCCAGGCAGAATTCAGTTCCTTAAGCCAGGTTTCAGATAAAATGTCACTTTTTGTTCCCCAGTTCCTGCATTCAAATAAAACTAAACATTTTTACATATGCAGCTAGAATGCTGATTCTAAGTGCAAAACTATGACATTTCAACAGTTACAAAGGCATGTGACACCAAACATAGGTCACTCATTTAATCTAAACATTTTCGATTTTAGTGTCTTTAAATCCAGTGCAACTTAAACTGCTGACTCCATAGCTCAGCCAGTTTTGTTATAAGCATTGTTCTGGGCTCTTCATTTCCCAGATTTTGTAGGCACACAAAACTCCATTCTACCAAATGTCTGCTGGTGTTCAGTGAATATTTTGCACATATTGCAATGTTTGAAATAGGCACTTTGGCTTGCCTTCAGAGAAACACAGGGTGGTTTTAAACTGCCGGCTTTTGGATAGTGGTGAGTACTGGTACTGCACCCATTTTTGGGATTTAAGAAAATGAATTCCCCACAATTCTAGGTTGCATTTGGCAATCAGCATTGCCATTCCCAATGGTTTCAGACTACTGTGCGGGTAGTCCAATGGTGGTTTTAAAGCGCTTTGAAGCTAACCGGCGCTACTGTTTTTCCTTTGGCAACCCATTTCCCTCATGGCAACCCGGCCTTTCATTCTCGCACTGGTGGGTGGCAAGTGAGGCAACCATTTTGGTGTGCGCACAAACTGCGCAGCTTTCCTGGATTTCGGCGCACATGTGGGTTTTCCGCCATCTTGAATTTTCTAAGCCCACAGCACCAAATGTTGTGGCATGATAGCTTAAACGTGGGTCAGGACACCCAACAAGCCCCCCCACGTGACTGCACTTTGAATTTGAGTCGATGGGGAGTCGCGTGCCCAAGGGTTTTGACCCACGCACCGGTCTGTCCGCATAATCTTCTTCCTACTCTGTAGATGGCATAGTTCAGCATCTTCTTCTCCATCCGGTACTGATCGATCAGTTCTCCTCGCCGGTCCTGATGGGCGGTCCACTGGGCCCATTAGATCTTCGTTCCCGGTCTCCGTATCATCCTCCTTGGCCCGTCTTCAGGTTTTCTTTCTCCTAGGACGACAAAGGAAGAGCGGCAATACCTACTCATAGACTTTTTCCACCACTGTTGAGATAGTGGGGCAGCATATGCATTTCATCATCACGAAACATTACATTCTTATTTTGAAAAAATAAAAACAGTATAACTAAGAGACAGTTTCATGCAAATCACAATATTTTAGAGACTAGATGTGGTATGTTTTATGGTTGGAACTGAATTAGTCTGAGACAGTACCCGCTAGGATTCCAGAGGATTCCTCCAGTTGTTGCAGAGTGTGCCTGGGATGGCAACATTTCAACTGGTTTATGTGGACCCACTTGTCTTCCCCCTCTGCCGAACCGCCTTTGGGGATGTGGATTTTGTAGGCCACAGGTGAGATCTTGTCGATGATCTCAAAGGGTCCTTTCCATGTAGGCAAAAATTTGCGCTGCTTGGCCTGGTTCCTTTGGAAGTTGTATAGATAGACCCGGTCCCCCACCTGATATTCCTTCCTGGAAGTTTTCAGGTCATAGTGGGTCTTCATGCTATCAGCTGATCTTTCTAGATTCCGCTGAGCATAAGCAAAAGCATGTTGGAGGTGTTTCCTTAAATTCTCCACATACTCATGAGTAGTGGAGGCATTTATCAGTGTCTGCTCTTGGGTCCTATAGAGCAAATGCTGAGGAAGCACCATCTTGCGCCCAGTCATCAACTCAAATGGTGACATTTTGGTTGCAGATGAAGGGGTAGATCTGATGGCCATTAGGACCAGAGGTAATCGGATATCCCAACTTGGCCCAGAATCTGCCACAAACTTCTTTAATATGCTCACAATGGTTCGGTTATATCTCTCTACTGCCCCAGAAGAAGCTGGCCGATAAGCAATATGCAACTTCCTTTTGACCCCCAGTATCTCCCACATCTTTGTCATTACTTCACTGGTGAAGTGGCTACCTCTGTCTGACTCAATCCTTTGAGGTAGACCAAAACGGGAAAAGATGTGGTTAATCATCAAGGCAGCTGCAGTTTCTGCCTTGCAGTTTGGGGCTGGGAGACATTCCACCCACTTGGTAAACAAGCATGTCACAGTCAACATGTACTTATTCCCCCTAGCCGAGCGAATCACAGGGCCTACAAAGTCGATTTGTAAATCTGACCATGGCAGTGTCATCCCCCGCTTTTGTAAAGGTGCCCGGTGTGTGAGGGATGTCAGCTGAAATTGTGCACACACAAGACAACCCTTCAAATATTGGTTGAGGTCCTGGCCCATGTGTGGCCAGTATGCAACCTCTCTTAAGATTTCCAGTGTTGTGTGAAACCCCCTATGACCGGCGGTGGCCGCATCATGGGCGTGACTTAACATCAGGCTTCGGAATGAGGTAGGAACCACCCACTGATCGTGGCCAGCTTTGGATTTCCTTACCAGCAAACAGTCTCGGATCCGGAACATTTTTGGACATTTCATCAACACTCTTAGGTCCTCTTTCCCAATGTATTCGGTATCCGTCAGGGGAAAGTTCTCAGGGTCCTCAAGGTGCTGGTAAAATTTACCAATAATTGGATCCCCCTTCTGAGCGGTAATCAAATCAGCATCAGGGGTCTCCTTACTCCATTGTGCAATTGAAAGGTCGTTGTGAGCATTTGTCTGGGACCTAGTGATGGCAGTGACCTGGATTTCCCCCAACAGGGACTCAATCTCAATTAGATCCCCTTGGATGGCTCCGGTTTTGGCCAGCTGATCAGCTAAGTCATTTCCAGTTTTGTCTGGTCCCTCTACTTTGGAATGACCCTTAATCTTCTTCCAATAGATGGTCATCCCATTCGATGTGACCAGATCATCAATGTTTTGGATCAACTTCCCAAGTTTCAAGGGTTTGTTGTTAGCACATAACATGCCTCTGGTTTTCCAATTAACCAGGTGCTCCACGAACCCGTTCCGTACATAATCCGAATCTGTGATTATGACCAGTTCGTGGAGTTGATGCTGGACAGCAGTGAGGATGGCCTGATGCACAGCCATCAATTCTGCCACCTGACTACTTCGGGGACCAATTTTGTATCCAGCGGAGGGTTCTGGGGACTCATTCACCCATGCATTCCCTACGCCAGCCACCAGTTCTTTCTCCCCGTCGTTGTCAACATGGTAAGAGCATCCATCCACATAGACAGTGGGCATTCCCTCACACTTGTCTTCTTCAAAGACTTTGTGTGGGGAATTAAGGTATGCCTCCATGTTGTCCTTTATTTTTAGACTTTCGTCCTCGAGACAGTTTTCTCTGGCACAATCATGCAAGTCACCCAGACCTTGCGCGAGGTGACTCTTCTTGTTTTGGCCATATCTGACCTCCACAGGAAAGCCTTGCATTGACAGAATCCAGGAAGTAATTCGGGAATTACTCACATTTCCGGCCCGGATTCTGTCACTTTGGAGATATTGCAGAGGCTGGTGTGGAGTCTCCACTATGATGTGTTCCCCCTGGATAAACGGGCGGTAATTCTTCAATGCCCACACCGTTGCCAGGAGTGCCTTCTCACAATCGTTGAATTTTTCCTCCACAGAGGATAAAGTTTTGCTCGCATAGGAGATTACTTTATTGACCTTGTCATGCTTTTGATATAATACTGCCGTCAAGCACGTATTAGAGAACCCTGTCTCCAGGAAGAACTCCTTGTTTCTGACCGGGTAAGCTAGGCAAGGCGCTTGTGAGAGGCTTCTTTTGAGTTGTTTTACTGCCTCGGCTTGTTCTGGACCCCATTCCCACTTGACCCCCCCCTTCAGGAGGTGAATCAGGGGTCTGGTGATCTCTGCGTAGCCCTCAATGAACTTTCTGCTGTAATTAGTCAGTCCAAGGAGGCTCCTTAGTTCCCGCAGCGTTGTGGGGTCTTTCAGTTTCTGAAGTGCTTCCACTTTCTTTTCCTGGGGACAAAGACCCTGAGGAGTAATCTCATGCCCCAAGAAGTT
Source organism: Ambystoma mexicanum (assembly GCF_040938575.1). Taxonomy (NCBI): domain Eukaryota; kingdom Metazoa; phylum Chordata; class Amphibia; order Caudata; family Ambystomatidae; genus Ambystoma; species Ambystoma mexicanum. The sequence continues at coordinate 210,904,486 of NC_090922.1, read as the reverse complement.
AACACGGGTTTTACACCACTGTGCTTTCTGAAAGGAAAGTTTTGCTCCGGCGGCCCTCAACTGTGTCAGAACATAACGGATCTCCGCTATGTGTTCCTCAACAGTTGAGCTTTTGATGAGGACATCATCTACATAAGCCAGGTTACCCCTTGCACCCAAGTCGGGCATGGCCTTGTGTAGAAAAATGTTGAATTCATTGCCGGAGTTGAGGTATCCGAAGGGAGTCCGGGTCCATGTGTACTGCTGGCCCCCAAAGGTAAAAGCCAGCTTGTATTGGTCCTCCCTACTGACAGGCACAGTCCAGTATCCATTGGTCAGGTCTATTGCAGTGAATACCTGTGACCCCTGGATCTGGGCCAGCCCTTGGTCAATGTAGGGCAGAGGCCATCGGGAAGTATGGACCCGTTTGTTGAGCTCCCTGAGGTCGGCGCAGAGTCTCCACTGGCCGTTTGGCTTCAATATCCCCAGCACCGGATTATTGAAGGTGCTGTGGACTGGATGGATTATTCCCCGGGACTCAAGGTTCTTAATTATTTCAGTAAGGGACTCCATTGATGCGAGAGGCAAGCGATATTGCTTCACAAACACAGGAGTCATGCCAGGGTCCGTGGGGATTGTTGTTGTGTGGATGTCAGTGCGACCACAGTCATATGAGTCTACCGCAAAGAGATCTTGGAAATCCAAGAAAACTTGTTTCAACTTTTGCTTTTGTTCCAGAGTCACACAGGCATCAGCTAGGTTGACTCTCTCTTCCACCATCTGCCTGAAGCCTGGAAAGACTTCTGGTTTGGCTATCTCCGCGGCCTCCTCCAGCTGGGTGGAGAAGTCCCTGGTCAGAGTGCTGATTTGGACCGGAGGCTTCAGGTGGGAAAGGCAGCCCTCATGGACCTGGAAAATCACCTCATCCCTCCTGAAGTCACACGTCACATCTTCCTTACCATAAGGGCAGGAAGTGTACACCAGGAAGTTCCCCCCATGCCGGGTAAAAATCCTGTCTGGTGTTGTATTGTCCTCACTGTCACTGTCAAAACAGTCCTTGGGGATTGGTCCTAACAGTTCATTTACTAAGTCGATGGAAAAATGTCGGTCATCAACCGCCATTCCAATAATGGTGCCTGCGGCTAGAGTAATACTCTTTAAGTCGCTGTTGTCCACCTCTATTAGAATGGTGTCATGTTCTATGTTGACTAATGGAGTTGGGTTTACCCCTAACCCTTGCAGTTGGAGAGAAGCATTTAGATGTATGTAAGCATCAGGGTTTTGCAAATATTGTCCTCTTTTAACTTTCACTTCCAGGGAGAATTGTCGGGTCCTTTCTGGGATGGTGACTTCCTCTTTAACCTGAATTTCAACTGCATAAGGTAGCAATTGAGCTGACCTAAATGCTTTTTCTGGATCATCAAAGCCCATGGGATTATCCGCTAATCGGGACCAAGCTTTGAAGTTTATTAGATCCAAACTAATGGCAAAGCGATTGAGAATGTCACTGCCTAAGTAAAAGGCGGCAGGGACGTCTCGCACGACCCAACAATTGTGGACTATGCTCTTGTTGCCAATGGAGATTTTGAGCATACACCTGCTTGGCAGGAGATGTTTGGAATTAGGTGCCTCCAGGTCCATTTCCCATTTGTCTATCAGCTTGAAGGTGGGAATGGCTGGATCTTTTGGGAGTTGGCGAAACATGGCTTCGCTGATGAAGCTCTTACCGTTGTTCACACACACTCGAGCGAGAACAGAGTCCTTCCCATCATTTAACTGAACAGGGATGAACAACTGCTCTCCAATTTGCTGAATATCAGCCAGGCTCCGAGCTGATTTCACATCTTTCTGGACTATAGGAGTGGGAGTTTCAGATTGTGGATTGGTATAGAATTTCAGAGTGTTTCCTTCCAGCGTGGAGTGCCACTTTAGACTGGAAGGAAGGTTGATTTTCAGAAATAGAGAGGACCCTCCACCACCAGTCTCTTGTCCTACTGCTATTACTGTCACGTCTGGAATTTGGCTATTCTGGAAGTGAAATTCTACTTGGTCAGATTTTTGTTCAACCATGTGGCAGGTGCCGTTTAAACTAACATGGTTAACACGCTGTTTTAATTTTATTGGTCGGCTAGTCTGGGTCCAGAGGACCTCGTTTACACAATCTATTAGGGGTGACAACCTTCTCAGGAGGTCATTCCCTAGTAAACAAGGGGTGCCCTCTGGGGTCACAACTATGACCGGGTGTTTCAACTTGTGTCGCCCGATCTTAATGTCCAAGTCTGCAGTCCCCTCAACGGGAATTTCCTTCCCGTCAAAGTTCTGCAGTTGTCCAGGAAGAGAGGTGAGAGGAATTTGGTAATCCTCTCCCCTTCCTGCATTCAGTTCATCAAAGGCCCTTCTGGACAGAAGGGTAGCTTGAGATCCAGTGTCCACCAGTGCCGAGATTGTACCCTGCCCCTGTACTTGTACCGGGGCATAATATCTTCCCTCCTTCTCCTCAAGGGGGCACAGATAATGTACATTTTTGGACAACTGGTGGGCTAACTTTCTGGTTTTGGACATCGCGAGAGAAGAATTTTGGGCAGAATTCTGTGGAGAGCCTTGGGAATCTGAAAGAAAAAGTTGGCAACTGGAGATCAGAGCCATTGTGGGTTCCCCTGGCTCCGGTTCCGGGCCGCCCCCCCCTTTTTGGAGGCAGTCACCAGGATGGGTTTGAACCAGGGGATTTTCTTGCTGTTGGTTCTGGGATGAGATGGTGGGCGGCGGTAGCTCAGTCTCCACATCTCCCCAGTCTGGATTTGCATCCCTAGGGACCCATTTTTCTTTGGGAGGAGTTCCCCCCTCTCTGAAGGAGAAGATCCTTTTCCCAGGATCCTCTGAGGATCCCTCTCCCTCAAATTGGAAGACCTGTACCTCCTCCTCAAACTGAGTCTGTTTGGGTCTTTTGTTTCTCCCACCCCCCCTCTGCTCCTTAGGGGGCAGACTTTCAGGGGCAAGAGATTTCGTTTCCGGTTCCTGGGTTTCCAGGGGCTGTTTACAAGTGAGGAAGGAAGCTTCCTCCAAGGCTTTACACCCCCCTTCCCTTTGTGCCTCCTCCCTGGGAACCGGTGTGTTATCGGGGTGCTGCCCCCGTCATTGTTCTGGAGCACCAGGTCCAGAGTTGGGTGCGTTCTGCGCCGGCACACCCATCTGAGGGTTCTGCTGAGCCCTCAGTATGTGACCCAGGTCCCGCGCCATGTTTTGAACCTGGCGCTCTAACTGGGAAACCCGCTCAGGCTGATACGGGGCCCTGTTTTCTCCCCTGGGCTGATCCCGGGAAGGGTAGCTGTCCCTCCTCTGGTAATACCCCGGGTTGGGAAGATTTGGGTACCCCTCCACCCTTGGCCTCCCCTCTCCCGGATTCAGTGGTCTGGGCTCAGGGAATTGGGGAAAGAAGGATGGATGGTTTTGGGGCTGAAAGTCGGGTGGATATCTGGGAAAAAGTTCTGCCCAGGGTTTGGTAAATTTCTGTCCTCCTGTGGGAAGCTTGGAGGGAAGTTCCCTGGGTTAGGTGCTTGGCTGGATCCCCCCCCTTGGGCTGGAGGAGTCCACACATAACCCAGGATGGGTCGATTTCCCTTGTAACGGGGACTTACATAATCAGGAGAGCGAGGGACCCCATTTGTGGGGCTGCCTCCTTGGCTCCCTGTCTGTGACTGACCCGAGGACCTCCTGGGCCTAGCATTATTAGGTGCAGGCAGGTTTTTAGGCCCCCCCATCTCCAAATCCAAAACGGGGGTGACCTTTACCTCTGCCACCTTGGCGGCAGCAGGGGTGCTGTTGGCTTTGGGGTTTTTCTGGGCATTACTTTTGCTATCTATCGGTTTCTGCACCTCATAGATCCGGGTAGCCTGTTCAATGACCCAGTCTAAAGATCTTTTCTCGTGAAAATCCCTCACGAGCTGGGTCATGATATATTTGGGCAAGGCATGGAAAAACGTATTAATAAATTCCCTGCTATCCGTGCGCACCCTTCTTGTGGTCTGTGCAAAAGCACGCTTTAACTCCTGCACAAATTCTTGTGGGGCCTGATCCTCCCCACATTGCAAATTGTAGGCTGCCTTGCGAGCCTCTTGAGGATTTCTGTGAACAGAAAAATGTTTCAAGATGGCCGCCTTATAGGTGGACCATCTTAAATGATTTTGGTCCTCCAGCCCCGCAAAGAAACTGGAGTATTCCGGGGAGAAGGTCCACTTTACATATTGAATACAGCTTTGGCTGTCCTTCAAATGGAAAGTCTCCATCATTTGTTCAAACAACTCTAAGTGCTCCCAAACAGAATACTTAGCGTTCTTATGGTAAGGCGTGATGACGCTCCTGATCGCCTTAATCTGCTTTAAGGGGTCCTTAAGCAAGGCCCTTTTTGCCTTATTGGCCTTTTTGGTTCGGGTAACCCTTGTCCATTCATCCTCGGACTCAGAGGCACTGCTCCCAGAGGTTCCCGTCTGTTCTTCCAGGTTTTCCCGGATTCTGCGAGCCTGGGAATGGCTGGCAGAATGTGGGGACCTGGTCTCCTGTGTCCTGCGTAGTTCAGAGGAGTCTTCAGATTCCTCCTTGCTGCCAGGATTTGATGGGTACCCCCTCCACTGACCTAACTGGGCAGAGGTTTTCAGGATGCCCTTAATGGGCCTACTCTCCTGGGGTTCCCCATCGAACTGTACTGTACTTGGGTGCCCATACCCGGATGCCCACCCCTCCATTCCTGAGTGGTACTGGCCTATGAGCCCCATACTCTTAGCTGGATAGTAATCTGCCATCCCTGCAGCCCTGTGCTCATGTGCGCCAGGGGACATGGGGGTGGCAGAATCCAGGGACTGAGAGGTATGAGGGCCTCTGGTACTAGTGCTCCTGAGGTTATGCTCCGGAGTTTCCCTTTCCCAGCGAACCTCATCTCTATCCGCCCCTGCTCCCTGTTGCAATGCAAGAGCCTGCATTTGTGCTTTCAGTTCCTCTGTTAAGGCCTTACTCGACTCTATCAGTCTCTCCTGCATCGCTACCTGTTGTTGGAGCCTATCATTGTGTTGGCAGAGAGCCTCATTCTCTCTCTGTGCTTCCTGATTGGTCCTGGAGTACTGGGCCAGTCTTTGCTGCAGGAGGGTTACCTCCTGGGCAATGTCCCTATTGGCCTGCTCCTTTCTTGCCAAAGCCTCTTCCACCCTCCTGGTGTGCTCTAACAAGTTCTGATTTTCTTTTTGGAGGTCACCCAGCCCCTGGAGGGACAGGTGATTTTCTTCCATTTTCCTTTTTAAATGGCAGACTTCCTGGCCTATGGCGTCTCTTTCCTGACTAAGAGCCTGCATTTGTGCCGCCAGGTCGTCCCTCTGCCTTTGGAAGGCACCAGCATTCTGGCGCTCCTGATCAAACTCTGCCTGGGTATCCAGGTCTTTCAGAATTAGTTTGTTGCTCTCTGCCTTCACTCTATCTAGGTGGCCTTGCAGGGTGACTACCTGCTCAGCACATACCCTGTTGAAGTCCAGTTGTTGCTCTAGCTTTTTCTGGTTTTGCAGTAGGGAGTCCAAACCTTCTTGGTATTCCTTCTGCAAGGCCAGAAATCTGGTATCCTGTTCTACCTATTCCTGTTGCAGCACATCCATATCCTTCTTTATTTTAATGATGTGCTGCCTACTATCATCTTCTGACTCCTGGCTCCTCTGCAGCCTCTGCTCAGAAGAGACCAGGTCAGATTGGACCTTCTCTAACGCCATCTGTTGCCTATTTGCCAGATTTTGGCTTTCAGCACATCTATCCTGCATGTCTCCCATATATAGGTACAGGTATGCCGCTATCCTAACAATCTTGTCGTGTTCATCTTTGGCCTTAGGAGCCATATATAGTTCACTCAGGGCTACATGTAATGGACCCTGATCTCTCCATAAGTCTGACCCTGTTTCAGTGACCTGTTGCGTGATGGCCTGCAACCAGACTGTTTGGGCCTGGTGAGTCCACTCACCTCTCACAAATAACTTATGTAAGAAGTGCTCTCTGGCTATTTTCATGTCTACTAAGGTCGTCATTCTAGAGATTGGTCTTTGTCCTGACTTACAGAAGTTAGTATTTTATTTTTGCAGAACAGAACTTTTCTTGGAGTGTCCCTTTTGAGGAATGCTTCACAGCGTAAGGCAGCGTGGTGATCCGACTGGATGTATGTATCCCGTCAGTTAGCACACTGTATTAAGCTGCACAAGTGGTATTCTAACCCAAACGTCCGGCCCGAGCCCCCAATTTGTAAGAGGATTCAATTCAGCACTACAGCTAAGTTAACGCCTAGTCTAGAATACTGAATGAAAACCCTTATTGATATATCTTTATGTCCAGTTCATGCGTTCTGGATGACTACCCCTATATAACACCCCTCTCTTGGAATCCCCCTGACCCCACTGAGCCAAGAGGTAGTTCTGTTTTGCAAGTTTAAAAGGTTTATTTGATAATTTAAAATATATATATAGATATCACACTTTATAATAAATTAATAATTGAATATCACACTTAATCTAATATGATAAATATTAACAACGGAGAATCTGGCACTAACACGCTTCTTGATAATCACTAAGGAGTTGACATGAAATGGATAAGGTAGCAACAATACTTTTATGGTTTCAAATGGAGGCAATGTGGAATGAAATGCAGTACAGAAAATAACTTGATAGGATTTCAGCAAAGACAATGTAATCACTTTCTTGTACAATTCACCCCCCCCCTTTTATGCAATGCAAGGAAATGGGAGGAAAGCACACAGTTCTCAGAAATGCAATCAATGTAATTCAGTTCAATCCCCAGCAAGCTTAAAGAAAACAGATAGGAGTTTTGAAAACACAGGCCCAAATTGCTTTGATATGTGCTGGCAATGAATTAAAAAATATGCTAAAATGCTTTTAATTCCCTTTCAGAGGTTCAGGGTGAGTGGTATCTAGTTAATATTAGTCCAGGCTCACACTAGCAATGAGGCAGGGATAGTTAGCAGGTTAAACGAATTTCTGGCAAATGGAAGGCAAGCAGCAGCAGTTTTTACATGTGAAGAAATTTGCAAATCGCGGTAAAATTCGCGAATGCGTGTTCCGCGATTGCGGTAAAACTATAAGGGGTAGGAATGCGGTTCTAGGTTCGTAGGAAAGCCACGATTCTAACCTTTCAGATGAAAGTTATTGCAAGTCTCTAGCACAAACGGTTGCGGAGATATGAGCGATTTTGTGAAGGTCGTTTTTCAGATTTGAAATTTTAAAGTTCAAAAAGACAAGTGCAGCTTGCAACTAGAAAATGACAGGTAACAGCTTTGCAAATGACAGGTGACAGCTAGGAGGCAGTTCTACTTAGATTAAATAGATTGAATTATATGATTTTAACTAAGAGAGGTGTTCTGAGTTTTGCTGAGTACTCACAAGAGATTTTGAACCGGAAAGCGACTTGGTCACGGACTTCAGTCTGGTCAGGTCTTCCCGGGTTCTGCTCACAGCGCCTGGCCTCTGGAACTGCTCACAGCATCGGGGTCAGCACTCTGGATACAATGGCCTGGTCTCTGCTAGGCACCGGTTCTCTGGGTTGGGTCCTGCCTTCTCTTTGGATATTTCTGTCACCGGGTTCTTGCAAAAGTTCTTGGCAAAATTCAGACGGCTCGCCCGGCTGTCTGAAGAGTTCAGTTGCAAAAATATTTTGAGGCCTGCTGACAAATACTCTTGCTGGCAGTGGCCTTTTTGGTTAAGTTTCTGAAGTCTCTGTTTATCTTGGAGTCTAAGTGTTGGCTCTTTGAAGATTGATGGAGGTAAGTATGGATTTTTCCGGCAGAGCGTCCCGCTGCAGATGGAATTGAAGGTCCCTATCTGTCCTGTCTGTCTGCTTTTATGTGTTTAGAATGTGGGTGTGTTCTAGCATCACTGACCCTACCTCTCTCTCAGCTTCTAATTGGTCAAACTTCCATTTATCATTTGATTGGGGAATGAACTGTGAGTCAGAGGGATGTCATTTTATGGCTTGCAGATAGGACACTCCTCTGTCAGATTGCACACATTCTATATTTGATAATAAAAGACATATTTCACAGTTACACAGTTGCTTGAAATTACATATACATGGTGTGGCTGAATTTAGCCATGTCTCTGTCCAAATCTGCTGTTTCTAAGAGCTTGCATTCAGAAATGGCACATAATTGACTTTTTAACTGATTTTTCACTTTCTGACATTGACCCAACTTTACATACATGTGTGCAGGGAGTATGGACATTAACTGATGAAGTTTCAGATTTTTAACATGCATACATTTAGAGTAATATCCACTTTTCCGCTAAAACCCCCCTGAACACGCCACCGGGTCGAAAAACCTCTTAAAATGTGGGCAGAAAAATCACAAGAATTATGGTATCATTTATAAAATTTTCACATGTCCGCTCTATGAATGATCCATCTTTTTAAAGTTATGTTCTGGCTCCAAAGGGGTGTGGTTTCCTCTCAGCACAAGGTAGAAATACTGGTTTATCCAGTTCTGCCAAGCCAGCTTGCTCTCACAGGCAGTGCCCCTCCCCTTTCCTCAGGAGGAAGCCGCTTTTTACGACCATTTACGACTCCTGCCAATAAAACCTTTGCATGAGTCAAGACAGGCTTTGTTCAGAGCTCCTGTAGAGCACAGGTAATTCAATTATCAGATAGATGGCATATCCTTAGTGTGAGCAGCAAAAGGGCAGCTAGGCCTGGGAACACAGCTGTGACTCAAGTTTCACTCCTGATGGGGGTAGTTGCCAGGCAGAATTCAGTTCCTTAAGCCAGGTTTCAGATAAAATGTCACTTTTTGTTCCCCAGTTCCTGCATTCAAATAAAACTAAACATTTTTACATATGCAGCTAGAATGCTGATTCTAAGTGCAAAACTATGACATTTCAACAGTTACAAAGGCATGTGACACCAAACATAGGTCACTCATTTAATCTAAACATTTTCGATTTTAGTGTCTTTAAATCCAGTGCAACTTAAACTGCTGACTCCATAGCTCAGCCAGTTTTGTTATAAGCATTGTTCTGGGCTCTTCATTTCCCAGATTTTGTAGGCACACAAAACTCCATTCTACCAAATGTCTGCTGGTGTTCAGTGAATATTTTGCACATATTGCAATGTTTGAAATAGGCACTTTGGCTTGCCTTCAGAGAAACACAGGGTGGTTTTAAACTGCCGGCTTTTGGATAGTGGTGAGTACTGGTACTGCACCCATTTTTGGGATTTAAGAAAATGAATTCCCCACAATTCTAGGTTGCATTTGGCAATCAGCATTGCCATTCCCAATGGTTTCAGACTACTGTGCAGGTAGTCCAATGGTGGTTTTAAAGCGCTTTGAAGCTAACCGGCGCTACTGTTTTTCCTTTGGCAACCCATTTCCCTCATGGCAACCCGGCCTTTCATTCTCGCACTGGTGGGTGGCAAGTGAGGCAACCATTTTGGTGTGCGCACAAACTGCGCAGCTTTCCTGGATTTCGGCGCACATGTGGGTTTTCCGCCATCTTGAATTTTCTAAGCCCACAGCACCAAATGTTGTGGCATGATAGCTTAAACGTGGGTCAGGACACCCAACATGTGGCACCCTGAAGTAAAATCCTTTGACGACCCTAGGGATCTTGCCTAGTCAAAGGAGCTTGTGGAGTCATAGACCAATGTCTGGAAGGCACTACCGTAGCCTCAGTGTCTTTACAGACGGTAACTCTCGCCCCCTCAGGCGGTTGCCTGGAACCAGACCACAAAGAGTTCTTGACCCAGAGGTCGGTAGCTACTCCAACAGCCCCTTAAGTGACCTTAGCCAGCCAGCCGGTAATAGTCTTCATAGAGTCCCCGACCCGTGGTAAGGCTATGGGAGTCTGAAGAAGGGAACCTCCTGCCACTACAGGCACAGGAATACAAAAAAAATATTACTCCATAAGCGGGTATGATGGTGACATAGGTTAGCATGCAGCAAAAGAAAGATAATTATGGAAAGTAGCGACAGAAGGAAAAAGAACATTGCAGCTCGTGCAAGTTAAACAGTCTTATTGAGCAGTAAAAAGGACTGGTGAGCAAGTCATGTGGGTGGGGTCAGCATGGGCGGGCTCACCAGGCACGCCCTTTGTGCATTTATTTAAAGGGGAAGCTTTATTGAGCAGCAAAAAAGGCACTGGCAGTATGGTCGAAAGGGGACGGGACGTAAGTGTTTCTTCTTTACACACTATCCCACATTCATGCTTAAAATCTAACCAACATAATCAATGTTACAAAGATTGCATCAAGTTTAATACATTCACATATCCCTTTTTTTTTACTGGCTATTCTTTTACATAATGCATTGCTCTTCAACATGCTTTATTACTTTTCATTACTTCAGACTGACCAAAGCCTTCTTTTTTAATATTTCCTTTATTTGCTAGATAAAGACCACCAGACCATTGACTGATTTTGATGTGTACGACCAGTTCAAGCCACGTCTGCATCAGGGAGAAACATCTATGCAGAAACAGATTATGTTACGCTCACCTGGCTCCCACAAGGGTGTCGAGCGGAACTGGACAGCCACGGTCTCCACCAACGTGATGCGTAGTGCAGAGATGACTGACTGGACTGGCCCACCTAGCTTCGTCTGCTTGACCCGTAGAAGTAGTCTCCTAAAGACGGGGACAGGGAATTAGCCATCCGTGGATTTAAGTATTAACATCTCACTGCGTCCCCACTTATCACTTCTGACATTCCCTTTCACAAAGCTCACCTTATAGTCTTGTATTATGAGCTCTCCATCCTGCGAAGAATGCAGGGACGCGTTGATGGCCAGTTACTTCACTGTCTTGAGGATATTGGAAGAGTTCTGGACAAATCTTGGCTCCAAACCTCCGGGCGAAAGGCCGTAAGTATATAGTTCTAATGAGTTCAAAATGTCCGATTAATCACTCTTGTCCAATTCCTTGTTTCTTTTGCAGCTTAGACCCAAAAGATGATCGTCTTGTGGCAGCTGAAAGCGTTCAGGTAAGAGTCTGTGTTTTGTAACACTGTCCGGTAAATGATGCCAAGGTTTAACTCGCTGCTTTCTCTTTTCTTGCAGGTGCAGCGTAGGAAGATTTGGCGTGCTGGTGGATAATACCTCCTGCTGTAAAAGCAGGTAAGCATATGGTGGCAAGAGATTGTCCTTGTTTGTTCCCTTGGCTCACCTTGTTGTTTTCTTGTCCTCCTTAGGCGCTGGAATGCGGCAACCATGTGATGGAGACAGCACCGGATCGTAGAGATGCTGCGAGGAACGGTGAGTATGGCGCGGCGCTGCTGCTGGCGATGCGACGTGTTTAAAATGAAGTCTGTTTCAGGTTCGAAGATGTGCTGAATCCGAAATCAGGTAAGAAATCCAGTAAAGTTCTTGTTCTAACCTTTCTTCTTCTTTCTCTTCTTTCTAGGCGCTCTGGACTCGAGGTGGGCGTGGCAGGATGCTGGATGCTGACTGCAGACACGGTGAGCGCTACGCTGCTGGATGCAGAATAACGCGAAGCATGTGCTGCTCTTCGAGCGTGGTTTAAATAGCCTTCAAAGTAGTCCTAGGTAAGTATTCCTCCACAGCCACACCCGAGTAACAAAATAGTCCCTAAGATAAAATAGTCCCTTCAAGCCTCACATGGGCTTGGATCCCTTGCAGCATGGTCTGCATCAGGTAAGTTTTAACATATGAGCCTGGCGCCTATGGCGCAAGGACTGATGTCCCATATGAGCCTGGCGCCATAGGCGCCAGGACTGTACCCAGATAGCCCCTAACAGGGGTTGATGGACTTGGGATGGATGCCCGGGGGTAGGCCTCATGACAGATTATCTGTGTTGCAATTTTCAATGTACTGCTTAATTACTACAGCACAATCACACGTATAACGTTAACGTGTTAACTAACCCTGCCACATAAGCATAAGCCAGCATGTATGGTGTTAGGGGACTGAGTCAACACACCAACTAAATGTCTGGACATACACATCTCTGTGATGGGTGTACTGAGTGTTTGGGTGTAGACAAGTGTCCCACCTACAGGGATTACTCATGACCTGCTTGCTTGGTTCATTATATGTGAGAATGCATCAAAGTGTCCTCTCCCCTAGATGCCCCCTTACACATTATACATCAAATCCTTAAACATTACTCTTAAACCACACACCATTCAGTGAACACAACTCTGTTTTCCCAAGAGGATGCATATTGGAAAAGGTGGCTTATTAATGTGACATGCCAGTCAGGCAGCCTTGTCAAGGGGGAATTGAGGGGCCAGTGGGGAGGTGGGTGGCGGGGGGATTAATGCCTTTTGTGAATGTAACACCTTCAGGGCATGGCTTAGACCCTTTGTAAAAACTTAATCTGTCACATACACCTCCCAGGAGGGGAACGTAGATCAGGATTGCATAGGGTAAGCTGGCCAATCAGGGTCGAGGAGGGAAACTTAAACAGGGGACAAGAAGCAGGGGTTATCTGGTTGTGGTCAGCAGAAGAGTGGAGTAGTAGTCGTAAAAGCAGGGGAGTAGTAGTGCAAGGGCAGTAGTATTGAGAAGAGGAGAAGTGGCACCTGCAGGAAGCGAGTAGCAGTGAGAGGAGGATTTGTAGGATAAGAAGTTTTAGTAGTAAGAGGAGGAGTTGTAGTAGGAGGAGTGAAGTGGTGAGAAGAAGATAGTGAGAGGACTAGTAGGGGGAGTATGTGTGGTAGTAATATAGGAGGAGGGGAGGAAGTAGAGTGGGAAGAGAAAGGGAAGAGTTACCATTGAAGGCTGTAGGCAGGAGGATGGAGGAGTGAAACAGCAGAGGGGTGGGGGCTGGTGGGGAGGAGCTGGAAGAGATGGGAGAGGCAGGGCAAGGTGAGTATGAGCATGACTGGTCTCAGGCGGAATCAACAGAGGGTGTGTAGGCACTGTTCTCAACTCCCCATAGAACATCAAGCACTGCTAGAGTAGGGATATCTAGGAAATCCCTGAGGGAAGCAGTGACCTTGCATTTAGGGAAACCCCCTTAGGATATGATCACAATTTAGACAAGGGTTGCTGGTCTATAGCAATAACCAGGGGTTACGGGTGCATGGGCTAAGGTCAACATCGCAAAGAAGACAAGAGAGAGGGTCCACCCTAGTGCCAATCGTTGTGAAATCCCTGAACCAGCCGGTACCACTGCAGAGGAGGAGGTAGCTGTCTTCTCCCTAGTTCCCGCACCCTTTCCAACATCATATTGGGATGACAAACAAAGAGCTTGGTTCGGGAACCCATGGCTGAATCCTTGCAATGATCCTGCACCCCATGAGAGACAATATGCACTTCGACAACCCTTCAAGTGTACCTGCAGCTGACATAGTGGAGTAAAGTTACCAAGAAGGACGTACTTTACCAAGCTGTCGAAATGCAGCCATGAATAGAATTGATGCGCGTTAAAACAAAATCCAATGACAGCAAAAGAATGTCATGAAGAAGATATAAGAACATATGCTGAAACAATATGAAAATACTTAAGAATGATGATGTAACTGAAGCACAAAGGGACACATGTAGTCCCTGCTGCAGTACCTATGAACACAAAGAAGAATGAAATGACTCACTGGTCAATTGCTGCTAATACGCTGAAACGCAAGGTAAAAAGAAAACATAGAAGCTTGCTTATGAGAGATATATATTCAACGTTTAGGATGACCATTAGAAGAAGATGGACGATGGCCTATGTCAATCAACCCAGCTACCTCAAAATACGAGTGCAAGATCTTAAAGTGGGAAGATGGGGAAGATGTTGTTTTCCCTCGCAAAATAGACGAGTACATTGGCTTGGATCCAAGGATGCTATTTTGAGAAATTAAGGACAAGCACGAAGGGAGTCTAATGAGCAGACCATGTGCGGGGACATATTTTCCAAAGATTAAGAGTAACAAGAACATTTCCGGATGCCAAATATTCGACAATACAGAGGGCATGAAGTTTATATGGGATAGAGTGAGCGAGTCAGGGTTGTCAACCAATCAGAAAAGCTTGCCATGCACTTGTACATACAATGTTGTGAAGTATTATTCTTCTGCCATTTTCTCTGCTATGATGAGTATATTACACCACATGTAAACTAGTAGCTCAGGGTGTGTCTCACAGATAAGAGACCGCCAATGAGGGACTAACACACATATTTTCTATATGTAGACATGTTCCCCTAATACAATACCACCCCTCGATAGGCTTTGCAATTTGCCACGTAGGATGACGTCATAGATGATGCATTTAGCATTATATAAACTGAGTATAATTGAAAAGACATTATAATCCTACATGAATCGATTTGATGAGTGTTTATTCACCCTACTATTCTTCTGTGAGATTAAAACAGTATTTTACCATCTCCTTTGAGTCTGTCCGGTTATTTGGTCTGAGATATTTTATTGGTAATTCCATCTAGCACACATATGCTTCAAAGTGCTAGAGCACACTGTCCAAACTCTCTGCCTTTCATGTTTATTGCAGAAGATCAGTCCATACCTCCTCTGTTATTGGTAATACAAACCCTTGGAGTGTTTGCAAGTCTCGGCCTGGTTCTGTGGGGGTCTCTCACATTAACATGCCATGATTTTTAATTTCATCAATAGGCCATATTATGCCTACTCTCTGCCCATTCGGGAGTATTACCCTCACCTGTTAAAATAGAGGATAATAGGTATGGAGGTGGAGTCTTGGAAGACTAATAGCATGGGGCAATGATGAATCAGACCCAATACGAATGCCACCTCACACATCCAAACTGTATACCAGATATGTGTCACATCCTTCATTGACACTTCATAGCTCACTCTGTCACCATGCCTCACCATTTCACAGAACATGTTGGCACTTTGTAGAACCTATTGATCAACCCTGTGCTGGTGTTGAACAGCTTTGCTCCCATTTATGAGCGACAGGTCGGAGATCACCGAGCTCTGCAAACTCTTTCCCAAGGGGGGAAGATTAAGCTGCAAGATGAATGCTTCTTATTTTCATGATCGTTATGACCTGTGAAGATTGGTAAGTTGTTTTTTTGACATCCCTGAAAAAATGCTTGAGGGAATATGCACCTCAAAACGTATTACTATTTATTAAACATTCCAGGATCACTGAAAACACTGTCAGCAGCTGACCTATGTCAGCACAGATTTTCAGCTAGTGTGACATATGACACCCAATATGGTTTTCCTCCTTTGTCCAAGCTAGGAGCTTCCTCATTTGCTGTATTATATAAAGAGGATGTTTGCTGCTGAAACACCTGACCCTAGTGAATTTGGTAATTAGTTGTATTTTTTGTATTTTTGTATTCATTGAAAAGGAAATAGATTGAACAGAACTGAGGGTTCAAGCTCTTTTCTTCAGAACAGCTCCTTTTGCACAGACTCCAGGTGTTCCCGAGCTCGTCCCAAATATATCTCATCAGCCACTTTTGTGGATCTTCTGGGAGTTGGAACGAGCGGAACGGGCTCGGCATGGCTACTGGTGACAGGCTTACTGGTAAGGATCTATTGGATGTGGCTCCCTCTGATACTGTGTTCCCTGTGAAATGGAAAGCTACTTTGGGTGGATGTCTAACCCACATGAAGGAGGTGGGATCTTCTTTCAAAGTGATTTTATCTAATGCACTTTCTCTAGTAGCTCATGCGGCGTCTGTCTATAATAGTTTGTGTGACAAGTCCCCTGATTTTATGTGCCTTACTGAGATGTGGCTTACAGAGGTGTCTGTGTCTGTGTTGGTACTGGTGCTTTCCGGAGAATATAACATAATTGACCTTGATCGGATGTCGCCCCATCCGCAAAGGAGGTGTAGCAATTGTTTTTAAATCTACATGTCAACTATCACATATTCTGTAAGCACATGAGGTAGACATGGAAGCATTATTTGTCTGTTTGGCTGTATCAGCAACTTGCTCTGTGCATATCTTTATCGTGTACAGGCCACTTGGCCTGCCTGCGGGGTTATTTAACCCTTTTCTGGATTTGGTGGCAGAAAGTCAGGTGAAGTACTCTCGCCTGGATGTTCTGGGAGAATTTTAATATTATGTGTAATCTCCCACGTGCCCCTATTGTATCCCAATTTTCGGGGGCTCTAACTGATTTGGGCCTGTATCACTCTGTGTCAGGAAATACCCTTGATTTGGTATTTTTTGACAAATCCAGAATAAATGTCCTCCCTGTTTACCCAGTGGTCTGGTCAGACTACCACTTAGTGCCTTTTGTGCTGAGGGTCCCTCTACCGCCTTTAACACCCTCATGACCTCCTCCTTGACTTTGCCCTCTGCAACAATGCTGCCATCTAGTCCTTAAACTCTCCATCCCCTCCTGAAACTGCCCACCCTTCTCCAAAAGCTCTCTCTTCTTACGCTAAGCACTTCTTTATGCTCCCCTGACACTGTCTCCTCATATATCCCAACTCCATTCACAGTAATACCAACCCGCTTCTTAAACTTAGCAAAACTCTCCAGGGCTGTCCCCCGTTCTGGCCTTCTAGCTCATCTACTCCTTGCTCCTGATCAAAACACGTCTCCCCTTGCTCTCCACTCTCCTCCAAACTCTGGTCTCCAGCTCCAAACACTGATCCTTTTTCTACCAAAATCCCACACCAACTGACTGAGCTGTGGGATTTGTATAGGGCATTGGCCTTACTAATTCTATTGCTTTTACTGCATCACATGTGAGGGTTGGATTATCCTCATTGTAAGAGAACAAAATATATTTTTGCATGAATCATTTGCATTAGTTGTACCTTAACTTTTTAGATCTACATTTGTCTTGAAGTGTTGCAATTTTTTCTGTGTTCCTTTTTGGATTTCTATGTATCATTGTCAGGTAGAACAGGGAATTTATCTTATCCAGACTTGCCTTTTAGATTCACGTAGTCACTTCTCGCTAACCCAAACATTTCCCTTCCGCATTATGCAGATGATACAGAGTTATACCTCAAAGTGAGTTTTGCTCAAAACATCATGCTTTGCATCCATCCATCATGAAAGACAAGCACCTACCTGAAGCTCAATCCTAAAAAAAAACTTCTTCGTAATAAGTCATATTCTTCCTATTAGGTCATCCAACTAACTAGGAGACCATTCAAGTGTGGCTGAACGAGACACGACTTGATGGACTCACGGGTTAGCTGGACCCAACTGCCAAATCACTTGGGATCACAATCAACAGCAACCTCTCCTTCTGGCAAAACATTATCAAAACAAAACACTCTGCCTGGTTTCAACTACTACTCTTCCGGAAGTTAAAACACTTAGGGGGTCATTCTGAGGTTGGAGGTAGCCATGGTGCTGTTAGCACCATGGCTACCCCCATACCGCATACCGGGTCCGGGTTCCCTGAATGGGGAAATACCGGGCCATTCCAAACTTGGAGGACCCGGTATTTCCCCATTCAGGGAACCCATCCCCATTCCCATTCGAGCCCCCATAGGGCTCAATGGGAATGGAGAGGGAGCTAACAATGGGATAACGGGTTAATAACGGGCCCGTTGTTAGCTCCCTGGTCTACTAGCGGGACCGGCTAAGGGCACCTGGTTTTACCAGGTGCCCTTTGAGGGTCCCACGAGCAGACTCGTAATAGGGTGGTAAGGGGTTAACGGCGTCGGCACCATTACGACGCCGTTAACCCCTTACCACTGAGCTCGGAATGAGGCCCTTAGACCCAGCAGAGGCTTCTGAGCCATGGTCCAAGCCCTATTAATGTCACAGTTTTATGGAGTGAACACCATCCTCAGTGGCCTCTCAGCCACACACTACCCTTCTACGGAAGGTTATTATGACATTCCATGCCTCATTACAGGATCACAAAAATGTGATCACATCGCCCGTCCTAGCAAAACTGCTCTGGTTACCTGTCCCAGCCTGGATATTCTGCCTGCATCACATTTAAGGCAACTATTACCTGGATGCCCACATATCTAGCCTCAAAGATCACCCGCTCATATCTACAGTCGAAATTAGGTCACCCCTATCCTCTTACATGTCAGGAAAGAGCTCAAGACCTTGCTTTCCGATGAGTGCCAAGGGAACACGCACACAACCCTCAGCTTCTCTCCTCAAGTGAAAAACCACATTGTGTGCCAAAGTCTCAGAGATCCACCCCCGGTACTTGTTCCCTCAGGGGCCAGGTCATATTTGTGTTGTAATCCCCAACCAGCATTGTACAGCACTCCATTGCTCCCGAGCTAAAATTGCACTCTATAATCTCAAATATGAATAGAAATGTATTCCAAGAATGTCAGGAAATGACATAAGCATTTATCACTCTGGGAAAAGTATTACTGCATTTTGGTTAGTAAAATACCTTTGAAATCCCCCCAAAATACAGTACAAGTGACCCATGGTTTTAATTAGAACTTATCAGGGATCTGTACGTCTTTATTTCCCCTGCATTCACTTCGCCATACTTTCACTTATTGACATATATATCGCCATTGCCTACTGCATCGCTACTTTCTGCTCCAATTTTCAATGTTATGTGGATGACACTCAGCTCTCTTTCAGGCTCCCCTCAGCCACCTCTACTTCTTCTTTCATAGCAGACTGTCTGGCTGCAATTCAGGAATGGTGTGCCGCCAATGAGCTCTGCCTTAATGCCAGTACGACTGAGATCCTCCTCATTGGGACACCCCTTCCATCCTTCCTCTCTCTCTCTGGCCGCCCACTCTGGGCCCTCTTCCTTCTTCCTTCCCCTGAGGATAAGTACCTTGGTGTCATCTTCGACTCCACCCTCTCCTTCTCTCCCCAAATCTGTGACAACTCTGAGAAGTCAAACTATCTGCTACACCTCCTTAGAGGTATTGTTCCTTTTCTCACTTTCCCCCAGAAGCGCAGTGTATCCTGAGCTCTGGTCCCCTCTAGACTGGACAATTGCAACAGCCTCTTTCTAACTTTTCCTGCCTCTACTCTTCGACCGTTACAACTTATCCAGAACAGGACTTCAAGACTTGTCCTTGGCCTGAAGCCCAGGGATCGTACCTCTCCAACTCCGAAGTCTCTTCACTGGCTCCCCATGGCTGTAAGCATCACCTTCAAGACCCTCTCCACTGTGCAGAAGGCTTTCTGGGTCCTGGGATCGCTTGTCCTCCAACTTTCTCTTCCAAAACATCTTCCTTCTCAAGCTCTCTGCTCATCCACCTCCAATTCTCTGAGGGTCAGACGCTTCTCCAAGCAGAGAGTTGGGGGCAGATCTATCTCCTCGGCTGGAGCCTCCCTCTGGAACAGCCTCTCTCAAACTTGAGCAGAACCACCTCCGGTTCCGGAAGCAACTCAAGACCTTCCTTTTTGATTCCACTTTCTCACTTCCTAACCCCTGCTGATGCCCTTGACTGCTCTGCGCGCCGGTCACCTGGTTAACCTCTAAACTCGGGCCCAGGCTCCTGCATGTCGAGTTGCCCTTGCACTGCCTTCAGTCTCCCCAGCACTTAAGGGTCTGTATCTGCAACCCTGCAGTCCCTTCTCTCTGCACTTATGAGCCACCCACTGGTTGCACTTGTGAGTTAACTGCACTTCCGCCTTCCCCTCCCACCTGGCACTTCTCCCCTTTCCTCTTCCCTGCACTTGCACGATCTGAATGACACAAGCCCTAATAAGATTGTTATTTTGTCCTCCGTTGTGTCTCCCTCCTTGTCTTCTGGCTCCTAGAAACACGTGTGTACAGGCACATTATAAATGCCACATCATATCATATCATATCTTTATTTATTACAGGGGAAGAACTCAGGAATCCCCTTCTATTTTTCCGAATATTCTATCGGCCCTGCAACCCATTGATCCCAACCCTAACCTTTAGCTAACTATAACCACATGCATTGGATGACAAAGTAAATGTCTGGCAAAGTGAAGGTAGACTCAGTAAGTGTAAATTAAGTTTTGTAGGCGAAGTAAAGGTGGTTACTCATCAGAGAAGTATAGTTTGGTCCAGACATGAGCAGGGTACACAGTGTCCAGTCAAACCAAATTACATGGAAGCTGATCATGTCCCATGGTTTATGTTACATAAAAAAGTGGAACTTCCGGGAAGTTTCCATTATATGTACAAAAAAGAAAGTTCACACAAAGCTATCATTCACACCAGTGACACCCCTTTGTGTTTGCATCAATGTCCCTATTCTGGAAAAGTGTTTAGTGACATCTAGGTTGCCTCATTCATGTCATTATAGTCTGAAAAGGCAGCACCTGAATGCCAACTATGCTTGTGTGTAATCTTCCCTCTTAGTGTCCCTTTAGTACTGGGTAGAAGACATGTCTGTGCTGCTACAGTATGATGTGTATGACGCCTCCTCCATGTTACTGTGCTCCCAGGTAAAAGTTAAAATGGGACCTCAATGTTACAACAGTTTCGCACTAAATAACTTCATAACACTTCTGTCACTATAAATAAATATTTTCATAATTCTTACAGACCTCAGAAGGCGATCTTTCGGGTGTTATTTGTGTGTTAATTAACAGTCAGTCGACATAAGAGTCCCGGTCAGCATTGCAATACACCAATGCCAGAGGCTCCTCTTTGATTTTACATACACTGAGAAGTCGCCTGTTGCCCTCAGTAAAAAGCCCATCTGAGCCTCAATATGTAGACAGACATTTGCTTAGGAATTTGGTGGATGTTACCCCCACATTCCTGAGTAGGTCGGCTGCATGCTGAAGCATGGCAGGAAAAATCACAAGTGGTGTCCCAAAGTCGCCTCTAAGTAAAGAAGTCCAAGTTGTAATCTTTTCCTGCAGCTTTTGAAATGCAAGGTCACCTACAGCCCTGTTGCTTCGGAGCCCAATTTAACTCTGGTAGCAAATATGTTGGAAAGAGTCCGACTACAAACACTTCCAATTTACAGGGTTCTTACAGAAATATTTTTGATATTCACTTCTTGACATAGGGCCTCATCACGAGTTGGGCGGTATCCAAGCTGTAATACTGCCTGACTGTTATAGCCTTAGCACCCACTTGTCAAGTGGGATTAAGGCTGGATCGCGGGTTTGGCGTTAACGGGTCCATTGGATCCAATGGGGTAATTTCAGTGCTATTACTGCGTGCTAATACAGCTGGCGGTAATACCGTCCGAAACAGAAAAAAGCTGGAGGTAAAACAGCCCATTTAGCGCCCAACTCCTGATAGGGCCAGCCCTTAAATGCGGCAGTGATACTGTTACCACCCCATTTAAGGGCTACAGCCCAACTCGTGATGCGGCCCATAATGTTAATCACAGCAAATCACGTGCAGTTAGGGCCAGGGGTAAAGTGCTAAAAATAAAAGTGGGGGGACTCATCAACAAACGCAATGTGATGTGACGTCGCCAGAAATTAGCATATGCACATTTCATTAAATTGACTTTGCATAACCACGCAAATTGCACAGGAGGAATGGCATGTGCCGTTCATAAAATCAACAAACACACAAACCTAAGAGAGGATATTTTCTTCTAATAGTGTTTTTGGAAACTTTAAAAGGTGTGCATGTTTAAACTCCAAAAACCAATACACATGTTTTTCCTGGAACATGCAATACCGAAATGTGACATTTCACCTTTACTTGTTGGTTATTTTGCATCAGGGCCTCATTCCTATTTAGGCGGTAAATTATGTGATAAGTCTGCAGAAAATGAATTACTTTTACCGCCAATTGGTCAGGTGGAATTTCCGTCTGATTACATGTGGTGGTGTAATTACCTATTTATTTGGAGTCCAATGGACCCAATGAGGCTATTTTTTTTAATTACCACAGTGGAATTACTGCTGCAGTAATTCTGCTAATCCTGACGATTTTTGGGCGTTAAGTGGCAAGATTCACATCCAGGTTTTTGCTGGAGGTAAATCCTCCACTCAAAGCCAAAACTTATAATTTGGCATAGTGGTAAAACTGGTGGTATCTCAGTTACTGCCAATTTTACCACTTACCACCCAATTCGCAATGAGGCCCATAGTGCGGTGGTGAAGCATCCGACCTGCAAACCTAAGGACTGCGGTTGGTTCCCCGAGCTCGGCTTTAATTCATAAATTCAAAAAAGGCATTCAATGTTTCTCATTTTAGCTGGGGGGTGAGGGGGGCACTGAGTCCACGCTCCGAGAAAAGTGGGTGGGCTCCGTCCACCTGCGTGTACCCTACACTTGAGCCCTTCCTAACACTCATAAAGTGAATTTACATAGATTTCGGTGTGTGATCTCTAATGGTTGCCATAATGTAAAAACACAGCATCCACTGTTACTACAGGTCAGTATGGCCTACCCTGGATTTTTTTTATAGGAAAAAAACAGTGTGCGGATTACCAGCCCAGCATCCTGCACTGAGCTCTTTTTAATGAAGCTTGTAACTTGACCGCAGGGAGCCGTTACTTTAGCACTGGACATTTTCGTCATTTGCGCAATGGAGGGCAAACGAGCCGGACAAAAGGTGGCGTACTAGAAACCGTCGCACTCCAACCTGTGGACATTTGGGATATGGGCTGTGTCCGCTTCAACGTCCGTGGGCTTATCCCTGCTTCCCTGCCCTGCTGCTTTTCCAGGCCATGTACTCATTTAAGAATATTCACATTTTAAGCCTTCCACGAATGGTAGAGCGCAAAGGAGGCGCTGACAGATGCTTCCGTTTGACCCTCCAATGGGCGAGCACCTCGTGCAGCCAGCCAGAATGTCGCCCCGCAGCGCGAGAAAAAACACGCGGAATGTGTTTCTCGCTTACCTCGTGGAATCTAAAAATACCCGAGCCCTTCCCGCTTCACTGCATTTCACATCAGACGACTCCTGAAAGCCGCTCTTTTTGCTGCTTCTTGTATATCCGTACAAAGGGCCTCATCAAGAGATTAGAAGTCATTTTTGCAGCAAAATTTCTGTCAAAATGGTTTACTGTTCCTTCCTCTGGTTCTGACAGAATTACTGCAAGATTACAAGGTGTGTGGGGGCGGGGGATGTGTCTGTTTAGCAGTGAAGATCCTCGTTTTCCTCATAGGACTGCATTGGGATTATTTGGGATTTGCAGTGAGCGGTGATTCTGTGCAGTAAATCTGTCAAATTCTTAAATTAAAAAGGAGGATTTACCTCCAGCAAACTGCTGGCAGTAGATTATTCAATTCAAGTTCAAACTCGGATTCGACGATGCAGTGAAAGTGATGGCAATTCCATTACCCCATAATGGAATTACCACCACTTTTTTACTTGTGGGGTAATGTTTACTACAAGCTACTGCTGGGGTGGTTGGAGAGCCTTCACAGTACTGATGAGCCTCCACCCCAAGTGCCCCCAACAAAATCAGTACCATACACTCAAAACAGAAATTTGGACAGAGAATTCATTTTACTCCCATGGAAATAAGAAACTGCAATTTATCTTGGGATTGAAACTGCCACAACCAGCCAGTTATTACCAAAAATGAGAGGGAAAATTAACATGGCGAAGAAGAGTACCCCTGTTTATACCAGCTGCCAAGATGGTGGTCATCGTAAGGCGACACTCGAGGGGTTATCCTATTTTGAGGTGCATTCCCATTTCTCCTTAGGTTTGTCATCCTCACTGCCCCCTGAGACTACTTCAATTTTCGTTTCTTCCTTACAAGTAGGTCCGGAATGCTCTCTGGGTGGGGGCTCGTTATGTGATGCAATAGGGGGATACCAACCGATTTATGTTCTCTGTGGCTCGAGGGACGGACACGGGTAGCTGGGTCAGCACGTGTGGACAGACACTGGGTAATAGCATTACTTGAACTCTCAGTTCTAGTAATTCATTGTGCCTTCACTGGTAGGTAACAAAATAATAGTCTGACAACACCGAAGAGGTTTGTGTCAGCAGGTGTTTAACTGGTACCGCCACAGATGCCAAGCCATTAAACCTCCTTGATCTAGGGGGCACCACCACCAACTACCCAGACAATCACTGCACTCCCCTAGAACTGGGACTCCTAACACATAATGCACACCTCGGGCCTACTTCTGAAAACGTTCTCACTCCCTGCCTCTGAACCACAAGGCTTGGTGCATTCTGCAAAACGCCCTCACCAGGGGGGAAATCTTGCACTTTTATACTATTATCAGGACGTCTTGGCTGACATACATCCCGGAAGCCCCCATCCTTCCTTCCAACTGTTCCTTGCCAGAGATGAAAACCCTTTTCTAAAAACAAACATTTGGGGAAAGTAGATGAGGGTGAAATGCCCTCGAGCCCCAGTCTGGTGACCAGTTCCCGCAGGCAACAGTTGTGTTAGTTGGCTGTTGATGGATGTA
This sequence comes from Ambystoma mexicanum, assembly GCF_040938575.1. Lineage (NCBI taxonomy): Eukaryota > Metazoa > Chordata > Amphibia > Caudata > Ambystomatidae > Ambystoma > Ambystoma mexicanum. The sequence continues at coordinate 210,880,300 of NC_090922.1, read as the reverse complement.
GTTCCTGCAGTGGTTTGGCTAGGGGCAAATGAAGAAGTTTGGAGCAGCTAGAATGACAATGCCCAATTTTCTCTATTTAAAAAAATAAATAAATTATTTGTGTGTGTCCCAAAGGGACTTTAAAAAACAAAAGGTCTATGTTTATGTTTCAAGTGTCTTGGCAGGGCGGGACTCTGGTTATATTAGCAAGTTCATTGTGTGTTCCAGGATTTTTACTGTTGCTAATAACCAGGTTGTTCGATATCTCCTCCAATTAGTCTGGACCACCATTTTTCTTCGTCCCACCCATGTTCCTCCACTAGTAGATGTTTTAGGTACTTGTATCTAAGTTGATGGTTTTTGGGGCACGACATAAGGAGGTGGCGGATCGACTCAATGTGGTTGTCGCACAGGCGGCATTTATTTGTTTTTGAGAGCCCTATAATGGCTCGGATTTCATTTGAATCCAGAATATTGAACCTTATTCTTAGTAGAGCGTTTCCGGCCGCCCTGCTTGGGAATTTTTTTATGTAACTCATTGGGTCGTTTAAGTTACTGAATGGTTGAGGAAGCTGCTGCAACAGTGTGTTTTTTGCAGCTGTCTCTTGTGCTTGGATCCAATCGTAGTTTTTAATTTTTTTGATTACTCTTGATGGATTTGTAATAAGGTCGTCTTCGGAGCAGGCCACTGACTCCAGTAAGGCCCTGTTGGCCATTTTCCAATCCGATAACATTTTCACTTTGTCTGCTTGTATTTCTTTGTTTAGCAGTCCATAGAGTTCTTTTCCTTCCTCTGTGATGCATTTTCGGTATAGCTGCAAACCATTAATATTTACTGTTGCCAAAAGTGATAGGAGGCTAAGTTCCCACCGTATGACTGCCATTGAAGTTGATTGTGGGAGGGACAAAACCGTTTTCCAAAACTGCCCTTCTAGTTTTGACCAGAGTTTCTTTGGTATCAGAGGCATAGCCTCTGCTCCGTAGGTGATTGACGGGACAACTTTTTCTTATAGAATTCGATAACAGGGATGGTGCAGAATTTCCAAAATTTCCTGTCAATCGCCTTGCCCTGTGCTGTCAGCTTTTTTATTTTATTTTCAAGGTTTTGTTGCATCGAGGATTCCTTACTCGTGCTGTCCATTATCACACCCAGGTATTTGTATTCAGTTACTTTTTCAATTTCTGTGTCCTCTAAGACCCATCTGAATGTTTCATGTCTTTTTTTCTTGGATCCTCCCTCTAAAACCATGATTTTGGTTTTGTCTTTGTTTATTTTCAGCTTGTTTTCTGAGGTATAGTGAAGTAAGTTCGTTAACTGTCTCTGGAGGCCAATTTGGGTTTGATCACACAAGATAAGGTCATCTGTGTACAAAAGGCGACTGATTTTGAGGGATCCCAGAGATGGTGGAAAAGAGCGGGAGAGATCTTCATTTTCTCCAAAGTCGCCTATGTATGCCAGAAACAGTGCTGGGGCCAGTGGCCAGCCTTATTTCACCCCTCTGCCCGTTGGAATTTCAGCCGAAAGGTTACCTAAGTGTGAGAATCGAACCCTTAGTGACGTGTCCGAATGTAATGCCTTTATTGGCTGAAGGAGTTCTTGGGGACAGCACCATCCCTCCAATTTGTCCCAAAGGCGGTGCCTGTCGACTAAGTCGAAGGCCTGGGAAAGGTCGATAAAGGCAATAAAGATTTGAGATTTTCCCTCCAGAGCTTTACTTTTGAGGGTGCTGATGGAAAGGATGTTTGCAGCCGTGCCCGTGTGTCTTTTAAAGCCTGTTTGGAAAATATCATTGCAGGGTGCCATCTTTGCCCAGGTTTGAAATCTTTTTAGGATCAAACTTCCAAAGATTTTGCCAATACAGTCCAGGAGAGCTATAGGGCGATAGTTGGCTGGATCTATGATGTCACCCTTCTTGAAGATTGTAACGATGATAGCTTTGGTCCAGGAGGGTGGTATAGCTTTCTGAAGTGCACAGTTCCTGAAGATATTCTTTATGAGTAAAGCCCATTCCACTGGATTGGCTTTCAGGTCTATGTTTGATAAGCCATCTGGGCCTGCCACTTGAGAGTTTTTCAACTTTTTGAAGTGGTCTTTAATTTCTTCTTGATCGTCAAGAATAAGCCAGTTTCTGACACCTGCGGGCCTCAAGGCCGCTTCCGGTGCTGAAAGAGGTTGGAAGAGAGAGGAAAAATGTTCTATCCATTTTTGTTCTGCCATGCAATTTGGGCTCGAGTTGTTAATCGACGGCGTGTCTGATTAACAGAACCCAAAATTCCTTCGTTTTATTTCCACAAATTGCTTTCAGCATATTTTCGGCATCTTGTTGGTAAAGTAGGTGTCGATGATTTTTTACCCAGATTTGATATGTTTTTCTTGCCGCCAACAGGTCGTCTTTAGCATTAGGGAGTTTTCCAAGTTTTCTTTCCGTTCTTCGAAGCTCTCATCGTTTTTCTACCAAGAGTGCATCGTAGGCGTGTTTAGGAGCATTGGGGAGTGTCGATGAAGTTTATTTTCCACTGTAAACAGAAGAAGGAGAGGTACATAGTCTGAATTTGCATCTTTCTTTTCTGACCGCCCACCTGAGATGTACCTTGTGGTTAACTTCCTGACTGAATCAGCTGTTAGTTTTAGGTGGGTTTCCTCGTGCGTTGGGTTCAACCCCCAAGGTCTACCGGGCCGGTGGAATGGAGGGGTAAAGCAGGGTCGTTGTTAGTTGGTTGTGATCACTATTTTTTGTTTTAAGTACTTCAAAGTTTGTCACCTTTCTCAAAAGCTGGCGGGAAACAAAGATGTAGTCAATAGTTGCATGCAAAGGGCTTTGCTCCCACGTGGGTAGGGGATCAGTTTTTGTGAAGGTTGAGTCAAGGTTTACAAGATTTCTTGAAGCCATTAGAGATAACCATTGGCAACCTCGTTTTGCGGCTGGAGTTTGGGGGTTTTTTTGGCCCCTCTTTGTTGTTAAATCCTACCAATAAGCATTTAGGTCGCCACAGATGATGATGGATGATACCTGGTATGTAGATTGGATTTTTTCCAGGATTACCTCCATCATAGACAAGTATGTTACTTGGTTTATTGCCGCTGGGTTCCAGTAGGTGTTCACTAAAGCTATTTGCAAAGCCCCTGGTGTCTTCGGCTCCACCCATTCCATGAAGATCACCTGGATTGATAGGTTTGATAATATTATATCTTTTATCTTCAAACCAATGCCTAGCCGACAGGCTATGAGCAGACCCGAAGTGGGGCGGCCTAGAAGACGTTTATTGGCAGGAGCTAGGTTGATCTCGTAACCGTCCAAAATCGGTGTTTTACATAACCAGGTCTCTTGTAGACAAATTATGTCGAACTGAGCCAGGTTTGAGTCCCCCGTCGTCGTCAAGTGATTGTGGCCACGAGTGTTCCATGAGCATAGACGTAGAACTTCTGGTGTCTGCTCGGGTTTCAGGACGTCGATCATCCTGCTTCGTCGGCGGGCAGATTGCTATTTTCTTGATTGTGTCAGGGCGCTTGGAAGCCAAGCCCAGAGGCCCTGTAATTTGTCTCTTTTCTGGGACGTTGGTGACAAACTTTCTTGTTTTGATGTTTGTCTGGCTAGAAATTTCCGGACTTGACGGTTTTCTGCCTCTGTTCCAGTTTTCTCGTTATGGGAGGTGGGTGGTCTATCCTCTGTAATAAATGTTCTTTTACTTTGGGTATAGGGCGCCGAAGAGGTCCGTGAGGCAGGAAAGGGATTTGCTGACCTTTTGTCTTTAGACTTTTCACTTGATTTGTGCTTGAAGGTGACACTTCTACTTGAGGTAGTGGTTTCTTCCCTTCGATGTTTTTGAGGTGAGGCCCTTACCGCTGGGGCCCCCTCTCGCTCATTTTTTAGGCGTTTCCGGCTTTGATTCTTCAAAGAATACCCCAAAGAAGAGGGGGTCTCATTTGCGCACACTATTTCATTCTTTACACTCCTAGAGTTCAGGAATAGGTACGCTTTAGCTCTATGATTTGAGTGGTAGGGGTATACGATTTTCAAATCTGCAGACTTTATCCGGCGTAAAGCTGGAATCAGGCCAAACAGGGTAAGTATGCCCCGTCTGTTGAGAATTATATCATCCTTGTTTTCTTTGTCTTGTTCCAGTTTGATCGGAGACACCGGTATGTGCCGGTTTTCCTTATGGTATTTCTCAGTTCTGGAGCTATATTGTGACTTATACCGTTTTTCGTTTTTCAAGCTCTGCCCCGCACTTTGCCGGTGATTTGGTGTGAAGACTTGATCGAGACTTTGCCCTTCGCTCTTATGGTAACGAGACTGAGGGCACAAATCCTTCCGTCTGCTGGTGAATGGAGGAACGTGCCGTGGAGATGCGAAAGAGACTACTCGAGAACTTGGCGGGGTCCTCTTCGTTTGAGACTGAAGTATTTTTAGTCTTCGTTTTTCCAAAGTACTGAACGGAGGAGATACTTCGACTTCATCTCCAAGAAGTTTAGCCTGAAAAGTAAATTTCATAGGCGTTGTTGTGGCTTGGTTCTTCTTTTCTTTTTTTTCCTCAGTTGGTTGGGGGGAGTCATGCTCGATATCAATGTGCTGGGAAATATTCATCAGGTCATCGACTGCCAAGAAGTCTTCCATGGTTTTGGGTGAGTCCTCCCTATCTTTTTTCTTTTCAAGTTGGAGAACGAAGGAGGTCACCATTTTTCCGGTATTGGCCGTTTTTTTGTTTGTACAAACATTGGCGTTCTGTTCATTTTGACCCTTTTTCTTGTGTCCTGGGAGCAGATTTTTGGTGTTAACTACTTTAGTCGTGGAAAAGAACGAGTATTTACCGTCTTTAGCCTTCAGGGTTTGATTTTGGAACTGTGGGCTGGGCTGGGGATCCTCTGTGATGTCAATGACTTCTTCAATTTCCTCTCTGGAGTTTTTGGCCTCTGGAACCTGCCACTGTTCTACACAGGGGGGAAGAGGTTGAAGTAGTGTGGCAGGTCTTCCACCCGACGAATCACCCCCGATGGAGTTTTCATAAATGGAAAGGTGGACATTCTTCCGATTGTTATCAGAGTTGTTATTATAGATCTTTAGACGCTCGTCCAAGGCGGTGATATAGCTTTCTAAGAAGATTAATTTTGAGTGCATCATCGCTTGGATGGAGGTGTGGTCTTTTAAGTTTTCATTGATCCCTTCATAAAGTTTTGTAAATGGTGCCAAAGCAATGGTGACAGCTGACATAATAGATAATATGTCCGACTTATTTTTCGAAGGGGACTCCTTTGCAGTGTCACTTTGGCATGCAAGTTTTTTTGGTTGTGAAAATGGTCTGTAGCTTTCATTGAGAAACCTTTTGGCTGTGGGAGTAGAAGATAAGTCTAGTGACCTGCGTCTTTCATGATCAAAAGTAGACTTGTTGAGTCTGTGATCCAATGGAACGCCCTCCGAAGCGCATCGGCATAGGAGCCGAGATGCACTACTAGTAGGAAGCAAATCTTCGTTTTGAAGGCTCAACGACTGTCCCGGGGATGCCCTGTCAGTGTTTTGGTCGTAAGATGACGGAGAATCCTTGTTCGGTGGATGTTCGAGTTATGGCGCTCGAGGTGCCTGATTTCTCGACTGCTCCTTTTCGTGAATTTGACTTTGTAAGTTTTTTTGCATAGCAGTTTTAGTCCCGCCAGCTATGTTTTCAATGGTTTCTTCACTTTCCTCCCAGCTGTTGGAATTAGAAGGGGACAGGCTTTCCCTGATCCCAATTTGTATGACTGGGGATGGAGTCCCTGAGATGGACGCAGGGGAATTTGTCGGGACGGTTGAAGCCTGGGAGCTCACATCTAATCTGATGAGAGACCTTTGGCCTTTTGGGTCCTCTTGAATCTTTGGGGGCCTCTCTGCGATCAAATCCCTCTTTCTAGTTTTTTGGGGGGGTTGACAAATTTTGACCGCTTCTAAGATTTCCTCGTCTGTGAGGTCCTCTTGTCGACGTGAAGGAACTGGCGCGAATCCATTAAAAAAGTCTGTGACTAAGCTTGCCACTGAAGGCTTTGTAGATTCTGGTTTCCATATATTTTTTTTTTTGGCCCCGTGTTTTTGAAATGGAAATTTGGGAGGCTGTCTGTGGTTTTTTCAGAGATTTTTGCTTTAGCATTCCTTTCGCTTTCAAAGGTCGTTTTTTTTTTTTTATAGTTAAGTATGCCTCAGTCCATCGACATTTTTTAGGGTTTTTGTCTCGTGAGAGGGAAGAGATCTCTAGATGGAAAGCGTCAGTGGAATCCTGCTCGACTAAATCTGATTGAATCAAACCCTTATGAGGATTTTGTGGCTGTGCAGAGAGCCCACGAGGAGAGGGTAAGTCATTCTGATTTATGTTAGTGTGCACTTGAGCTACAGTGCACATCCGGGAGAATTGAGTAACAGATGTTTCGATTTCCCCCTCCTTGGTTGCCTTCCCTGTGGGTAGACCAACGGTCGAGGTGGAAGGGAGCGTGCACTCGGTCCCACACGCCGACTCCACCGATGACTGAGCCACCTGGGGCAGATCTGCGTTGCGGCCGGGGCCCACCCCCTCCGCGCCTGAGGCCTCGGATCCACCATGTGGATGCCAGCGGGCTGAACCCCCTGCTCACAGACCCCGGTCCCTCCTCCGGAGGCCCCCGGGGACTGGAGCTGTGAGGGAGCCCGCCGCGGCATGGACGGCCTGGGTGGAAGACGCGGTGCCGCGGGCACCTCCGCAGGTAGGAAGGGAGTTCGTTCTTCTTCTCGTTCGTCACGAGCCACGGTCACTCGAGCTTGGCCGAGAAAATTTTGCAGAGCCATGTTTCCTCCTCGTTCGCCCACTGGATGCAAAGTAGGGGTCTGATGTGGGATTTGGCTCACTTTTTGACAGCAAGAATTTCTGGGGCAAACAAGGTTGAGATTGTTAAGTTGTTGAAAGTAAATGAGGGGACGCACTTCTGAGCAGGCGTCCCTCCTCCTTAGTTGACTCTTTGTCCGTAATTTGAGTCAGTGACGGGATTGCTGGGTCTGGCACCAGGGCCATGTCAGGCATGCACAGACTGCAAGAGACTGCACACTCGAAGCCACACTCCGCGGCCCGCTCCGCGGTGTGGAGGCAGTCTTGTAGTAAAGCAGCAGTGGAGGCACCTCCCACAGGAACTGTAGACAGAAAAGAGTGACTGCAAGAGACTGCACACTCAAAGCCATACTTCTCTATTGCTCCACCCCAGGTCTACTGCTGCAGCTTGGGATGCTTCGACCAATCTTTGAGCAATGTGTTCCTTATCTGGATAGATCCAACCCCATGCGATCCAACAGCATTTTCAGTATCGAGCTGAACTGACAGATCATCTGAGACTGATCCCTGGTTACCATCAGCCCTCATAAACACAGATAATCCCTTATCGCAGCCACACGGCAAGTACCCCCTTCAGGGATAGCATTCAAGGAGACAGATGCTCCTTTTCCAGTTTGGCCCATCTAAGACACTGGGATCCTCAGTCTATCCGCAATCCATCCATTGCACTGCTCTGCTACTATCAGCCTTTCTCGTGCGCATTGCTGGCTCGCTAACTCTAGTAGCCCCAAAAATGCCAGTAAAAGGTGTCTCAAAGTAATACCATCTCAAACTCTTCCCTGCACACTTCTTGCAAGCTGTTCAACAGTCCCTCCAGAAAAGCAAATTATACACCTGCCCTCCTATTGTGCACCCGTCTTAGCTCAACCAGCATAGTATTCTTGTGGGGGATTTACACTGGTGAGGGTGCAGGAGCCCTTGTATTTGTCATTGTTATTGCATAATAAAATGATGTGGTTAATCCATCTCAGAAAGTGTGGCATGCTAATCAGGCCCCACTTTCTTGAAGCTCTATGCCAAAAACATAGTACACACATGTACCCTGCTGCATCAGTCTCCTGATCCGCAGCACCTGCCTTTCCATGGCATAGATCAGCATCTGAGGTTGCATGCACCCTATGTGACAGCTGTTGTAATACAAAGCCATTGCAGACAGAGGTTGCATTTAGCTGGTGCACCCCTGAGCCCAAAATGTGATATTTATTGGCCTACCAGTCTTGTGGCAGGGTAGTCTCTAAGAATAAGCCATATCTGGTTTTGGTATCATAACTGATAGTGCACACAATTGTTAAAGCCACATCAAATTGGTATCATACTCATGTCGCCCCTGTGACCTCGTGCCAGCAATGTGATACTACGTGGATTCATGGCCAGACTGAATATATTGGCTTCAGCAAGCAAGACAATATGCAAGAAGGCTGCTTCTTTTGATCCTGAGGGAGGTGTGTAATGACTCTTCCCCAGCCCTGGAAACTCCCAGCATGAAAGCTCTTGGAAACCCTGTTTCAAAAAGACACTCCAATAACAAAGACCAGCCTCACGCCAAGGTGCTGCATACCAGAGGGCATATGAAGCTGCAGGCTTGGAATAGGGCTGAGCTGGAGTAGCCAGAAAATGCTGAACGAACCTGAGGGAAGGTTTCGTCATCTTGCTTTATTGTGGGGATCTCTCATTGCTGTCCCCTCCTTTTGCTGCACAACAAAGCAATCTGGGTATGATGCAAGAAGGCATGGGTCACTTCCCACAGTTACAGGTATTGGACCACCTAGAGCAGGCTTGCTTTTGTCCAATCCCCTGTAGGCTTTTCCTTTTATAAGGAAGGGATCTCCCACTCCTTCCTAGATTCCTTTTGGACTTTCAAGACTAGAAGAATGCATTGGTCCTCTATTGGTAATGCAGTCCATTCCAAAGCACACCAGTTGTGAGGTGAAGATAGAGTGGATCCAAGGGAGAGGCAAGCTCTGTCTAATGACCATCCCCAGGGAACAGTTGGATGACTTGCTGATGGACCATGGTCTGCCCCTGCCAGCTGCACCAGACTGAGAAGTCAAACCAACTGGTCTCCTGTGTTCTGCCATTTCAAACTGTCCTTGAGTCCGAGCTGACTGTGTTTGAAGTTTTCAAACTCCTCAGGACCCACAGTGCTGCTTTTGCCACTTTATTCAAACTTCTGAACTGCTGTTTGCTTCATCGCACCAGTTCACCAACGCATCGCGCCAGCAGAGATAATCGCTGCTCTGGCTCCAACATGAAGCTAATTGCTGCTGAAGTCTTCACACAACTGCATCTTCGAACAGCCCTTCGAACTGCCAGGATATTCGTATTTAACAAGCCTGGACCTCAAACTGCTGGAAGTATCCATTTGCCTTCCCACTCAACTTAGTGGTGCTCATCATCTTGAATGGGCTCGAAACTCGACCCTAACCCGGTGGACTCTTCGAGCCGCATGGTACTGATTCCACATCGAACTGCAAGAAGCTTCACATCGAACCCGACTTGACTCTGACTCGCAATCTGGACCACTGCGACTCGCCGGATTTCGAACCCTTGCAATCCTCAAGCACAGGGTGGGGAAACCCAGGTTGATGCTGTTGTACCACCAAGCATATGTACCTTTCTGAGGCCCAGACAACTGGATCCATCTTTGTGACCATAGTGACTAAAAAACCTCCCTGTTTGCAACTTGTTCTACAAGACATATATTTTTACCATGTGTCATGGTTGCAATTTCTTGCTATCCACCCCTACTACAGTACCCAGAGTGCCTTCATATCCATGTTCTGCATTTTCTGTGTTCTTTGCACAAGGTTTGAGTTTTGCCAGTATTTCTTTATAGTCCAAAATTTGAATACTGGTGTGTTTAATTAAAGTATATATATTTTTATAGAACCTTCATTGGACATTCCTCATTGGGAACTTTTGTACTATTGCTGTTTGGGTTTCAAGTTTCATCACATTCACACTCCTCTTTAAAGTATGACCTGCCCTCAGGCCACATTACCATAAAAGTGAAAGCAATGATATCTCTTTACTGTGTTTGTTTCACCAGTATGATTAAGATCACTATTGTCTGTAGTAGTGTGAGGGCTGAGTGGGCGATTTAGCCACTACTCATCCTTGTACTCCTAGACAGAAGTAATCATTCCATCACTGTTCTTGACCAGGATACCTTTGGAAAGGCACTCCCTCCCTATGCATTTGCTACTAATTTAATTTCTGCCATCCTTTCACCTTCCCAGGGCCTGCATCTCCTTTGTTCTCAAGGTCACATAATTATTTCCAACACTGCTTCTTGAACTCATTAACTTACCAGAGCCTAAAATCCCAAATGCCAGCCTCCTATCTGGTCCCTTTTTGATTTTGAATGTGCCTTCACTGCTAGACATTTAAAGTCAAGATGCAAAATTCCTAGGGTTGAGTGGCAATGCTGTTAATTTGTCAATGTCGTGTTGTTTAAAAGACCTTCTTTTGAAAGTCTGCAATGTGGTTGAACACTTTTGGTCGATTCGACCAAATACATATGCATGTATAGTTTTATGTTGTAGTTGGGGGCATGGGACAGGAAGGGAGGGTATGATGGAACCTCCATAACCAACAAAAAAGTCAAATTCAAGTTGGCCAAAAATGGTCGAGCAAACTTCAGACTTTCAAATGAAAATCTTTTTAAACAAGTAGATCTCATATCCTCGACTGGCACTGGTGCAGGTTTCCAAAACATATCTTACTAAAAACGAGACAAAGCAACAGCTATATCGTTTTTGCACCCCTCAACAAATCTTACACTAAGTGGATGTTTATATGCAAACAATGTAACAGCAATAGTTGCTTTTAAAAGAAACATTCATCAACTGTCTTCCCAACCTATGCATCGCACGGTTGGACTAGTTTCTACAAAATGTCTCAAGCTGTAGCAGGTCTTTTTTCATGATGAGCACTATGCACTCTATGAATCACAGCACAGATGACTGAGTCCAAGGCCTCTCTACATACCGCTGAAGGTTTAGCAGAGAACTACACCTCTTTCTAGCTAAGCTGAAACACTTGTGTGGGGTTGCAGTTGGTACTCTTGTTCAGAAGAGAATTGACATATCATTTTGGTTCTGGACTGCCCATGTTGGAGGGACAAAGACTGATATGAAAATAGTTATATTTCCCTTCTGTGAAAGGTACAGTTAGCTAAAGTGTGACTACGGTCTCACGAGTGGGTACCTTCCCAAAGAACAGATCATTTAGCCGTGTTCGTTCTTGCAGAGGGGCACCTATGACTATTTTTTATTGTCTCTTTCTAGCTAGGACTACAAATGAAGGGACAGAAGGTCATTATGATATCAGAAGGAAACAAAGCTAAAACCAAACCCCCACCTTACCCTCTTACGAATGTAAGTCACTTACGAAGGCTCATCTTCTTTGTCTTGCAGAAGTCTGTCTGGCTAGGACCTCAAGCTTACTGCATCCCAGATCCTTAGAACTCAATCAGCAATCAGCAGGAAGTAATGGCCTGACTCTCATTCACTTCATTTTCGTGATATATTTGGCACATTAGCCAGGACATTTTGAATCATCCTTCAACCTTCTCGGGGAATCTAAGGTACAGGGCATTCTGCTCGTTGGTTTCCACCGAGTTACGATACCAGCAGTCTGAAAGACTAGACTAACTTCCTCCTTACCAGGGAAAGTATTAGCATCTCTTTGGTCCAGGATATGAACAATTGAAAAAAAATCCTATCGGGCCTCTGAAAAATGTCTAGTTCTATACTAGTCTCCCTTTTGTGAGGGCTTCTGGGAACCACCTCACAAACAAACATACTGGGGACAATTGAATGGCTCAGTTATGTTATTCCCTCCCGGTAAGATGCCTGTTCAAATTGCTCAAGTATCTGTTCATTTTGTATTTGACAGGTCTTGATTAACTCCACAAAAGAACATCGTAAATGTGATTTCCTATGGTCACAAAGTATTATATAACCCTTCAAACATCTCAACATTGTTTGTTTGTTTGTTTGTTTATTATTTATAGCGCGCACCAAACCCGAGGGTAACCGGGCGCGTTGTTCAAGGATACTTTAAACTTTACAGGTTACGCATGCTTACAAATGGTGGTTATACATAGTAGAAATTACATAATGCAGGACAATAGGGAGAGTATACATTGTGCATAATATAAACATATAACATAATATATACAGGAAATATGCAGTAGGAAGATAGAGAGTATTTAGTTATGTACATAGTACGACTGTAGGACAGTAGTTATATTAGTGTAGGGCGGGACTATCGGTCATTTTCTTTGATCCAGTTGATACAGTTGGATCTGAAGAGGGCATAGGATTGGGTAGATCTCAGGCCGGGCGGGAGGGAGTTCCAAAGCTGGGCAGCTTTGACCGGGAAGCTATTTCCTCCGGCCGTACTTAGTTTGAATGGGGGGATCACTAACTGGTTAGAGTATGCTTCTCTAGTGGGTCTAGTGGAGATTTTTCTGTTGAATCTGGCGGCTAGGTATTTGGGTGCTAGATGGTTGATACTTTTGAAAGTTAGAGAAGCTGTCTTGAGTTTGATTTTGTCCACTGTGGAGAGCCAGTTGGATTGTCTTCTAGCTTCTGAAATATGCTCCCTTCTTGGAATTCCTAAGGCTGCTCTAAGAGCATTGTTCTGTAGTGTTTGAATTTTTTGCAACGTATGTTTATTGGCTCCTAAGTATAGTGCGTTGCAATAGTCCAATTTCGACAGCACTAATGCTCGAGCAAGGGTTAGGCAGTTGGCAGTGGATAGGTATGGTTTTGCGGCTCTAATCAGCTTGCAGGTATATGCGGTGCTGGATGCCATTGCGTTCACCTGTTTGGTTAGGGAGAGGTGGGAATCAAGGTAAAACCCTAATGTTTTTACTTCTTTTGCCACCTTGATAATATTGCTGTCTATGATGAAGGAGGAGTATTCTTCTTTTAATCTATTGATGTTTTGTTTGTTCCCCAGTATGATAAGTTCCGTTTTGTCATCATTCAGGCATAGCCCGTGGGTGGCCATCCATGCCTGAATGATGAGATAAATCTTGTTCACCAAGGCCAAATCTTGTTCATAATCCCCTGAAAGTGGTATGAGAATCTGAGTGTCATCCGCATAGTTAGTGTAGGTAACACCCAGATCATCTAGATCATCGAACAATGGCTTCGTGAAGATGTTGTACATAGTGGGGGAGACACAAGAACCTTGTGGGACTCCACATGTGATGGATACAGGGTCGGCAGCAGCAGAAGTAGAGAAGACTCTCATAGTTCTACCGGTTAGGAATGATTTGATCCATGCGATGGCATGTGTGGAGAAATGGGCAGCTGTTTCTAGGTGGGTGCAGAGCACATCATGATCCACCAGGTCGAAGGCTGCAGAGAGGTCCAGTAAGAGGAGTAGGGCCATCTTTCCAGAGTCTCTCAGCTCATCAACCTGAGTTTTAAGATCGATGAGCGCGGTTTCAGTTCCGTGCTGGGGTCTGAAGCCTGATTGTCTTGTGCCTAAAAGGTGGTGCAGCTCCAGATGTTTTTGGATCTGTAGGTAGGCTACCCTGTCTAGGATTTTTAATAGGAAGGGTACCGTTGTGATAGGCCTGTAGTTAGTCGGGATGGATGGGTCCAGTGTTTGTTTTTTTAGGAGGGGGAGGACCCAGGATTGCTTGAGGTTATCTGGTATTGTGCCTGAAGCAAAGGAGGCATTAATAAGCTTAGAAATGAATGGGGAGAGGTCTCTGGCCGCTTCCTTTATTAGTTGGGCTGGGCATAGGTCGCCTCGGCAATTGGATGGCTTGAGTGAGAGTATTATCTTTTCAGTCTCGAGTATAGTTACTTTCGAGAAGTTAAATTTATAGTCTAGTTTAGTGCTGGTTGGAGGTTTGCCTCTTGGGTTAGTTGAGGGTGGGATATTCTGTTTCTTTATCTCAATTTTTGTTTGGAGTGTGGCAATTTTGTCATTTAGCGCTTGTTGGATGTTCGAGCACCATATTTTATTTTTGTCGCAATTATCTTGGACAGGAATGGGGTTTTCTAATTCCTTTAGTATAAGGAATAGTTCTTTCGTTCCAGATTTGGCCTGCAGTATTCTGTTGTTGAAGTTTTCTCTTTTTGCTTTCTTTATTTCATTTTTGTAGATCTTAGAGGCATTGATGAGTGTAATTTTGTTTGTCTCTGTTGGGGTTAGTCGCCAAGCAGATTCGCATTTACGTTTTTCAAGTCTTAGAGATTTAAGGTGAGGAGTAAACCAGGTGTTTAGGTGAGCTCTAGGCTTGCTCTTTCTCAGTTTCAGTGGGGCAATAGTATCTAGAGCTGTAGCCATAGAAGAGTTGAATTCATTTACTAGTAATGAGGTGTCCAATGAGTCAGGTTGAGAGTTTAATCTAGGGAGGATGAGTGGTAGCAGTTTTTCTGTAGTTATAAGTTTTTTGTTTCTAGTTGGCAAGGGGGGCGCCAGAGCATTTTCAATAGGTAGGGCCAAGTTAACATTTAGGAGGAAAGTTATCAGTGCGTGATCAGTCCAGATTTGTGGGGTGATATCGACAATCGTTGTATTGCAGTTGTAGTCAGCAACCCAGTCAAGTATACGGCCTTTTTCGTGTGTGGGTTGTAGGATTTTTTGGGAGAAGCCTAGTTCTGAGATGACATTAGTGATATTAGTTGCTTGCAGGTCTTTAGGGTCATTGTAGCCTAGGTTTAGGTCTCCCAGAAGGATAGCTTGGGATGAAGTTTTTAGGTTGTTTGAGAGGATTGTGGAAATGTCCTCCTCGAACGTGCCAATAGGGCCAGGTGGTCTATAGATAAGGTGAATAGTAATAGTTTGAGAGGGAGATGCGAGGAGTTTAGCAGTTAATGATTCGCAGGAGTTAGTTGTTGAACCTGAGTCAATTTTTAGGGTGAGATTATTTTTAGCAATAATAGCTAGGCCACCTCCTCGAGAGTTGACTCTGTCTTCTCTAAGTATGGTGTAATTATGGGGTAAGGCAAGCATTAGGGCAGGTCCTGCAGCTTTGTGCAGCCAAGTTTCTGTTATGGCGAAGATGTCATAGTCTCCTATTTGAATGAGATCCGCAATTTCAGTAGCGTGTGCTATTAGTGACCTGGCATTGATAAGGGCGCACTTCAGTTGGATGTTCGGCTTTACTGTGGCCTGGGTAGCATTACTTTTCTTTTTTGGTATGCTATTGTTGGTGTTGGGCTGCTTATTTAGGCGGTTGTTGCGATGGAGGTCAATTTTTACAGGGGGAGTGTTTCGGATGTTAGCGTTACTTCTATTGCAGGAGGTATTGAGTCTGGCTAATGGTTCGTAAATTTTAGGTAGTCTCGAGCGTAGTTTTGCGTTTCTATTTGCGATGTCACAGGGAAGGTGTGTTAGTGATTGGTGGGTAATAAGTGAGTGTGAAAGTTGATGGCTGGGCTCTAGGGGGGGAGTTAAGAGTCCTTCATCTACAGGCGGTATGCCCTGTAGTGTGGGCCTCGGATAGTGGTTTACTTTAGGCATTGTGGTCCAAAGGGCTGACAGGTAAATAAAAGTTAGTATCATTGTGGCCTGGTTTTAGGCTGTTGGTTTGCAAGAGTCAGGTATCTCTAGGCTAGATGGAGCAATCATATGTAGGCTAAATACAGTCAGGGACAGGCAATGTAGTCTGGGGCGACCATAGGGCACAGCACAGTTCAAAAGTAGTCTGGGGCGACCATAAGGCACAACATAGTTCAATGTGGACAGGGGCGACCATAGGGCACAACACGGTTCAAATGTGGTCAGGGGCGACCATAAGGCACAACACAGTTCAAATGTGGTCAGGGGCGACCATAAGGCACAACACAGTTCAAATGTGGTCAGGGGCGACCATAAGGCACAACACAGATCAAATGTGGACTGGGGCGCCCATAAGGCACAACATAGTTCAATGTGGTCAGGGGCGACCATAAGGCACAACACAGTTCAAATGTGGTCTGGGGCGACCATAAGGCACAACACAGTTCAAATGTGGTCTGGGGCGACCATAAGGCACAACACAGTTCAAATGTGGTCTGGGGCGACCATAGGGCACAGCACAGTTCAAATGTGGTCAGGGGCGACCATAAGGCACAACACAGTTCAAATGTGGTCAGGGGCGACCATAAGGCACAACACAGTTCAAATGTGGTCAGGGGCGACCATAAGGCACAACACAGTTCAAATGTGGTCAGGGGCGACCATAAGGCACAACACAGATCAAATGTGGACTGGGGCGCCCATAAGGCACAACATAGTTCAATGTGGTCAGGGGCGACCATAAGGCACAACACAGTTCAAATGTGGTCTGGGGCGACCATAAGGCACAACACAGTTCAAATGTGGTCTGGGGCGACCATAAGGCACAACACAGTTCAAATGTGGTCTGGGGCGACCATAGGGCACAGCACAGTTCAAATGTGGTCAGGGGCGACCATAAGGCACAACACAGTTCAAATGTGGTCAGGGGCGACCATAAGGCACAACACAGATCAAATGTGGACTGGTGCGCCCATAAGGCACAACATAGTTCAATGTGGTCAGGGGCGACCATAAGGCACAACACAGTTCAAATGTGGTCTGGGGCGACCATAGGGCACAACACAGTTCAAATGTGGTCAGGGGCGACCATAGGGCACAACACAGTTCAAATGTGGTCAGGGGCGACCATGAGGCACAACACAGTTCAAATGTGGTCTGGGGCGACCATAGGGCACAACACAGTTCAAATGTGGTCTGGGGCTATGTGGTCTAGCTTTGATCCAGCAATTTAGTGTCTTCTACGTGGAATCTGCCATAGCTGTCGTGTCTAACAAAACCTATTAGGAATGTTCATAAAGTGCCTTAAACTTAAATACTTTTCAGGGGCTATATAAAACATTCAGACAATTACTAATTTCAAGTTATTGTGAACTGGTTGTTATTTCTTCCCCTGAAGCATGATCATGTCAGTAACCTGTGCAGGCAATCAACATATGAGTACAAACCCACCTGTTATGTTATGTAATGGCATGTTATGTTTCTGGTAGCTTTTAGAGAGGTCCGGCCTAAGTCTGAAACCTGCACAGGTCACTCCCACAGGTATGGTCTGCCTGGATAGTAATAGTGGTATCACACGAAGTCAACATTTGACTGTTGATCTGTTAGTAAAGGGACACTATCTTCCCAGGAACATATCTATGATTTTGGGAGATTGCAAATCTAAGCATCTGCCCAAATTGAAGATCCAAATATGAATCATGTGGGAGTTGTTATATCCTCTGAGGTAGATGTGAACAGTGGTACAAAAGTAGGAGCTGATGTTCCCTATTGATTGTTTAGTCTTTAATAGAACACCTTCAGACAGAAAGCTAAACTAGCTGACCTAGATTTATGTCTTCTTCCCACCGATTTTAAGATTGTCCTGTTGCAGGAAACCGGGTCAACTAATCCCTTGTTTCTGCTAGGCTTTGTTTCCTTAATACTCTTTAGAATGAAGTAAGGAAAGGGCAAAGATTGGCCATGCTACAAGGATCTCAATTTCTAAAGAGCATTTCTACCCATTAATTCAAATTGTTTAGAATATCGAAGAATGGAGCTCTATGTGGTATATTTAGGTGATATGCCCCGAGGGGGTAGGCAGACCCTGTTGGTAATTTCCCACGGCCCAATTTAGGGTCCTGAGTGAAGCGAGGGTCCTTTAACGTGGGTAGCAGTGCTGTTACCAACAGGTTTGGCCCCCTGATGAGGGACATATAATCTTTAGCAACCAAGAGCAACTACACACGGGTGATAAAGGTGATGTTAAAATGTGTAAATAAAGGAAACACTTACCTTTATGCTGTTATACGACACAGCATTGAGAAAAAGAGTCCTGTACCCAAATCGCATCTTGCAGGATGGAATAACATTTTGTTAACTTCGACTTTAGCACTCGTATGTAGTTACTCGCGTTGTGCTAACAGCAATATGGGAGAGGTTGGAGGGAGCAAGGACAGCACAGGGCGAGGGGCACAAAGCCATGGGAGAGGTCAGAACGTGGGCTTATACCAAAGGATTCAGCTCGTGTTCCGAGCTCCCTGATTGGCTGGCACCCCCTGCCCACTATACTAATAACCAATGTGTACAATAATTCTGGGGGGCTGATAAGACCTCTAATTGTTTATCGTCTCTTAAAAAGATGTATTCAGCAAGGACAGTGATAGATCAGCAAGGACTATCGCGGCTTAGTACCACCAAAAATGAAATCCGCCCGTCACAAAGTCAAAGTTATAAAAGTATAACTGTTATTCTGTACAGATACAAATATAAAAGCAGATACCTATCTGGCTCTCAAGTGCCTTGCAGTGTGTACTAGCAGACACTGGGAGGGGAGAGAGTCCTGAACATTACAAAGCATGCCTTATTTATACCCAGTCCTGGTCATTGCCCAGCCCATCTCCAAACTAATAAGTTACAAAATAGGGTCCATGCCCAGTTCACATGGCAAATATGACAATATTGGTTTATACCTTTGACATGTTGTCTTGCCCTTAAAGATACAATGCTGGCAAACTTTGTTGTAGTCAGCTGTGTGGATCTTTCCTTGTTCACTGAGCTTTAGGGTAAGTCCTGTTCCAAGAGATGTGCACAAAGGATTCCTCCCCAAACACACTGCTTTAGTTACTTTGCATTGTGTGCCATTGTTTGAATGAGGATGAGGCTGTAGACACAGATAGCACTTTGAATGGCATAGGCTCAAAGGTCACTCTACTCAGTGGCAGCTGGAAACACAGTTAATCATTTCAGAACAGAAATCAGGAGTTAGAATCAAAATGGCAGATGTTTCTAAAATGGCGGCTCTAGTCAATTCTATTCAGGGCATTTTAGACGCATTTTTCTGTACAATGTGAATGTGCTTAGGCCAATGTTCACAATCAGACGGTATTATGCAAATATGGTTAAACAACAGGTTTAAGTAAGGCAGTGATCATAATGCTTAATTAAGGCTGTGATCACTTTATTATTATAGGGGACATTTTAATGCGTGTATTGGTAATAATATAAGATTTGAATGGCAGGATCATAACAATTTAGATGTATGGGATGTGTCCAAAAGCATTTGTGAAACTAGTTGTGTTAATAATCAAGGGAAACATTGCTAATATGAATATATATCATGGACTTGATTAATCTCATAAATGCATGACTCCACACGTCCACTTGTTCTCTAGCCAACAATCCTTGAATGAGGTGTAATTCACCATTTAAACCATGGTGAATACCACAAAGTCCACATCTAAACACAGTAGCGCACGTTTTCTGTTGGTGGTCAAAGGGCAAAAAAAAGGAGTTTGACTTTACACCTATTTGTTACTAGTTAGTATAGCATAATTTAATGATCACAATAAATAATTCAGCCTCATCACTCAAAATCTACCTGCTTGCTCAACCAGAGATTGCAAACTCCACACATTTACTATTGTACAACTGTAGTTTAAAAAACGAGGAGATCCCCCAAAGAGTCTAACATTCCTTGATTACAGGAAAGCCCCCATCTTATGATCTGTATTCAGACTATTATGCACAGTTCTGCATTTGTAAATCAGTTCTGCATCCATTTGTCATGGGGTCTTTTTCCTGTCCCCTCCTCTGGGATCTCTTCTTATTATTTTCAGTCGGATACATTGTATTACTGCTTTATCATCCAGTTGGTGACGTTCTTGCCAACACGTTGACAGAGGTAACCTCGGACCATCATTCTTTAGTACATTTAAATGTTCTCTGGTCCATACTCAGAGTTCACGAATCGTAGTGCCAATATACACAATCCACTAAGCACACAATACAGTACATCACAAATTTGGATCTACAATAAATGAAATCTGTAATTGTAATTGTAAATTCCTCCTCGATATTGATTTTGACATTCTTGTTTTACCTGGCATACTGGCACATCCTGCACGTGCCACATTTGTAAAAACCATGTACATGTTGATGTAACCAGGTTTTGGGAACCTCTGCTGGTTTAAGAAATGAGGGACTGAGTACAGTTCTCAATGTTGGGGCTCTAGTATACACAAGAGTGGGTGTTTCTTTGATATATTCAGAATCAAATGCCAATATGTGCGAGTGTTTACAAAAAAATATTAATTCGTTTATGACTCTCTGTAGAGTACTGTGTGATCATGCTCGCAATATTGCCGTCATGTATGTTCTCATTGCCTTTACGTCTAAGTAGGCCCTGTGCTTCTCATTTTAGCTTGTTTCAAAACCTCCTGTGTGTAACCTCTCTGTTTGAACTTGGTTGTTAACACTACACACTCATGTTCAAAATCAGAAATTTCTCTACAATTCCTACATGCCTGGATATACTCTTCAATTGAGATATTTTTGATGAGACTTGTTCTGTGACAGCTGGTAGCCAATCATACTGAATTTACCTGAGTGGCTTTCCTGAACGTCTTAGTCAAGATACTGGATCCTTCCACATACAGATGTATATTAATAATGTCTATTTCTGTTGGATATGTGGTGCTAGTAAATTGAATGCCAAAGTCGTTGGTGTTTAGATATTGACCAAATCTTGTAGCACACTTTCATTCCATTGCCGAATCATAAAAACACCATCTATAAATCAAACCCACAAATTAATACGTGAAGAAAAGACATGGGGGGGTCATTACAAGTTGAGTGGTATCCCAGCCAGGATACCATCCAATGCAATTAGCCTTACTGCAACTTGGTCTGGCGGTATTAGCGCCGAATCACATGTTGCAGTGGAGGGGTAAGTCCCAATTGCTTTTTATTCCATAGGACTCAATGGGGCATTTGGTTATGAAGTCAACTCGGTACCAATACTTTACGGACAAATGCAAGGCAAGTAAGGCAGGGTCTACTACAGATCACAAAGTTCAGAGGCCAGGCCCACTCGGAGAGAGACAAGGCGATATGTCCCAAAAGTGTCTCAGTGGAAATGCGCTTCGAATCTTTATCGCAAAGTGTTATGGAAAGTTTGGAACCAGTTCAGAACCACACGTTAAAGAAAGCTTGGAGGCGACCCATTGGAAAGGCGAGGATTAAGACACCTCACTCGATCCGGCAGAAAGGGAAGCCAGGCGGACACGGTACCTTGTTTGTGGAGAGACAGCTCCGGTGGGGGCAGTTGTTCCTGGTGGTGGATGCACGTCGGGTCTTTGCCAAGAGTAGAGATGATCTCGTGGTCGAAGAAAAGTGAAGTCCGGTGCACCACCAGGGAAGAGACCAGCCGCGGAGTGCTCCGTCACAAGGCACCACCTTTTGGTCGCGGTACACAATCCCCCTAACAATAGTTCGACAAGTCTAGGTTTACCGGCATCACTTATTTGCAGACAGAGGTGTATGCTTTAACCTAGATGGCACTCTAGTATTCGTTAGGTAGGGAGAGAAAAAAATAAGGCAGGTTATGAAGTCAACTCGGTACCAATACTTTACGGACAAATGCAAGGCAAGTAAGGCAGGGTCTACTGCAGATCACAAAGTTCAGAGGCCAGGCCCACTCGGAGAGAGGCAAGGCGATATGTCCCAAAAGTGTCTCAGTGGAAATGCGCTTCGAATCTTTATCGCAAAGTGTTATGGAAAGTTTGGAACCAGTTCAGAACCACACGTTAAAGAAAGCTTGGAGGCGACCCATTGGAAAGGCGAGGATTAAGACACCTCACTCGATCCGGCAGAAAGGGAAGCCAGGCGGACACGGTACCTTGTTTGTGGAGAGACAGCTCCGGTGGGGGCAGTTGTTCCTGGTGGTGGATGCACGTCGGGTCTTTGCCAAGAGTAGAGATGATCTCGTCGTCAAAGAAAAGTGAAGTCCGGTGCACCACCAGGGAAGAGACCAGCCGCGGAGTGCTCCGTCACAAGGCACCACCTTTTGGTCGCGGTACAGGGGTAGTGGCTATCCGGTTGCCGAGGTGCTCTGCACAGGCAATTCGACCACTGCTTCCTGGAGCAAAGAAAAAGCAAAGGGGACTGGTTGTTCCCACCAGTCAGGGGAAGAGACTCTCCGGCAGGGAGATCTCCTCTGTCGTCGGGAAGTGGTGAGTCGGTTCCGCAGGGCTCCACCGGAGGTGTCGTCGTTGCAGGTCGGCTCAGCGTTACCCTCATCGGATTCTTAGGTCCTGTGGCGACTTCTGAAGATCCAGCCCCAAAAGCCCTGCTTTTATGCAGAAAACCCCCATTCATTCAGCCTAGCTGTCAATCAACACACGCTAAGGGGTGAGCGGGGAGGCTCACCACTTGGGCCAATCACACCAGAGTGCGACCGGAGTTGGCAAGGCAACTCGGTCCAGGGTGCCTAAACCCCCTCCAACATCCCTGTGGTAACCCAGACAGAATGGCACCACTTTGGAGGGTCTCTGTACAGAAGCCCGCCAAAAGTGGAACAAAGGGCTCAACCTTTGGTTTAGGAGTCACAGAGACGAACACAGACGCCATTTTAAAAACCAAGTTCTGGCAGAAAATACCATCCGATAAACTTATTTGAGATAAGTAAACCGGTGGTATATTAGAGATTAACGAGGAAAAGTATCAATCTCCAACAATGGGAAGAATCCCATAGGGTTATGTTCGGGGTCGAACATAACAAGTAGTTTCCACTGCCACCAGCCAAAACCCGACGAGGGGGGACGGGACAGTGCCCCCTCGAAGAACAGACCTAGGAGTAATCGAATTACCCCTACTAGCACGTCCACAATAAGATGGTGTGTACTAGTTCTGTTAGTAAATTTAGGTCTAGTAAAGCCAATGGTGACTTTACATGCCCAGGGAGACAGTAGTCAGTCCCCGGGTATGGAGTCTATGGTGGAGGTCCGCTAGGACGCCCCAGTGTTACGGCACGTAGGGTGCGGTGTAACACACAGAGAAAAACATATGAGACCCTATGGAGTAAAAGACCCCATAGCCCATAGAACACATGGACATTCAAAGGAATTACACACATTCATGTCCAAGAGTGGGAGAAAAAGAGTCTCACTCTTGACAGGGTGGAAAAAAACAAACTCCAGAAATCCAGCAAAGCTGCTGTGGGACTCACTAGGTTAGGAAATTCAGCCTAAATAGAGAATTCTCCCTAACAGCGACCCTGCAGCAGCGCCAGTTACACCCCCAAGAACACCCTGGCGCAAGGAAAAGCCTTCAAAATTCCCAAATCATCGCAAAGGGCTGCGCTAACCCTGGACCAGTTCACAGGGCTGCCAAACAGCAAACGCCAAGCGGGGAACGTGTATTTCAGTGCTTCGCGGGAAGTTTCACACGCGATTGTCCTGGGTGCGTGTACATCAGGGGTGCGTGGGAAGTAACACACGCGATTCCATCAGGGCACGTGTATTCCAGGGGTGCGCGGGAAGTATCACACGCAAAAACAGCAGGGTACGTGCATTTCATGGGTGCGCGGGAAGTATCACACGCGATTCCATCAGGGTACGTGTATTCCAGGGGTGCGCGGGAAGTATCACACGCAAAAGCAGCAGGGTACATGTATTCCAGGGGTGCGCGGGAAGTATCACACGCAAAAGCAGCAGGGTACATGTATTTCAGGGGTGCGCAGGAAGTATCACACGCGATTCCATCACGGTACGTGTATTCCAGGGGTGCGCGGGAAGTATCACACGCCAAAGCAGCAGGGTACGTGTATTCCAGGGGTGCGCGGGAAGTATCACATGCAAAAGCAGCAGGGAACGTGTATTTCAGGTGTGCGCAGGAAGTATCACACACGATTCCATCACGGTACGTGTATTCCAGGGGTGCGCGGGGAGCACCACACGTGAATTGCACGTGTGGGCCCTCCTAGGTGTTCCCTCTACACCCTCCCTGGCCCCTGCAGGCCGCCCACACCGGAGGGGCCTACCCTGCACATGTCCCGCAGGCAGCCCATCCACCATGCCCATGCCCCCCAGCCAACCCACATGTCACCTTGCACTACTGCCCACCAACGCATGTCCCCCTGCACCTCCAGCCCCCAGGGGCACCCTCCACCAGGCCCCCACTCATGTCTCCCATCACCCCCAGCAGTGCAGGGGTAGCCTCCACCAGGCCCCCACTCATGTCTCCCACCACCCCCACCCCCCAGAAGTGCAGGGCACCCTCCACCAGGCCCCCACTCATGTCCAACTCATGTCTCCCATCACCCCCACCCCCCAGCAGTGCAGGGGCAGCCTCCACCAGGCCCCCACTCATGTCCCCCACCACCCCCACGCCCTAGCAGTGCAGGGGCACCCTCCACCAGGCCCCCACTCATGTCCCCCTGCACCCCCACCCCCCAGCATCCAGGGGCAGCCTCCACCAGGCCCCCACTCATGTCTCCCATCACCCCCACCCCCCAGCAGTGCAGGGGCAGCCTCCACTAGGCCCCCACTCATGTCTCCCACCACCCCCACCCCCCAGCAGTGCAGGGGCAGCCTCCACCAGGCCCCCACTCATGTCTCGCAGTACCCCCACCCCCCAGCAGTGCAGGGCACCTTCCACCAGGCCCCCACTCATGTCTCCCATCACCCCCACCCCCCAGCAGTGCAGGGGCAGCCTCCACTAGGCCCCCACTCATGTCTCCCACCACCCCCACCCCCCAGCAGTGCAGGGGCAGCCTCCACCAGGCCCCCACTCATGTCTCGCAGTACCCCCACCCCCCAGCAGTGCAGGGCACCTTCCACCAGGCCCCCACTCATGTCTACCACCACCCCCACCCCCCAGCAGTGCAGGGACAGCCTTCACCAGACCCCCACTCATGTCTCCCACCACCCCCACCCCCCAGCATCCAGGAGCACCCTCCACCAGGCCTCCACTCATGTCCCCCTGCACACCCACCCCCCAGCATCCAGGGGCACCCTCCACTCATGTCCAACTCATGTCTCCCAGCACCCCACCCCCCAGCATCCAGGGGCACCCTCCACCAGGCCCCCACACATGTCTCCCAGCACCCCCCACCCCCCAGCAGTGCAGGGCACCCTCCACCAGGCCCCCACTCATGTCTCCCACCACCCCCACCCCCCAGCATCCAGGGGCCCCCTCCACCAGGCCCCCACTCATGTCCCCCTGCACCCCCACCCCCCAGCATCCAGGGTCACCCTCCACCAGGCCCCCACTCATGTCTCCCACCACCCCCACCCCCCAGCAGTGCAGGGCACCCTCCACCAGGCCCCCACTCATGTCCAACTCATGTCTCCCATCACCGCCACCCCCCAGAAGTGCAGGGGCAGCCTCCACCAGGCCCCCACTCATGTCTCCCATCACCCCCACCCCCCAGCAGTGCAGGGCACCCTCCACCAGGCCCCCACTCATGTCCAACTCATGTCTCCCTGCACCCCACCCCCCAGCATCCAGGGGCACCCTCCACCAGGCCCCCACTCATGTCCCCCAGCCAACATGTCGTCACAATCTAAATCCCTGGCCCTTATGGTCAGCCTCCAAATGCCAAACACCCACCCGAGTATTGCATCCACCCACTTAGAAATGGCAATAACATGATAGAACCCCAATTGCAAGTTTGGAAATGAACACATGTCCCTCACATACACCCAATGGGTGTCAGTGAATGTCAAAACCCATATCATGATATGCATGAAACCAATGAGATGATACTACACATTGAAGTTTGAAGAAAAAATATGTATTAAAAGCAACATAAATTGAATCAAAAAGAAAGAAACAATAATGGAAATTAAAAAAAATAAACCAGCAGGTCTGGGAAATAATGCAAAACCACAAATCATAATCCAAAGGAAAGGTGTCCAAAGTCACAGTCCACAAAAGTAAAACCAATTGAAAATTAAAATCGAAAACCATTGCTCCATGGCTAAATCATAAAAAAAATTAAAATCCAAAAGTCGACTATATACAGATAAACAATCCAGGGTCCATGATCCCAACAGAAGAAATGAAAACTATCTAAAAACACTACCTAAAAAAAATAAATATATACAAAAATGTGGCCCATTGTCCAATAAAAAAAAATGCAAAACCAAAGGAAACCTAACACTAACTACAGAACTATTTACAAGGGCAGCGGGCTAGTCCGACGGCTCACTTCGGGATATTCCGGGCAAGGGCATCATCGAACTCCTGCTCAATGTCCCGGAGGCGGTCCTCCTCCATGGCCCCGAGGGTCCGCAGGGCCGTCGACATGTTCACCCC
This sequence comes from Ambystoma mexicanum, assembly GCF_040938575.1. NCBI lineage: Eukaryota > Metazoa > Chordata > Amphibia > Caudata > Ambystomatidae > Ambystoma > Ambystoma mexicanum. The sequence goes on along the minus strand of NC_090922.1, from coordinate 210,854,389 downwards.
AAACTCCCTGCGGATTGCCTCGAGGCACTCGGCCTGCCTCAGGGCCCTCTGCATGGAGTTCTCCGCCCTGACCATCGTGAGCTGTGCCTCTTCCGCCCGCTGCCGCTCCAGATCTATGGTGTGGCCCAACCGCTGCCACACGGAAGACACTACCCGTCCTGGGTCCTCCTGCCCTCCTTGCTGCTGCTGCTGTGCCTCTGCCCGTGCACTGCCTCCTGCTGCCTGCACATCCTCCGCTGGCTGGGGTGCAGTCGTTGATGTGGCCACCCCTGCTGGACGTCCGATTCCCGACTGTGGCAGGGATGCCTCCTCCACCAGCCTGGTCGCACCGTCAGAGGCAGCTCCACAGGGCACCCAGGTGACTAATGGGTGGGAAGATGGCACGGAGGACGACTGGCGCATAGGGGGTTCAGTTGAGGAGGGGGTCTGAGCAAGCCCCATCAAACGGAGGAATCCGGCCTGGGTGACCTGTCCCAGTAGGCGGACGCGGTCAATGAGCCATTCGAGCTGACGTGCAGTCTCCTCATGAAAAGACTGCAGGTCACCTCGCATGGCCCGTTGACGCAACGCCACACCAGTCAGGACAGGCTCAACCCGGACCCGGATAGCCACGTCCGCAGGCAGAGGAAGGCCAGTTGTCGTGAGCGCATCCCCTGCCTGAAAACGGGTCTGGACGTAGGCATCCCTGCTGGTGCAAGATGATGCAGTGACAGGATCAGGGACAGGATTGCACACAGGCACCTCCGCGGCGACCTGTGCTGCCTCCTGTCCCTGGTCCTGCACTGCACCACTAGCACCAGTGGAATCCCCACCTCCAGACCCCGTCTCTGTTGCTTGCACGGCCTCTTCCTCCACCAAACCCCCCACCAACCTGGATGACTCCGTGCCATCTTCCCCCGTTGGGCCCTGTGGGGTCCCAGCTGCCCCTTCTGCTGCTGGAGTCCAACTCCGACCTCCGCCTCTTGGACCTCCCCCCGGCAGCTGCGGCCTGGGACACGGCACCGGACTCCTCACTCCCCGACGAGATCACAACCTGGGAGGGGAGCCGGGCCTTGCGTCTCCGGCTGGCGATGCGATCCCCGCCGCTGTGCTCCACAGCACCTTCTCCGCCCTCTTCATCATGTGATGCTGCAGACAGGGAGAAATAAAACACAGGCATCAGGGCACTGTACAATGGACACATACACACATGACAGTTGCACATGAGTGGCATTGGCAAACCTCAGACATGGCATCACAATTGGCAACACACATGTCATTTCAACTTGCACACATGAGCCATACCACAGCCACATCGCAACTGCCAGCACCATCCATACACATACAGCAGCATGAGCAGGCAAAGGTGAGCCAGACATCACATGCAGCACAGGGAGTGCACTACACATGCACGCACACCACCATACTTGCATGCATGTGTACACCTCAGCCAACTGTCGCAGTGTTCAGATGGGCATCCATGTCACATCTGCCAATCAGGCTTCCACATCCTGCTGTCACATGCATCCATGTTGCATCACTGTACACACACATGCACATGTACACAGTGCTGATACATGCAGCTGAAAACAACATACATGCGTGACATCACGAACATGCCTACTTACATACACATTCATCCAAACATGTGTGCCCACACAACTGCATTTGGCATGCAAGCCTACACACACAGGCACCATCCATGTCTCACACATGACAGCCCTCGCATGTGTTAGCCTCACGGCCCTGTACACCCACACCCATACAAACAGATGTGCAACCGGCACACTACTGGCACATCACCACATGCACAGCTTACAATCATGATGCATGTACACTTACCGCTCGACTCCAGACGGGTTTGCCTCTCAAGGACCTGGACGTGGAGCGCTGGGGATATGCGTTCCAGGACCCTCATCTGATCTTCCGACAAGTGGCCCCAGCGGCCCTTAGCATCCGCTGCCTTCAAGAGGTGCCGGGCCTTGTTCAGGGTCCTGGACCTGAAGTCCTCCCAGCGCTTCTTGACATGTTGGAAGTCGCGGACTGCCACCCCCTCCACGTTGATGGCAGTCACGATGTCCGTCCAGATCCGAGTCCGTCCTTCCTTGTCGGCGCGGGAACTTCCGAAGAGGGCATCATACTGCCCCAGGACTTGCTCCACCAGGACACCAACTTCCCTGGCACTGAAAGCTGGTGCCCCTCTGCCTCTCTGGCCGGGGGTTGTCAGTGGTGCCAGATGTTGCAGTGCCCGACATGACAACCCCAGAGGCAGGAGTGGGTGGGCAACTGGGTCCTGGGGCTAGGCTGTGGAGCGATGGAATCCCAGTCAGGAGTCTTCGGTTCCAGCAGGGGTGGTCACAGCAACAGCACCCCTGGCTGATGTGCAGGCAGCAAATGGCAGGGCACGTGGGCAGTAGGCAGTCAGGCAGCAGCAGATGGCAGGTGGGAGCGTGCTCGGGGCTCTGGGGGGCAGTAAATCGGCTTTCTGGGCAGGAGCGTCGTCTTCCGTGTGCTTACGCGTGGCCAGCTTGATACGGAGTGATTTGGCACGTGAAAATCCTGCACGTCTGTGTGTAATTCGAGGAAAGGCCCTTAGCGCGTAAGCGCGTCAGCACGCATACGCGATTTCATTGGGCCAAAGGCCCCCATGTGCAGCTATTACGTCATGCGCATGGCCGTAGAGAATGGCACGTGTAAAAAAAAAGATACACGTCCGAGTGTCAAAGCGTGCAATTGGTGGAAATGGCCTCATCGCGTATGCGTGTCTGTGACGTGTGTATAAAAGGTACGTGTAGAACGCCATTTCCTTCTACGTGCTTTTCGTGGAGAGTGAGTGGGTGAAATCTGTACTTCCTGTTGGTTCACACGCGATTTACTTCACAGCGTTGCAAGTTCGTACTCCCTGTTACCTCTGACAGCTTTTTCTCTTTTCCTCTTTTTCCTGGGCCTGTTTCCTCAAACAGCGTTCCCTTCTACTGTTGTCCTGTCTCCTCAGACAGCATACAATTCTTCTTTTGGCGGGGGTGTTGCCAACGCGCACACAAGCATATTTTTCACGCTTTTGTTCCTGGCAGACGGTGAGTCGCGCACGTATTTAACATCTGTGCTTGCCCCGTGTGTCACATACCCCTTCAGAGGTCATTCTAGGCTGCGTGTGACACGCATACGTTCATACTTGTGTTTCTGGGTGCCACAGCGTAGTGCAGGTTTATTTTTCCACACACGTGGTCTAGAAGGGGTTGCGTGCACCTTAATTCCCTTTTTTGGGGTGCCTGTGCGTTGCATGACCTGTCATCTTTCCCCAGGGGTGACATACAGCCTTGCTAGAGCACTGGGGTACGATTACTATCTGGTACCCAACCCCTTTGACCCCCAATTGCCCAGGACAATAGTTCACATCGACTCCCATATGCACAATAACATCAGTGCCATGGCTGGGAGGCGAACAAGCCCTAAGGGTGGCAAAGGTGGCCGAGCCCCAAGTGGTGGCCGTGGTGGATCTGGTAGGGGACGTGGCCGTGACTTGCAGGGTGCCCCTAGCCCCCCATGTGTGGAGGAGCAGTCAGGGACACCCATGCCCCCCCCCTGGTTGAGGGTAATGTGGCTGACACCATCCATGCTCAGCCCTTGTTGGAACAGCCCACTGTGGAACCAGACCTGGCACAGGGTGACTCCATGGCTGACTTCCAGGTCAGCAGGTCTAGGCCACGTGCGCCGGTGCACGTTGGTGTCATCAGGCCACGTGGATCAGGGGCAGCTAGGTCATCTGCTGCCCCGCGTAGGCAGGCTGGGGAGGCTGCAGGGGCAGCTGCGGCTCCATCCACCCCACCTCTCACACACCCAGCCAGGACAGTGTCGGTCCAAGTCCATCATGCTGACATTCCCCCTGACACCATCACACTTGAGCTAATGCCTGCACCAACTCCCATGCTGAGTGTGCAATCCCACACTCATAGTACAGAGTCCACCGGGGCTCCTGCCCCTAGTGTCCAGAGCGGCGTAGGACACTCAGGATCCCCACCACCTTCCAAGCGGAAGAGGAAGAGTGCTCACCCAGTAGAGGCTGATGCCCCAGACACGGCTACACAATCCGGCCCGTCAAGGAAGCTCAGCTTCAATGAGGCCGAACTGAATGCACTTGTAGAGTATGTGTCCGCACATGACCGCGAAATGGTGATTGTTGCAGGATCCAAGACCACACCTGCACAACGTCAGGCACACTGGCAGACCATCGCGGACATCATAAGTGCCCTTGGAATCGTGAGGCGCACAGCTACTGAATGCTACAAGCGCTGGAATGACCTGAAGCGCAGGGCAACGAATAAGCTGGCCTCAAGTCATGCCGCTACTCTAGTGACTGGAGGTGGGTGTCCAGCAGAGGACATAGAACTCACTCCACATGAGCAGGTTGCTGGGACCTACGTCACGGAGGAACAGATCCAAGGCGTGGGAGAACTGGCAGATTACGAGGCATTGTCCGGTGAGTGCACATGCATGTGTGTCTCATCCATGGTGTGTGTGTGAGGGCTTCTGTTTGGGTGCCAGGTGAGGGTGTGTGTGCCTGAGTGGTTTGGGTCACCCATGTGCCTCATCCAATACATTCTGCGCACCAGCATTTGGGTATAGCAGTATCCCTTCTGCCAACATTAGACATCCGGCCAAACACCACGCCAGTTGCCCTTGAAGTTTCATCTTGCCACAACATTGTTGCTTATTTTCCTCTGTTCGTTCAGGCAGATTGTTTGCATACCACCACTTTTACTAGGCATTTCTCAGTCCTATTGTCACATGTCTGACATGGCTATGGTACAGTGGACTGGCTTTGTTCCCTGGACATAATTTGTTTAGACATGTCCCTGTGCTATAGGACCATTTTAGACTGACAGCTCCAGGTTAAACATTTGAACCATTTCAATGAAAATATCAATTTCATGAGCAAACTAGACTGAATGAACAATTGGTGCCCTCCTCTCCCTCTTCACTTTATGGCTAGGGTACATGCCATCTGTGTAATGGCATGTGTATTTGACCTGCCAATCACAGGCCAATGTGTGATGCCACTGCTAGGCAGCATGCAGCAAATGTGTTCATCTTCCATCTTGGTGTCACCAATGTGTGCCATCTGCCTCCCCTTCACACGCAGTGACGGTGCATGCATGGGAGGGTTTTAGTCATTGGGACATGTGTCAATCAAGTACTGTTTCTGTAGCTTCTCAGCCCTAATTGTGTGCCATAGTGATAATGCCTGTTTCCATTTGTTTTCTTTTATGTCTTTGCAGGGGATGACGCACTTGATACTGCTGGGGTTGTGGAGATGGTGCAGACCCAGGAGGGGTCTCAGGCCTGACCGACCACCAGTGAGGGACGTGGTGTGGTGGTGGGTGAGAACCCACACCTGCTGCAGGTCGTGCTCTCAAGGGGTGTCGTGGCTGCACCTCCCCCGAGCTGTATTCAGGTGTCGATTCGGATGATGAGACCTATGTGCCGTCGCAGGTGAGTGTTCCTGGGAGGGATTCTGTTCTGTCCGACCCACCTGCACCAGGGTTAGAACCCTCAATGGGGATGTCCGTGTTGGCAGGTACGCCTTTGGTGGTTACGGATGCAGGGTCACACTCCACAACATCTGATCCTGTTCCTGGGCCAGCAGATCAGAGGGGAATGCAGTCCTGCAGCCTCAGGCAGTGCCGGCACAGCAAGGCGCAGTTCGCCTTGCCCCAGACAGGTGTGGTGCCCGCCAACGTGGTGGCTGTCCGCCACCTGGCAATACCGCATGGGAGCAATCCATATACGGTATGGCAACCCAACAGGCAGCATCATCAGAGATGATGGCTCAGACCATGGATAGGGTGGCCACTTCCATTGTCCCCCCCGGAAGGCTGATGGAGCGACTACAGCAGGCAACAGACTCCATCTGCCAGTCACACAGGGAGGACATGTTGGCGTCTGACAGGGACAGGCAGGCGGCACTGGCGGCTCTGCGGGAAGCCATTTCCATAGAGTCCCTCCCAGGGCCACAGGGAAGCCCTGAGGGTGGAACTCCTTCACCTCAGGACGACTCTTGTTGAGCTTGAGGATTCAACAAACAGAAGGACAGAACAGCAGCTGAAGCGTCTCACACGTACGCTCTCAGCTGAGATGCAGGCAACTAGGGCGGAGGTACGGGCATCCCGTTAGTTGTTGCATGGGGACCTATACACAATTATCCTCCAGAACGAGACCTTCCACACCCGCATGCTTCCTGCCATGGAGGAACAGACTAGGGCTTTGCGTGGGCTGCCTCCCATAGTGCCACCACCTCCTGATGCAGCTGCACAGGGTGAGGAGAGCGACAGCAGTGATTCTCTCACAATAGGGTAGCCGTGCAGGCCATGAGCCCATGGAGGTGTTTTTTTTCCGCAAGATCCACACAGGTGGGTTTTGGTGTGCACCCTGTCCTTGGACCTCCTGGGTGGCCTCTCCCACCCCCCACCCCCCGGGCCCATTAATGGCCATTTTTGATTTTGATTTTTAATTTTTTTATTTATTTTTTTATTTATTTTGGACAGTGTGTTGCCTTGTGTGGCTCCCGTGGGCATATGCTGTATTGTGGCTGGGCACATGCAGGCTTGTCATGAATTTGGTTCAGATGCTTGGGTTTGTGTGACACACACCCCTCCTGCTTCCCGTTTCCATGGGCTTGCAAAGGGTGTGCCCAAGTGACATTGGCGTACATGGTGACGTTGGACTCCCATTTGATGTGTGGGCAGTCTGTAGTCAATACTGTGTATACATTCATAGTGCATATTGTTGTTGTATTGTACACTGCATGGTGTATTGATATGTGCCTCTGCATCCATCTCATCCTCCTAATTTGCAGGTCCATTTCTCATGTCTTCACAAGGCGGTCCACCTTGGAACTGGAGTCCATGTTGTGAGCAGTGCACCTACACTCTTGCGTGGCGCTAACACTGTATTCTTGGAAGTGTTCGAAGTGCTGGCATTATCAGGTAGTGAGGCTACCATTTTTTTAAGTCTGTAATGTCATGTTTAAGGTAGGTTGGAGGTTGTGTAGGTGATTGGTATTCTTGGTAAGTATTTGGTAATGTGTGTTGTAGGTCCTGCATTACTGTGAGCATTTCATGTGTCGCCATGTTTCCATTAGGGACTCTGTAGTTGGTCACACTTGGGGCATGTTGTGGGGATTAATTTGTTTGCTCTCACATTGCATGACATGCCATGGTGTGTTGTGTGGCCGTGCCGGGGAGGGGTTGGGTGACATGGCACTGTTCTCAAGTAGTATTTTGCAAGTGGGTATTCATTTCTGCAGCATGGAAGTGTGTCTTTTGATGACACTGCATTGGTGGTGTTTGTGTAGGTAGGGATGCACACATTCGGACACTTCCACATGAACAATCTCAGGCTGCTATGGTTCTGACAGTTGACTGTCCCTTTGTTCGTCATAATTGTCAGGTCGAGTCATCATTGCTTATCAGATGGTATGTGCCAGGGCTGTGTGCACTCCACAGGGGTGTGATTTCTATGTGAAGTAATTAGCCACCATCTGCGTATGGGCTGCCTCACCCCGTGCCCTTTCCCCTCCCATGCGCAGCGGGCGTGCATGTGGTTGGGGATGTGGGGGCACCACTATGTCCACAGCCAGGCCCCGGCGTGTTGCAACATTGTGCAGGACACATGCTGCCACTATGATCCTGCACACTACTGGGGGCGCATATAACAGCTGCCCGCCAGAACGGTCAAGGGAGCGAAAGCGTGACTTGAGCACTCCGAATATGCTCTCCACTATGCCCCGGGTTGCAATATGGGCTGTGTTGTATCTTACCTCGGGAGGCGTGATGGGGTTCCGAATTGGCGTCATCATGTGGGTGCTCAGAGGGTAGGCACTGTCCCCTGGTGAGGGGGTGATGGGTATCATTAGTGGGGTAGTGACATAACTCTGCATCTGACATGAATGCATGTGCAGTGGCATTCATACTCACCAAGCAGCCATGTATCGCTGTGCCGCCCAGCTTCTAGGTCCCGGCTTAGGGTAGACATTCGGTAAATGAAGCTGTCGTGGGTGGACCCTGGATAGTTGGCATATACTGAGGTGATGATTCCCTTGGCATTACATACTACCTGCACGTTGATGGAATGCCAGTGCTTGCGGTTCCTATAGATGTGCTCAGATGCCCTGGGGGGACGTAGTGCCACATGGGTGCAGTCAATGGCACCTAGCACTTTGGGGAATTGTGCCACACCGTAGAAATCCAGGGCGCAGCCTGCCTTTCTGCAGGTGTCCTGGGCAGGTATATGTGCCTGTGGACTGATGGGCGTGCAGTGATGATGTTCAAGACCTGGTGTAGGCAGCGTGACTGCGTGGCCTGTGACACCCCACCCACTATGTCACTTGTCCGCTGAAATGATCCTGTGGCCAAGAAGTGCAGTACATTAAGGACCTTCTCCAGGGGGCTGAGTGCTTGGGAGCACAGGGTGGGTGATGTGAGGACATCCTCCCACTCACTGACCAGGTCCAGTATTATGTGTGGTGGAAAGCTGTACCTCCCATACACCTGGTCATCAGGCATCCCAAAAAGGCTGGTTCTGGGAGTGAAAATTCGGGCCCTCACTATCCTCCTCCTCCTCCTTTGGTAACCCACGGCCACTGCTGCTAGGAACGGTATATTCATCCTGGCGTCTGAGCTTGTTTGTTGCTTGCGCACACTTTTATGCTGCGCGGGTCGACGTACGCCTGCTTCATGCTGGCGTACGTGTTTCAGGATTGGACCTTTTATTTTTCGGCGCGTTGTAGGCGACCGTGTTAATCTTCCCGCCCACCCCAGGAATACCCATAACACGCTCTCCCAGGCCCAGTCGCGAGTAAATATTCCCGCCCACCCCTGGAATACACGTACCCCACTCTCACAGGCCCAGTCGCGTGTGGAAGTTCACGCGCACACCGAAATACACGTACCCTGCAAAATCCCGTGTGAAACTTCACACGCACCCCGAAATACACGTAGCCAGGGCAATCACGTGTGGAACTTCCCGCGAACCCCGTAATACACGTAGCCTGCTGGTATCGCGTGTGGAAGTTCACGCGGACCCATAATACACGTACCCTGATGGTATCGCATGGGAGACTACCCGCGCACCCCAGGAATACACGTACCCAGGCAAATCGCACTGCTGGGGGGTGGGGGTGGTGGGAGACATGTGTGGGTGCCTGGCGGAGGGGCCCCTGGATTCTGGGGGGTGGGGGTGCTGGAAGACATGTGTGGGGGCCTGGTGGAGGGTGCCCCTGGATGCTGGGGGGTGGGGGTGCAGGGGGACATGAGTGGGGGCCTGGTGGAGGGTGCCCTGCACTGCTGGGGGGTGGGGGTGGTGGGAGACATGAGTGGGGGCCTGGTGGAGGCTGCCCTGCACTGCTGGGGGGTGGGGGTGGTGAGAGACATGAGTGAGGGCCTGGTGGAGTCTGCCCCTGCACTGCTGGGGGGTGGGGGTGGTGGGAGACATGAGTGGGGGCCTGGTGGAGGGTGCCCCTGGATGCTGGTGGGTGGGGGTGCAGGGGGACATGAGTTGGACATGAGTGGGGGCCTGGTGGAGGGTGCCCCTGGATGCTGGTGGGTGGGGGTGCAGGGGGACATGAGTTGGACATGAGTGGGGGCCTGGTGGAGGGTGCCCCTGGATGCTGGGGGGTGGGGGTGGTGGGAGACATGATTGGGGGCCTGGTGGAGGGTGCCCCTGGATGCTGGGGGCTGGGGGTGGTGGGAGACATGAGTGGGGGCCTGGTGGAGGGTGCCCCTGGATGCTGGGGGTGGGGGTGCAGGGGGACATGAGTGGGGGCCTGGTGGAGGGTGCCCCTGGATGCTGGTGGGTGGGGGCGCAGGGGGACATGAGTTGGACATGAGTGGGGGCCTGGTGGAGGGTGCCCCTGGATCCTGGGGGGTGGTGGTGGTGGTAGACATGAGTGGGGGCCTGGTGGAGGGTGCCCCTGGATGCTGGTGGGTGGGGGTGCAGGGGGACATGAGTTGGACATGAGTGGGGGCCTGGTGGAGGGTGCCCCTGGATGCTGGTGGGTGAGGGTGCAGGGGGACATAAGTTGGACATGAGTGGGGGCCTGGTGGAGGGTGCCCCTGGATGCTGGTGGGTGGGGGTGCAGGGGGACATGAGTTGGACATGAGTGGGTGCCTGGTGGAGGGTGCCCCTGAATGCTGGGGGGTGGGGGTGGTGGGAGACATGAGTGGGGGCCTGGTGGAGGGTGCCCCTGGATGCTGGGGGGTGGGGGTGGTGGGAGACATGAGTGGGGGCCTGGTGGAGGGTGCCCCTGGATGCTGGGGGGTGGGGGTGCAGTGGGACATGAGTGGGGGCCTGGTGGAAGGTGCCCCTGGATTCTGGTGGGTGGGGGTGCAGGGGGACATGAGTTGGACATGAGTGGGGGCCTGGTGGAGGGTGCCCCTGGATGCTGGGGGTTGGTGGTGGTGGAAGACATGAGTGGGGGCCTGGTGGAGGGTGCCCCTGGATGCTGTTGGGTGGGCGTGCAGGGGGACATGAGTTGGACATGAGTGGGGGCCTGGTGGAGGGTGCCCCTGGATGCTGGTGGGTGGGGGTGCAGGGGGACATGAGTTGGACATGAGTGGGGGCCTGGTGGAGGGTGCCCCTGGATGCTGGTGGGTGGGGGTGCAGGGGGACATGAGTTGGACATGAGTGGGTGCCTGGTAGAGAGTGCCCCTGGATGCTGGGGGGTGGGGGTGGTGGGAGACATGAGTGGGGGCCTGGTGGAGGGTGCCCCTGGATGCTGGGGGGTGGGGGTGGTGGGAGACATGAGTGGGGGCCTGGTGGAGGGTGCCCCTGGATGCTGGGGGGTGGGGGTGCAGAGGGACATGAGTTGGACATGAGTGGGGGTCTGGTGGAGGGTTCCCCTGGATGCTGGGGGGTGGGGGTGGTGGGAGACATGAGAGGCGGCCTGGTGGGGGGTGCCCCTGGATGCTGGTGGGTGGGGGTGCAGGGGGACATGAGTTGGACATGAGTGGGGGCCTGGTGGAGGGTGCCCCTGGATGCTGGGGGTGGAGGTGGTGGGAGACATGAGTGGGGGCCTGGTGGAGGGTGCCCCTGGATGCTGGGGGGTGGGGGTGGTGGGAGACATGAGTGGGGGCCTGGTGGAGGGTGCCCCTGCACTGCTGGGGGGTGGGGGTGGTGGGAGACATGAGTGGGGGCCTGGTGGAGGGTGCCCTGCACTGCTGGGGGGTGGGGGTGGTGGAAGACATGAGTGGGGGCCTGGTGGAGGCTGCCCCTGCACTGCTGGGGGGTGGGGGTGATGGGAGACATGAGTGTGGGCCTGGTGGAGGGTGCCCCTGGATGCTGGTGGGTGGTTGTGCAGGGGAACATCATACATGCCAACATTCTGTGACCAAAAATCTGTAGGAATCTTAAAGTTTCAAAAATAGTCAGGCGAGGAGGTAATGACAGGAATAGGGCGCGTCAGCAGCCCATTGTCATTGAATGAGCCCGCCGCCGCGGGTGCATTCAATGACAATGAGGCGCCTGCCACACCTTCTGCCATCACGCCAGCTCGGGGGAGCCCTTGAAAGACTCGCCGGAGTTGACGTGGTGGGGGGCTAATGGTGCCTTTTGTGAAAGGCACTCGCGGCAGAGGGGCGCCCTTAGCCCACCGTCGTGGGCGCCTTTTACATCAAAGGCCTGCATCCCGCGCCTTCTCCCGCTACACCAGCTCGGGGAAGTCCTTGAAAGACTCCCCCGAGCTGGCGTGGTGGGGGGCTAATGGTGCCTTTTGCCAAAGGCACCCGTGGCGGAGGGGCGCTTTTAGCCCACCGCCGTGGGTGCCTTTGACATTAACAGCCTGCATGCCGCGCCTTCTCCCGCTACGCCAGCTCGGGGAAGTCCTTGAAAGACTCCCCCGAGCTGGCGTGGTGGGGGGCTAATGGTGCCTTTGGCCAAAGGCACCCGCGGTGGAGGGGTGCTTTTAGCCCACCGCCGTGGGTGCCTTTGACATTAAAAGCCTGCATGCTGTGCCTTCTCCCGCTACGCCAGCTCGGGGAAGTCCTTGAAAGACTCCCCCGAGTTGGCGTTGTGGGGGGCTAATGGCGCCTTTTGCCAAAGGCACCCGCGGCGGATGGGCGCTTTTAGCCCACCGTCGTGGGTGCCATTGACATTAACAGCCTGCATGCCTTGCCTTCTCCCGCTACGCCAGCTCGGGGAAGTCCTTGAAAGACTCCCCCGAGTTGGCGTGGTGGGGGGCTGATGGCGCCTTTTGCCAAAGGCACCCGCGGCGGAGGGGCGCTGTTAGCCCACCGCCGTGGGTGCCTTTGACATTAACAGCCTGCATGCCATGCCTTCTCTCGCTACGCCAGCTCGGGGAAGTCCTTGAAAGACTCCCCTGAGTTGGCGTGGTGGGGGGCTAATGGCTCCTTTTGCCAAAGGCACCCGCGGCAGAGGGGCGCTTTAGCCCACCGCCGTGGGTGCCTTTGACATTAAAAGCCTGCATGCCACGCAGTCTCCTGGTACGCAGCTCGGGGGAGCCCTTGAAAGACTCCCCCGAGCTGGCGTGGGCAAAAAAAAAATGTAACAAAAAAAAAATGTTTTTCTTTTTTAAAATTTTTTTTTACTAAAAAAAAATCGGTATTTGGTGTAAAAAAATCGGTAGGCGGTAGGACTGCTTAAAAAGCGGTATCCTACCGCCTAAATCGGTAGGGTTGCCAAGTATGGGACATGAGTTGGACATGAGTGGGGGCCTGGTGGAGGGTGCCCCTGGATGCTGGTGGGTGGGGGTGCAGGGGGACATGAGTTGGACATGAGTGGGGGCCGGGTGGAGGGTGCCCCTGGATGCTGGGGGGTGGGGGTGGTGGGAGACATGAGTGGGGGCCTGGTGGAGGGTGCCCCTGGATGCTGGTGGGTGGGGGTGCAGGGGGACATGAGTTGGACATGAGTGGGGGCCTGGTGGAGGGTACCCCTGGATGCTGGGGGGTGGGGGTGCAGGGGGACATGACTGGGGGCCTGGTGGAGGGTGCCCCTGGATGCTGGGGGGTGGAGGTGGTGGGAGAAGTTAGTGGGGGCCCGATGGAGGGTGCCCTGCACTGCTGGGGGGTGGGGGCGGTGGGGACATGAGTGGGGGCCTGGTGGAGGCTGCCCCTGCACTGCTGGGGGGTGGGGGTGGTGGGAGACATGAGTGGGGGCCTGGTGGAGGGTGCCCCTTGATGCTGGTGGGTGAGGGTGCAGGGGGACATGAGTTGGACATGAGTGGGGGCCTGGTGGAGGGTGCCCCTGGATGCTGGGGGGTGGGGGTGGTGGGAGACATGAGTGGGGGCCTGGTGGAGGGTGCCCCTGGATGCTGGGGGTGGGGGTGGTGGGAGACATGAGTGGGGGCCTGGTGGAGGGTGCCCTGCACTGCTGGGGGGTGGGGGTGGTGGGAGACTTGAGTGGGGGCCTGGTGGAGGGTGCCCTGCACTGCTGGGGGGTGGGGGTGGTGGGAGACATGAGTGGGGGCCTGGTGGAGGCTGCCCCTGCACTGCTGGGGGGTGGGGGTGGTGGGAGACATGAGTGGGGGCCTGGTGGAGGGTGCCCCTGGATGCTGGTGGGTGGGGGTGCAGGGGGACATGAGTTGGACATGAGTGGGGGCCTGGTGGAGGGTGCCCCTGGATGCTGGGGGATGGGGGTGCTGGGAGACATGTGTGGGGGCCTGGTGGAGGGTGCCCCTGGATGCTGGGGGGTGGGGGAGGTGGGAGACATGAGTGGGGGCCTGGTGGAGGGTGCCCCTGGATGCTGGGGGGTGGGGGTGGTGGGAGACATGAATGGGGGCCTGGTGGAGGGTGCCCTGCACTGCTGGGGGGTGGGGGTGGTGGGAGACATGAGTGGGGGCCTGGTGGAGGGTGCCCTGCACTGCTGGGGGGTGGGGGTGGTGGGAGACATGAGTGGGGGCCTGGTGGAGGCTGCCCCTGCACTGCTGGGGGGGTGGGGGTTGTGGGAGACATGAGTGGGGGCCTGGTGGAGGGTGCCCCTGGATGCTGGTGGGTGTGGGTGCAGGGGGACATGAGTTGGACATGAGTGGGGGCTTGGTGGAGGGTGCCCCTGGATGCTGGGGGGTGGGGGTGGTGGGAGACATGTGTGGGGGCCTGGTGGAGGGTGCCCCTGGATGCTGGGGGGTGGGGGTGGTGGGAGACATGACTGGGGGCCTGGTGGAGGGTGCCCCACAGTGCTGGGGGGTGGGGGTGCTGGTTGACATGTGTTGGTGATCAGTAGTGCAAGGTGACATGTGCGTTGGCTGGGGGGCATGGCCATGGTGGATGGGTTGCCTGTGGGACATGAGCAGGGCTGCAGGGTAGTCCTCTGTGGTGTGGGCTGCCTGCAGGGGCCGTGGAGGGTGTAGAGGGAACACCTGGGAGGACCCACACGGCCAAATCATGTGTAGCATTCCCCAGCACCACCGAAATACACGTACCCTGCTGAAATCGCGTGTGAATCTTCCCGCGCACCTCGGAATACACGTACCCTGCTGAAATCGCGTGTGAATCTTCCCAGGCACCTCGGAATACACGTACCCAGGCCAATCACATGTGGAACTTCCCGCGCACCCGAAGTACACGTACCCAGGCCAATCGTGTGTGGAACTTCCCGCGCACCCCGAAACACACGTACCCAGGCTAATCGCGTGTGGAACTTCCTGCGCACCCCGAAGTACACGTACCCAGGCTAATCGCGTGTGGAACTTCCCGCGCACCACGAAGTACACGTACCCAGGCCAATCGCGTGTGGAACTTCCCACGCACCCTGAAACACACGTACCCAGGCTAATCGCGTGTGGAACTTCCCGCGCACCCCGAAGTACACGTACCCAGGCTAATCGCGTGTGGAACTTCCCGCGCACCCAGAAACACACGCACACGCTATTTTTCACACAGCGGGTGTCCGTGTTTGTCGGTACCCCTTTGCACCTCATTTGTCCTAGAGGGCCACTGTATGGACCATTCATCATGGCTGTATATGGGTGCTTTTTGTTAACGCACATTTTGGCGCACATTTATTTCAGGCGCAGGGACGCTACCGCCCGCTTTCTTGTGGCGTACTTGTTTGGCCCTGTGTGCATCTTTCACCGTGCGCTGGTTTCCCCTATTCGATTCCCTGAATACGGGTTGTAGGCGAGCGTGTGGGCGTTCCGCGCACTTGTCTCCTGTACTTCCCCCGTGACGCCCAAATTTTCACGCGTTGTTCCCCATTCCGAGTGTTACGCCCCGTGTTCCGCCTACTTTTGTGATGTGCGCCGCGCTATGTGCGATTTCGCAGTGGCCGTGGCGCACGCTGTTGGATGACCTGTGCGCTGGCGTGCGCGGTGCACTTTTTCAGCGCACATCCAATGTTTTTCTCGCGCACGGACTTCCATGAATCGATGTGGGCTGGTTTCCCTGCGATTTTCGCACTTGCACTGCGATTTTTGCACTTTTACTGCGATTCGCACGTTTTGGCACCTCTGCGCAGGAATTTTCGGCACACATTAATTCCATGAATCGACCCCTTAATGTTTCATCTAGCTTAGAAAGAAGGGGGCGATTCCTGGTACCAAAATATACCTGCCACCAGTGGTGGCTTGTGAGTTGTTTTATTGGAGGGTGTAAATATTAGCCACAAATATGCGATTGTGACCGAGCATAGCGAGGGGGCCCGAACTAATGAAACCGCTTTTGGGGAGTTCAGGGAGATTATTCCTTCTCCCATGAGAACATGTTTTGAATAATGGGTTAAAATGGTGCTTTAGACTGCACATTTTCTGTGAAAAGTTGGGTAGAAGGCCAATCAGTTTGCAATTGGTTTTGTAGGGTGTAGGGTAACTCATGGGAAAAAAGTACAATAGATTAAAGTCACCAAAAGTGCATACGCGCATTTCACAATGCATTGTCATGCAGGTCCCTGCAATATATGGCAGTATAAAAAAAAAAGTCCATGCTGGCTGTGCCCATACATTATCATGCTTGCTCCACCAACATATGCTAGAATTCCTATGTAAGAACACACTCATGTTCACTTTGAGATGTTTTTCATAGTATCATTACTGGCACTATTTGCCAGTACTCCTATGTAAGAAAATACTCCTGTTGGTTTTGCCATTAAAAGTGGCATGTCACAATAAGAAAACATGTTCAAACTGGTACCAATGTAAGCCGTTGTTGACACATAAGAACACATATCATGCTTGCTTCATCATAGATGCTCAGTTAATAAAAAGTCATGTTACAGTAAGAAATATACACGTGGTTACACCAAAACGTCAGTCTAGCAAGGTAATACTACTTATCAGGCCTGCTTTATCAAAGATGCTAAGTAATACATGTAATGCCACAGAAAGAAAAGTCAAGACTGGCTGTACCAAAATGGCAGTCTAGCCAGGTAATGACACACATGCACTTGGCTTTGCCCGAAAATACCAGTAAAACAAGCAAAGTCTATAAAGGATGTGTCAGAAATGCTCTAGTGAACCCAGTCACCCAGGGCCTTACACACACATACACAAACACACGCACGGGCATCCTCTTTCATCAACCCATATATCTCCACTCACATTCATTCATAAGGCATTCATCACACAGGCATGCGCCCAACCATGCACCCAACCACCCACCCAGAACATACAAACACACACAATCACATTCATAACCATTCACCCACCAGTCACTCACCCATGTACCTTCTCTCACATACACTTACACTGGCACCCACTCACCCAAAACATTTACACACACTCACATTTCTACTCACTCACCCACCATTGACTCACCCTAAACCTCTACACTGCATTCTCCACACAGAAGTACACCCACCCACCCAGAACATTCAAACACACTCTCATTTACTCACAACTCACTGACCCATACACCATCTCCCTCGTCCACGCACACTGCATTCTCCACACAGAAACGTACCCATACAGAACTTTCACATTCACGCTCATTCACCCATCAGTCACTCACTCAGACACCTTATCTTACATCCACTCTCACTGCATTCTCTACACAGGCACACACCCACCCAGAACATTCAAACACACACTACCACATTCATACTCATTCACCCACCAGTCACTCACTCATACACCTTCTCTTACATCCACTCTCACTGCATTATTTACACAGGCAAGAACATTCAAACACACCCACTATCACATTTCATCTCATTCACCCACCACTCACTGACCCATAGCACATACATATATCTGACACTCACTTTACACATGCAAAATACGCATCACATTCTAATAAATAATTAAGCCTTCTTACCTGTTTTTCCAGCTTTGGTCCGTCATTCCAGGCCACCCTCAGCTCCTCTGTGCAGTTCACAAACAGGAACCAGGAAGCTGGGAGAGCTTCCTGGTTCCTGTAAATGAGCCATGAGGAAGCCAAAGGAGAAGGGTTTGTAGCTGAACATAGCATGTGACACGTGCCACATGTCACAGTCAGCTCCAACCCCTAATGAGCATTTCTTTCTCAAGCTGCAAGCCCCGGCCCAGACTTCACCCTAATGGGTGAAGAATGTGCTGGGGCATCTCCAGATCTGGTGTGGCAGGGACCCTGCTACTTAAGGAGGAGCGTCAGTTAAAAAAAGAAAATAATGGTAGCGGCCATGTAGTTATGGTTAAGTTGCTAAACTCATAGGAAGAACACTTTTTGGGCAGCTTATAACTTTGCTCCCGATGGACCAATCCTCACCAAAGTTTGCAGAATAAGTATATGGCCCATGCCAAAGTTTGTGAGGTTTGGTCAAGGGGGGGGGCAAAGTTATTAGAGGAGGTCCCAACATTTCTTTTTTTCCCATAGACTGAATGGAGAAAAAAATGTTGCTCACGCCTACAGTCTAAACCGCGGAGCGGATTTTCACATAATTTGCGGCAGGAGCGGCGGTTTGGTCCCGAAAGCGTCTTTTAAATTTGGTGGAAATCCATCCAGTAGTTTTTTTTTTAAACGGACAAAAAGTAGGTCCCAAAAAATGTGTGATATCTATGTCCATGTTCGTTCCGCGGGGACCAGTCTGATGTGCACAGTGAAAAAGAGAGGTTTGCAGGTGCCATATTGCTTAAAGGGTTGTCTGGTCCATGGAGGTGTGATACCATGGTCCAGCTGTGCAGGACGACTTGACGGAGCACCACACCGTAGCACTCCGGGATCATGTGATTGCACTTTTGGGTGGTAAAGCAAGAGTGGAAATAGAGGTAAAAGAGGGTTGTTTCTTTGATTTACTAGGTATTGCTAAGAGTAGACTTGGAGTGTGTGTGGAGTTAGTCAAGGTTACAGGGATTGAAAGGGTGAATGCTTTGAAGGAGTGAGTGAACTGTTTTACTTTGTAAGTCCTTTGTATATATTTTAGAGGTGCACCTCCATTGTGAGGTTTGTGAGGTTTGTCCTGATACCCTTCAGTTTGCTTGTCTAGTTGGTGGGAGTCCTCACCTAGAGGTGAGACGCATTTTATGGTAAGTCCACATACCTTTCTGAAGTATACCCTTGGCATCTTTCATTCTGTATTGGTTGTGTGGTGGAGCCCTCACACCTCTATTCTTGGTTAGCTAAAGTAGTGAAGGTGAAACTTCCTGTAGTCAGGAAAATAATGTAGTAGAGAAGACCATACTAGTGATGAAGAGAGCAAGATCAGCGGTGCTGTAGTGGAAGCATTGTGCTCCTTCCATGCTCGAGTGAAGGAGATATCTCAGAGATGTTGGCCCTTAAGTATTTTTTTAGAAGATGCTGCCTTATGTGTAAGAGTCAAAAGTAGAATTAAAGCAAGGAGCTGAGGGTATCAGGTAATATTATCCCCACCAATAATATCGCCATATATATGGTTGTGGGTAAAGGCCATAGGCGATATTACTGCTGGGGATAAATTATGGGCTAAATCGGACAGAGAGTTGCGGGGGTGTCCCCTGCTCCCTTTTAAAAAATATAGGGGTTGCGGGGGTGTCCCCCGCAGGTTCCATAGCTTAATATTGCCGCAAAAATATGGATATATTTTTGTATGGCGATATTTTTGTGGGGATAATAACACATGGAACCGAGCTGAGTGAAGTGATTGCAGTGAAGGTGAGTACTGTGAAATGACTAAGAAACTGGGAAGGGGAAAGAAGGGGGTTCTTTGGGGAAATTATTTCTTGTGCTGCAGGTTCAGCTTTAGTGTTGTTTTTGTGAAATTATTTTGGATAACTTGGGTTGGAGCATGGAGACTTTGTTGAATCATTTGTGTCAAGTGCTTTCAGGTTATAAGGCAAAGTATTCTAAAATACCATCAGGAATGGCTGCAGGAAACTAAGGTTAACATGCTCAGTTCTTGGCCTATCGAGGGAACCTATGATAAGGGAATATTGGAAAACCTGCATTCCTTTTAACTACAAGGCATAAGGGTGCAAAATTAGAGAAGCGATTGAACATCTTAGAGCTATGGTGGATATATACAAAAAAAAGTCAGAAAGGGCCATAATGTTAAAATCTCAGAGGACGGGCCAAAAAGCAGGGTGCAGGAATTCCTTCTGTACCGCCCCCCCTATGGGTGCTATCCTTTTTTCGCCTGCTGAAGGGTATACAGACCCCATATTCGAACCTCCATTTTCCCCGCCGGCCACTCCAGTGGTTGCAAGACGGACACAGATAACACCTCCAGCAGCTATGATTCCTAGAAAATGGGACAGCAAGGAAAGTGGTAGGGTAAATCCTTCAATGGTCAGGGCTACAGAAAGGCTGCAAACAGAGAATGGAAAGAGAATAACTCCCCCGACTGCTACGAGAACGCAGCAAGGAAACCGACAATCAGCACAAGCAACAACTGCTCCCAGGAGACCAAATTTACATCCGGACCTTCATACGCCATTGGAATGAGGGAATTTCCATGGGCAACACAGGGTTATTCATGCAACTCCGACTGCTGCAAAGGTGATGGGCAACAAGAACCAGGTCCACATCAAAGATAATGGAAGGAATACCGCTACCCCTCCACCGGCACAGGAGCAGGCTGAAAGTTAAGTACCATAAGGATCTGCTGTTCATTCCAGTGGGAAAGGGGGGTGAGAACGGAAATCTGGGAATGTAATTTCTTTGTTTAGAAAATGGTATGGTATAGTATGGTAATGTTTATTTGTAAAGCGCCTATACACAAAGCAAGTGTTTCAAAGCGCTCAAGGAGGGAGGAACAAGGGGAAAAACAAAAGTCATTCAGACCCCTTAGATTTCTGAACCATACAAATCTGCACAGACAGAGTAAGTGCATGTAATACAATGAACAGTGTAGATAACAGCAAATAGGTCTGACAACGATTCTGCAGTTTTTCCAAGTGCATTGAGGTGCCACCATGCAAGGAGGGGGGGACAAGGGAAGATAGATAGACGAATATTCAAGGCATGGTATTTTCAGATTGTTCAAGTGTAGAGATGGTACAGGAGAGGGGAAGGGAGCAGGGGGGGGACTAAAAGTGCAGGGGCTGGGGGAGAGACCAAGTGTGCCCAGTCAGTAAGATGCTACGGTAAGTGCTGAGAGATGCTAATTTCATGGGTCAATTACCAAGTGCAGTAATGATGAGGCAAGCGCAAGTCACAGAGGCAAGTGCAAGAGGACTGGTGAGGGTGCCAGGCACCAGTGAGAGTCTGGGGTTCACCTGGCGGGCAGTCAGCAAACTGTGCGGAAAAGGAGGTAGAGTCGGATAAAGCAGAGAGAGAGAGGTTAGCAGGGGAGAAGAAGAGAAATGAAAGAGGAGAAGAGGAATGTCTTAAGGAGTTTCTGGAACGTAAGAATATCAGGCTCAAGACGGAAGGCGGCGGCGGGATGTTCCATAGGGAAGCCCCTGCTGAGGATAAAGATCTACCTGCAAATCTCTGCTTGGAGAACCGGCTCACTCACAGAAGGTTGGAGGTAGAAGACAGGAGGGCTCAGGAAGGACAGCATTTCGGTAGGCATTGTTGCAGATTGGTTAGTCCCAGATCCCAGAAAGCCTAGTGAACATTGTAAATGGTCTTGAACTTGATCCTTGCAGACACGGGGAGCCAGTGGAGGGATTTCAGTGCCGCAGAGATGCGGTCCCTGGGCTTTAGACTCGGGATAAGTCTTGCGGTTCTGTTCTGGATGAGTTGCAGACGACACAGAGCAGAGGCAGGGAGGTTCAGAAACAGGCTGTTGCAGTAGTCCAGCCTTGTGAGAACCAGGGCTCTGGAGACAGTGAGCGGCTGGGGGAAGGTGAGAAAAGGAAGAGTACCTCTGAGGGGCAGTTGGACTATTTAGAGATGTCCGAAATGTGAGTGGAGAAGGAGAGAGAGGAGTCAAAGATGACCCCAAGGATTTTTCCTCGGAGGTGGGTGCATGTGCAGAACCAAAGGAGGCCGTACAGAGTGTGAGTGGGAAAGCGGGAGCAGGAGTCCCAATGTGAACAATCTCAGTCTTACTGGCATTGAGGCAGGGGTCATTTGCAGCACACCATGAATGAATTGCAGACAGACAATCAGATAAGAGTGAGGTAGAGGAGGTGGCTGAGGGTAGCCTGAAGGATAGTTGTGTGTCATTGGTATAACACTGGAAGTTAGAGATCAAAGTGGCAATCACACATGCCAGGGCAGCCATGTAGATATTGAAGAACCAGGGAGATAGGCTAGAACCCTGGGGGTCGCCACAGGTTGAAAGAGTGGTAGTAGAAAGAAAGGGTCTAAGTTGCACCTGGCATGGGCAGTCGGAAAGGAAGGAGATTAACCACTCCAGAGCCTGACCTGTGAGTTCCAGGGTGTCACAGAGACGTGCAATCGGAATGTTGTGGTTTACCATGTCAAAGGCAGAGGAGATGTCAAGAAGAATGAGGACAGAGGGGGGTGTTAGTGTCGAGCAGTCTTCACAGGTGTTCAGAAGAGCAGTTTCTGTGCCTCTTGATGCTCTAAAGCCAGAATGATGGTCGTGGAGGCAACCAGCAGATTCAGTGTGGATGTTGAGCTGAGAGATAGCCAGCTTCTCTAAGGAGTTTGCCCAGCAAAGGGGTGATAGAGACAGCGTCAGTAGTTTTCTGGAATAGAGGGGTCGGCAGAGGGTTTCTTAAGCAGAGGGTGCACAAGGGAGCATTTAAGAGAAGTTGGGAAAACTCCAGTGGCAAAAGAGAGATTGCAGAGATCAGCCAAGGCTGGAGCGAGAGAGTCAATGTTGTCCTTAATGATTTTGCACAGGGGTGCACCTGTTTGGATGAAGCCTTCATAGACCGGACTTGTCTGGTGACCTCAAAAGGTGTGATGGGAGTGAGAGAAGAGAGGAGAAGTTGTGAAGAGGCAAAAAGAAAGGCTCCAGAGGGTTGGTGTATGATGTGGTGTGGAAGTGGGAGAGGAAAGGATTTCTTGGGTGTTTGCAGTGAATTGTACAGCCAGGGCCGAGCAAAGGTGTGACAAAAGAGAAGGCTGATGCAGTATTGACCAGTTCCTTACAGACTTTGAAAAGTTTGGCCGTGTTGTTTGATGCTGTGGAGATGCGTGTTGGAATAAAGACTCTTTTCTTGGTGTGGATGCAGAGTTGATATCTTCTTTGCAGGAGGTGGCAGACCAGTTTGTCCAGAGGGTCCACCTAACAAATTCCATTTCTGCTCAGCTGCCCTACACTTGCTTTTAAGGGCAGCCATATCAGAGTCGTACCAAGAGTTGCACTTTTTGTAAGGTTTCAGTCGGACACTCAAGACAGGGGAAAGAGTATCAAGGGTGTTAGAGATAGAGAGATTAAAGTTAATGAGGGTTGTATCAGGGTGGGAGTCAGTCATAGCAGTAGGAGGCAGAGAGTAGGTGGAGGAAAAGGCAGCTACTGTCACTCTATTCATGGGTCAGGTGAATTTGAAAGTGAGTGGCCGCAATGGGTGTGCCAATGCAAGGGGAGAGGAGAGCTTCAAGTGTAAAGAGAGAAGAGAGTGGTCCGTTCAAGAGAGAGAGGTAGTGGGAGGGATAGAGAGAGTGGTGTCAGTGGAGATGATAGCATCCAAAGTGTGGCCCGCTGTGTGTGTGTGGAGCCAGAGTGTAAGATAGAGAGGGAGAGAGAATAACATAGGTTGTGGAAAGGTCCTGAGGAGTCAGGAGAGTCCAGATGGATCTTGAGGTCACCCAGCAGGAGGAGTTGAGAGGAGGAGGAGATTAGAGAGGATGTCAGGTCAGCCCATTCAGAGAGGAAGAGAGTGGATTGTTCTGGTAGCTGATAGAAGGTGGCCATACGCAGCAAAGATTTAGGTGAGAGCCTGCAGACTAGGCGTTCGAAGGATGAGTAGACCTGAGTGGGGATGATGGACACAGGTATCCATTCTGGGAAGATCAACGCCACTCCCCCTCCTGACCCTTTGGACCTGGGCGCAGAGAGAATCTTGTATCCTTTGGGGAGGAGTATGTCAAAGCTCGTGACAGAGCTGTCCCTGAGCCATGTCTCTGTGATGGCGAGCACATCAAGATCCAAACGTTCAAGGAGGTTGCAGATGTCAGACAAGTATTTGGCAGAAGAGCGATAGTAAAGCATGGCAATATGTAGCAGCTTTCCATGTTTACAGGTCTTCTGCAGGGGTGCAGGTGATGGTGGTCCCCCCCAAGGGTTGCAAGAGAGCCAGAGGGGTAGTGGAGGATGGTGGAGGAGCCAAGGCCAACAAGGGAACCTGGACAGAGAGGCCAGGCAAGGGCGCCTGTGCAGAGGAGGAGGAAGGCACAGTGGGCAAAGGAGCCTTTGGAGAGGATTTGGAAGGCACAGCAGGCAAGGGAGCCTGTCCAGGACGAGAGGCATGGCTTGAGAGGCGAGGTACGAACCTGTCAAAGAGAAGAAGGTTAGGTTGAGGACCCTGTACCATGATGCTTCCATCCCTATAGACATTAATGATGACCCTGGAAATGGCAAAGAGGTCAAAAAGGACCTCTCAGTGAGTGCCACCTTTAATGGGAGAAGAGGCGATAGGAGAGAGAAAGGCGACCATGTACCAGGTCCATAGGTCGGGTGAGGTAACGACAAAGAGGAATCCTTGACATAGGTGCCTGCAGTAGGGAGGCCTAAGTTGGATCCCAGTATGTCCTTTTTAAGTTTCTTCTGAACAGATTTTGTGATAGGAACGGGATAGGAAATAGAGAAGCAATTAGAGAAGATAGGAGAGACAGATAGCGACATAGCTAGCTGCAGTGGTGAGGTGGACACTTACCAGGCTGATGTACTAAGGCACATGGAGGAAGGTGGTGGGAGGGTGTGGGGGAAAACAGAGGGGGTGGGGAACACAGGTTTCGAGGGGTAGGCACTGAGGACAAGCTAGGACGTGCAAGACATTAATGCAGGATGTACTCAACAGCAAATGCAATGCTAATTGTGAAAATGTAGTAAAGTAACAGTTGTACAACCAGCAAAAAACGATTTTAAGAAATAGTAGCAGCAAGTAAACAGCCAAGTTCAAATTTAGCTAAAGTAGAAAGAAACACAGTGCATCAAGTGCACACTGCAAATTTGATTATGGGCTAAAGCAGAAAAACAGTGTTAGAAGTGCACACAGCTACATTTGAGTTTGGGCTAGTACAGCCAAAATCCTATTATGTTAGAAAGGGCAACAAACTGTGCAATGCAGGTGGAACACAAGCAATGCTAGAACAGACACAGTTGATTTTAAAAAGGGGCAGCAACTGTGCAAGACAGATGGAACACACGCAATGCTAGATCACCCAAACTCAATTTTTTAGAAGAGGCAGCAAACTGTGCAAGGCAGATGGAACACAGGTACAAAAAATGAGTATGAAATGCAGGAGGAATTTAGTTAGATAAGGAAAGACAGGAGCAACAGTAGAAACTTCAAGAGAGTTAGGGATGGACTCACTTTCATGCCGTCCAGGGACGTGGCAAGTCTTCGAAGGAGTAGCAGTGGCAAAAGATAGCAGTTTGTCTATGGATCGATCATTGTTAGGGACGCATGTCTGTGGCTGTCCAGGCTCGGATAGGAACATACAGGAGCCTTAGGAGTGAGGCCATGTGAGGCGGGCCAGAATTCGCCTGCTGGTTATTCCTGTTTGGCCTTATCTGCAACAAAGGCCCAATCACGAATGAGTACCTTCCAGGACCCAGGCACTCCAGTGCCTCGAGAAGTAGGTGGCCATGATGGAAAGGGGGGCAAAATGCAGCCACACAATGAAAATCCAGGTTACCCTGCACCCGAAAAGCACAGTTCATACTTTTTTTTTAGCAAAATAAAATGCTTTTCTTTTCTTCCTTCAATTCAGCATAATTGAGAACATGGCAAAGGTGCTTCAGCGTTGCTTGCGCTGGGGTGATGATGGCCCCAAAAAAGCCACTGGGGCTTACCTTCTCCTGCGTGTCTGCTGAGCATCGCAGTGAAAACCCTGCCTCATGGAAGCAGGCAAGGCCAGTAATGGTCAGGAGCCACGGAGAATGCCATCTGGGAAGGCTATCCTCGAAATCTCAGTCAGAGACAAGGGAGGCGGGCCGGCATTCACCTGCCAGCTACTCCTTATTGGCCTTATCTGCAACAAAGGCCCAATCACGAGCATAAAACATGTGGTGAAGTTACGCTCAAGGGTAAAAGGATCATTACACAGCAGTTTTAATTGTATTCTCTGATGTGCCGTGTGATGGAATGGTAGTCATTTAGATTAGAATGTTTCAGTGGGGCCAGTAAGCCGGGGCGGATGGGATAGTTCAAAGAGAACTTGTTTATTCAGCCTTCCTCATGTTGCTCAAAGTATCCATGTGAACCATCTGCAATTATGTTTAAGGTTAAGGGCTCAGGCCAGTGTTACTAGTAATGGATTATGTCTGCAAACAAATGTTTACCAGTGTGATAATGTCATGACCTACCGCGGACGAATCCCAAGAAGTGGTGTGCTATGAATACGATCTGAAGATGGTAATTTAGATAACAAGTGGCCAATGAGAGTGGAAGAATTGGAGAAAGATGGGATTTCTTTGTAGAGGTTTTGTCCAATCACATTTTGGGGTGGATTGTAATAAAATATATGGGAGTGTTTTAACTGTTGTAAACATGTATATATTGTGTCAACTTATGTGGTTCAGGGAGACTTGGATTAGTTTGACTCAATGGGGCCTTGCTGTACATACAAACGTGCACTTGTTCCATAAGTGTTGGGCCTGCTTGGTTAAGGTGAATAGGGGACAATTCATACACTCTTAAACAAGCAGGTAGCCTCATAGCTTATCTAGATATGATAGCATCAATATACTTGGAGATCTTTTCCATTATCCAGCCATTCTGATTACGATCGGTATCCCTTCAGGTATCACATCAAATACTTTATGGAATTCAGATAAAAAGTAAATAGTTGGTAACCTAGGACTCTAGCCCATTTGGACACCAATTCACTTGTGTCTGTCTTAATATTTTTAATGGGGTTGATGGTTAATTTATCATAGCATTCAGGGACATTGAAATGTAATTCTTACATGTCTATATAGTCTTGTATATTCATGACCATGTTATTTCCCCCCTTATCAGCTTGTTTAATCACAATGTTACCATCCTTACTAGTGGAATTCAAACCCATTCCCTCTGCTCTGGTTAGGTTACTAAATCCTATGAAATTATGCACTTTATCCAGCACTTAACTCAAGGCCCTACTGCTCTGGTTGCACTTCTCCCTGTCCCCTCTCCTCTGCACTTCTTGTTTGCGCACTTGTACAATCTCAATGACAAAAGGCCTAGTAAGATTGCTTGTCTTGTCCTCCCTCTCTGTACCTCCTTCCTTGCCTTGTTGCACATTGAAACACTTGTGTAGAGACACATAATAAATAACAAATTAATCAATCAATCAATCAGTGATGTTGTGGATATCCCATGTGACTGCTTTCTGAAAAGGGTCTATCGCATTTTCTGTTTCCAGAAAAAGGTTGACATTTAGATTTGTCCTTCATTTCGGTGTCCGTCAAATGTTTGGGGTCTATATTTAGATTGTTCAATAAGCCCAATTCATCAATACCCTCTTGATCTACCAAAGACAATACCAATTTGGTGTTGCCTATATCTGTGATGGTAAGATCACTATTAATAACACTAATGTAAGAAGAACACACATGCATCATTATGTATTGTTATTATTTGTTCTATACATAGCAGAACATTTCAACTTCAACTACACAGTATTGCCACATTCTGGATAGGACCTGCCCCCCCCATCTGCACTAATCAATACTGTGTTGTCTTAACTATCCACTTGAGGTGAGCCACTATGTCAATCACAAAAACTTGACTTGTTATACAAATGCTTTTTTGATTGTAGCAGATTCCCTACCACCTACCCTGCACATCTCTACAATAGAGCTGTCTACAGGGACAAGAGTATCACAACAGAGGACAATCCAGACCTAGGTGATTATTACCCAGTATGGAGCATAATTTTGTCTTTGCATACTTAGCAGTCAGTGTCTATTGCATTCATATTGAAGAAATCCTTCTAGAGTTCTCAAACACGACCCTTTGGCGTGTTCACATATGGACATACATTAATAGGATTTGGCAGCTAACCTTTGTCCTTTGGAGGATAACGCCACCATGTCCACCCTGAGGTAATTTGATTATTTATTCTTACCACCCTTTTGTGTACTCAAGCTGGCTACCTTTACCCCTCTGTATTTAAGACCAGTAGCATTAATGGCTACCTCCTTGTTTTTGTGTTGGTATTCCACAGTGCAAAACACAGACCTTGGTCAAGATACAAGCTTCGTTTCTATGAAAATTGAGGGGTTTATCCATTTTGAAACCTTTGAAAAAAGTGTGACCCACATCACCAGCTCCTGAGGAATGTTCACCAATTGATGGGATTTAAGAACAGAAACATGCTGAGCATTAGCCACTGCAAAACCCCAATGGCATATGTATAAACCTTTTGGGCATTACATTTGAGAAATCTCTTTTGGTGATCTGATATTTGTTTACAGACTCTATCTAATCCACCAGTTGGCCTACATTTTTCTAGACAGGATTCACTAAAGCACGTTATCTGCATTGTTGTTTATTTTTGTGGTTTATCTTTGACTTTTTAGCCATAATTGTTGAATTTAAATTGTCTTTGTGATTGTGTGTTTTGTGTGTGTTAATTGTGAGAACCACCTATTGTTTATTTAAATATTTATTTATTCAAATTTGCTTTATTCATCATTTTTATCTTTCTTTTTTTAATTATTAATTGATTTAGCTGATTACTTAACTTTACAATATGTTGTATAAACAATTTTACACTCCTTTAATAAACATCAATTATATACATTCACAAGGAAAATAAATTACATAAAATTCAGCTTTTAGCTACATTGGTAAAAATAAAATTGCATCATCTTGCGATCAATGCCACAATTGAATTCTGGATTACAAACCAACATACCTTCACTTTTTCATGAAGTGATCCAATTCAGATCATAAACTACATTTTCAATGAAACTCCAGATTTCTTCAACATGCTACCATTTTCCCTATTTTAGATCTCGACATGAGTCAAAAGCTGCATGGAGATAATTTACAAGTGCAATTTTTTTTATTTTTTTTATTTTTTTAATTCAAAATTGGTTTAGTTGAGAAATCAACTTTTTCAATATTTACATCAAGATTATATTTCATCTTTTTACATAGCCAAATGCAGAATATCATCTGTTTTAATACAATAAGCAGTCCAACATAAAAAGTGAAAATCCCAGAGAAACAGAAGGTTACATGTGATATGTTACAATATCGGAGGATCTCCACCATTACATATTAAAATTTTTATATTACTTTCCCAGTAGATTCAAGGCATTCAGATATTGCACTGTAGCTATAATTAGAGAAACATTTATTGTATTAAATATTTCATACCACAGTTGTTCTTTTGTGAGTGACACTTTATGTTTAAAGAACTTGAAGAAATGTTTTATCCTTAGATCAAGGAGAGAAGAACATTCCGATATTAGATGGCATGTAGTTTCTTCTTTCATAGGGTTTTTACAGAATCTACAAGTAATGTTTAACATTGTAGTTTTATAGAATTTTGCCAGTTTGACCTTCGTTGGCACTAGGTCCAATCTGAAGCGCAAATAAGAATCTGCATATGATCTATCAGGGAAGGATGAGATGTATTTCGGAATATCGTTCAGTGCTTTTATCGTGAAAGGACCTGCTTTGAAAGCTGAATAATGTAGGCATAGTTCCCTAGTTGAGATCCAGTCAAATCTAAGGAGCTTAATTTTTGCCTTATCAGGGAAAAGGGCAAGGTCATTGAAAGAAATATCAGCTCTATCAAGAGTCTTTTTACACTCCTCGACCCAAGGGGAGATCGAATTGTTGGTTGAGGATTTCATCCAGTCTCTTACGGCCGGAAATGCGTTTTTAGCATTATCTGGTGTAAGAAGGGCTTTCTGATAAAGTGCTAACCTTGCCCAAGTGACTGCCACAGCTAGAGAGGATAGCCCAAGTTCATATCGAATTATGGCTATTGGGAAACTTTGGGGGACCGGCAATATTGTTTTCCAATATAGACCTTCAATGTAGTCCCAGTTTATTTGTTTATTCATAATCTTGGTGTGACTTCCATAGATTATAATGGGAACTGCTTTTTGTAAATAAAACATACGAGCAGGTATTAAGGAGAACCACCCGTATTTCCTTTGTAGGGCTTTCGCTTGGGTTGCCAGGAGTTTCATTCTGTTAGAAATCTCTTCTTTGTATGGAGTATCAGCTAAGCTTGTATTGATGTTAACTCCTAGGTATTTATACTGGTATATTATGTCAAGGGGGGAGTTGGAGATGTACCACTTGAATTTGGTTGTGGATTTTTTTGAGGACGTTTGAACAGTTAAGATTTTCGTTTTCTTGATATTAATTTCCAATTTGTTTCTTTCTGCATATTGTGATAGTGCACCTAGTTTCCTCTGTAGTCCTATGGGTGTTTTATCAAACAAGACCATATCATCTGCATATAATATGTAGGGAATTGTTAGCGTGCCTATCCGGGGTGAGAATGACCAAATGGTCAGCATTTGTTTAAAAAAATTGTTAATGTAAAAGTTAAAAAGAATAACAGCAAACGGACATCCCTGTTTTAAACCTGTATTTGTTCTTATTATATCGAATAGGAGTCCGTCAGTAGTGAGTTTGACTCTTACACTCGTGTTCGAGTAGAATAATAAAATTAAGTTAAAAATGTAGGCCGGGCAATTAGCAGCATCAAGTTTCTCCCATAGCAAAGAGCGAGAGATGGAGTCGAAGGCTTGTTTGAAGTCAACTAAGGCAATATATAATGGTTGTTTTAGCCAAATGGCTTCAGCTTTCAGTATGGCAATAATAATTAAATTTAGTGAGGTGCCTATGCACGGAACAAAGCCAGATTGGTAATGATCCATAAGATCCTGATCGCAGAGCCATTTTGTAAAATCTCGCAGTACAAGTCTTGCTAAAATTTTCCCTAGCACGTCTAAGAGTGCTATGGGGCGGTAGTTCAAGGGGGAAGATCTGTCTCCAGATTTAAAAATGGGTATTATAATTGCCGTTTGCCATGAAGGTGGAAATTTATTTTGGTTTATAACATTTTTAAAAATCAGGAATAAAACCTCTGCCCAAGCTTCAGGGTTTTCTTTTAAAACGGCATTTGTAATCATGTCTGGGCCCGGGGCACGAGAGTCATTTAGTTTTTTGATAATAATGAATATATCCAGATGGTCGAAGTCCAAAAAGCTTTGGTGACAAGACTGCTTTGGTTTATAGGAGCATTCACTTCTTGCTTTTTAAATAGAAGATTTTCGTAGTGTTTTACCCATGCTTTTTGGTCAATGGAATTTAAAAGTATAGATTTTTCAGCTGTTTTATCTGATCTGTTTATTATCTCTCATATTTCACCCGCCTTTTTTTTCGATAAAATTGCTTTTAGCATAGCCTCTGCGTTGCTTTGTTTTGCGGATGCTATTATTTGCTTAATTTGATTTCTGTATTTATTTTTCAGTTTTTGTTTTAATGCTATGTTGTTTACAGCCGCATGTGATCGTAAATTCAGCCTTAATTTAGCCTTGAGTGCAGTTTTATCAGGGCTCCATTTGTATTTATGGTTAAAGGTCGGCTTGGTGTATTTATTACTCGATACCTGTATGATTTGAATTAGATCATTATAATGAGTGTGGTTCGGAAACTCTTGTTTTTGGTGTAAGAGTTGAGATAGATAATTTATACGAAATGGAGTCCACCGGAGTCTTGTTCTTGCTTTATTAATTGCGAGCGGTACTTTGTAGTAATCCGTGTTTAATTTGGGGTGCGATCTCCAAGAGGTTACCACCAAATTATGATCGCTTGAAGTAGTTTCCAGGATTTGGAAGTTAGTTATTGATTTCGTTGAGTTATTAGAAATGAAAACGTAGTCTAAGGTTGATTGGAGATTACCTCTTTTCCACGTTGATCTCGGGGGGACATCCATAGGGAATGTGCAAGTGCAATACATATTCCATATTCCATCTATCATCATCATCTAATGTGATAAAATGAGAGCAACACTTTTACGTGTCGTTGTCTGATATTTGTTAATGCAACACACTATAAAATAATATGGTGTAGATTTTCTTTATGGCTCGGGATTACACAGAATCTACAAATGTTACATTTTTGGCTGATTTGGTTTCTTTTAGCCAAAACTGTTTTAGTCGGCCAAAGATTGATTCTAAATCTCATAAATGCAACTCTAACAGTCACTGAAGGGTATAAAAGAAGATAGGGCTCACACATTCCTATTTTGTATCTATGCATAAGTTATTGCCATAGTCTTTATACCTATGACATTGCTCTCCCGTATGAATCCAATCTATAAGATATATCTTTCTCTTTGCTCTCTCCGGAGTTCCCAGGAGAACACTTAAGTCAAAATCAGCCATCACCATGATGTCAAAAATTGTATTTCGCCATGCATGACAACCTACTGTTTTGAAGTTAGTAGGTATCGAGAAAGAGACCAGAGTAACATTCTTGAGTTATTGGCTAATACACACTTTCTGAACAGGGCAAACTGACGCCATTGAAAGATGCTGTTTAGGGAGTTAATGCCCAATTGATAACGTAAGCGAGCCATCGGCACAGATTGCGGTAAATTTAGTATAGTTCTCCAGTAGCTACTTTCAAATTTTTGCTTTATAATACGCAATTGCAGATTGTAATGAAAATGTTCTGTGTTTGCGTAATTTCATTTTGGTTTGGGAGATGCTGTGGTTAATTTAACGTTCATGGTCAGTAAGTTCACTTAGTCAAGAGGTTGACTATCAAACTGCATACCAAGATACTTGTATGTTTCAACAATCTCTAATTCACAGATATGGAGAGCCCATCTCATTCTTGTCCTTTTTGGCATTACATATCATGATTTTAGATTTTTGGGTGTTTACTGTTAATTGATTTAATTCCCAATATCTTGTTAATAGTTGTAACAAATTATCTAGCCCATTAAGTGTCTTAGAGATGAGTACTATATCGTCTGCATATCATAAAGCACTTATTTTCTCTCCCCCAATCTCGGAGGATCTGAAACTACATTTCTAAATGTATCCAGTATATCTGATAGAAAAAAGTTGAACAGAGCTAAGGCGAGTATACACCCCTGCCTCAACCCCATTGTAGTAACCACTGATAAGGAAAGCATCCCCTGTTTATTCATCTAACTTGCAGGGATGTTTCACTATGTAATTTGTTAACAACGTCCACAATAGTACCAGGCCATTTTTCTTTTTGTAATTTGTTTACAAGAATTTGTCTCGATATCAAGTCAAACGCTGTGTTAAAATCAATAAATGCAAAGTATAATGGCTGTTTTAAGTCATGATATTGCTGTTTAATGGCGTAAAGAGTTGTTAGGTTTACAGCCCTGCGCATCCCAGCTAAAAAGCCAGTTTGGTGAGGGTTGCGTTTCTTGCAATTCAGTGCCCAAGTGTTGAAATCCCTTAGAACAAAATGAGCAAAAATGTTCCCAGCCACATCCAAAAGGGAAATGGGTCTATAATTTGCAGGATTAGTTTGATCTCCTTTCTTATAAATAGGGATTACTATTGCTTGTCACCATGCCTTAGGTATTTGTCTCTGCGTTATTACTGTGTGGAAAATGTTTGCCAATATTTTGGATAAAATATGTGGATTGGTTTTTAGGGTGTGATTATTCAAACCATTAGGTCCCGGGGCTTTCGAGCTACTGGAATTCCTCCTATAATCTTCGATATCTTCAGCTTTTATCTGTAGCAACCAAGGTACATGTGTTGTGGATTTGGACTCAATTTGAGGCCATGAAATATCATATAGTTTTGAAAAGTGTTCTATCCACTGTCGTTCTGTCAATCTGTTGATCTGGAGTTGCAATCCCGCTGTTACTGTCGCTTGGTTGATCAAGGTCCAAATCATAGCCGTATTTATTGATTTGATTACTCTGAGGAAATTTTCGCCATCTAGCTGATACATTAGAGCTTGTCGATTTCTCGTCCAATTCCTGTAAACGCATTTTTCTGCACAAAGCGCTGCTGCTTGCACGGCTACTGGTAATTTTCTAATACTAGCTTTTACCCGCCATAATTGAGTTTTTTTTCCTTTTTGCTCAAGGTCAAAACAATGTCTCTTCTGTGCCATTTTCTGATTTATATTGTTCCAAGGCCCGTTAGGAGGCAAAAAGATGAGATCATATATCAGCATTGAATTTGTTAACTGTTTATTATGAAGGAGAGTGTTTCATTTGGCCAATGTTTGTTCATTCCTCTTGAGACGATTGGCAGAATTATTGATGTTAAATTGCGGAGAGTACTTGTCCCTTGAGTCAATTGAGGTTTTTTGCAATCCGCCTGGCTGCATGCGGACTAAGAAAGGGCATGTCTGACTTTAAAGAGTATGCAAATGTGGTCATGATCAGGGATATAAAACAACGAAATTACAATAATACACAAGGTCAAACAAGTTTTAAATTACCTAAGTTTCAAACAGAACTTAGTTCCTTTTTAGTATAAAGTAACCATAAAATAAAAAAATAAAAAATAATAATATATAATATATTATACCCCCACCGCTCCCGACCACCCACAGATAGCCACAGATGGCCCTTTCGGAAAAAGCCCTTACGAAAAAGCACACTTGTGGGAAATGGGGGCGGTACTTAGACACTTAGTGCTTGCAAAGAAAACAAGAACCTAGAAACAAAGAAAACGAGTGTTAAAGTTGCACAGCAACTTATCAGTCCAGGCTCTCAGAGGCACACAGTTCACTTCAGCGTCATTCCAATCTTCATACCGTAGCTTTTGCAGTAAACAGCACACAAGTCCAAATGAGCATCACCTCTAGCCTCCACCCACAGACC
Source organism: Ambystoma mexicanum (assembly GCF_040938575.1). Lineage (NCBI taxonomy): Eukaryota > Metazoa > Chordata > Amphibia > Caudata > Ambystomatidae > Ambystoma > Ambystoma mexicanum. The sequence goes on along the minus strand of NC_090922.1, from coordinate 210,820,136 downwards.
GCCGTTTCGGAAAAAGCCCTTTACGAAAAAAGCACTTTATTGTTTCTTCATTGTTTCTCCATGAGATTGGAGATATACACAATTCTTTAACTTCAGGATTTTTATCCCTGTCGATACCAACTATCTCTTGATCTCACATATGTTTTTTGTTTAAGATCACTCTTTGCCACCATCTCCTGCTCTGTACCTGTTCTAAATCATTTATGATGAAACGTTTTTTTGAGCTTTAGCTTCCTAGTGAAAATCTATCTGTGTGTTTATCCAGTTGCTCTTAGTTGTTGGCATGAAAGAGATCCCCTTGTTAAGAACTGCAATTTTAAGGTCTGTCAAATCCTTGTTAGAAATATCCAACACTAAATCTACTGGCGTTATGGCCATTGTTGCTTCTGTGACCATTACCTCATTCCCCTTCTTCTGATGTCCAGTTCCTCAACATCCTCCAACATCTCCCACCTCTGGTTCCTCATCTAACTCTACATTGGCAGACATTCCAGTTATGGGTGGGTCATAAAATCTCACCCTTTTGTCTGTGATTTGAAATTTCCTTTCTTGAATCTCCTTATTTGGTCTAAAAAACCTTTCTTGTTAGATGGTTACTTATCACTTGCATTTGTTTCACCAATATCAGGTTCGCTGTCTGCATCTGAACTCCCCGGAGATGACTGTGGGGTTCCTTCCTTCAATTGACCCTGTGAGTTAGCATTTTGTGACTGAAAGCTATAGAAACAATCTTCTTGATAATCCCTATCATCTCTGAAAAACGTGTGTGATTTTCTAAGTTTTACCTCATCTTGATGAGTCTTTAATATTCCATACATTTTTTTAAAGTTTTTTTCAACAGTCACCGGTACTGCATTCATCTGTTGAATTTCCGTTCATAATACTTCATTTTGTGTGCCACTCTTTTATGCTCTCTTCCAGCATGTTCAATTAGTAGTTCAATCATAATCTTTGACCCCTGATTCAAATTTCCCTGCCATTTCTCTGCCAGATTTGTGTCTTCAGAGTTATTGAAATACCAGAATTCTAAGACCTCCTGGAATTTTCTGTTGCTCTAGATACTGTTTCATTGTGGCCATCTCCCAGAATGTATTCATCTCATTGTTGACATCCTCTCCAGTTTCACACATTTTTGTCTGTTTCTGTAGCTCTGGTGCTGCTCCTGAATGTGTGTGAAGTGCTCCCTCTAGGTGAAAATGGGGTTCTAATATCACCCTCCCGTCTGACTGTGAAACATTTGTTTTAGACTTTGAAGGGGGTGTGGTGCAATTAGTCAGTCCCTAAGTAATAGTCCCTTTTTGGAACCATGGGCTTGGGTTACCCTACACTGACCTATGCCATCCTACCCATATTATTAGAATGAGGAAGAGATACAGATTGGAGAAGATTCACAAAGTATTATGGTAGATAACTCAACAGGGTGGTAGCCCATTTCTTGTAGTGATATAATATATTACTGAACATCTCAGTAGATTGAGCTTAGATGCAAAGGCACTTCCTGTGAACAGTGTCCCTGCAGGTGTTGCTTCCGTCTTTTAATAACCATATAATAGTACATGGGGGCCTGTAAAATCTGCAGAATAGCGTGCATGTATATTCGTATAATACCTGGCAGTCTGCAATACCCATATAAAATGCTGTAAATACCTTTCTTCTTACAGGCTAGTTGTGACATCACTACTGACCTGTAATAAGAACATGACATTACTACTACTCTGGAATCAGTTATTATGGGCAAGTTGTGATGACACAATGCCTGCTTCTTGAGCCAGCACAGACCACAATTTGAACTATCACTGCAGCACCTAATTAAAGCGTGAAAAGGTTTTCAAGCTTTTCTTGAAAAAGAAATGTCTGTGAAATGTTTTATTTAAAAAAATATGTTTTTATTGGCATTTCTTTAAACATGAACATCGGGACTTCAACATTGTCCCGTTCCCCCCATCTCTCCCCCCTCGCCCCACACCGGTTTTATTGTTCTTAGCTGTCCCACTGCTTCCCATTGTTCTGCTTCCGTCTTATCCTGTAAACATGTCCAGTATGTGGATTTTGTGTGGGCACCACTGCATCATATAGTCACTTTGTTGATAATCTATTGCTTCCCCCCAGTCTGTTGCGAATCTATGACGGTCCCCTTGTATGTTGTATGTGATTCTTTCCATCGCCACATATGTCCAAATTCTGGGCAGCCATTCTTGATTGGATGGGGGTGTCTTCTGTTTCCATTTCTGTGCTATTGCTAGCCATGCTGCTATGAGGAATCCCATGAAATGTCTCTTTTGTGTCTTTGTGAATGTCCTGTCTCGAGGATTCCACATGCCACACATCCATACTTCCTCTCCTAGGTTTTTTGCTCCCTTAAAGATGTTTTGCATTTGTGTTTTCACCTCTGACCAGAATGGTTGTAGTATCATGCAGTCCCAGCATATATGTCTCCAATTTCCTACTGCGTTGCATCCCCTCCAACATTTTTCTTGCAATGTGGTGAACATTCTGTGGAGTCTTTCCGGGGTGTAATGCCATTGAATCATCATTGTTGTCCACGCTTCTCTTGTTTGGATCACCGTGTCCATTTTGGGATTATTTGCCAGATGTACCTCCATTGATCCCCCGTGATTTGTTTCCCAAGCGTCATTTCCCATTTCTTCATATACTGCCATTTTATGTCCTGCGCCTGGGCATTTATGAATTGATAAAGGGTGGAGACTAATTCCTTTTCTCCCTGTGAAAACAAAATCAAAATATCGAGGCTGAGTACCCCAAAAGGAAATACACCGAACACGGGTTACAAAGGAACATACAAAGTAATTTATTTTATACTGAATCCAGTTACAAAAACAGAGCAAAATCGGATAGCTATCGGCCCTCAGTACAACAAAACGAACTCCAGTGTGGTTCAATGTGTTCAGTGAGAGACGCTGTACATTAGAATGCATTCGCTTTTTATACACTTGGTGTGCCCGATGTCCAGCCCCACTTTGGGTTAATATTCCACTTAATACATCACCGATCTAGGGTTCGTGCCAACTCTCGAACAACCGCATATAACTGGTTTGCCTTTAATACATGTATCAACAAACCTATGCAATAACTGTGTGATATGGGATTTTTCCATGCTAGTCTCCTTAAACATGAATACAATGCGGTTAAACAAGTGTTCTATGTTCAGTACTTGAATACATTGTTTTTATAGTATACTCGTGGCTTAGTTTCTTTACACGAGTAATCCCTTACACACGAGTCGACGAAGGACAAGGTCTCAGTTCACAACCTCAACAAGTGACCTGCAGGCAAGTTATATATTAGCTATGCACAGAGGTCAAGACAGCCATGTTGTATTTTGGAATGAAATCGTCCACCATCTTAACTCACAGGGTGACTTTTACAAAGTGAATCCTAAAATGGCGGATGTACCTAAAATGGCGGCTTACATTGATTTTAAGGTCAGGACCTTGCAACACGGACTCTTTCGCAAGCGACTTTCGAGCAGCTTGGCATAGGCCAATATACATATATTTATTGCAATAGGAGGCACGATATAATTTCCTTTTTGACATTTTTGACATATTGGAATCTCTCCTTTTCCGTGAGGCCCAGCAGGTCCCGACATTCGGTGTACATTCTGATCTGTAGGCCATCATACATGTCTCCCACTTTCGTACAATCTGCTTCTCGCCATTTCTGGAATGCTCCTTTTTCCGTACCCGGAGGGAATTCTGGATTGTCGAGAATTGGTATGAAAGGGGGAGTGGTCTATTGTGAGTGTTTCTCTCTTGGTTGCTCTGTCCCATATTTCCAAGATTGAGCTCATGATCTCGCTTATTCTGACATTTTGGTGCCTGTGCTCGGGTCTGCTCCATAGTTAGTAAGTGGCGCATGCTCGATCTTGTGACTGCACTGTCCTGCACCTCCCACCATTTCTCTGATATGTTTGTGATCCATTTGTTCAGAACCCACATTTGTGCTGCCTGGTAATACTTCCTGAAATGGAGGCGCGCCATGTCTCCGTCTGAGTTTTGAGCTGTCAGGGCCTGCTGTGACAGTCTGGGTGACTTGTTTTGCCAGATGTATTTTGTTATTATTTTGGTGAGTGTCTTAGAGAATGTTGCCGGTATCCGTATAGGAAGTTCTTGGAAATAATACAGTAGTCTGGGTAGTATTGTCATTTTTATAACTGTGATTCTGCCCCACCAGGATATTGCTAACGGATTCCATCTATCCAGGTCTCTTTTCACCTTTTCGATAAGTTGCGTGTAGTTCCCTGTGTAGAGATTCTTTATAGTGGAGGTTAGAGTGAATCCCAGGTATCTCACCCAATCCTCTGCTTTTTGTAGGTGCAGTTCTTCCATTTTCTTGTATATCTCTTGTTTGTCTCCGGCCAGGACCATTACCAACGATTTCTGTTTGTTTATGTTTAGACCTGATATTGCTCCATAGTCGTCGATCTGTTGTATGAGGAGGGGTAGTGTCTTGGTTGGTTCTGTTAGGGCCATCATCATGCCATCCGCATATGCCACTATCTTGTGTGTTTGCCCTCCCCCATTTCTATGCCCTTGATGTCGGGAGTTGCTCCTATCTTTGCCAGCAGGGGTTCAAGGAAGATCGCGTAGAGAAGGGGTGATAGTGGGCAGCCCTGTTTGGTGCCTCTTCCTATTCTGATGGGATCTGAGTGTTCTCCATTTACTGCTATCCTAGCCATTGGTGAGTTGTAGTTGGCTCGAATCATGTTTATATATGCCTTCCCCATGCCCATTTTTTCTAGCGTTGCAAATAGCATAGTCCATTCTACCCAGTCAAAAGCTTTTTCGGCATCTACCGACAATATTTATTATTATTATTTATTATTAATATTGCTGAGGGGATGTTTGTGATTCCCACCTTCTCTGTGAGATGTGCTTTTCGTCTAATGTTGTTGTGGGTTTTCCTGTTTGGGATGAATCCTGATTGTTCTTGAGGTATCAGTTTGGGGAGTAGGGGTGAGAGCCTATTTGCGAGTACCTTTGTATAGAGCTTTGCATCGATGTTGAGTAAGGCTATTGGGCGATAGGAGCTCGGGTTCTCTGGATCTTTTCCCTTCTTGTGGAAGACTAGTATTTTTGCCTCGTTCATTGAGGTAGCGATATTGGTCGTGTCTTTAAAGGTATCAAAGAGATTTGTTAGGATGGAGTTTAGAATTTCCGCATATGTTTTGTAAAAAGGCGCTATGTAGCCATCCGGTCCTGGAGCTTTATTTTTGGGTATGTCTCTAATTGCTCTTGTTACCTCCTCTACTGTTATCGGTTGGTTTAATGTTGCTTTTTCGTCTGATGTGATGGCTGGTAGTGTTATCTCCCTTAGAAAGGCTGCCTGTTCCTCTTCATTCGGCCTCTGTGATGTATACAATTTCTGGTAGTAATCTCTGAATATTTCTTTAATGTCTTTTGATTGTGTCTTCTTTATTCCATGTCTATCCTTTATTGTTTGTACTGTTTGGTTTTGTTGTTTCCCTTTTAATTGTCTTACTAGAAGTTTGTCCGCCTTATTTGATTTCATCGCATACCAATGTTTTGTGTGGAGTTGTTGCATTTCTGCTCTTTTGGTCCTGAGTACATCTAGCTGGCTCTGGACATGTCAATATGCCCTCTTTATTTTCAAGGATTTATTCTTCGCCATTCCTTCTCTGATCTCTTCCAGTTTTTTTTTTTCTAATTCACTTTCCCATTTGTATGATTGCTTGTCTTTTTGTGCTTTCAGGGCTATTATTTGTCTGCGTATCACCGCTTTGAAGGCTTCCCAAACTTTGCTTGGAGAGACTTCCGGGGTATCACTTTGTTCAAAATATTCTATTATATTTTCTCTAGTTATTTACTTCAAGACCGGGTCTTGTATTATTTCCCTAGGGAGTGTCCAACGCCATAGGCTGGAGCGTTTGCGGATTTTAGGAAGTGAAATCCACAACGGGGCATGGTCTAATAGCGATATTTGACCTATTTCTATACCCTGGATCTGCCTGTGACCCATATATAGTCAATTCTGGAACTCGTGTCGTGCACATGTGAATGATATGTGTACCCCCGGGTTGTGCCTCTGATTCTCTGCCATATGTCTTCTAGAGCCAACTTGTTCATCATCTCTTTTAGCGCTTGTGATGGTGTCCCTTGTTGCGAGTGCTTGGGGTTTGAGCGGTCTTCCCTCTGATTCCATGCGAGATTGAAGTCTCCTGTCAGAATCACTTCTCCTTCTGCATAGTTCTCTAGTTTGTTCAGCGTTTCTTTGATAAAAGCCGTCCTGCCCTGTGTTTGGAGCGTAAAGTGTTGCTAAGGTTAATTGGCGATTTTCAATCTGGACTTTCGCAAATAGATATCGTTCATTTTTATCTGACATTGAGCCTTTAATTTGTACATTGAGTTGGTTGACGAATGCTATCAGGACTCCTTTTTTCTTCTCTTCATCGTTGGATTGGAGAAATTGGTTGTAGCCTCTTATGCGAAGTTGGCCTTTCCTTTTTTTCTGTATTTGAGTTTCTTGGAGCATTATTACATTGTACTTCTCTCTGTGTAGGAAGTTTTCAATTTGTTTTTTTTTACTGGCGAGTTCAGCCCTCTGATGTTATACGTTAATATTTTTAGCCACATTCTTTCTTATGGGTCTCCCGTCTCACTTGTCTTTTATCGTGTGGGTCGCTGTGGTTTAATGCCAGTGTTTCAGTCTTTTGCCCTTTGAACTTTTCCCTCAACTCCCCCATCTCCCACCCTTCCCCCCCAACTTTTGCCCTGAGGGGGGCCCTGGGCCCTATGGTTGCTAGGGCGTTCTGCCTTTGCTCCATGCCCTCTAACGACTCAGGTTTATAGTTTTCGCAAGGGGTCCTAAACCCTGCTTGTGTCCTGTGGATTCCAAGGATATCCCTTGGCTCTGCCGCAACCTCGTGTAACCACCTGCTCTGTCAGGTATTTCCCCTTTCAATATAGCTACCCCCTCCATCTTATCTTGCTTCTGACCTTCGTTCCTGGGGTGGTATTAATTGAGCTCCGGTTTGCGGGATTGGAGTCTTGTTCTTCTTTTCTCTGTCTGCCATCCCCTCGTTCTCGCCTTTCTCTGTGGAGTTCTCTTGTGAAATGTTTTAACCATTAACTTGTAAGGAACTGTTTATGGCAGTATGCTTATTGTGTGCACTGCTAGAGTTCAACACATAGGTGCAACAATGTATTACTTATTTTAAAGCACAACACGAAAACATTTATGGCCTACATTTTATTAATTTGCTAAACTTTTTTTCTGCAACACGTTAGAAGCTCCATATTATATTGAAAAAAAAATCTAAACAGATATGATATGGCATTTATAACACCCCTGTACACAAGTGGTTCTAGGCGCGACACTAGCATATATTGATTGTATGCACGAGCATCTGGAAGGTCGCTCGCATTCGATTAGGAAAGAGGCCAGGAATCAAGGGCTTTGACAGTGTGCAGGCAAATATTATAAGGAATAAAATACCCGCTACCGACCGTGCGTAAATAGGTTATAACAAGTCACCCTGGAGTTCTGTGACTTTAGGAAGGAACTCGGCCTTGCTCGTTCCTCGAGTTGGTCACAGATCTCATCTGTGTTTTGCAATATCCTTTTAACGTATTGCAGGGGGTCCTTTATCCCACATGTAAAACATTGTCAGTCTCCAATATTTCTATATAACCCTGTAAATGATTATTTTAGTGCATGCTAGTTGGGACACCACTGCTTAACTGTAATGAGAAAATGACATAGCCATTGTAACTAATAGATTGTACACCTGAGTTGTGATGTTGCAATGCCTGCTGCCTGCTTGAGCCAGCACAGAACACAATTCTAGCTGTGACTGCATCACTTAATTAAAGCTGCCTCTAGCTCGACAGATTCCTGTCTTCTAAAATCGGTTCATGTGACACTTTTATAGCCATTAATTGATAAGGGATGGTTTATATTAGTTTGAATATTTTGTGCAATGCTGAAACATAACGCAGAAGGGCAGGAATCTGTCCAAATTGTATCATATATTATAAACCACAAAACATTTTTGGGATGCATTTTATTAAATATTTTTCAACAACACAACACAGCCTGCACATTGGTGTTACTTTTTTCTACATTGATTATATGTGTCAATAATGTATCAACAGCTGGAAGATGTCTTGCAATAGATTAAGCCAGAAGCCGGGTATTAAAGGTAATGACAGAGTGTGCCCATGTATTTTAAGGAATAAAATATTCGATTCCATACGTAAAAAGGATGTTCCAAGTCACTTTCAAGTTACGTAACCTCATGCCAGAACTACTCAGTGACTTGCATTATCCTTATAATGTATAGTTGGGGATTATTTATCCAATCGGTATATAACAGGTCTAGTAGACTTGTAATAGGAATTACATCACTAGTCTTATTGTAGATGAGTTGAGAGATCACAATGGCTGCTTGCACTTTGCTCAAAAGGCTGCCCTCAGCAGAATTCCAAGTCCTACTAAAACACCGAATTATAGCCATGACAAGCTTTTCAGATTCCTTTCTTTTCTTTTCCTTTTTTTGTCGGCACATTCACATGGATAATTCTGGAGACATTTATGTTAGTATATTTATGTGGTGTGCTGCTGGGCTTTATCACAGGAGAGCAGGTATGTAGTTGCCCGATAACACTTATTCCAAACTACAAATCCAGCTTCTAATTTGTTTTTTTTTATTAATCTGCTTCAAATATTTTCTTCGTACCACACTACAAGTTCTATATTGTGTATTTTCAGCTCATTATATTCCTCATGCATGCAACATATCAGCAACAGGAATATTTCTTGCCTCAGCCTGATGAAGATATCAAGTACTAAAGGGGATGACAGTATTACCATGTATTATAAGGAATTAAATACACCCTCTTAAGCAATAAGCCGTGAAGGAGGGGGGGCTTTACTGGGTCAGTTAGAGCCTGGACATTACCTGCCCCAGTAAGGCCCCTGCCCGTGGAGGTTTATTGCTACTAACATCCTGGATTGTTATACCAGGATGCTAATATTTTTTTTTCAAGTTGATAAACTGTGTGTTTGCCATTTCTCAACTTGAAAATAAATTACAAACCAAGATGGGTGTCATTAATTGGGGAGAAGGGAACTACTCGTAGTCCCCTCTGAATTTCCATTGTGGTCATTGCCATGACAAAGATGCGTCGGGAACACTGAGTGTTCCTGTAATCAGTGAGTGACAAAGGAGTGCAAGGTAAGTGGGGCGGGGGAGGGAGTAGGTAGGGGTTGTGGAAATTTGGGTTGAGGAGCAGGAGGGAAAAGGCACACTTACCAGATTCCTGGCAGAGACAAGTGTGGCCTCCTGCTTCCGAGGAGGATGTGGTATTTTATCCAATAATTGTATTTATTTTTATTTATTAGAAAAACAGGGAAGTATATTTCAATCCGAAATTACTAACAATAAAACATTTACAGCTGGTGTAGGTATTCTTATGAAGGGTGCCTGTACAATAGCACAAAGATGAGACCAAGTGGTGAGCCAGTTTATGAGGGTATAAAAAAGTGGGACACATATACGATACAAAACAAACAGAAAAAATATATATATAAGAAAACAGGTGACTCACAAAGGTAACAGTAACCTAAGGGGGCATGTGTTTCAAACAAATGAGGAGTACCATTTAAATATTCAAACGAATGAGGAGTACCTTTTAAATATACAAAATTACATTATTAAGAGACACTGGAGGCAGTGGTGTGGTCATGTAGGGGAGATCGGAGAGAGGGCAGGTGGAACTTTATAAAGTAAGTGACATTTAAGGCAAGCTTGAATAGATCCACAGTTGGACTGGCTTTGATTGGTATGGCCAGTGGGTTCCAGTGGTGTGGGACGAGTAAGGAGAAAGTGTGAAAATGAGAGGAGGCACAGGGAGGGTATGGCAGATTTAGTTTGAGTGCAGAGGTGGATTGGAGGGAACACGATGGTGAATAAAGAGATATACAATCAGACAGGTACAGAGGATTAAGAGCATTGATAGCTTTGTAGACTAGGAGAAGGAACTTGAAAATAGAGTGGTTGTCTATGGCGAGCCAAACAGCATCTTGTTGGCAGGTAGAAATGAGAGAGGATCTGCATAGGTTGTGTGCGGGTAGCAAAGTTAAGGACCTTGTCAAGAGGAAGGAAGGAGTAGAGAGGAAGGCCAGGGAGTTGGCTTGAGCATTAGTCATGTTTTCAGAGCACAATAGCGAACATTAGATTTTTTGTAGAGTGGTTAGCAAGAAAAGGACACATTTTTCAAATGTTGAGGAGGTTAATTCGAGAAGCAGAGGTAGTGGAAGTGATGAATTGTTGCAGTAGTAGTTCACTTTCAAAGAGGACCCAAAGATTGTGAGCCTTGGATGAAGGATCAAGAAGGTCAGGCAGGAAGGAGATAGAAGAGGAGAGGAGTGGGATGTCATTGGAAGCCAAAAGAAAGATGACTTCCATTTTTGAATTGTTCAGCCTGAGGCAGTTAAGAGCCATCCAGTGATGAATTGCAGTGAGACAGTTCACAATCTGTTCCAAGATGGCTGGGATGAAGGAGGGAAAGGAGAACAACATTTGAGTATCATCATCAAAAAGGTGATAATGAAAGCCAAAGGAGGAGATAAGTCTTCCTACGGCAGATGTACAGATGATGACAAGCAGAGGTACAAGAACTGATACTTTGGGGACACTGGCAGGGAGAAGGTTGAGGTCAGAGGTTTGGGAGTTCCATGAGATGTTAAAGGATCGACTTTACAGGTAGGAGGCAATCCTTGCTAAAGCATATTTGCAAATCCCAAGGGCTTGAGAGTGAAGCGGAGAGAGGAGTGGTCGACAGTGTAGAAAGTGTCAGAAAGGTCCAAAAGGATGAGTATAAAAGAGAGTTTGGAATGTTGTGCCTTAGAGAGGAAGTTGGAGACATGCATGAGTGCAGTCTCAATTGAATGTTTACTATGGAAGCCAGATTGAAGTGGGTCTCCAAGGGCCTTATCCTTAATGTACTTAGTGATACAGTTGAAGACCATGCGCTCAAGGCCTTTGAGAAAATGGGAAGGGGAGACACTGGGCAATCGTTTGTTGGGACTTTGGGTCAGCAGAGGGTGTCTTCCATAAGGGTTAGACAGCTGCAGATTTGAAGGAGGCAGGAAAAAGCCCAACATAGAGAGAGACAGAGAGACAGAGAGACAGAGAGAGACAGAGATAGAGCAGTTGAAGAGCTTAAAGAGATAAGGGCATGTGATTTTGACCATTTGTGTAGCAGAAGGGTCAGGAGGAGCACAAGATAGGTTGCCACTGCAAAGGATGGGTGCTAATTTAATTGCAGAAGTAGGGGAAAATTGGTCGAGAGTAGAAGAGGTAGGGTGAGGGACAGCAGGAGGGTTAGGAGGGAGAGAGAGGAGGGGTGTGAGAGTTTCATGAATTTTTTAAACTTTAGAAGAAATGTAGTGAGCAAAGTCATACGCAGAAAGGGAGGAAGTTATGGATATTGGCTTGGAAGGTGTGAGACAAATTTGAGAGATTAAAGTTTACAAGGGTGATTGTGAAGTAGGAGAATTTAGCAGAGTGAAGGGCAGAGGTTAGGACAGTGTGCTCTAGCACCTTAAAGCATCTCTTGTGCTAGATGGGATTACAAATAAAGATCTCAGACCAAATAATCGGACAGCCTCAAAAAATATGGCAAAATACTACTTTATTCTCAATTCAATAAAGCAGGGCAAACTACTGAACAACTGACTGATGTTCACACACTCACACATAAACTTGATCGTACAGAGGTTATATACCCCCATATGCGTCATCTATGATGTCATCCTGTATGGCAAACTGCAAAACATATCAAAGGGAGGGATTGGTTGGGGGAACATATGTACCTATGGCATATGTATGGGTTAGTACTTAATTGGCTGCCACTTATCTGTGAGGTACGCCTTGAACTACCTCAACGTATAATACTGATTATAGCAGAGAAAATGCCAGCAGATTGGTCTATGCAACATTGCAGAGCATGTTGCCCATGGATCCTCTGACTGATGGGCATGCTCACCAACCCTTGGACTTTCAGCTCGTTAGCAGCACGTAAGCAAAACAAAACCCAGGTGCTCGAGTCAAGTCAGATTACTCCCCACTTTCCCAATTAATGCATCATCTCTCATCAGTCCGGCTATATGCCAAAGTTTCCCATCTGTAGTTGACCTTTTAGTCTGGTCTCTATCCTGGGACATTTGAGGGAGTGTAAGCACATCACTATCTTCATCCAAAGCTTAATGAATAGCCCTTCATTTCAACTTCTGAATCACGCGTGTGGAGACCGCACATTTGCCCATTTGAACCTTTTATTTACTGCTATTTGATTTACCTATACTGGGTGTTCTTGCTCCTCTTGGCCTTTAGAGACTTGCTCACTTTGTATTGTATAGACCTTATTCACTTGTATTTGTCCAATACTTGGCTCTTGCAAATTATTTCTTCTTCTTTCATATATGATAAATATGTCTTACATACATGGCTTATCCATCTGCCTCCCTTTGTGCCTTGCAATTATTCCTTAAAACAGCACCATTTATCCCTATCCAATATAGACTCCTCTTCATTCTGCACATGAAGCTATTTCTCCAAATTCTCCTTACCCTGCAACCCTGATCTGTCCCTGAGGAAGCTGGATGGAATCTTAACACAAGCCAACGTCTGTCATCCTATCATGGCCGCCCTAACCATGTTATATTGTCCTCTATACCAAGCTCCTATGAGTTTTATCTACCTTACGTTAATGCATATTTGAACTTTTTGGTCAGCAAGTTACTTGATCCTCTTCGCATATATGATCACTTTGCAATTTTGTACATGTTTCTCTTGTCACTTGCAGTTACATTGTTACTCTTAAGTATTTCCATTTTGTTTCAGTATTTCCTCGCAGATCTTCTTCATGATATCAGATTTCACTCAGCACTCCATGATGTTGCCCGGTGAATACTGACATCCTTCCACTCTTTCAGCACAATGGTACATTCGGTATGGTTGCTTTAGTGCATACCGTTTCTCATACACTTGATGCAGTATAGAGACAACACATGGGATCCCACATAGAGCTCTTCTCCTGCTGTTCCAATTTGATGGCAGAGAGGGGGCGGAAGCTAAGGAAAATGCAACCACCCGCTCCTCTACATTCCCCCCTTGACCATATTTTCCTCTTCAGTCTGCTTCATCTTCTTTTCATTCTGCCATTTCTTTGGAATCCACACCTTCGTCACTCATTCTTTATAAGTTCATCCACACTCCAGGTCATGTGAGAGCAATCTCCTGATGGTGGAGAGAATAACCAACATCCTACATATTTTTGATGTTCATTAGGGTAGTAAAACTTAATTCCTGGAGATAATAAGGGACCTTTATTTATATTTCCATCGGTACTTTCGTCATTTTGCATTTTTTCACCAGCTCCAGCATCTATATCACTCATTAACATCATTCCAATAGCTTTCTTGGCTGTCTTCTTGAACTGTCACAATAGGATTCTTATGAGACAAAATCCTAGCAATACCAACACTATTATTGCTCTAACTATTTTGAAGACATTCGCCAGCCAGGTGGTATCCACAACAGTAGAAGTGAAAACCAGTAAATTCCTGCTGTCTCATCAGCTTCATTTTCCATCTTTGTATGCAGGATCATCATCATAGTTATTGCTTCCATCAAGATTCAATGTTCTCCATCATTGGATGGTATAAAATGTACAGCAAGAAGGCCCAAACCTGGTGCACACGTCTCCATCCATTGCTGTAATTAAGTCAGGACATACTGTTACACTTCAGGCTTCCCCACGGGCCTCCTTGCAGAATACGACTTCTTTACAAGCTCCTCTATGGACCAGATACAGGCTACCATGGTGTCTGTACAAACTACGACGGACTCCGGGTCAGCTGACACGTCTTGTATGTGGAAGACCTATGGCAAGACACGCCCCTCTTACGATTATAAAACCACCGTCTTCCAATGGGCTCGTTGCTGCTAATTAGCGTTACAAGCTACACGCGGTTACGTCTGTTACTTCTTCGTGCCTTCCTACACGATTCTTCATCTGAACTCCTGGTTTTGTCCTTTGCCTGATTACTGGATTGCCTCGTCTCCTCCTTTATTCCTGTCGTGCTCGTCTGGTTGTTTGACTCGGAACGTTACTGGATCCGGCTCCCTTCTGTCTCTTGCGGTACTTCATTCCAGGTTGCCGCTTCTGCACTCGGAACCAAAAAAGTAGAGACTTGCTGTCGACTTTCTGGAACTTTTCTACAGCTACTCTGGATACATGTGTGCTCAGGTACATACTTAATTGGCTAACCCCATCTCTGCTACTATTTATCTCCACAACTTGTTTGGATATTTGTCTTCTGTTGGATTCTGGGACATTGAGTGACTTTCCTGTGAGCTTGTCCTCAAGTGCATATAAACGCTTCCCTGAAACTGCACCAACCTGGCACTAGTGCGACCCTCATGCCGTCCGGGGCTACTTCTCTATACTAACATCCCTGTTTGTTATTTTCTCCTGTCGTTGTCTTCTGTTTCCTGGATTCCTTTCCTCGATATATCCTTATTCAGGTTAGTTGTTATCAATTCTATATATAGTTGGGACTGATAATGAATTAGACCATTTCCACTCATTTTGTGTTATTCGTTGTAGATCCACTCTGGGGAAGCTCCACTCCAACACCTATCTAGGTAGTTGCCCATTTAATTCCACTGTTCTAATTACTTGCATTAACCTCAACACTCTCTAATATCTTTGTATTCCTTTGCAGCATTGGTATTGGTGGTGTGTGTCCTCCCCGCTCTTTTATTTAATTGACACCTCTGTCTGTCCCAACTGAAACAGCAGAGAGGTACATTGTGGAAACGAGCCCCTCTTTGAGGAAGCCTGAGTCTTGTTTTCAGGGGAGCTGGGATGGAAGGCTGAATATCGATTCTTGTACCACCATCATCTCCAAGGTCACTTCTCTGAATCTTCGGCCTATTTCGGAGTGGTGAGTAACACATACCTGTTCTGGAGAGTCATCAGCCTCATGGCTCTCAATTATTCTCTGATTGCATTGAATCCTTTTATTGTTGCATTGATCGTCTGTAACTGCTCCCGTGTAGTGATTTGCAGCCACTTGGCATTCACTGCCGTCTGGAGATCTGGCATGAATATAGATGTCATTATCATTGCTGTCATGCTGAACAGTTTATGTTCATACAGAATATCATCATAGGCCTTTATTGATTTTGATGAGAAGTAGTTCTCCCTTTTCAACTGGTAAACAATGAGCAACCTCTGCCTCCCTTGGTGATCATTCATTTTTGGGAATAAATTAATGTTGAGGTCACTTTGAAGAATCACTAATGCTGGAACATGTATTACTACAATGGAGCATACTCCTCCCCAATTGTTATGCAACTGCATGTAAGCTTTGTATCCACAGGATCAATATAGGTCCATCAAAACTGCAGTTTCTCCATTCATTCCTGGTACCTTGATTGTCTGTCCTCATCCTTTGTTTTCTCCAACGAGAACCAAGCCTTCTTTCTTGAAGCATGTTGTTGCATTCTTTAGTGGTAGTATAGATTCTGGTCCAGCTTCGTTGTTGAGCCATGTTAGTAATTTAGAGTATTTGGCCCATGACTCTAGGCATTTGTCATTCACTATTTACACTATGCTTACTGGTTCCTTCTTCAATAAGTGTGCAGGGCAAGATAATAGTGCTTCTTCCCAACCAGTATTGTTGTCAACAAGTCCATACACCAATAGCTGAGGTATCTCCCAGCATCCTGGTTCTCCTGATCTTTGAGTCATATCTGAGCAGTCCATCCTCATCGTCGAGGTGATTTGTATCTGTTATCCAATTTAGGATGGAAACATACGTTTTTGCTTGTCCACCCCTTCCCACTTTCCATCTTTCTTATTTTCACATAAGTGCCTTCATATGGACATGTTCCTCTTGATCGCCATCATAAAGTTGCCAATTGTCTTTCAAATTGCCCTCTGGTCGTACAAGCTGCTAGATGACTGAAACATTTTGCATCATGTGCATGTGTCCTTGCTGCGTTCGTGGGACATGGTATTAAGGAACAGAGGTAGCAGCTTTCTTCTGATGCTGTCTCTCCCATCTCCTTCATGTGCTAATACCATATATTATTTGTTAAATGAGCCGAATTCTCAAGATATGAATTTATATCTTCATGATCTTCCTCAACATTATTTTTAAATCAAAATGGGTGCCTCGTAGCATTATAGAAATTGCTGTTCAGACTAATATTGGGGGCGTTAATAAAAGTTTCATTGTTACCCACCATGTCTTTATTGTTTTTTTATAACACGTCTAAATGCCATATTAATCAGGAGGAAAACACATATCATACCACAGAATGATATCACAATTATAATTCCATGAAAACTCATCAATTTCGTTGATGGCAATGATCCTCTTACATTGTGAAACCTCCTTATCTTATTTTGACTCTTAATATGTAACTCAGTAAGTCTTTATGGATCAGACTTTTAAATAAAGAACCTCAAGATAATTGCTACAATTATTCTGAAAATATCATGATTGTTCTTAGGGTTGCTGAGAAATTTTACAATATTCACATGTCTTCTTACTAAAGCTGGATGAGACTGTAATATATATGTAAAAACAGCATAAAAGAATGCGTGTATTGTTATTACAATGGGTAAAATAAGAGATAAAGTGTGCTTCTTTTCTTTTGGCTCTGGTATGTTATAACATTATATCTTTAACCTATCTCAAAAGTTCCAGGATAATTGCGTCTACTTACTCCTTTTCTGATGTTGAAAGATATTAGTCCTTAATTTAAAGTGTTCTGTGCTCTTCATTTTCCTTATCTTTGCTCCTGGTAATTGAACTGGTCTGCATGCATGGAACTTCTTCTCTTGCTTCACCATCGTTAGCTGCAGGAGGTGTCTGGGTTTCTTCTTTACTTGGTTTGATGTCAAGCAAATGCAGCTGAGCTTGCCTTTCTTTTAATTTCGCTGCTCTGGGGGTAACTTCTTCCACCTCATAGAGCTCTTCAAAACAGGGCATACTCCAAGTGCGTACAAACCTTTGTACCAAGACCTGGTCTCCTGGGTATAGACAGTGTTGCTTCAATAAATCATCTGAATCAATGGGTTGAGTGTCTTTGTCACTTCTCTTTGACCCCTCCCTGCGGTTCTTGACCTGTTGAGACATGAAAGAAACACTTGCAGTTATTGTTGTTAGGTAATCTTGCATCTCATCACCTAGTGTCTTTGCTACACTATGGACATCAGTTGTTACCCTTGTTGGAGGTTCAAGGGGGGTTCTCATATGGCGTCCATTCACCAAGTTATGAGGTGTTAGATGGTGATCTCAGCCAGGCTGATTTCTTAGAGCGTTTAAGGAAAGGGGTAGGCAATGTTGTAAAAGTACCTCTATTTTGTATTATGTTGTATTGGCCTAAGCGCACACACATTGAATCGCGCAATCACCCCTTCCGAACTCCATCTTGGTTGTTTTGCTCACTTTATCGGGTTTTCATTCCTAACACAGTAAAGTTTCACAAAGTCACCACTCTGAAAGCTCTTCAAACATGCCCCTGCACAGGAATGTTAAATCTGCTGTGTACATTGGCCCTCATTACAAGTCAGGCGGTGGACCATGGTGCTATTAGCACCATGGTCCATGCCGGATTCCGCCATGGTGGATGGCGGAATTACCGCCCCATTCCAAGGTGAGTGGGGCGGTAATTCCCCATTCACCATTTGCCCTTCCCCATTCCCATTTTTGCCCCATAGGGTATAATGGGGATGGGGAAGCGCTAATTACGGAACCGTAAATTACGGTGCCGTAATTAGCACCAAGGTCGGTTAGCGCCTTGGACTTTAACGCCTGCAAAAAGCAGGTGTTAAAGTGTGAATCAGGCGTTAAGGGTTTAACGACGCCGACGCTCTTTACGGCGCCGTTAACCCCTTAACGCCTGACTTGTAATGAGGGCCATTGTGTGTCTTCAACTTAGAGCCTTGAAGAACTGGCACAAACCGAGCTAATCTGTAAATTAGGTGCCTTCCTGTCTTCCTGACGATCTTGATTTTCCTCGGCTAATTGTGAATGTGCATCTAAATGATTAATTGAAGCACAATTCTTGCGATGTGTATTTCTGACAACATGAGCTACCGAGTCCCAATGCAGACTGAGCTTTTGGTCCAGAAACAACATATATATTGAAGCATAAGGAATATTACCTTGTGTTAGGAACAAGATATACTCCTAACCCCCACTCTGCTCTGTTCCTAGACATTACATTGTCTGAGAGATGGCGCAGAGTACTGCAGCATGTGTTTCCATAGTAAAATGCCCACGTATGTAGGTCACAAACCCTCATCATATAATGGACTAGAACAAATTTGCAATGTTATTAGATTTGTATCAAGTACGCTCGCTCCCCTATGCCTTCGCTCACCTTCTCTATGTCTGAAAACATGCACTGATGAATCTGGGTCCACTTAAGCAAAAATGAACTGTTGTTATTTATTTCTTTCTCGTGGCTCGTGAGTCTTCATTTATTCGCAATAATCCATATTTGGGACTAACAATGTAACCATCCCTTCTTTAAAGTCATTTTTATTTTTCCGATTCTCTCTTTAATAGTCCATTTAATCTCTCACAAACACCATTCATCTGTGGATGATAAGCAGAGGAAAACATATGCTAGAAGAACTACTGGTTAAAACAATTAATTTGCAAAATGCGGACCATTGTCAGACCACAAAACCTTATACACACCCCATCTTGGGAACACCTCATGCACAAGGAACTTGGCGGCACATGTGGCATCCGGGAGCGTGCATGGACCTGCCTTGATCCATTTAGAAAAAGGACATGCCAAGACCAGCATATATCTGAGGTCGTTACATATCTGCAGTATATCCAAATAATCTATATGTAGATGCTGAAATGGGCCATTGGGCCTAGGGATTGCTCCACTCACTGTTCTCAAAGTGTGTTCTGCAGTACATTTCTGGCACACCATGCAATTTAAAATAAACTGGGTCACATGCTCTAACATATTTGTCGAAAACCAATCTTCTGCATTACTAGCAGCAAGACTCTCTCGAGAAATATGTGCGGGATGGTGGAGCTGCTCCACTGCTAGCCTCAATAATGCTAAAGGCATAACTGACTTTCGAGTGCTATCCTGCCTCCAATTTGCCTCTGTGGGGGATAAAGAATACCCCTGTTTCCTCCATAAGTCCTGCTCTTCTTGTGGTGCTCAAACTTGTATCTCAATTAAATGGACAACAGACAGCATGTTAAAGCCTTCCTTTACCAATATGCATAAGCCTGTCATCTGTTTAACGTTTTTTATTTCAAAATTAGAAATGGTTGGGAAATAGGCTGCCTTTTTGGCTTCTAATTCTGTGGTATCATTACCGCAAAAAATTACGTCTTCCCTTTTAGAATGTGCTGCACACTTTAAGACTGAAAGCATCAATGCGTCGAAAGCGAAATTATATTGTGCCTCCTATCGCAATAAATATATGTATATTGGCCTACGCCAAGCTGCTCACAAGTCGCTTGCGAAGAAATCCGTGTTGCAAGGTCCTGACCTTAGAATCAATGTAAGCCGCCATTTTAGGTCAATCTGCCATTTTAGGTTCGCTTTGTAAAGTCACCCTGTGAGTTAAAATGGTGGACGATGTCATTCTGAAATACAACATGGCTGTCTTGACCTCTGTATGTAGCTAATATATAACTTGTCTCCAGGCCACTTGTTGAGGTCGTGAACTGAGACCTTGTCCTTCGTTGACCTGTGTATAAAGGATTACTCGTGCAATGAAACTAATCTGCGAACATATGTTAAGAAACAATGGACCTCATTACATGTAGTGCGGTAAACCATGGTGCTATTAGCACCATGGTTCATGCCGGTAATTTACCGGTACCGCCTTGGAGGAAAGGGGAATTACCGCCCTATTCCAATGTTGGGAAGGCGGTAATTCCGCCTTCCTCCATTGCCCTTCCCCATTCCCATTTTTGCCCCATAGGGCTCTATGGGAATGGGGAAGGCGCTAATTACGGTACCGCAAATTGCAGTGCAGTAATTAGCACCCTGGTCCCTTTGCGGGTTGGTTTTTAATGCCTGCTAAAAAGCAGGCGTTAAAGTACCAACCCGCAAAGGGACCTCGTAGTAAGGCGGTAAGGCTTTACCGGTACCGGTGCCCTTACCGGTACCGGTAAACCCTTACCACACTACGTGTAATGAGGCCCAATGTATTTAAATACTGAACGTGGAACACTTGTTTAACTACATTGTATTAATGTTTGAGAAGACCTGCATGGAAAATCCCAGAATACACAGTTGCCGTATAGGCTTGTTGATATATGTATTAAAAGCAAACCAGTCATATGCGGATGTGCGAGACTTGGCATGAACCCTAGATCGGTGATTTATTCGCAGAATATTAACCCGAAGTGGGGCTGGACATCGTGCTCACAAAGAGTATAAAAAAACAATGCATTCTAATGTACAGCGTCTCTCACTGAACCACTTGGAGTTTGTTGTGTTGCACTGAGGGCCGATAGCTATCTGATTTTTGCTCTGTTCTTAGTAACTGGATTCAGTATAAAATAAAGTACTTTGTATGTTTCTTTTTAACCCATGTTCGGTGTATTTCCTTTTGGGGTACTCAGCCTCGATATTTTGATTTTGTTTTCACAGTTGGCGCCCGAATAGGGACCCTCAAGATTGATGCCTGATTATTGAAGGTTGACGTAGGCTATAAGACCGGGACCGGACCGTGTGACAAAAGAGGGCCCCACTGAACGAGACGCGACACCTCAGCAGCACTGCACGACCCGATCCTTGGACGATTAGCTTGTGGTCCGAGACGGCATCTTGATGAGGGTCCACTTACCGAGGCGGGCAGATTTGCCGAAATCACCATACACAAGGTAAGATTAGTTAGGTAAGATTCTTTGAAATCCGATCGGACCTCCTTAGGTTTGTTCAGGTGAGTCGTGACCCGACTCTTAAATCAACCCTGATAATTTGAATTTGGCGCATTGTATCTGCAGACACAATTATTGACCAGGTAACACCAATAATTTGATATGCCTGGGAAATTGTCTACCTGCTTAAGGTCGTTGTTCTGCAGCGAGAGACAATCTTTGGAATTTAGCCGTCGCGCACCACAGGAGGGGTCGCCGGCATGTACTATGTACTGTAAGCATGACATTGGAAGTATAGATTTAATGACATTTGGCACAGACAAACCAGACATGCCTCCGAACTTCAGTGGCCAATCAATGGTAGTTTTGAAATCCCTTGTATTGAGTATTTAGAGTCAATTCTATTAAAGAAGAAGGCTAGACCTGCAGCATTTGATGTTTTGCAGAATTGGAAAAAAGAAGCGTTGCAGCAGCTTACAAGTAGAGAAAAACATGCGCGCCGTCATTAGACAAACGCTGAAAAGGCATTATTGTATGACCAAGATAAACATTCTGAATCGACTAGGAATATGGATAGGGCTTTCTCACTTGGAATTCAGAAAATGTATCCTTCCAAAGACATCCATGCTTCCGATGAATTCATAGACAAATTGTTAAATGAACAAAGGCCTGGTGCCTCTGCGCCACCTCCGTATGTTCCTCTTCCTGCTGCTTTGCCTCTTCCTCCTGCTATTCCTGCTCTACCTGCTGTTGTTCCCGTTGTTCCTGCTCCTCCTAATGTTCCCCTTCCTCCAGCTCCTCCACCTCTTCTAATCGCACCAGTTACATTACCGCCATTGAATTTGCCTGCTCCCTCTCTTCCAAGTGGTCCTGAGCCGCTTGTAGTCGATCGAGGTGCAGGGTCAAAGGTTGTCACTCGCAATACTGTACCACCAGAGAAGAAACGTGATTTGATTGCATGGGCTAAGCATTGTATGGAGAGGGATGATCAAGCTAATGTTTTTGCCACACTTTGTAATATGGATAATTTTCCTGAGAAAAATGTTTTATTGAAGGTTTAGGGATTCATTTATGTGTAATGTGGGGAAAATTTAATAATACAGATCTCCCACAAGGGTTAAGGGATCTAAACACTTTAGCGTTTTCTAGAGACACTGTGGAGAAAGTGAATGAGCATGTCGAGAGGTTATTTGGGTATAGAAAGGAGTTAGAAAAGTTGCAGAATGAGGATGACGAGGGGGAAAGTATGTATGTGCAGAAACGGTTCCTTCCTTGTCGTAAATCGATTTCTGAGGAAGCACGAATTTGTACGAAGGACGCGCTTAGATGGATTTCAGATATATCAATAACTCCAGTTGAAGTATATGACACATATAGTCAGTATACGCCAGAAATGCAGAGGAAAGTGATACAGGTAATGATAGAGTACCTACAGGATGATTGTGTAAAAAGAAAGATTAGTTGTCCCATAGAGTTATTGAGTATTTATATGAGAGCCTTTTCACTTGATACTTCTGCGTCTGCTTTAGCGCTCGACTTAGCTCTGTTGCTTAGTAAGCGTTCAGAGTCACCTACTTCTCAGTTGCCTATGAGAGAGGTTCCTCTGACATTTGTCCCAAAGGTTGAGGTTGCGGCCGATGCTGCACAGGGTATAGTCGCTGCAATCCTTAGTGTTCACCTTAGGTGATATTGATTTGTTATTCCCTGTACCCCTGCCCATTGATTTGTGGAAACAAGTTAGAACTATAGACGATGTACCAGGGTTGAGAGATACATGGGTGAATATAACTAGACTCGATGGAGAAAGACCAGCTGGTGAAAGACCGCCTCAGGTGATATTGACTTTGCCTGATAGAATTATTGCAAAATTAAAAACCATAATTCCAGAGAAAAGAACTATCTGGGACAAACTTACGGCCTGTGTCCAAGGAAAGTCTGAGGGTGCTACCGAATTCTTTAATCGGTTCTAACAGGTATTCTCAGATTTCAGTTGACAAGACCTAGGCACAGAGTCTGGGAAAAGGTTATTTGTGGACAAATTTGTGCATGGATTGCTGCCTGACATCCAGTCACAAATTATGTCTTCCTAGAGCGCTTGACAGGCGAAGTCCCTGAAGTACTGCACATGGCTCAGTACTACGAGAATCATGTCAATAATGAAAAAGATAGAGTTGAAAAACGAAAAGGTGATTTGAAGACTAAAGTGCTATTACAGCAAATTGTTAGAGGCCTCAGGGGGGGGGGGGTAGTTCTCAGATTAGAGGTCAGTATGTCCCACAAGGGAATGTGCCCTTGGGTCCTGTGAAAATTAACCAGTGCGCCTATTGTCATCAAGAGGGTCATTGGCATGCACAATGCCCCGTCCTTCGACAAAGGTTGAATAACACATTCGGGAATATGGGTAGACGATCCAGAGGTCGCCCGGGTGTAGGGGGCCCTGGTAAAGGTCAGTTTACACAGGATCCTCAGCAACCTTTTTCACAGGATAATCAGATTTCGAGTGTGGACACCAGGAACATATTTGATCATCCTTCCGCTGCATATTTATCTGAAGAGCTTCGTTTTGATGACATACTGTTTCGTTAGGATTGCCCGAAGCAGGGTTTTGAACCTACACCTATTCCCGTCAATAAGAAAGGTCCATACATTGAAATGGTGGTGGAAAATAGGAAACATCAGATTTTTGATAGATACTGGAGCACAGAAGAGTTCCATTGATCAATCACGGGTTCCAAACTTTCCACTGTCTTGACAAACAAATGTTTGTGTAGGGTTTTCTGGCACACCAGTTGTTTGTCCGGTTTCTTCGCCGGTACCTATTTCTTTGGGTCCCTTTATGGACCACTGTCCATTTCTGTTGACTTCCAATTGTGGAGAGAACTTGCTGGGGTTGAACCTGTGAAAAGAATTAAATGCAGTGATTTATTGTTCTTCTGATGGAGTGCGTTTGACGATTTCACCACAGCAATTTTCTGTCTCGCAATTCTTGACTAGACCTTTGCTGCCAGAATTCATTGATGTACCAGAGAGCTTATGGGCTGTTGACGACAATGATGTCAGAGTTTTACAGATTGAGCCAGTTTGAGATAGTTGAGATAGTTTTGAAACATGGAATTCAGCTGCCACGCATTCCCCAGTATAAGATTTCAGTTGAGATGATAATGCAATTCCATTCCGTTTCATAATTTATTTACGTGCCATTAATAAAGTTGTCGCTCCACAATTTCCAGTTGTGCCAGATGTAACAACAATCCTAACCATGATCCCAGCTACAGCTACTTACTTTAGTGTTGTGGATCTCAAGAATGCTTTGTTTAGTATTCCTATACACAAGGATAGTAGATACTTGTTCATGTTCACCTTAGGGGGACGCTCGTTCACTTACTCGTGCACCTCAAGGGTACACAGAGAGTCCTAGCATCTATAGTAGGGCTTTGAGAGAACAGCTTGATACCCTTGAATTGCCCTCTACTTGTACATTGCTTCAGTATGTTGATGACTTTCTTTTAGCTGCTGACTCTGAGAGCGCCTGTAAGTAGGGCACTGTGTTATTTCTTATCCATCTAGCTAAGCATGGTCGCAAAGCTTCGCTTAAAAAGTTTCAATATTGTTGCCAGGAGGTCGCCTATTTAGGCTATCTCCTGTCAAAGGAGGGAAGAAGATTGACACCTGAAAGAATAAAACACATTTCTGGCATGTCTGTCCCAAATACACAGAAGGATGTTAGAGCCTTGATAGGTATGGCTTCTTACTGTAGGTTGTGGATCGCACATTTTTCACTAGTGATCAAACCGATATTGGCTTTGACAAAGAAGGGCATTTCTTCGCCATTGCCGTGGAACGCGGAACACCAGCAATCGTTTGATTTGCTTAAGACTGCACTATGCTCAGCACCAGTTTTGGGCATACCAAACTATGAAAAGTCCTTTGTGTTGTTTGTGCATGAATCTGATGGATGTGCTTTGTCTGTATTAACGCAGGAACATGGAGGGAAGAATAGGCCGTGCGGTTACTTTTCTTCCGCCCTTGATCGTGTGGCATGCGCTTCGCCAAGATGTTTGCGAGCTGTCGCTGCTGCTGCTGCGTCTGTAAAACAGAGTGAGGGAATGGTCCTAGGCCATGATCTAACCCTGATGGTGCCTCGCTCTGTAGATGTTCTACTGAACCGAACCCAAACGCAACACCTCACTTCTGCACGGTTGACAAGATATGAATTGATCTTGTTTGCTCCTTACATTGAAATTAGGAGGTGTTGTGTTCTTAATCCGGCTGAACTCCTACCTTTCCCGCAAGATACTACTTGCGGCGATGAAGAGTCACATGACTGTCTGTATACTAACGAACAAGAGATAAAGGGTAGAATTGATTCGAAAGATACTCCTTTGCATAATCCACAAGGAGAG
Source organism: Ambystoma mexicanum (assembly GCF_040938575.1). Classification (NCBI taxonomy): domain Eukaryota; kingdom Metazoa; phylum Chordata; class Amphibia; order Caudata; family Ambystomatidae; genus Ambystoma; species Ambystoma mexicanum. The sequence goes on along the minus strand of NC_090922.1, from coordinate 210,794,793 downwards.
CTGTTCTGTGATGGCTCTTGCTTCAAACTTCCGGATGGTACATCCACAGCTGCTTATGCAATCACCACATTAAGCACGGTTGTGGAAACTAAGAGAATCACGCATAATTCTGCGCAGGCCGCAGAGATTATAGCATTGACCCGAGCTTGTGAACTTTCTGAAGGGCTTACAGTAAATATATATACTGATAGTCAGTATGCCTTTGGGGTGGTTCACAACTTTGGGAGACTTTGGTCAGAAAGAGGGTTCCTAACTTCACATGGCACTAAAATCCAACATGGCTCCCTAATAGTATGACTACTCTCAGCGCTTGCGCTCCCTACTCAGTTAGCAGTTATGAAATGTGCAGCAAATCGAAAGATTACAGATGACATAGTGAAAGGGAATGCTTTTGCTGATCAGATAGCTAGACAAACTGCTACCGATCCCCTTACGGAGATGTATGTTTCAAGGGAGACTGTAAATGCGTATGCAATGGATGAGGGTGTTGGGTCTGTACGGGATATCCAAGCTGATGCCATGTTAGAAGAATCCAAGAGGTGGGCTGAAGGCTTGGGGAAACTTGATGATGACGGGTGTTCGGTGGACTTAGTTGAAGGGAAATGGCTACTCCCTGACGCGTATATAATGATGATGGTCATCATGGCCCATGTTCTTACGCATGTGTGTGCCCAGAAGATGACAAAAAGGTTAGAGAAAGTTTGGGCAAATGACAAAATTTCGAAAATTGCCCAGCACTATGTCCAGGATTACATGATTTGCCTACAACACAATGTGGGAAAGGGAACAGTAACTCCAAGGGGATGTTTTGGGCCACCCTCTGTCCCCTTTGAAGTTATCCACTTTGACTTTATTGAAATGGAACGATGTGACAATAAAAACTATGTGCTGCTGGTCATCTGTGCTTTTAGTAAATGGGTTGAGGCTTTCCCCGTTAAAGATGCTACAGCCATGACTACTGCAAAAACCATGTTAAGGGAATACTTCCCGCAGTTCGGGCTACCAAGAGTTATCTGGTCGGACAATGGTCCACATTTTGTTGCTGCTGTAATTCTGCAGATATGTGCGGCATTACAGATTGACAAACGGTTCCATTCAGCCAGACATGCTCAGAGCGCCGGACTAGTAGAAAGACACAACGGTATCATCAAGAACAAGCTTGCTAAGACGTGTGCTGGGACCAAACTAAAATGGCTGGACGCCTTATCGATCGTTTTATTATCCATGCATACAACCCCTCAAACTAAGACTGGGCTCTCTCCACTTGAGGTGGCAATGGGGAGACCTGCCAATATCTGGAACCTTCCTAAATGCAATTTATTGAGAAATGTTGAAAATGTATTACTTTCAGATTACTGCAGCCAGTTGACTAAAAACCTGTTTTTGATTTATCACCAGGTACGAGAAGCTTTACCTGTGCGATACGAGGGCCCGGGCCACTGTATACGGCCTGGAAGTTGGGTGCTCATCAAGGTATTTGAGCGCTCTTCCTGCCTTGCGCCTCGCTGGCATGGCCCGTTCCAGGTCCTGTTGGTCACCCAAACAGCGGTGCGGGTTTCTGGAAGAAAGAACTGGATCCACGCGTCCCACGTCAGGAAACTTCCTTACCCAGTGCCACACGTTACAGAAGAAACAGAACCCCTCGCTAATGCTGCAACCAACGATCCCAAAGCAGTAAATACGCCGAGAGTGTGTCGGAGAATCTCTCTGAGCCCGTGAGGCTTGGGGAAGCTGCCATTTTGTCCCCACACTCTCCAAAAGTTTTGCATCCGGAAACTGCTGTTTCAAATACGGCATCTTCACTTGTCTCTGATACGTTGCTTCCAACGGAAAGTGACGACATATTGTTTCCGGATCAATCAGTACCGGGGAAAGTAAGGTACAATCTGCGTCCAAGAAAATAGATTTACGGCACGGTTTTGCTGTGCATCTGATAGACTTACGGCACAGTTCGGCTGTGCATTTAAAGAAGAAAAGGATCACCGAGGGCTTGTTTTTGCCCAAATTTGAGAAAGGGGATTCTGTTGGCTAGGGTTGTGGAAGGACTAACAAGTCGCACGGCCGGGAGGTCGCCAGCAACGAACATTGGGGGTATCCGTGTGAAGACTACAATGCCTGCTACCACTCGTATGGGACTTGTAAATGAGGGGGTGACCAACTGGGAAAATGGACAATATGTCTGGGCCCTGAAAACGTATTGCTGTGTTTTTATAATGATATTTGGGTTTTTAATAGTCACTGCCTTAGGGTTGTGGTACCTTGAGGAAACTAATTCTTTAGAATTTTTGTTACCTAATGAAAGTATACCTACTGTTCCTACTCCCTTTGTACATTAGCATACTCTATACCCTAGGGACTCTCAGCATAGACAAAGGTACCGCAATAATACTCTGCCACTTATCATGAATGCTGCGCATGCCATTTTTAATAAATCGAACTGTTGGGTCTGCTCACATTTACTGCAACACAGGGATAAGGGGCTAGGTTGGTATATTCATCCTTTACCTTTGACAACTGCTTGCTATGCTTCTCTTAGAGCACTGTTCTTTGGCCGTTGGAATGATAGCATCTCAGGGAACTTTGATGACACCAATTTGAATAGTTTTGAGAAACGTGTTTTGACTCCCCTGGGATGCTCGGTTTTTGCAAACAGGAGTAAACCTGACGTTTCTTCCATTAGGCTTTCTGATAGACTCTCTCGTCCTTTTCAATCTTTGATTTCCTTCAATATGGCTCCAATAGGCAATAGGGATGCCATGCCTCCTTCTTACACTGTTAATCATAGCCCCAATTCAGTATCTTTTTGCATGCAGAGGAATGGAACTCAGTCAATGGGAGATTTTCTAGGTTGTGCCAACGTTGCAAATTTGAGTGGGGAAAACAGACCTCTGTATGTAGGCGAACCTGTCTACTTTGTCTGCGGTAATGTAGCATTCCCATGGTTGCCATGGGATTGGCAGGGAACCTGTTATTTAGGGATCCTGTTACCTGGGGTATTTATAGCTAGTACAAAAGAAGTTTCAAAGGCTCGTCCACGGCGGGACGAGAATGATGACACCCTAGCACAAATCTTGGGAGATATAGCAAAATCAGTTGCGCCATTTTGGGGGCAGATAGCGAATTCCGAAGATATCAGAAAACTAGCGAGAGTACTGGAGAGAACCATAAACCGGACCACGGACATACTCTATAATATGACATTAGAACAAAAGGCGGTAAGACTAGTAGCACTTCAAAACCGGATGGCATTAGAACGTGGTGGAGTGTGTAAATTAGTGGGGTCCGCTTGCTGTGTTTTTGTCCAGATTCCTCCCTAACCATCTTCAAGGCAATACAGAATCTGCATGTCCTTAGTTCAGAAGTGCATGTTCCCAAGGGAAACTGGGATCTTAGCGCTAGGTTCTGGGACTTCTTGCAATCTTGGGGTTGGAAGGTACTTTCGGTCTTGCTTATTATTTTGGGAATCCTGTTGTTTCTTTGTTGCTGTATTCAGTGTCTACCAAGTATATGTTCGATGCTAGGGGGATGTTGCGCACAAGCGATAGGTATGATAGGACATAAAGTGTATGCCCCAGATAAAACTTCCAAAGAATATGTGTTGAAAGAAATGTTTGCGAATGACCTAATGGCAATAGATATTTCCGACAGCGATTCATGGTGCATGGACGATGATGCATGGAGTTATTTGCAAGGAGATCCAAAGTAGTTTTAGCACTTGGCATAGGCCGAAGGAGGGTTTGTCGAAAGAGAAATTATATCGTGCCTCCCATCGCAATAAATATATGTATATTGGCCTACGCCAAGCTGCTCACAAGTCGCTTGCGAAGAAATCCGTGTTGCAAGGTCCTGACCTTAAAATCAATGTAAGCCGCCATTTTAGGTCAATCCGCCATTTTAGGTTCGCTTTGTAAAGTCACCCTGTGACTTAAAATGGTGGACGATGTCATTCCGAAATACAACATGGCTGTCTTGACCTCTGTATGTAGCTAATATGTAACTTGCCTCCAGGTCACTTGTTGAGGTTGTGAACTGAGACCTTGTCCTTTGTTGACCTGTGTATAAATGATTACTCGTGCAATGAAACTAATCGGCGAGCATGTGTTAAGAAACAATTCATTCAAATACTGAACGTGGAACACTTGTTTAACAACATTGTATTAATGTTTGAGAAGACCTGCATGGAAAATCCCAGAATACACAGTTGCGGTATAGGCTTGTTGATATATGTATTAAAAGCAAACCAGTCATATGCGGTTGTGCGAGACTTGGCATGAACACTAGATCGGTGATGTATTAGAGGAATATTAACCCGAAGTGGGGCTGGACATCGTGCTCACAAAGCGTATAAAAAACCAATGCATTCTAATGTACAGCGTCTCTCACTGAACACACTGAACCACGCTGGAGTTTGTTGTTTTGCTCTGAGGGCCGATAGCTATCTGATTTTTGCTCTTTTCTTAGTAACTGGATTCAGTATAAAATAAAGTACTTTGTATGTTCCTTTGTAACCCGTGTTCGGTGTATTTCCTTTTGGGGTACTCAGCCTCGATATTTTGATTTTGTTTTCACAAATGGGAGTCCTAATGCTTCAATAAGCTCATCCAATAGAGCCACATGTTGCACTGGAGAACCGTCTGCTTGGAGGAAGCCCCTCCTTTTCCAGCATGACAATCCTGCGTTTATGGTTGACGTCACATAGGCAGAGTCATAGTTAACTGTCACTTCCTCAACTTCAAATCTCTGAAATGCAGCAATGAGCGCCACCAATTCTGCAGCCTGTACTGAGTAATGCAAAGGTAATCTCCCGCTTGTTACTACCTCAAATCACTTTCTTGGATCAGCTTCTCTATTGCTGATCATGTATGCCTTTTGCCAGTCGTTTCATCAATTTTTGAAGAACCATCAATAAAGAGAACTTCCCCCCTCCCAAGAGCATTTTCTCTAGCTTGGGGAATATCATCATAGTATTCAGTATGCATTGTGCAATCATGGACATAATCATCCTCCCCTACTGGTTCTGCTATGAATTTTGCTGGGTTCACTGTCTTGCATCTAACAATTTTAATCACAGGGTTCAAAATAATTACCTTGTATCCTGATGCTCTTTGTGTTGTTAATGTACTTTTGGGCTACTCTAAAATCGAAAATAATGTGTGCTCCACAAATAGTGTTAATGAACACCCCATTGTAAAACTTGAAGCTTTTCAATCATGAATGCAGCATCAGCTAAAGATTGCTCACAGGAGTAATGCCCTTTCATAACTGTATCTAAAATCCCACTATAGTAAGCCAATGGTTTATGTTCATGTCCTGATGTTGTTTGCTGTGTAAGGACTGCTGTCATAACGTCTCCATTTGAATTAGAAGATAAATACAATTCTTCATGATAATCTGGAATTCCTAACACTGGGGCTGTACTGATTGCCTTTTTTTAATTCTTCAAATCCTTCAGTCATCTTATCTGTCCATGTTATTTTACTCTTGCTCACCTGTGCTTCTGTAAGTCCTTTTAAAAGGGGTTGAATATATGTACTACAATCAAACACCCAAGCCCTACAATAGTTACATAGGCCTGAAAGTTGTTGCATTTCTCTCATTGTTTTAGGGACTGAAGTCTTCATAATTGATTCTGCTCTCTCAGGTGTCACTTGTCTCCCTTTGTGAGAAATCAACTGTCCTATATAGTCAGTCAAAAACTTTTATTGCGGATACTAAGATGCATAAAACACAAAAACAGCATTACATACATCCATAAAATAACTAAATTCATAGAATATTTACCTTAAGATGATGTACAAAAACCATGTCATTCATTTATATAATAACTGCAATGAAATAACATTAATAATGATACAAAATCACTGTTCCAACTACCCTGTTGCCTCAATATTTAATACATTAGCACCATTTCCAACTGTGTTCCACCAGGATATTAAAAAACCTCAATCTTCCTGGAGCCTCATCAGCCCCTTTCCAAAATACATTGCACTCTTCAAAAAAGAGAGCAATGCCCAAGCAATGAAAACGGAGTCAGCACTCAAAAGAAAAGTGAGAGCCGCTTTATAATGACGGATATCTGACTTCTTAAGAGCAGGTATCAAAGTTGCTCTCCAAATGCCTGTATACCCTGTACAAAACAACAGCACATGAGCCAGATCTTCTAGGTGATGGCCACACACCCGGCACCCGGCACAATCCGGAAACCCTTTCCAACTTGCTGTATTCCCTCTCAAAAGAAGGCAGTCAAACCATGCCCTAGTAATTAGCCACCGGTCTTTCTTGTATATACAAGACCTCTTCCTGACCATATTGTAACTTTTCTTTGTCCACCTTAAACCCTTTCTCTGATTGTATGTTCATGTGCTTAACTGAATCGTCTCTGCATCTTTCTTCTGTCTCCCTACACACCAAAATATATCCACGTATTGAATTATCGTACCTTCGACCTGAACATTACTTGGTCCATCTGGAGGACCCTGTTAAAGATTGAAGGGGACTCACAGTAACCGTGGGGCAAACAAGTATGTTTCAGGTAGATATTTCAATACGAAAAGGAAGTCACATATTGTGAGTCTTCATGGAGGGTAATTGAAAATAACACATTTTTTAAGTCTATAACTGTGAAGTATCTGGCCTTAGATGGGATATTGCACAATATTGTCACTGGATTTGGAACCAAAGGAAACTGAGCTTCAACTATATTGTTTAAGGTGCAAAGATCCTATATGAATCTCCATGAACCCCACATTGATTTTTTCACTGGGCACCCAGCCGTGTTACATGGAGAATCGGATGGCACTAATATTCCTTGCTTGATTTTAACTGCTCGTACTCCTTTTAATAGACCCACATCATATCGACTTGTGGTACATAAAGTATTTGGCACTTTCTATAAATCTTCCTGGAAAAATAACGGTTTCTTTTTTACCAGCACCATTATCTGTGGTATTTATCTATGCTCTACCTTTATTCAATGAGTGAGACTTATGAAAAATACTAATTCATTGCTTGATTACTCATCTCTAAATTGCTCCTCATCTGTCAAATCTGTCAACCTGCATCCTTCACTGGGGGCTGTTTTGTTATGTTATGTATCCTTATTGAACGCCAAACCCCCTTGGGCATCAAGACACTAACAGAAACACACAGGAGACAGACATCAACCGAAATGGCCAAACAAAGAACTAGGTGGATCTAAGAAAATAAAAGAGTTTTGAATCATTTCCTGAAAGGGAGTTGGTCATTTTCTTTACGCGGGGTGCTCGGGAGCTTGTTCCAAGCCTGTGCAATCAATACAGGAAAGGAACAACCATTTCCTCTAACTGTCCTAAAACATGGTATGTGAGTCATGGTGTGTCACAAGACCGCAGGTTTATAGATTGTCAGTCTCTCCTTCCAATAAGAGGGAACATTTCCAAATATACACTGGTGGCCGAAGGTAAGAATCTTAAATTGTATTCTTGATTTAACAGGGAGCCAATGAAGCTCTTTCCGGGCCTTCAATATTGGCTCTCTCGTTGGGATGTTACAGACCACACATACAGCATCGTTTCAAACTCTCTGCAGGAATCTGAGGCACTCCTTACTTGCCCCACCCAGCAAGGAGTTGCAGGAGTCAAGTCTTGGCAAGATAACTGATCAAACAAGCTTCTCACAGTTTTTCTGGGTAATCAGGGAGCTAATCTTCCTCAAGACCCTAAGGTAGTAATTAGAGTTTTTGGCTATGTAGTTTACATGGGCTTCGGCATTTAACAATGCTTCCATGTATATCCCAAGTGTGTTTACCTTGTCCTGGACAAGGATGCAGCTTCCCTTTATGTCAAAACTCTTATAGTCGTGCTTGGGCCATAGATCAACAACTGAGTTTTAGAAGAGTTTAAAAATAACCAATTGTGGACATCCAGTCTATCACAATCCTGTATACTTGGTTCAGCTGTTGCTGATCTATTTAATTATTTCCACTGAATTCCATGATCAGCTGAAAATCATGAGCATAATTGGTGAACTGTAAGCGTAGCTTCTCCATGTCGACGCACAAAGATTTAATGTAAATGTTAAACAGTGATGGGGACAGGCATGCGCCTTGTGGAACCCTATACAGTATCTGAGTAGGCTATCACTAGGGCTATCACTGTTCTCCATCCTCTTCCCTCCTCATCTGTCCCATGAAGAACCACCCTTTCCTTTTTGACCACTATGTCTTCTAACTCCAAGAGGATAATCTGCTCTTCTTCATCATCCATGGCGATTTCTGGTCTAAACAAAAACTCATCAGGAATTCTTAATAGTTTACCTATCAACCTGGATACCCATGATAATACATCAGTCACTCCATACAAAAGTACTTCTGAATCTATGTTATGTTATGTTAAGAGAGCTTGTAAAGAGCACGGTCACTCATAGGTATCTTGGCGCTGAGAAAGCAGATAGGCCAACTGACTGATCCATTCAGAACAAGTGGGCCTTCAAAGACTTTCTGAACTGAAGATGATTAGACATATTTTTTAGTGGCCGTGGCAAATCATTCCACAATAGAGCTGCTGCTACCAAAAAAGCACGGCCACAGACACGTGTGTGGCGAAAGGATGGCACACATAGCAAGCCCACCGAAAGAGAAAAGTGCTCCCGATTGGGGCAATAACGGAAAAAACTTAATCCGTAGGTATTTTGCTCCAAGACAATGAAGGGTACAATGCACTAGGCAAAGTGCCTTAAACATAATGTGCTGGGCCACAGGTAGCCAATGTAAGGCACGCAAGACTGGGGCAATATGTGCCCCATAGGGGGATCCCTTAGCCACTTGGGCAGCCAAATTGTGAAAGTGCTGCAGCCGCTTCACAAGGTCCATAGGCTGGGCCAGATAAAGCGCAGTTTGCTTCTTGTGTTTGACCGAGCAGTTTTTACCTGGAAAAGCATTCTGTCTTCGCTATCTACTAAACTCCTTGAGAGGGGTTGGACTTAAAAACCCCCTCTCCCGCAGAGCACGCAGTGTGTGCAGTTTGTTTCCTGTGTTGGATCGAGGAATTTGTACCTGGAAAAGCAGACTGTCTTCACAATCTACTAAACTCCCGGAGAGGGAAATCCCCCTCTCATGTGGAGCACGGGGTGTGCGCAATGTGTTTCCTGTGTTCTTGTGGTGACCGTGGACACTGGGAGACTACAAATAATCTACCAAAGGTACTGTGCCTGCTTTGAAATTGACATTCGTTTTTTTTTAAGGTGACCCTCTGCACACTGACTTGCATTGACTTGCTTGACTCATGGTTTGGCGGTGCCCCACATATTAGTATTACGGTTATCTGAATTGCATAATAGTGCAGCTAACCAGTGAGGCTACTAGTGGAGGATAGCAGCCTGTGCAAAAGTTGTACTCTCAGGAAGAGGGAGTGTGGCAGTAGTTTACTGCCGTGTCCCACTGGCCTTCTTTTCTTTTCCTGCGCACTTGGAATGCCAGTAAGACTGACTTACTTATCATCAGTACCAACTTATTTTGACTTGCTCGGCCATGTCTCTGAGAAATTCCTGGAAAAGCAGCCAGCCGTTGTAAATTCTGCAGTAATTCCAACTATAGATCTATGGCGAGAAGTGCCTCAAAAACATACGCTCCCTGCTTTGGAAGTGCCTAATTGTGTCACACCCGCCATTATTGAAGTGGACTGTGGTGTAGTTATTGCCTCTTCGATTGTTGGGAACTGGGAGGCAGCTCCCGCCACAGTCCACATTTCAAGATGACAGGTAAGGCTTGCTAAGAGACATTAGTCGAAGGCGCCCATTCAATATGAACCAGGCTTACCCACTTTGGAGGATAACTCCTCGGTAGCCACCCAAACACTGAATTCAATTTTACACCCATGGCAGCACAAATATATCCAAGAAACAACACAAAAGAGTGGCGTGATGGAAAAGGAGATCTGCACAGATGGTGGGCACCCTTAGAAGTTTGATTATTAGAAGAGGTGTCTACTAAAGCTCATCTCTCAATGGCAGAACAAGTTGGCCCTGTTCTCAACCACTTGTTTGCCCTCCCCAAACAAGTCCTGTAAACAACCAACAGGTCCATGAGCGTCTTCACTCTGATCCTTTGACTACTACAAATGAAGCAAATGTAAGAGCACCGCTTACTTGTTCTTTAGATCAGAAAAATGTGACTATATCACCAGATAAAAGCTCTAAAATCAGTCGACAGTTAAATCGCTCTACGCTCTTGGCTTTATTCCACAAGATCCCGTCCCTTAGGATAATTACTCTAGCGATTTTGATTTTATTGAACCATTATGCTTCCCAGGATCAAGCCAATCCAGGGGGCAATATACTGGATGTGGAAACATCCCCTCCTGGGGGATGGGGGTGACTCAGGACATTGTAATAGTCAGGGTATATGATCCCCCAGGCCCCTCGCTCACTGAGACCATATGTGATTAACTAGACTCCCTCCTTACTAATGGCATCCAGGCCCAGACAGCTGCCCGGACCTCCTTTGCAGAGATTGGAACGTGAGATGTGTGGACCTGTGGGGAAGTGGGGCCTATGATAATGTTTCTGACCACACTAGTAGGCCAATGGAGAAATCTAACAACAAGGGGAGGTTGTGGTTGGACTTCCTAAGGAGTGGAATTGTACGGTATTAAATGGGTATGCTACAGGGGATCAACCAGGACAGATGACCTGGGCAGCAGGGTCTAAACGTGACATATTGGATTATGTGGTGGTCTCTGAGTGTTTGCTGGGTCATGTTTCACAATTACAAATCTCACTGAGCACTTATAGCAACCATGCCACCCTTGTTCTGACTCTGAACAGGAGAGGGGGTGATGGGGCAGTGAGTGCGTGCAGTGATGTGATACCTAACCATCCAGGGAATAGGATCCGTTGGACCCAGAAAAATGTTGAAAGGATGAATCTGCCAAGGGTTTTGGGATAGATCGGGCTCTTCGGGTAAAAAACCAGAGGATATTGAAGACTGGATACAGCACTTAACCCAAGCCCTCCTGAAGGGTAAGCATGCCCCCAAGATAAGGTGGAAGATGGGGGGGGTATTGATATCAATATTCAAGACCGTAAACGCCAAATACGGCGGGCCATTAGAGCACATAGAACGGTTGACCTCTCCAATGTAGGTCCCTATGAGAGCTCAGCCCATATAAAAGTCATAAAACGGCAATATTACTCCTGGCTCCGCCCGATTGAGCAAAGAGAGAATTAGCAAACGTTTATTGAACTATGTGTGGCAGAGATAGTTGAAACATCTGGCAGGTACTCTCACTATCAGGGGGAGAACAGATTCTGAGAATTCTGAACCCCATTCCGGGCTGACATCGGGGAGAACATATTACGAATACGTTTTACATGGCATATTCACACGCCTCTATTGAATTGGCCTGGTCAGAGGCCTGGACTTTACAGTTGAGTTATAAAATCGTGAAACAGGCCATTCTGAAACATAAGGCATCTAATGCACAGGGACCGAATGGCCTGGCAAACTCAGTCCTAAAAAAGGACCCGAACAACAGGGCTCAGGTGCTATTATCCCTTTTCTCTTGAGTATGTAGACCTTGCTCTGTTCCCCCGACGTGGCGGCAGTTGGTGCTCATTTATACCAGTGCATAAGAAGGGTGACTGGAGTAGTGTGACCAACTACCTCCTGCTGTCCATGTTGGATGTTACGAGCAAGATCTTCATGACACTTGTCCTCAGGGAATTGGAGTCTTGAGGTGTGGCCAACCAGGCTTTGTTTTTTGCCCAAACAGGCTCTAGACCGGGCTCAAGTACAACACATAATATCAGAGTCCTTGACCAGTTAATTGATACCACCCTGAGTAGTAAGAAGGCTACTTTATACATTGTCTTTGTAGACTTTCGTAGTGCCTTCGACCAAGTGGTACGTGAGACCCTTTGGACCAAGCTTAGTACTCTGAATTGTCCTAGCTGGATCTTGCATATCCTGATTGTCCTGCATAGCGATAATACTACCAGCGTTAGACTAAACAATGAGGGGGAAGTGACAGATCCCATTTACATTAATATGGGAGTCAAGCAAGGGTGCGTGGCCTCCCCCATGCTGTACAACCTATACATCACTGACCTTCTCCCTCGCATGGCATTAAAATCTAACTGCGCTCCTCAGTTAGGAAATCTTCCTATTGTGGGTAGGCTCTACGCTGACAACCTGATATTATTTGATCGCAATATATCAGGCATAAAGAGCATGTTAGATGAGCTATCGAACTATGCATCTCAGCTGGGCTTATCCATTAAGCTGCAGAAGACTAAAATAGTTGTGATTGCCAGAATGTGGCTGAGTCGCTCCAGGATTGATACGAGTTTGGGCACGATAGACTACACTCAGTCCTACCCTAATTTAGGCTTGGAATTTGAGGCTCTGCCCAATTACAACTTGATAATCCCCCCCAAAAAAAGGCGAGCTTAACTACTTACTCTCCAAGCCTGTAAATTTTCCAGGGTATCTGCAGGCTATAGTATGGCCTGTGTTGTAAAACTATATCAGCAATGCTTTGTGCCGGCCATTCTCTATGGTCTAGATGCACTGGCGATGAAGGACTTGAATTGGTTAAATATACTAGAGGGCCATTACTGGCATGCAGTTTTGGGTTTGGGCCCATCGTGCCCTATGTAATATCTTGGCTTGGAACTGGGCTTGATTTCTTTGAGAGAATGGCATTGCGTGACCGGGTAGCCTTTTATTTAAAAGCATGTGCTTCCCCTGCCTGTAAACTATTTGCTTTAGCGGGTCGCAACTATGATTCTGAAAAGGTCCCGCATGGGTTTAACTTCAAACAGCTAAATGAAACTCTTTTCTTGGAGATTGATTGGCCCTTTGCCAGGAAGAGAGCTATGCCATACGTCCACCTGAAAAAATCTTTCGAACACAAGCTGAATAGATGGGACTGGTGTGAGAACTACACCTACCTGTCTAAGTTAAAAGGGTATGAGGCGGTATCTCATGTCGTACATAGATATAGGAAGATACAACCCTATTTGCTACTGTGTCCGCCCCCCCGAAGTAAGGCAATTCATGCTAAGGTTGTGTACCAACCAACTCCAGGTACTTCCTGTCATGGGCCCAGGTTTGGGGGTTACATTGGAACAAAGGACTTGTCGTATCTTTGGGAATCCTCTAGACATGTCCATACCCAATGCCCCAATTTGGGCTTGTTCTATATGTGTATGCTTGGCAAATTGGTACATAGGTTTGAGGCTATCACTGGGGATTCTTTTTGGGATTATAACCTAAACTCAGACACTATCTCAACTCAGCTTGCACTGTTTAGAGTATGGCCTCATGGTAGGACACCTCTACCTGATTGGAGATCCTATGAGCCTTAGCCTCTGATATATTTTGCCTCAGGGACCTACGGAAATCTCTGGTTCAGTCATAAATATATGGATACTACTATACCACACTTGCGCACATTCCTGTAATTGCTTTAATATACAGTTGGTCCCTCTTCTATAAATTTTGGGTTCTATTGAGGTGCCGTACGGTTTATGGATTGACTCTGCATCGCCTTAAAATTGTAGCACATTAACATGTGGTACTCCATACAGGGCACAGCCCCCTTTCTTGATACTGTGTATCTGGTGCATAGTGTATGAGTTTCTATTTTTATTTCTCGATGACAAATGTATATGAGTTATGGTAGTACATGTATTCATGAGTTTTTGTTCATGTTTATGTTTTATATGTTTATATGTGTTATTATTATTATATGATACAGTATTTTTATGTTTGTGTAAAGTCCACATTTTTGACTATATCACAATAAAATTATTATTATTATGAAGCGCATTACAATAATCTAGGAGGCTCAGCACCAGGGCAGCCACCACCGATGTCCTAAGATTCAGAGGTATAAAGGGGAGCACCTTTCACTGAATTCTCAAGTGAAAATTCCCAGCTTTACACACGGCAGACACCTGCATGCCCATGGACAAGGTAGATGACACAACCACTCCCTGATTCTTAACTGTAGTTACAGGGACAGGAAGCAGACCCATGGAAGACAGCCAGAAGGAGGACACCCAGAGTGAGGGATCAGGAGGAGCACACAACAAAATAACCTCTGTCTTGTCTCCATTAAGCTTCAGCCAGTTGTGGTTCATCCATTCCCCCACAGCAGACAGGCAATGATGCAAACCCAACGACATCTCAGCCTGCTCAAGATCTAACCGAATCATGATCTGAGTGTCACCGGCATAAGAGTAACACCTGATGCCAAAGGAGCGCATGAGATACACAAATGGCCGAATATAGATATTAAAAAGAGTAGTAGACAAGGCGGAGCCCTGCGGCACCCCACAGGAGAGTGGACAAGAACGTGGGAAGAAGGGAGGAAGTGAGAGTATTTGAATTCTCTCTGTCAAGAAAGAGGAAATCCAGGCCAGCACTTGGCCAGAAATACCAATCAGTGCCAGGCGGGTCAGCAGGGTGGGGTGGTCCACAGTGTCAAAAGCCGCTGATGGATCGAGAAGAATCAAGGCACCCACCCCCCAGCATCAACCAACCTAGCCATATCATCCTGCACTGAGAACAGGACACTCTCTGTACCCCGGCCAGGCCGGAAACCTGACTGGATGGGGTCAAGAATACCAGCAGACTCCACAAAGGCTGATAAAAGTAGAGATATCAAGGCTTCTAAGAGCTTCATAGAAAAGGGCAGGAGTGAGATAGGATGAAAATTCAAAGGGAGAGAGGGATCCACAGAGGGTTTCTTCTGTAGTGGTTTCACAGTAGCTACTTTCAATTCCCGCAGGATGTGGCCCGACTGGCAGGACAAATTAAGAGCCGACGTAATCTCACTAAACAGATCGATGGATATATCCTTAAACACTGCCAACGGCACTGGATCAGATGGGGCTGCTGACTTCCATTGGTTAATGGATGCAGCGATCACAGACTAGGAAAACACAGGAAAAAGAGCAATTTTAGAGATTCAAAACTGGGACAGTAAATCACACAGTTCCTGAGATGGACTCACAGTGATGGTTAAATTAGTGGTCCAAGTAAAGGATTTAACCACCGAAAAAAGCTCTCTAGGCTTACAAAGGGCTAGCTCCATTTTTTGTTCAAAGAAGGCCTTCTTTCTATCCGAAATGGCAGAGAAATAGCCTGTATCACATAATTTGTATCGAATTCTAAGGTTAGGATTGTAAGACCAATGCCATTTCCGCTCAGCCTGTCGTAGCTCAAGACAATGTAGTTTAAGCTTCTCAGAGAACCTAGGCATCCTCCACGGGTGAATTCGTCTTAGGGGAGCCTCCTCATCAGCTGCCTCTCACAAAGAGAGAACCGGAACAGAGAGGTCGACCCCTGAAGCCATCATGCACTTTGCTTTCACTGAAGACACAAGGGCCTAAAATCCACCGACCTCCAACTTCACTGCCAAACTGCAGTAGGAAACATCTTAGGCTGCGTGGCAACTGCCTTCAAAATAAAGGTCAGGCGATAGTGATCATACCCCAACACAGGCTCAGCAGGCAAAATAGATAATGCCGTCTTTTCAGCCAGAACAAGATCAAGCGTATTACCCAACTTGTGGGTAGGTTCACACTTGAATTGATGAAGACCGAGGTCGACAATACTGTCAAAGAAAAGGTCAAGAATTGGGACCCGTGGGCAGTTAAATTAAGGTTGAAGTCTCCCAGCTCTACTAGATGGGATAACTTCATTTGTAGGTCATCTAACAGACCTAAAAAAGGTTCCAATAACCCAAGAAAGGAACCTGGCGGAGGCAGTCTGCCTTATCGTCTAACATCCAGCGATGCAGCCTGCACGGGGGAGACTAAGCTCCACAGTGGCCAATCTGCTGGAGATGATAGTAGAAATGGAAAGCAGACTATGTCTGTGCGTGCAAGAAGAAAAAAGAAAGATTCTGGCAGCTCTGAGCCGAGCGGAGCCGAGGACTGCCGTAGAGGCCTGGCATCCTCTGCCACAGGGGCTGGTTACAAGGAAACAAAATAAAATGATAATAGCAATAATAAACATGAAAAAATAAAATATATCAAAAGCTGAGTGCAAGTAAGCGGGTGGTCAGTCAAACGCCAAGCAACGGGGACTCCCTCTGCCTAAAAGTAAATTAATTATGCCAGAAGTATGCTAAGCACAAAAACAGAGCACCCACAGTACTCAGACAGAGAGCTGCAGTCTGCCTTACCATCTAACATCCAGCGATGCAGCCTGGACGGGGGAGACTAAGCTCCACAGTGGCCAATCCACTGGAGATGATAGTAGAAAAGCAAAGCAGACTATGTATGTGCATGCAAGGATGAAAAGAAAGGCTCCGGCAGTTGTGAGTCGAACCTCAGACTGCTGTAGAGGCCAGGCACCATCTGCCACAGGGGCTGGCTACAAGGAAACAAAATAAAATGATAAAAGCATAATGACCTTAAAAAATAAAATATATCAAAAGCTGAGTGCAACTAAGCGGGCGCCCAGTCAAATTCCACCGCAGCGGGCAGTCACGCTGCCTAAATGGAAATTAAATATGCCAGAAGTATGCTAAAACACAAAAACAAAGCACCCACAATACTCAAACAGATGGAGGCAGTCTGTTTTACCATCTAACATCCAGCAATGCAGCCTGCAGGAGGGGAGACTAAGTTCCACAGTGGCCAATATGCTGGAGATGATAGAAATTGAAAGCAGACTATGTTTGTGCATGCAAGAATGAAAAGAAAGACTCTAGCAGCTCTGAGCTGCGCATTGGACTGCTGTAGAGGCCAGGCGCCCTCTGCTATAGGGGGTGGCTACAAGGAAACAAAATAAAATGATAATAGCAATAATAAGCGTAAAAAAATAAAATATATCAAAAGCTGAGTGCAAGTAAGCGGGCGCCCAGTCAAACACCACGGCAGCGGAAGGAAATTAAATATGCCAGAAGTATGTTAAAGCACAAAAACAGAACACCCATAGTACTCAAACAGACGGGGCGTCTGTTGTCACAGATAATACTGAACACATCAGGTTGCTCTGTGGGCTATCCTATTGTGGATATAAATTCATCTCTGTACCTGTGAAATGATTTCCTCCTACCATGATCACACTCCCTAATTTTGGTGCATGTGCTTGCTGGACTTGTATTCATATCCCATTGTGGTATCACGGCCTGTTGTGTCTGTGCTTGCTGCATTTGTACCTGTTGTGTTTGCATAGGTACTTACTGAAGTTGTCCTTGAGGCAATAGCATTTGCAATGGCACTTGCTGTATGTGCTGTGATTGCACGCATGTGTCTGAGTCTGTGCGTCATCTTGGGCATAATACTCCTGTGGTTTTGTATTGAATAGCGGAACAGAGCACATCCCCCCTCTTGGAGTTTGACAATTCTGCTGCATGCCTCCTCTGCTTCTACATGTTTTGGCTATGTGTCTTATTCCCCCGCAATTCCTGCATTGTTGTGGTTTTCCAGCATTCAATCCTCCTCCTTGAGGGTTCTGAAGTCCACCTCTGCCTCTTCCTCTAGTTATTCCCTCTTCCCCATGGCCAAGAATTGTACCTACCCTAATCGGTGGGCTATGCTACGTTGTTTTGTTGCGCTTGTCGCATCTCCTGTGTCACCGCACCCTCATTACTCGTCAATACTGCTCCCTCTATGGCTAATTTAATAACTTCTTCTGAACTAACTTCGCCTCCTCCTGCTTTCTACTCTCAGCTTTCTGCTTATTCTTCTCTTGTAATAATCGGCAGTGATGGATGATCGTCAATTGTATTTCTGACCACGGTTTCGCTTCCATTCCCACCTGTTTCTTCCTTTGCTGTTGCACTGGCCCAGGCAGTCCCTGACACAAAATGTGGTAAAATAATGGCAATCTTTTATCCCACGGTTCTCTTGTCTCAAAGCACCATCTCTCTTGAATATCCTGAATAAAGGCAACAAGGTCTTCACCCTCTCCCATTTCCCTA
Source organism: Ambystoma mexicanum (assembly GCF_040938575.1). Taxonomy (NCBI): domain Eukaryota; kingdom Metazoa; phylum Chordata; class Amphibia; order Caudata; family Ambystomatidae; genus Ambystoma; species Ambystoma mexicanum. The sequence goes on along the minus strand of NC_090922.1, from coordinate 210,776,875 downwards.
GTCATAATCAAGCCCATATCTGATGTATCAAGATATTTCAGCATACATCTGCTCTGCAATTATTAAGTGGTGCTCCATCATGTGTCGTGTTTTGTGCAGTCACAAATGCATATCTTGCTCTCTTCCAAATGTCATCAGCCCTTTCCCCTAGAATGGCTGCTAGCAGGCCTTTTATGTCTCCTATGGTTGACATAATTCCTGATGCCGTTCTTTCTAACTCATAAATCCATTTTTCCACACCAGAAGTTAAACTCAGTGATTTACATTTTAAATTGTCATTATCCTTTTGTGGCCATGGAATATATTTGGTCATCCTCTGACTTAATAATAGAAACTGTAAAAATCTTGGTCCATAATCATACCTGCCTACACTTATTGTTTTCTTGTTGAGGCTAGTCTCGCCCATTTGTCTCTGGCCTGATAGTGCCCTAAATCTGCTTACATAGGGTGGGAATATATCTCCTGCACTGCGTGATTGCGCTTGTGGTTGCTTGGTGTATAGTGTTGATTCTGGTGTTCTTTCTTTGGGGTCCTCTAGATAGGACCATTTTACCCCTTTCCCTACACTCGATTCTTTTGAAAATCTGCATGTGCTCTTCCTTTGCGCTGTCTTGTTTCCTACCCTTGCTTCGTCTGAAATAATTATGCTGCAGCTTGTATGACTGTTATGATTTTCCACATCATCAAGATCTAATCTGCTTAAAGACAGCATTCTGTGCTCATCTGCTATGACGTAATCGGACCTACCTCCCTTTTCCCGAAAGAGATCCTTCTAGATTCTCATAGTTTTAAACCCTTCTTTATCCCTCATTTGGCTGTGTAAATCTCCAATTCTTTTCCCTACGTTTTCTACTTCATACTCGTCAGCCCATGTTGGTATTCCTGGTAGCCCTTGCAGCTCCCTATGGGGCTGTTGTGACCCTCTCTCTTCCTCAAGTCGTTCTTGTGCCTCAATTGCCCCTATGCTTCTATGACATAGATAATCTGTCTCGTCATTGTTTAGTCCCCTATTTCTGTTAATTTCTTCTTCCCTTCTCGTCATCTCCATCAATTCATCTTCCTCTCACCTTCTTTGCAACCTATGCACTTTCATTATTTGTGCTTCTACCTCCTCTCGTTTCTTTTCTTCTAAACTCTCGTTTTCTTTCCTAGCATCATACCTTCTTCATTCTTCCCTTTCTTTGCTTTCCATTTCCATCTCTTGCTTATATGTTCTCTTTTCTTCCTTTTCTTTCTTTTCCTGCTCTTCTCTTTCTTCTCTTTCTCGAACCCCATCAATGCTCTTATCATCCATCTTAATTAATATGTGTTCTCCTATTCATTCATTCTGAACTCTTGTTATTCCTCCAGCGTTGTCCTTTATTTATTTCTGTTTCCTTGCTTCTTCCTCTATCTCCATCTGTCTATCTTGCTTATCCTTCTATCCTTCCTCTCATCACATGGTTTTCTTGCGTATCAATACATATTTACGATCTCTGCTTTTGCTCTCTTCCTCATTGTCCTCGCTATTATAAGTCGAAGGCTTGTATGTCAGATTAAAATACCCCGCTGTTGCTTTCAATTCCTTTAAGGGATAAAATCTCTTCTTCTCTGTATCTACGCTCCTCTTATTTTCTGGAGGGGAAAGGGGAGCCAAAGGCGTTACATCCTCCCCTTTATGATGATTAAGTATACACTCCTTCTAAGCTGGATCGTCATTCTCACTCTGGTAAATCTTCCATAACATTAAAACAGCCAACCTTTTCCTGGTGCGAGTGTCTCATTTATAGTGCCTTGAACCCACTCTGAATGATACTTCCTTATCTTGGCTGTATATTTTGGCAATGTTCTGCCTAAATGTAGAAGAGGAGTGTCCCCCATGTTGACAAGCCGGTCTTGACTGTCTATACTACCCAACCTTTTATTCTTCTCTTTACTTTATCAAATATAGCACACTGATCAATTTGAGCAGGCACCATCAATCGCTGATTATTATCCAAAAATTATAATATTTTACTACTTTTAAAATCTTTGCAACAATGTTATTTTTGTTCTGTCGTTTACACTTTCTATCAATGTTTAGTATCTCATTGTTTTATAATTGATATTTTAAGAATCCCTTCTTTATTTATCTATTTGTTTCCTTTGATGTTTATTGTCCTAATTGATATCAATCTTCTGATTCAAAATCTAATGATCACTTTAATTTTTTACTATCGTTTTATATCTATTCACCTAAACACAACAAATGTTTTATACTGATATATTATAATCCCATACACATGTGCACTATAATAAATTGTCGTGCTTATGCCCCACTTTACTACCTTAAGTAAATGCATCTTACTGGGAGGATAGCACAGGGGCAACATGCTTGCCTTGGAAGCAAGACGACACAGAGTACCACAGGTTCGATCCCCGGGTCCGTGCTTAGAAACCTCTGGGTATTAAGCACGTTTTAAATAACCTATCATATCATCTCATTTTTTACTCCATCTTGGAGTTTGATATGCACACCTCTTTGTGGCCTTGTCTCAGGAATCCTTAACACCCCTATTTGGAGTTTAGTGTGTATCCTTTTGCCCCCTGGTAACCAGGAATCAAGGTATCTACTTCTCTTCTTCATAATCGCCCCAAAGAAATACTGTTACTTTTGCACCTTTTACTTACAACACAATCCCTTCCCTATTTTTGCCACCTCCAATGTTCTACTTACATCCGTGGTCAGCTTGAGTTTCTCAGCATCGACCTTTCCTCAAACGATCAGTTCACCTTCAGTCAGCGGGGCACCTGAGGGGACTGAACAGGAATTTCGTCAAAGAGGGACCTCTCAACCATATCTTCTTACGCGTGTTTTGTTATGCGCCATTCTCAACATGAAGCTACACAGTCTTCTTGCTAATGGCAGAAGCAGCCAAAATGCCTAAGGTCTGGATCTGGGCCTAGGTAGATTGGACTTGAACCATCCTTTGCGACCAAAATGTGCTCTAGCACCTTGAAATGTCTCTTTTGCTAGATGGATTAACAGTAAAGATCTCAGACCAAATAACTGGACATATTCAAAAAATATTGCAAAATGCTACTTTATAGCCAATTCAATAAAGCAGGGCAAACTGGCGAACAACGGACTGATATTCGCACACTCACACATAAACTTGATTATACAGAGTTTATATACCCCAATATTCGTCATCTATGATGTCATCCTGTGTGGCAAACTGCAAAACATATCGAAGAGAGGGCTATTGCACAGGGGAACATATGTACCTATGCATACATAGGGGTTAGTACTTCATACAGTGCCCCTTATCTGTAGGGCACACCTTGAACTACCTCTAAATACATATAATACTGATTATAGTACAGACAATGGCTTCGGATTGGTCTATGCAATATTGTATAGCACATTGCCCCATAGTCCCTCTGATTGGTTGACATGCTCACCCAACCATGGACTTTTCACTCGTTAGCAGCATGTAAGCAAAACGAAACCCAGGTGCTCGAGTCACGTCAAATCACTCCCCACTTTCCCAATGAATCCATAATCTCTAATCCGTCCGGCCATACCCCAAAGTTTCCCATCTGTAGTTGACCTTTTTGTCAGCTCCCTGTTCTGGGACATTTCAAGGAGTGTAAGCACATCACTATTTTCATCCAAATCTTAATGAATAGCCCTTCTTTTCGACTTCTGAATCACATTTGCGGAGACCGCAAATTTGTCCATTTCAACTTCTTATTTACTGATATTTGATTTACTTATACTGGGTGTTCTTACTCTTCTTGACCTCTAGAGACTTGCTCACTCCATCTTGCATAGACCTTATTCACTGTTAGTTTTCCAATACTTGGCTCTTGCAAATGCTCTCTTCTTTAATCTACGAGAAATATGTCTTACATACATGGCTTATCATCTGCCTCCCTTTGTGCCTTGCAATTATTCCTTAAAATAGCACACTTGATCCCAGGACAGCACAGACTCCTCTTTATTCTGAACACAAAGCTATTTCTACAGCATCTCCTGACTGTGCATCCCTGATATGTCTATGAGGTAGCTGGATTGAATCTTAACACAAGCCTATGTCCATCATTCTATCATGGCTGTCTGTTGTGAATGTGGTTCCAGAGCTCTACTTGGTAGAGTCTCTGGTACATGAGGTCTGGAGGATTTGAGAGTGGTGGTTGGGTGAACTGAGAGATGGAAAAGAACTGCACTGTGCTCCTGTTGCGGTCCCAGAATAAACCCACTTGAACCTCACATTGTGTCAGTGTCATGCATCTATGACACAATTTGGCGATGGCGTGGTGCGTGGGATACCGCAACAGTCATCTGAGGCATGCAACATGCGGCAGTGCGCTCCTGCCCGACCAGTGTCATCGGCTCTGGGGGAAGAAGAGCTGCATATGATAAAGAAGGTAGGGGAGCTGCCACGCCCCTGCGCCCCATGCCCTGGCTGCCAAGACCCACCAAAGGTTTAGGGATTTGCCCCGGGACCAACAGGTGTGTGAGCCGCTCACAGCGCTAGCACATGTTAGCAGAGTGAAGAACACAAACAATGAGCATTTAGAGAAAGGACCTTATGCCTGACACGCAAAGGGCCACACCATTCAAAAGATACATTGTGAGGTCACAATACGATGAGGGAATAAGGAGGCAGTACGCCAGAAGCCCTCAGTCAGGTATTGTGACGAGCCATGGAGAAATTGATGCAGAACAAAGGATTGCAACAAGGACACTAGAACACAGCAAGGGAACAAAGGCCTGACCAGCTCACCTTTGGAAAACTGTAAAGACCATCATACACATTATTCATTGTGATCAGCCCACAAAAGAAAGAAAATATATATATATATATATATATATATATATATATATATATATATATATATATATATATAATATAAAAATATATATAAAAAGGGTAAAAAGGGAAAAGAGGGTGAGAAAGCAACAACTGTTTGAAAAAAACATTTCACCTCTCTGCCCTTTTATTGCCAGCCGCGGCAAACCATTAATTCCATGGGAACAATGGCCAGACTCCTTTCAAGTGTATTTAGGAGCAATTGGAGGGGCAAAATTTCGCGACAACCAGAGAGAATCGTCCCCCCTAAATTGTCTTGTGAGTGAAGGCCTAGGTATGTTTCGCACACTCCCAGACGTCGTCACTCAGGAAGTTTCCAGAAACTCTGCAACCGCTTCATTAAAGAAATATGAAATAGCTGTAGACAAATTGAAGGGACATTTCAGTAACAAAATTAATGTAGTGTTGGAACAATATTATTTGTTCTCACAGAAGCAAAACAATGGCCAGTCATGTAGACAATTACATTGCTGCCTTAAGAGGATTAATTGCAAACTGCAAATTCGCTGGTATACCTGAGGAATATATAAGGGACCAACTTGTGCTACATACCGCAGACCTGCATACTCAGCAACGCCTATGGCACGTGTGAGGAACTCATGGTGACAACAAGTGATCACAGTTCAACGGTGTTTATTGAACAATGAATTCTGTATGCAGGGTGGAAAAACACCTATTCTATACCTAAATCTAAGATTGTAATTGTAATTGTAATTGTTTATTCATTTATAATGCGCGCCAGGCCCGTAGGCATCTGGGCGCAGTACAGTACAAGATGGGAGCATATGTCGACCATCAAATGAAAAATAAGTCCGTCCTAGTTGTGTTGTGTCAAAATAAGAAGGGCCTTTACTAAGAAACCTATTGCCAACCTGACAACTAGTACAAAAAAGGGTGTGGGATATTTCGCAAGAAAAGAAAGAAGTGTTCTCAAAATACTATGTCAGGATACGGTAGAATGGGCCTCCCTTCCCCACGTTTTGGACATGTTTTGGACACGGGGTAAGAAGGGAGCTTGGAGCACAGTACAGTCTCAGGCTTCCCCAGAACGAGACAACAGTTCCAATGGCAGTTCTCAGGACAGTCAATGGCCAAGTCTCATTTCCTGTGAAAGTCTCTTGCCTTTGAGGCCTGATGTGGTCAAATAACAAAAACAAAAGTTCCTTTAACCAACTGAAAGTTTGTTCCAATGTTTGCTGGGTGATGGGTTCACCCTTGGGGCCTTCTCTTCTGACCGTGGACCCTTCTTGACTTCCTATTCACTTTACTCTTAAGTGTTACAGAATTCACTTCCCTTGCTTTCTCTCGATGCAGGATTCACTTCCCTTCCTTTGTCTCAATAAGGGATTCATGTGCTTTGCTTTTTCTTAACGTGGAATTCAGTTTCCTTGCTTTCAAAGTCCTTGTAGATCAAAGTCTTTCGATTGTACAGGGATTTTGCTCATCTCTCCGTATTACCACTTTGACCTATTACGCTGGCCCTCCTACGGCCTTCTGGTACTTGTAGTTTCTCTCATATGGGCGCAACCACAGTCTCTCGAATTAGCACCCAAATGCTGTCACTTTCCCTGCTGATCTCCCCTTCACACTTTAATCAGTTCATTCAAAGTTCATCAGCTTTGTTTCAAAAGTTGCCACTTTGCGATTCCTACTCAACAAAGCCAAGTTCTGATCTGTTTTTCCCTCGACTCACAAGTTGTGATTAACTGCTTGGTTGTTGCCTCGCTGGAGTCAAGGCTGGCTACCACAGGTGTGGGAGCTTCCCTCGCTCCTGCTTATCGGCATAGGTTTGCCCTGTGTACCACTGACATCTGCTGCAGGACACTTGTGCTATTGTTCATGGTCTCAGGCTCTCCTCCACGAAGGCTCTGTGGGTCTGGGATGAAAAAGGCAAGGTTACTTCTCTCCCTGCCACCCTCTTGATTCCTGCCGCCTTTTTCCTTCTCTTTAACAGACACGTGTAAGCCGTGTCCTTGTGCTGTCTTCCATGCTCGCCTTGCTCAAACTGTGCTCATGGCTCCAACTTTTATCCCTGTGGGGAAGGGAAAGGGCCATCAGGTGTGTGTGATTCTGATCAATTGCCTGACTTTGCCTGACCCTTGTATTGGGACATGTCAAGTAAACAACTCTGGTGTTAGTCCGTTGTCCTTCATGTTGTGTGAAAGTGTTCATGTTGGAAAGGGGGGGAGGGGCAGTGGTTTGGAACATCTTACGAAAAAGGATGGGGAAAAGTTGTTAAAGGAAGGGAGATACCGTGTATCACCCGTCGGTGTCCCACTTCCACTCCCAGAGGATCCCCATAAAGGTGATCCTCCTCCCTCACTGGTCCACCCCCAGGAACTGGATCCAATAGTGATGGGCGTGTCCAGGCCACCTGGATGACAAATCCCTGGGGACTAGCTACGTAGACACTTTCAGGTTTCTCACATACCCTTCCTCTGTGCGATGTAGCCACATTTGTTTCACAGAGGAACCGGTAAAGAGAGTCCACATTTCCTTGGTCTTTTCCTTTCTGGTGCTCCATGTGAAACAATAGGGTTGCAGGTCTAGAAACCATTGCATGACCCAAGGGTTAGACTCTTTATGTTGGCTAATCCAGACAAATGGTGAATGGTCAGTAACCAGTGTGAACTTTCTACCTAATAGATAGTACCTTAGATGGATAATGGCCCATTTGACGGCTAGGGCCTCTAGTTCCACCACAGAGTAGTTTTTCTCACGTGGGAATAACTTGCGACTGGTAAATAATATGGGGTGTTCTAATCCTTTACAAATTTGGAACAGGACAGCTCCTAACTCTGTAAGGGAGGTTTCCGACTGTAACACAAACTCCTTTGAGAAGTCGACTACTTTTAGGATTGGATTTTGGCATAGTGTTTGCTTTAGGATGTTATAGCATACCTTATTGTCTTCTCTCCACACTGTTTTATCCGAATAGTTAGGGATAAACCTATGGTAATAACCTATTCGCCCAAGGAAAGCTCTAAGATCGCTTTTGGTCTTGGGAGTTGGAGTATACAAGACAGCTTTTAATTTTTCTTGTTGGGGCTGTACAGTTCTGTTTCCTATGAAAAGGCCAAGCTATTACACGGTGGATTGGGCTAATCTGCATTTAGTTGGATTTGCAGTTAGATCCGCATTCCTAAGGACTTTCATGATGGTATAAAGATGGAAGAGATGGTCTTCCCAGGTCTTACTATAAATGATAATGTCATCAATGTAAGCTCCACAAAAGTCTGAATAGGGTTGTAGGATGTTATCTATAAGATGTTGGAACGTAGCTGGTGCACTGTGTAGGCTAAAAGGGAGGACTCTAAACTGGAATAACCCAAGGGGTGTTGAAATTGCTGTTTTTTCCTTATCTGGCCCTTATACAGAGACCTGCCAGTACCCCTTTGTTCAATCTAGGGTAGATAGGTATGTGGCTGTTCCTAGTTTATCAATTGGGTCATCTATTCGGGGCATGGGATAGGCATCAAAGTCCGATATGGCATTGACTTGGCGGAGGTCGATGCAGAATCTCCAGGAACGGTCTGAGGATGGTTAGAAAATATTAGCCTTCAACATTTTGTTGACTTCCTCAATCACTACCGGTTTTGCACCTCGGGAAGGCCAATAAGGTTTTAGGTGAACTACTTTGCCTTAAGTGTTCGAATGTAATGTACCTTTAACTCTTTCAGTTTTTTTGGAGAATACATCAGGGAATGAGACTATTATGTCCTTTAGATCTTCTCGTTGTTGGCTGGATAACTTGTGTGGAATTACGTCAACGTTATCAATGTCTTCGGGACCTAGGCAGGTTAGAACTTTGGCACAAGTGCCAGAAGGGTTTTATTTCCACTCTTTTAGGAGCTTAATGTGATATAAATGGACTTTCTGTTTTCGGTCTGGCTGGGCTATTTTATACGTGCACATTCCCGTTTTTTCTATTATATCATAAGGTCTGTGCCATCTGGAGACAAGTTTGTTTTTTGAGTAGGTTAGAGGACTAGGACTTTCTGTCCAATAGAAAAAGATTGTAAATGTATGTTTTTTTTGTATTTGGCCTTTTTCTGGTTTTGGGCCTTTCCCATGTGAGTACCAACTAATTCCTGGTCTTATTTCATGTGTTCTCGCATTCTAGAGGCGGTTTGGGATATTGGAATTGGGCATCCTCGCATTCTGCCCAGGTTTCCTGGAGCATGTCCAGGACATCCCTTGGTTCTCTTCCATAGAGTAGCTCAAAGGGAGAGAAACCTGTGGACGCTTGTTTTATTTTATCAATGCAAATAATGCCCATCGTGTCATTCGGTCCCAGTCCTTGCTGTCTTTGTCTACCAATTTACGTAGAATTAGTTTCAAGGTCTTATTGAATCTTTCTACTAGACGATTGGTTTGGGGATGGCACACAGATGTTCGCAAGGTGGTAATATGGTGCAGCTCATTGACTTCGGCCATAAGCTTACTCAGAAAATTTGAAACCTGATCTGTTAGTATTTCCTTGTGAAAGCCAACCCTAGAGAAATATGGTAGAGGATGTTTCAGGATTTGCTGAGTGGTATTATTTCACATTGGAAAAGCCTCAGGGTATCGGGTTGCATAATCCACGATCACTAGGACATACGTGTTGCCCAATTTAGATGTTTCCAGAGGTCCTATTATATCCATGCCAGTTCGTGAAAAGGGGGCTTCAATAAATGGCAACGGGTTCAGAGGGGCAGGTAACACAATGTGTGGGTTGGTCTTTTGACATATCTCGCATGTTTGTATTAAAGATGTGATGTCGCGGTAGATACCTGGCCAGTAAAACTTTTCACTAATATGCGGCTGGGTTTTAGCTTGGCCCAAATGCACTCCTACAAGATGGGAACGTGCGATCTCTAGCATGACCTTTCAATGACTTTTAAGTGTTACAAGTTGTGTTTCTATTAACCCTTCAGAGGAGGTTTCTTTCTGTAAAGTAGCCTTAGTTTTAAGAACAAAAATATACTTCCCTTCTCTAGGCCTTCTTCTTCAAGAACTGCTCGTAAAAAAGCTTAAGATAGGGCTCGATCATTTTGCTGGGCAAAGGCTAGGTTTGGTTAGATGGTGGCTTCCTCTACTTTTCTTTCTTCGATGGTAGGGGATTTATCAGCTTCTCAAAAGCCTAAATTATCTCTATCTGTTTTATCTGGTTCACATTCTTGGAATTGAGGGAACAGAGCTCTCTCCAAAATTCCCTGTGCAATTTGATCTCCACGTCATACCTCAAAAGGGACTTCACCCACATTCTGTAAGAGAACCTTCACGACTAATCAGAAGTCAGGTTCAAAAACGCCCCTTAAGACATCTATCCTGAACTTCCAATCAAAGCCAGATTTTGGGGCTAATGGTATGTAACATCCTGGAGGGGGAATCAAGACTAAATCTGTAGGAGTCATTCCTCTTTTCCCAGGGGGAATAATAGCTTCCCCACTCCTACAGATATAAAACCCTATTGATTCCTTGTAGCAATGGAAGGGTTGGAGGCTCTCTGTCTAAGCTTCTGAAAATGTGGGATTCCCCAATTTGTTTCAATTGAGTCATATCCCAAAGTTGACACCATTTGTGAGGAACTCATGGTGACAACAAGTAAGACAGACAAAAGTGTCACAGTTCAAGGGTGTTTATTGAACAATGAATTTTGTATGCATGGTGGAAAAACGCCTATTCTAAACCTAAATCTAAGATGGGAGCAAGCGTTGACTATCAAATGAAAAATAAGGCAGTGTTAGTGGTGTTGTGTCAACATAAGAAGGGCCTATACAAAGAAATCTATTACCAACCTCACAACTAGTACACAAAAGGGTGTGGGATATTTCTCAAGAAAAGAAAGAACTGTTCTCAAAATAATATGTCAGGATGCAGGGGCCTGGGCCTACATTCCCCTTGTTTTGGACACAAGGTAAGATGGGAGCTTGGAGCATAGTACAGTCTCGGGCTTCTCAAGCACAAGACAACAGTTCCATGGCAGTTGTCAGGGCAATCAATGGCCGAGTCTCGTTTCCTGTGAAAGTCTCTTGCATTCGAGACCTGATGTGGTCAAATAACAAAAACAAAAGTTCCTTTAACCAAATGAAAGTTGGTTGCAATGTTCGCTGGTGATGAGTTCACCCCTTGGTCCCCCTCTTCTAAGTGCGTGACCCTTCTTGACTCCCTATTAACTTTACTCTCAAGTGTTAAGGGATTCACTTGGCTTGCTTTCTCTCGATGCAGGATTCAAGTGCCTTGCTTTGTCTTAATGTGGGATTCACATCCCTTGCTTTCAAAGTGCCTGTTGATCAAAGTCTTTCGATTGTACAGGGAGTTTGCTCGACCCTTTGTACGACCACTTTTACCTATTTCTCTGGCTCACCTATGTCCTTCTGGTACTTGTAGCTTCTCTCATATGGGGCTCGACCAGAGTCTCTAGAATTAGCACCCATGTGGTGCCACTTTCCGTCTGTAGCTGGTCTCCCCTTTACACTTTTAACAGTTCATCAGCTTTGTTTCAAAGGTTGCCACTTTGCGATTGTTACTCAACACAGCCAGTTCTTATACGTTTTCCCTTCGACTCACCAGCTGTGATGAACCGCTTGGCTGTTGCCTCTCTGGAGTCAAGGCTGGTATCACGGGCGTGGGAGCTTCCCTGGCTCCTGCTTATCGGCATATGTTTGCCCTGTGTAAGGTTGACATCTGCTGCAGGACACTTGTGCTATTGATCGTGTTCTTAGGCCCTCCTCCACGAAGGCTCTGCGGGTCTGGGACGAAAATGGCAAGGTAATTTCTCTTCTTGCTACCCTCTCGATTCCTGACACCCTTCTCCTTCTTTGAACTGCCATGTGTTAGCTGTCTCCTCGTACTGTCTGACATGCTCCTCTTGCTCAAACTGTGCTCTGTGGCTCTACCTTTTATCCCTGTGGGGAAGGGAAAGGGCCGTCAGGTGTGTGTGATTGTGGGGGCAGTGGTTTGGAACGTCCTACAAAAAAGGATGGGGAAAAGGTGTTAAAGTAAGGAGGATACAGCATCTCACCCATTGGGGTCCCACTCCCCGAGGATCCCCCATCCAGGTGATCCTCCCTCACTGGTCCACCCCCAGGAACTGGAACCAATAGCGATGGCTGTGTCCTGGCCACCTGGATGACAGATCCCCGAGGACTAGCTAGGGAGACACCTTCAGTTTTCTCACACAAGCAAAAGATCTGACTCTTGATAAATCAATAGGCATTGCCAGGACAATAGAGTTAGGAAATAAGTATATTAAAGCTGCTCAGCAGAATGAATATTAATCCATAACAGAGAAGGTACAGTCAATTGCGGTCTGTTCAGACATTATGGAAGGGTTTACAGAAACTCAGAGGGAGAAACCTGAGAACGGGAACCATCAAAACCTTGGTGGAGATAGGTAGTAAGCAACAACATTAAGAAGGGTCCATGGGAATATCTGGAAATGGGTACTCCCTACACCATGGTAGATAATGGCACTGATACTGATATCTTAGGCAAAGATCCAAGATAACTCACATCAACAAATGTTAAAGCAGTTGGCTACGGCAAATGCCCCATCATCATCCTGGGCTACCAATGGGTCCATCTAAAGTTTAGGGATAGGTGTGTCTATTGCAAACTATATGTGGCAACATAATTGATCCTCCACTGTAGAGTGGGAAGAACAATCCATGTTGTTCATCAGACTACATCCAGGAGAACCAAGCCCATTTTGAGCGTTACCTCCTCCAAGAAAATATTTATGGAAATGTTTCCAGGTGTATTTACCAATACTGTGGGAAGTCTTAAAGGTTTCCAACATCTCATAATCTTAAATAATGGAGCAAAACCCAAAGTATGCAGCATACCTGTTCAAACCAAAAATACCAAACAGAATGAACTAAATAAGCTGTGCAGCAAAGACATCTCTGAACCTATTTAATCATCTGAATGGTTGGCCCCCATTGTAACTGTTTGGAAGCCAGACAACAGCATTAGGATGTGTATAGCTTTAAGAGACCTCAATGCTAGCATATGGGTCAACAGACATACTCTTCCTAACTGAAACTAAATCCTATTGAAAATGAAAGCTGGAAAGGTTTTCACAACTCTCGACTTAACTTCGGTGTACCATCATATTGTCCTGGCAGAAGAATCGAGACAACTCACCTCTTTCGTAACACCATTGGAGGCATTCAGGTTTAGACACATGCCATCCAGGTTGGCATCCATAGCAGCTGTTTTTCAAAGGCTGATGTACCAGTTATTTGGGGGCCTAGATGATGTTTACTATTTCCAGGACGACATATTGATTGCAGCAATGTCAGTAGAAGAACACGATGCAAAACTGTAAGGTGTCCTGCAAACAATCTGGAATGGAGGGCTTACCTTAAAGCTGGATGAGTGTAAAATTAAAGGGACTGAAGTAAAATATTGGGGCCACCGAATTGCACAGGATGGAATTAAACCCAAAGCAGAGCTGGTAGAGACAAATCTAAAGTGCCTCCCCCGTGAACAAAGATCAATTGTACTGATTTTTGGCCATGGCGGAATATTACTTGAAGTTTATTCCAAACTATTCAAACAAAACAGAAAATGTAAGAGACTTACTGAAAAAACAAGTGCCATTTGAATGGATGGCACAGTGTCAAATAGAATTTCTGGAGATTAAGGAGGGAGTAAAACAAGCCCCTACTGTCAAAATGTTTTCCCTCACGGTAACCAGTATCCTCACAGTGAATGAAAAAAAGTGTTGGTACTCCTGGTGCGATCCTTCAGGAGAGATTTCCTTTGCTTTTTTTCTCCCAATCTTGGACTGGAGATCTGGACCATCCACAATCCTGGAGGAACCAAGGCAATCGTACCTTGTGAATAGATCTTCATCAACTAAAATAAAAGATATTAGAATGAGAATTCGAATTTTTTGTCAAATGAAAGACAGAATCAAAACAACCAATTAACACCAAAACAAGATTGGGAGAAAAAAAGCAAAGGAAATGTCTCCTGAAGAATCATAGCAAAAGCTATGGGGAAACACGTGTTGGGGGATTAATAAATGCCTAAAGGGAGATTAATAAATGCCTAAAGGATGAAGAATGTATGAAGAAAAACATGGAATAAACTGATTTTCTTTAAGGAGATCAATAAATGTAAAGGATGAAGAATGAATGAAGAAACACATGGAATAAATTGATTTTCTTTACAACATTCACTATTGTTTTATCTGAGGATCGCACCAGGAGTACCAACACTTTTTTTCATTCATTTGGTTCACGTATTGTCTCAGCCACAATACAGGCACTCCAAGTGCAGACCCTGGTTACTTTTTTATGGCACATAGGATTCGCTCTGGAGAGGTGTTAGAGCTTGATTTGGCTGAACACAGGTTTCAAAGTATCACAGTAGATGCGAACAGAAGAAGTCTGGGCTGTATACTCAAACAGATTCAGGATGGAAATGACGTGACCATCACTTGGCTTCCCGAGTATTGAATAAAGCAGAGAGAAATTATTCGACCATTGAGAGAGAAGCTTTAGGAATATATTGGGCACTCCGACACTTCAAGACTCTAATTTGGGGCTTACCGGTAACAATCAAGACTGATCACAAACCCCTTGACCATATCATCTGTTCTTCCAAGTCACTTTCAACAGGTGATTTGTAGATATAATGCAATACAATGTCAATGTAATGTACATTCCTGGCCATGAGTATGTTGTGGCAGACTGATTGACAAGATTGCCATTGAATTATGCCAGTGAAGAAGAACAGGGAGACAACATTGCAGAATGTGTCATAGCAAAAATCCAACCAGCCATATCGAAAGAGGAATGGAAAGAGGCTGTGAAGGAAGATGAGGAGATGACATGGCTACAACACATGATTCTGGAGGGATGGAAAGATAAAAAAGAAACAAATTCCAGGGCTATGCCCATGTGTGACTAGATAGGTTTAAATGGCAGATTTCTGCTCAGAGGAGAGCGTTTAATCCCTGTTGTGTGTCTTTGCGACAGAATACTACAACTCGCCCATGAAGGTCATCTAGGGAAGAACCTTACAAAACGATGCTTAGGAAAGAAATACTGGTGGCCAATTGTGATAAAAATACCTGAGAAGGTTTGGTGCAAACTGGCAATGGACATTGTTGGCCCACTTGTGACTCTCGGGACCTATAAAGTGTTCATCATCTGTTTTATGGATTACACATACAAATGGGTAGAATGGGGAGCTGTGGAAGACACTGTCACCACCAGAAAGGTTATTCAATTTTTGGAGCTGGTAGTCAATAGAGAGGGAGATCCATAAGAAATCTTAACAGACAATGGCGTATAATTTGCGTTCAGAAAAGATGCAGGTTTTTTTTTTTCTAAAACTAAGGTGTATTAACCATAGAAGTACCTGGCTATATCATCCTATGGAGAATGGACTCCTTGAGCGTACGAATGGTGTCATTAAGTATACTATACAGTTAGCATTAGCAAATGCCTTGTCATGTAGAGAAATGTAAAAGGAGATACTCAATGCCTACAGAATGAGCCCCCACTCTGCCACTGGTGTCGAAACATTTGTGATGATCAGAGGAAGAGCATTGTGAAATGGACTTAATCCATTTTGGGTTGAAAAAAATCATATAAGGAATATAGACACGAGTGAAGTCCTGGAGAGGGACCAGGAAAGTCAATGCAGATACAGGAAACATTATGACAAAAACCAAGCCAGCACACAATCCGTCATTTCAGGAAGGGGATTGGATCAAAGTTAGAAATCCTCAAAGGGTGCTGACAGGTTTGTCAAGATACCGGGAAGCTCAACAAGTAAAAGATGTTGGATGGAAAAGTTTTAGACTGGAGGATGGCACAAAGTGGTCGACCTATGATGTGTTCCGCGCCCCAAATGATACACCTTTTACCATCACCGCTGATGATGTCATGGCACCCACCTTTGCTGGAAACAAAACTTGGTACAAGAGGAAGTCAGGCAGTGGCTGTCCTGGACCATCCAACAGAGGGGCATCTCTATTCAGAATATCCAGAAGAGTGGTTCCCTGTCAGAGAGAAGACTATAGATACTACTGAACATGCATCCTCTTATAGTTACTTTCTACTGTTATTTTCCCCACTATCTTTCCCATTCCATTGCCCTTCCCTTTCCCGACCATATGCTCTGCATGATGTTTCCCACCCTGCCGCTTCTTTTTTTATCACCATATGGGGGGCAGATGTTGTGAATGTGCTTCCAGAGATCTACTTTGTAGGAGCTCTGGAAGATGATGTCTGAGGGATCAGAGAGAGATGGTTGGGGGGAACTGAGAAAGAGCCGTGCTGTGCTCTTGTTGCAGTCCTCGAATAAACCCATTTGAACCTCACCTTGTGTTACTGTCATGCATCTGTGACACTGCCCTAGCCACGTTATATTTTCCTCTATAGCAAGCTTCTATATGTCTCATCTACCTTGCATTAATGAGTATTTACACTTATTGGTCAGCAAGTTACTTTATTTTCTTTGTATTTATCATCACTTTGTCATTTCTTACATGTTTCTCTTGTCACTTGCAGTTACATCATTACTCTTAAGTATTTTCATATAGTTTCAGTATATCTTCTTCATGACATCACTCTGCCTTCACCAGATTTCACTCAGCGCTACATGATGTCCACTGGTGCATGCTGACATCCTTCCACTCTTTCAGCACAAGAGTACATTCGGTATGGTTGCCTTAGTGCATAGCATCTCTCATACACTGGATGTGGTATAGGGACAACCCATGGGGTCCCACATAGATCTCTTTTCCTGCTGTTCCAATAGGACAGCGGTGAGGGGGTGTGAGCTAGGGAAAACACATCAACCTGCTCCTCTACAGCAGCAAGGCAATTATTGTAGTCTAGGTGTAGTGTAGGTGTCAGTAATTAACGTGTTTGTTTTGTGGGTCTTGATTTCAGAGGTGATCCAAGATCGAGAACGGAGATGGGGAGGTGTGAGAGTGCGAACAAGTTAATGTCGGTCAAATTGTATCAGAAGTGCATAGTGACAGTCAGAGAAAACATGGTCAATGGAAAAGGCATGAATAGAGGAAGAGACAGGAGAGAGGTCCTCACATCATCAAAGTAAGGGGCAAGAAAGTCCTGCCTCAATTCCTCATAGTCATTGAAGAGGGGATATGAGGAGTAGAAGTTGGAGGGACCAAGATTTTAAAGTGAAAAATGGAGTGATCAGAGGGAGAGGGCTGAATCTAGAGGTCAGAGGAGGAGAGTGAATTAGAGGTAAGAACAAGGTCAAGAGAGTTCTCACCATAGTGGGTAGGCTGGATGTGGAGCAACAAGAGGGCGCTGTCAGATGGGAGGGAAGTAGATTCAAGGCAATTGGCTCCAGAGGGGTTGGGGAGGTTAAAGGTCCCCAATATCACAATGAGCATACTGGTAGAAAGCTACTAAGGAGAATGATCAGATTAGGGAAGAAGAAGTTGAAAGGAACAGGGGGCATATAAAGAGCCAGAACAGTGAGAGGAGTAGGATGGAGAAGTTGGAAAGTGATATATTCAAAAGAGAAAGAGTTGATTTCAGACAGGGGTAGAGGGACAGTGTTGAGGGCCTTGTTGATATGGCCGCCCACACCGCTGCACTTCCCAACAGGTTGGGGAACGTGAGAGATGGTAGCAGTGTCAGTATGGAGAGCTGGTAGTGTAGCAGAGCCATGAATGAACCAGCATGTAACTCTGGCACTCAGATGTGAATTTGGAGAGCACATTCTTTGCTGTTTGTTTCATGAGCACAGGGTGGAAGGCCTGTGTGACTTTTTCATGAATGTATTACATTTCGGAAAATGACATCTGAGCAATGCAGACGTTGTTTAATCTCTTTTCACATAGCTGTAAAAAAAAGCAATTATCCAGGCAGCCAAGGCTGGCCCCGCCATTACAAAAAGTGTAGCTTCCACATGTGTGTTTTCGTAAAATAGACGAACCGGTTGTTAGGCGAGCCATGTCACCAGGGCATTGTCTCTATTAAGTGCGTGGCTTGCATCTGCAGAAAATGATTTAATTAAGATTCAATAGCAGCACAAGGGGAATGCGGCAAAAATACACGCTTCATTCCTCAGGAGAGGGTCAAAGTCTACTCATTGGTGCAGAAAGTCGAAGGTGGTGTCCAGAAAAATTGAATTCCCCTGAACAGAGGGCACTACCTTCAATTCTGTCAGTAAACCTGTCCCGCCAGCTGAGCTGTCATCGGATACAATCCTGGCACACATCTCTGTCAATAGACCTCAAACATGAATCCCAGTATCCCAGGCCTTCCAGAATATGGACAAGATGGCAGATGCAGTACTGCCACGTAAGCACACCCGCTGCCTGCTGTTCAAACGCAATCACTGGTGCAGAAGAAAGACCACTTTCATGCTCAATGCACAGCTCCTCCGATACACATGATTAATATCTTGCAATGCAGCTGCCCTTCCTGCTCAGGCACCCACATCCACAACTCCACAAATGCACGGTAGCTCTCAGTGCTCGACTAGTGGAACCATGGGCACACACCATGGGCAGACTCTGGAACAAAAGACATGCTCGGCGAGCAGTGTGTGTGTGTATGCCTGGCGGCCAATGCCAGGGGCAAGAAATGTGAATAACAACGTCTGCATAAACCCTGTGCATGAACCCTAAGTGCACGTGTGTCAATAAGGCACAATGTCAACCTGAGTATAATTTAAATAATGAAAAATAAAAAAAGAATCACTTAATGCTTGAGAGTTTTAAAAATCCGTATTATATTGTGAATGGAACTTATCACAAATTCCGGGATCAAAATATAATTGGCTTAGTGACTTTTGGGGTAGCTCAGATGCAATCATATTTGAGCCTGCCCCCAAGTGACATCACGGGAAGTGATGGCACACAACCGTCAGATGCATCTAACATCCGTGTTTCCAGGCCCTGTCATTTTAACCAGATCTAAGAAACGAGGCACAGAGGGAAGCAAGATTTGTCCACATCACACATTTGAGGAATGTCATTTTCCAGATTCGACGTGGAGCCTGTATGTAAAACACACATAATGCAGTACTTGTAACAGGGTAACCAACATCTCTAACACAGGCTACAGCTAGTGTATGAAACATCTATAGATCAATGGACACAGAAGTACTCATTATTTGGGGCATTAATGTGTTAAACAAGCCAAAAATGCACTGACCTGGGGAGGTATGTACTGTCTTTTTAACCAGGAGCAAAATGCTGCACAATGCAAGGCCTGAAAATGTTATTGTTGACCAGCATTCATTATCAACAAAATTCCCTGGTTATTAATGTATCTATGAGTCAGCTAAGAATACGATAGAAGAAACCTATTGTGCGTGTGTCTCCATGTGCATTTATCTTTAAGTTATGTGACAAGCAACCACATGTTGTCCCCCACAACCCAGTGCTGCACATAACACATTAATGTCCTAGGCTTTGATACATTACTCTTCTTCAATCTTTTTTAATGGGTTGAGGTTTGGGTACAAGGTTGGCTGCACTTCCCTCTAGAGTGTTGCTCAAGGCATCTATGATTTTCAAAGCTCTTCTGTTGGAATTGAAAAGATATTATGCATCCTATCGCAGTATTTGAATGTGTGTTGGCCTACGCCAAGTTGTCTAAATACCATGTAAAAAGACTCCGCGGCAAGGTCTTGACCTTAATGAAAAATTGTGTAAGTCGCCATCTTGGATTTAGCCACCATTTTAGATTCTCTTGTAATGTGGAAGTCACCCTGAACATCAAAATGGAGGCCGAATGACATTCTGAGTGAGATTCTGGCCGTTGTGACCTCCGCACACATGAATAAGTAATATGCCTGCAGGCCACTTGTCGGGGTCGCGAACTGAGACCTTGTCCTATCCCTGACCTATGTGTAAATGTACAACTATATCAGCGAAACTATCAAAAAGCATAAATTATAGGATTGACCTGGCAAGGAACCCTAGGCCTGGTCCTAAGAATGGTTAACCCGCGAGGGGGTTGGCCAGGGCTGGATAAAGAGTATATAAAGCCCAAGTATTCCAATGTACGGTCTCTCTACTAATGCATCGAACCTTCGTTGAAGTTCGTTACGTTACTCTGAGAGCCGAATAGCTATCCGTTTGTCAATTGACTTTTTGGTAACTTTTGTAGCTTTTAAATAAAGCACTTTGTATGTCCTTTGTAACCTGTGTTGGTGTGTTTCCTTTGGGCTTCCCAGCCTCATATCAATTTCTTTGTTTTCACAGATGGCGCCCGAATAGGGACCCTCAAGATTGATGCCGGATCATTGAAGGTTGACGCAGACTATCGAACCGGGATCAGACGGTGTGATTCTGCGGGCCCGACCGAACGAGACGCGATACCTCAGCAGCACTGCATGATCCGATCCTTGGACGATAGTCGTGTGGTCTGACACGGCATCTTGACGAGGGTCCATTTTTGAGGCGGGCAGATTTGTCGAAACCACCAAACGCAAGGTAAAATTCGTTAGGTAAGTTCTTTGATAAACCGTACGGTCCTCCTTAGGTTTGGTCAGGTGCAGTCGTGACCCGGCTCTTAATTTAACCCTAACAATTTGAATTTGGCGTATTGTATCTGCAGACACAATTATTGACCAGGTAACACCAAATTTTTGTGAAATGCCTGGGAAATTGTCTAGCTGGTTTAGGGCTCTGTTCCGCAGCGATCGACAATCTTTGGAATTTAGCCGCCCGGCACCACAGGAGGGCTCGCCGGCATGTACTATGTACTGTAAGTATGGCATTGGTAGTATAGTATTTACTGATATTTGGTACAGACAGACCAGACATGCCTCCGAATTTCAGTGGCCAGTCAACGGTAGTTTTGAGATCCCCCGTATTGAATACTTAGAATCAATCTTGCTTAAAAAGAAGGCTAGACCTGCAGCCTTTGATGTTTTAAAGAATTTGGAAAAAAGAAGTGTTACAGCAGCTTAAAAGTAGGGACAAACATGCACGCCGTCATAAAACAAGCGCTGAAAAAGCGTTGTTATACGATAAAGAAAAACATTCAGAATCAGTTAAAAATATGGATAGGGCTTTTTCACTTGGAATCCAGAAAATTTACCCCTCTAGAGATTTCCATGTTTCCGAAGAATTTATTGAGACATTGTTAAACGAACGCAGGCCTGATGCCTCAGCGCCACTTATGTATGTTCCTATTTTGGGCACTCTGCCCATTCCTGCTGTTACTCCTGCTGTTATTCCTGTTCCCCCTGTACAACCTATTGTTCCTAGTCCCATAATTGTTGTTCCTCGACCTATCGCACTGCCCCTTCCTTCTGCACTGATAGTTGCACCTTTATTAAATATACCTACACCTCCGCTCCCGAGTGGCCCCGTATTGACTGAAGTTGATCCAGGTGCAGGATCAAAGATCATCACTCGTGATACTGTTTCTGCAGATAAGAAACAGGAATTGTTTGCATGGGCTAAGCATTGTATGGAGAAAGGTGATCAAGTTAATGTTTTTTCCACATTATCTAATTTGAATAGTTTTCCAGAGAAAAATGTTTTTATCGAAGGTTTGGGGACTCATTTATGTGTGATGTGGGGTAGATTACAAAAATCAGATCTTCCACAAGGAGTGAGAGATCTGAATGCTTTGGCACTTTCGAGGGACACAGAGCAGAAAGTATATGGGCATGTTGAAAAATTGTTTGAGTATAGGAAAGACTTTGAAAAGTCACGAGATGAGGATGACGAAGACGATAGAATATATGTACAGAAACGGTTCCTTCCGTGCCGTAGATCGGCACCTGAGGAAATACGAATTTGTACCAGAGATGCGATTCGATGGATACCTGATTCATCGATTCCGCCAGATGAAGTATATGACACGTATAGTCAGTATACAGTAGAAATGCAAAGAAAGGTAATTCAGGTAATGGTACAGTACCTGCAAGAAGAATGTGTAAGAAAGAAGGTTAGTTGCCCCATAGAATTATTGGGGATTTGTAAAAGGGCTTTTTCACCCGACACTTCTTCAGCTGCCTTAGCGCTCGACCTGGCTCTGTTGCTTAGAAAGCAGCCGGAGGTACCTATATCTCAGTTGCCTATGAGAGAGGTTCCTCCGACCTTTGTCCCAAAAGTTGAGATCCCCGCCAACGCTGGGACTGGTGCCCCCGCTGTGGATATCCCTGCACATTATGTATCACAATTCGTTCACGTCCCGTTTTCACAACAGGAAGTGAACACTATTAGACAATCAGTTCCCGATATCAGGAAAAACCCGACGGGGTTTTACAAAGAAATAGAGTCCGTCTTGCAGTCCTCTGTGTTCACCTTGAGTGATATTGACTTGCTATTTCCTGTACTCCTTCCCGTAGATGTATGGAAACAGGTTCGGACAGTAGACGATGTGCCAGGGTTGGGAGATACGTGGGCTAATATGATTAGGATTGATGGGGAAAGACCAGCTGGTGAGAAACCACCACAGGTAATACTTACTTTGCCTGATAGAATTGTCGCAAAATTAAAAACTATAATTTCAGAGAAAATAATTATTTGGGACAAGCTTACGGCCTGTTTTCAAGGAAAAACTGAAGGCGCCACCAAATTTTTTAACAGATTCCAGCAGGTATTTTCTGACTTCAGTGGACAGGATTTAGGTACAGAGTCTGGGAAAAGGTTGTTTGTCGACAAATTCGTACGTGGATTGTTGCCTGACATCCAGTCACAGATTATGTCTGAGAGCGCTTGGCAGGCAAAATCTCAATCTGAGGTTTTGCACATGGCTCAGTATTATGAGAACCGTGTTAATAATGAGAAGGAAAAAAATGAAAAAAGGAAAGGAGAGTTGAAAACCAAAGTATTATTACAGCAAATTGTTAGAAACCCCAGAGGAGGCACGACACAGACCAGAGGTCAGTATGTCCCAAAAGGAAATGCTCCTTTGGGTCCTGTGAATATTAATCAATGTGCTTATTGCCGCCAGGAAGGTCATTGGCGAGCACAGTGTCCCGTCCTCCGACAAAGGTCAAACAGTGCGTTTGGGAGTATGGGTAGACGACCTAGGGGCCGCCCTGGAGCAGGGGGCCCTGATAGAGGTCAGTTTTTACAAGATCCTCAGCAACCTTTTTCACAGGAAAATCAGACCTCGAGTGTGGACTCGAGGAACATATTTGATCACCCTTCTGCTGCCTACCTTTCTGAAGAGCTTTCTTCTGACGAGGCTCTATTTCATTAGGATTGCCCGAAGCAGGGTTTGGAACCTTCACCTATTCCCGTCAATCAGAAAGGCCCCTACGTTGAATTATTAGTAGGGAATAGGAAACACCAGTTTTTGAGCACAGAAGTGCTCTATTGATCATTCTCGGGTTCCAAACATTCCACTGTCAGGGCAAACAAATGTTTCCGTAGGGTTTTCTGCTATACCAATTGTCTGTCCGGTTTCTGCACCGGTGTCCTTTTCTTTGGGTCCCTTTACGGATCATTGCCCTTTTCTTCTCACTTCAAACTGTGGAGAGAATTTGCTGGGGTTGAATTTGTTAAAGAAATTGAAAGCAGTAATTCATTGTTCTTCTGATGGAGTACGGCTGACGGTTTCACCACAGCAACTTCCTAATTCTCAGTTCCTGATTCGACCTTTACCTCCTGAGTTTAGCATTGTCCCGGAATGTTTATGGGCGGTAGACGACAATGATTCGGGGTATTACAGATTGAGCCCGTTAAAATAGTTTTGAAACATGGAGTGAAACTACCACGCATTCCGCAGTATAAAATATTAGTTGGGGGCGAGCGTGCTTTGAAATGCATTGTCTCCGATTTTGTGCATCGTGGGGTGATCGAGGAGATTACAGGTAGTTTGTGTAACAATCCGATCTTGCCTGTATATAAGAAAGGCGACAATGCAATTCCATACCGGTTCATAATTGATCTTCGTGCTACTAACAGAGTCGTCGCCCCACAATTTCCAATTGTGCCTGATGTGACGACAATATTGACAATGATCCCTGCTACGGCTACGCACTTCAGCGTTGTGGATTTAAAAAACGCTTTCTTTAGCATTTCTATACATGAGGAAAGTAGATATCTGTTTGCGTTCACCTTGGGGGGACGCTCATTTACATTTACCAGGGCACCTCAAGGGTATACTGAAAGTCCTAGCATTTATAGTAGAGCTTTGAAACAGCAGCTCGACACCCTTGAATTGCCACCTACTTGTACGCTGCTTCAATATGTTGATGATTTGCTTTTGGCTGCAGACTCTGAGAGTGGTTGTAAAGAAGGCACTGTACTGTTGCTTGTTCATTTAGCTAAAAATGGTCATAAAGCTTCACTCAAAAAATGTCAATATTGTTGTCAGGAGGCCACCTATTTAGGCTACCTCCTGTCAAAGGAGGGGAGAAGATTGACACCTGAAAGAATAAAACACATTTCTGGC
Organism: Ambystoma mexicanum; assembly: GCF_040938575.1. Classification (NCBI taxonomy): domain Eukaryota; kingdom Metazoa; phylum Chordata; class Amphibia; order Caudata; family Ambystomatidae; genus Ambystoma; species Ambystoma mexicanum. Next base: position 210,752,673 of record NC_090922.1, on the reverse strand, counting down.
ATGTCTGTTCCAAATACACAGAAGGAAGTCAGAGCCTTAATAGGTATGGCTTCTTACTGTAGGTTGTGGATCCCGAACTTTTCGCTAGTGATAAAACCGATGTTGGCTTTGACGAAGAAGGGCATTTCTCTACCACTGCCATGGAAATCGGAACATCAACGATCATTTGAGCTTCTCAAAACCGCGTTATGCTCTGCACCGGTTCTGGGTACTCCAAATTATGACAAGGCCTTTGTGTTGTTTGTGCATGAATGTGATGGATGTGCTTTGGCTGTGTTAACACAGGAACACGGAGGGAAGAATAGGCCGTGCGGCTACTACTCCTCCGCCCTTGATCCTCTCGCATGCGCTTTGCCAAGATGTTTGCGCGCTGTCGCTGCTGCTGCCGCGTCTGTAAAACAGAGTGAGGGAATGGTCCTAGGCCATGATTTGATTTTGATGGTACCTCACTCTGTTGATATTCTATTGAACAAAACCCAAACGCAACACCTCACCTCTGCGCGGTTAACAAGGTATGAATTAATTCTGTTTGCCCCTCACATCCAAATTAAGAGGTGTTGTGTTCTTAATCCGGCTGAACTCTTACCTTTCCCGCAAAACACTGTTTGCGGTGACGAAGAATTACATGACTTCCTGTATACCACTGAACAAGAAACGAAGGGCAGGATAGATCTCATAGATACTCCTTTGGATAATGCAGAATGGGAGCTGTTTTGTGATGGCTCCTGCTTCAAACTTTCAGATGGTACATCTACAGCTGCTTATGCAGTTACTACATTGAGTAAAGTTGTTGAAACTAAGAGAATTTCGCATAACTCCGCGCAGGCCGCAGAGATTATAGCGTTGACCCGAGCTTGTGAACTCTCCCAAGGGCGTATAGTAAATATATATACTGATAGTCAGTACACATTTGGGGTGGCTCACAACTTTGGAAGGCTCCGGTCGGAAAGAGGGTTCCTGACCTCACATGGGACCAAGATCCAGCATGGCCCCTTGATAGTGCAATTACTCTCGGCACTCTCACTCCCTAAACAGTTAGCGATCATGAAATGTGCAGCACATCGTGAGGTCATAGATGATGTAGGCAAAGGGAACGCTTTTGTGGACCTGATAGCCAGACAAACGGCCACAGACCTTAGCACGGACATGTATGCCTTGAGGGAAATGAGAGATGCTTACATAATGGATGAAGGTATTGGGTCTGTGCGAGATATTCAAACTGATGCCACAATAGAAGAATCTAAAAGGTGGGCTGAAGGAATGGGGAAACTGGATGATGAAGGGTGTTGGGTGGATACATCCAAAGGAAAATGGTTGCTCCCTGATTCATATGTATTGGCAATGGTTACGATGGCACACGGTCCTACACATGTGTGTGCCCAGCAGATCACGAAAATGTTAGAACAAGTTTGGGTGAATAGCAAGATTCTGGAGACTGCGAAGAGGCATGTCCAGAACTGTATGATCTGCTTACAGCACAATGTGGGTAAGGGGACAGTAACTCCAAGGGGAAGCTTTGGGCCCCCTTCTGTTCCCTCCGAGGTCATTCACTTTGATTTTATTGAGATGGAACGATGTAACAATCTGAAATATGTTCTTGTAATTATTTGTGCCTTCAGTAAATGGGTCGAGGCTTTCCCCGTTAAAGATGCTACCGCCATGACCACTGCAAAGATTATGGTAAAAGAATTCTTTCCTCGATTTGGGCTCCCGAGGGTAATTTGGTCGGATAATGGTCCCCATTTTATTGCAGCAGTAATTTTGCAGATATGCACAGCCTTACGTATTGAAAAACGATTTCACTGAGCTAGACATCCTCAAAGTGCTGGGTTGGTGGAAAGACACAATGGTATGTTAAAGAATAAGCTTGCGAAAACATGTGCCGATACCAAACTGAAATGGCCAGATGCCTTACCTATTGTATTATTAGCTATGCGTACCACACCTCAGATTAAGACTGGGCTTTCTCCATTTGAGGTATTGATGGGGAGACCTGCTAAAATTTGGGGTCTCCCAAAACCTAAAGCCCTGAGAGAGGTGGAAAATGTATTGCTTGTAGACTACTGTAACCAGTTAACTAAAAACCTGTATTTCATTTATCACCAGGTGCACTCAGCTTTACCTGTACGGTTCACGGGCCCAGGACACGATATACAGCCTAGAAGTTGGGTCCTAGTGAAGGCCTACGAGAGGTCTTCCTGTCTCGCGCCTCGCTGGCGGGGACCCTACCAGGTGTTGCTCGTCACCAGGACAGCAGTGCGGATGGCTGGAAAGAAGCACTGGATCCACGCGACGCATGTCAAGAAACTTCCTCACCCGACGCCACACGTTACAGAAGAAGCAGAACCCCTCGCTGATGCTACAGTCTCTGATCTTGGAGTAGCAAACAGCGCTGTGAGTGCGTCGGAGAATTTCTCTGACCCCGAGGAGCTTGGGGAACAGTCCATTTCGTCTCCGCGCTCTCTTGAAAAATCACTTCCGGAAAATACTGTTTCAAGCTCGGAGACTTCCGTCGCCTCCGATACGTCGCTTCCTTCAGGAAGTGATGACACCATACTTCCGTACTTCCGGATCAGACAATCTTGGGTACCGCCAGGTACACCCTTCGACGAAGGAAATAGAACTACGGCATGGGTTTTTCCATGCATCTGGAAAAAGGAAGTGATTGGAAGTTTTCTTTTGTATAAGAAAGTTCTGTTGAGCAAAAGGGATTCTGCTGGCTAGGGTTGGGAAGGACTAAGAAATCGCGCGACCGTAGCGTCGCCAGCAACGAACATTGGGGTCGTCGATTGAGGAACTACAATGCCTGCCACCTCCACTGCTGCTCCCCGCATTGGACTTGTGAATAAGGGGGTGGCCAACTTGGACAATGAACAATGTGCCTGTGCCCCAAAAACGTACTGCTGTGTTTTGATAATGATAATTGTTATTTTTGCAACTACTGCTGTAGGACTTTGGTATTTTGAAGAAATCTATCCTCTGAAACCTTTACTACCGACCGAGATTGTACCAACTGTTTTGACTCCCTCTGTACACCTTCACACTCTGTCCCCTAGAGACTCCCAACATAGACAAAATTATCATAATAACACTCTAATGATAGTATTGAATGCAACTCATGCCATTTTTAATAAGAGCAATTGTTGGATTTGTACTCATTTACCGCAACATGGGAACAAGGGACTGGGATGGTATATACATCCTTTACCTTTAACGACTGCTTGCTATGCCTCTCTTAGAGCACTATTCTTTGGCCGATGGAATGATAGCATCTCAGGGAACTTTGATGGAACTAATCTGAATGATTTCGAGAAACGTGAATTAACTCCCCTGGGATGCTCGCTTTTTGCAAATAGAAGTAAACCTAATGTCGCTTCTATTAGGCCGTCTGATAAACTGTCCCTTCATTTTCAAACTTTAATTTCCTTTAAAATGGCTCCGATAGGCAACAAGGATGCCATGCCTCCTTCTTACTTTATAAATCATAGCCCTGACTCGGTCCCCTTTTGTGTACAAAGAAATGGCACTCGGCCAATGGGAGATTTTGAAGGTTGTAAGAACATTGTAAATTTGACTGGAGAAAACAGGCCTCTGTATGTAGGGGGACCTGTTTATTTTGTTTGTGGTAGTTTAGCATTTCCCTGGTTGCCCAAGGATTGGCAGGGAACCTGTTATTTAGGAATATTGTTACCCGGGGTATTTGTAGCTAGTACATTGGAGGTTTCTAAGGCTCGCCCGCGGCGGGAAAAGAATGGAGATACCCCTGGGTAAGTATTGGGAGATATATAGCGAAATCAGTTGTGCCCTTTTGGGGACAAATAACAAACTCTGAGAATATTAGGGGATTAACAAGGGTACTGGAGAGAACGATCAACCGGACCACGGACATACTCTACAATATGACCTTAGAGCAAAAAGCAATAAGGTTGGTAGCACTCCAAAATCGGATGGCATTAGATGTCATTTTGGCAGAACGAGGTGGAGTATGCAAATTAGTGCGGTCCGCTTGCTGTGTTTTCGTACCAGATTCCTCGCCAACAATTTTTAAAGCAATACAGAACTTGCATACTCTTAGTTCTGAAGTACATGTCCCTGTAGGAGATTGGAATCTTAGCACCTGGTTCTGGGATTCTTTACGATCTTGGGGTTGGAAGGTGCTTTCTGTTATTCTGGTTATTCTGGGGATCCTGCTATTCCTTTGTTGCTGTTTTCAATGTCTTCGAGTATATGTGGAATGCTAGGAGGATGTTGTGCCCAAGCAGTGAGCACAATAGGGCATAAAATATATGCCCCAGATACAGCATCTAAAGAATTTGTGTTACAAGAGGTTCTGATGAATGACCTAATGGCTATAAATATTACAGACAATGATTCGGGATGTATGGATGACAACACATGGGGTTATTTGCAAAAGTATTAGAAATGATGTTAGCTCTTGGCATAGGCCAAAAGGAGGGTCTGTTGGAATTGAAAAGATATTTTGCCTCCTATCGCAGTATTTGAATGTGTGTTGGCCTACACCAAGTTGTCTAAAATACCATGTAAAAAGACTCCGCGGCAAGGTCTTGACCTTAACGAAAAATTGTGTAAGTCGCCATCTTGGATTTAGCCGCCATTTTAGGTTCTCTTGTAATGTGGAAGTCACCCTGAACATCAAAATGGAGGCCGAATGACATTCTGAGTGAGATTCTGGCTGTTGTGACCTCCGCACACATGAATAAGTAATATGCCTGCAGGCCACTTGTCGGGGTCGCGAACTGAGACCTTGTCCTATCCCTGACCTATGTGCAAATGTACAACTATATCAGCGAAACTGATCAAAAAGCATAAATTATAGGATTGACCTGGCAAGGAACCTTAGGCCTGGTCCTAAGAATGGTTAACCCGCGAGGGGGTTGGCCAGGGCTGGATAAAGAGTATATAAAGCCCAAGTATTCCAATGTACGGTCTCTCTACTAATGCATTGAACCTTCGTTGAAGTTCGTTACGTTCCTCTGAGAGCCGAATAGCTATCCGTTTGTCAATTGACTTTTTGGTAACTGTTGTACCTTTTAAATAAAGCACTTTGTATGTCCTTTGTAACCTGTGTTGGTGTGTTTCCTTTGGGCTTCCCAGCCTCATATCAATTTCTTTGTTTTCACACTACGTGCAAGGTGCATTACCCAATGACCCTCCTACCAGGACAGGCAAGTGAATAAAGCTTCCACAAAGTCATTTCCAAGAAGGAGTTTTTGTGGGGAGGGGTGGGTCACTCCATGGCTCTTTCACTTCTGAGTCTCTTGTCCAACGGTTATTTTCTTTAACAGTGTTGCACCAAAGCCGGGTCCTGGTCAGGTTTGCGGCCTCTCTAAACAGTCACATCACACTTGAATGAGTTGAAGGTGAGCAGAGCCCAAGCAGTGGCATGGCACCACATTTGGGGGGTCCCCTGCGAGCCATGCTGTGCCCCCCAGCTCCTTTACAAAGTGCTCAATGTCCATGATGCTAATGCCACTGCACGGTCAAGCGCTACTCGAAGTGAAATAAATAAAAATGTGTTTTAATCCAAACTTAAATGTTTCACCTAGTGTAGAAAGAAGGGGGAAGTGCCTGGTCCCACAATATACCAGCCACCAGTGGTGACTAGTGAGTTGTTTTATTGGACGACGGTGTAAATGTTTTCAACAAATATGCCATTGAGACTGAGCATAGCGCTTAGGCCTCAACTAACAAAAACTGGTTGGATGTAAAGAGATTGACCCCTTGCTAATACACACGTTATTTAGGCATACTAAACATAAGCTACAGCTCACATATAGCAAAGTACATTGTTTACAGAATGCCATACAGGCTTGATATGCAACTGACTGGGGCACAGATTGCCTGTAAAGACACTGTCAAGCACTATATAATTATGATGATCTACTAAGTCTCTACTAAGTCTCTAAGTAAGTTTGAAATGTATTAATGTTGGAATCCACTGATAGTGTTGTTGAGAAATTGTTCTTCTGGATATGTACACTCTGTACAATCCAGTACTAACACAGGTTATAGTTGCCTCACTAAGAGCCATGTTTACTCACTACCAAAAACAAGCAGTGAATAAAAGGTTTATATGCCTTAGAAGCGCACACAATGACGTCCCTGGTTCTTCATCCTCACAGCCTGCCTGCCCGCATCTTAGACTGCCCTACGTGCTTCTGTTCTGGGTTTGTGGGTGCCAGTGTAAGTGTATGCGAGAGAAGGTAGATGGGTCAGTGACTGGTCGGTGAATGGGTATGAATATGATTGTGTGTGTGAATATTCTAGGTGGGTGGGTGCATGCATGTGTGGTGAATGCAGTGTGAATGAATGTGAGAGGAGATGTGGTGATGCGTGTGTATGTGTGTGTGTGTGTGTGTGCGTGTGTGTGTGTTTATGTGTGTGTGTGTTTATGTGTGTGTGTGTAAGGCCCTGGGAGAATGGGGATCAGTAGAACATTTTTGACACATCCTTCATTGACTTTGCATGTTTAACTGGTGTTTTTGGGCAAAGCCAAGTTCATATGTGTCATTACCTGGCTAGACTGGTTTTTATTTATTTATTTGTAGTGCACACTTTGCCCCGGGGCATCTGGGCGCATGTTTTCAAAGGCAGTTACAGGTTACAGCAATAGATACATTTTACACAAATTTACAAACATTTAAGAACATTGCATAGAGAAGAGCGGAGCAGACCTAAGTATACAGCATGAGCAGGTGAGAGGATTAACAGCTGTATGGATTATAAAGAGGTGGCCAGGGCATCCCGTTAATGTAGCCACAGTTTGGTTTTAGTTTTGAATGAGTGGATGTATGGAACATTTCTGAGAGCATTGGGTAGGGTGTTCCAGAGCTTAGCCTCAAGGACTGGGAAGCTTGAGACTCCAGCTGTCTGTAGCTTGAAACTGGGAATAGCCAATGGGCCTCATTACGACCCAGGCGCTAATGGGTTAACGGCGCCGTAAAAGATTGCGGCGTCGTTAATCTATTAGCGCCTAATTACGAGGTCACTTTGCGGGACCCGACCTTAACGGCTGGTTTTACCACATCAAAGACTCCAACGTCACTAAAACACTTGGAATCTACTTAGACTCTACTCTGTCCCTCAATAGACAGATCAATGCAGTAGTCTCAGCGTCATCTTATAACTGTAAACTGATCACAGCGTGCCGTCCTTTTTTAACAACGGGCAACTGCCTGATACTTGCCAGAACCCTCATCATGTCCAAAATCGACTACTGCAACGCCCTCTACTAAGGGACCAGTCAAAGAAACCTTGATAAATTCCAGGTCACTCAGAACAATGCCATAAGGGCAGCTCTCAACGTACCCAGGCGTTCTCACACCTCCAACACTAGACGCAACTTGCATTTGCTGCCCATCACTCATCGCATATCTCTCAAAGCACTCGTCCTAACTGGTTTTACCAGCCGTTAAAGTAGGGACCCGCAAAGGGACCTTGGTGCTAAGTACGGTGCCGCAATTTCGCTATTTGTTGGTTTCGAGGTAGTCCTGGATTTGGAGATAGGCCGCTCGATCCAGAATTTTTAGTAGGTATGGCACCGTGGTGATGGGCCTGTAGTTGAATGGATTACTTGGATTGAGATTAGGTTTTTTGATTAAAGGGATGTGACCCATGCATCATTGAGGTTGTCAGGTACAGTGCCCGATTTGAAGGAGGCATTAATAAATGAGGTAATGAATGCAGCAAGATCATGTGCAGCTTCCTTTATGACCGGTGCAGGGCAGGCGTCACCTTGGCAATTGGAAGGCATGAGCTTCATGATAATATTTTCGACTTCCTTAATGGTAAGGGGTGTGAAGCTGAAAGGTTTGAAGGAGTGTTTAGGTGAGGGGGTTTTGTAAGACTGGATGTTACCCATTGAGTCAGAAAGGTAGCTTTTTTTAGTATTCATTTTGGCTTGGAGCAAGGCAATTTTGTCTAACAGTGCCTTTTGAATGTTGGAGCACCACTCAGTGTCAGGGGTGCATGTATAAAGCGGGGCAACTGGAGACTCTAGTTCCTTGATTATCTTGAAGAGTTCCTTGGTATTTGATTGGGCTTGTATGATCCTTTTGTTGTACACTTCTTTTTCTGCAGCTAGGATGCCTTCTTTGTAGGTAAGGGAGGCTGTGGTAAGGTTATTTTTGTTAACTAGAGAAGGTGAGCATTTCCAATGAGCCTCAGGTTTTCTTTTTTCTTTATGCAGGTTGCGTAAGTGAGGGGTGAACCAGGAATTAAGGTGAAGGTGAGGTTTTTGTTTGCGCAATTTGAGGGAGGCAATGTTGTTGAGAGCTTTTAACATGACGCGGTTGTAGGTGTCTACTAGAACTGTGGGGTCCGAGCAAGTGGGAGACGTTGTGTTCAGTAGAGGGAGGATAAGTGGGAGTAATTTCTCAGCTGTAATATCCTTCTTGTTGCGTGTGTAAGTGGGAGGGGCAAGGTTGGGTTTATTTGTAGGTGGACTAGAGTTAATGGAGAATAATATTTTGTGATGATCATACCAAGCGCATGAAGACACAGAGGTTACGTTAAGCGCACAGTTCATGTCTGCAACCCAGTCAAGAGTGCGACCCTTAATGTGGGTGGGCTCACTAATATGTTGGGTAAGGCTGAAGTCGGCCAGAACACTTGCTAAATCAATGGCTTTGGCATCAGACGTGTCCAGGTAACCTGAATTGAGGTCGCCCAGTATAATGATTTGAAAATTAGGCTTGGTGCTAGTAGCTAGGATTGATGAGATGTCCTCCACGAATGAAGAGGTAGGGCCAGGGAGCCTGTAGATGAGATGCACTGTGGCAGTGTGATTAGGTGAGATTGGCAGTTTAATAGAGAGTAGTTCCGCTGATGGCAGCTGCAGGCTGCTGACAGCTCTGAGATTGAGCGAACTCTTAAATATGAAGGCTAATCCTCCCCCCTTAGTTTGATTGGTGTCCCTGTCACACCTGATAATGGAGTAGTTGTCGGGGATGGCCAAGGTCAAGGCAGGGCCAGAGGCCACATGCAGCCAAGTTTCTGTGATTGTGAGAAAGTCAAGGTTATCCTTGACGATGAAATCTGCAATATCTAGGGCATGCGCATGGACGGAACGTGCGTTGATGAGCGCGCCTTTGAGTTTTGAGGCAGTGTTGGTATTGTGAGCATGAAGGGCAGAGTCAATTTTAGGAGCCGAGAGGGCAGTAGTTTTGTTATCGCTAGAGTTGGAGATTTTGTCGATAGAGGGGTTGTTCAGGTGGTCTGACCAGTGATGACATGTGGAGGCTAATCTTTGGTTTCTAGCTGAGGTGGCACATGGTTGACTGGGTAGGTTTGGTGAAGTCGATATGGTGCGGTGAGGCAGTGGGGGACTATTGGCAGCAGTGTGTACCTGAGATAGAGAGGAGTGAGAACTCACAGCAGGATTCAATATGTCTGTGTCGGGCACAGTATGTATATTGGTACAGCCAGTTTTGCCATACTATGGGATGACATGTATTACTCCTCATCTTATATAAAGAAAGCATGATAAATAGTATTACCTCGCTAGAATGACATTTTTGTGTAGCAGCTTGTGTTTTCTTACTGTAGCATGACTTTGTATTAACTGAGCATCTATGATTAAGCAAAGATGATAAGTGTTCTTAAGGGTCTATATTGGATTACATTGGAACCAGTTTGGAAATGTTTTCTTATTGTGACATATAACTTTTAATGGTCAAACCAACAGGATTATGTTCTTACAGAGGAGTGCTGGTATACATTGGCAGAGCCAGCTTTGTGCCTAGGGCCAGTAATGATACTATGTAAACATCTCAAAGCGAACATGAGTATGTTATTACATGGGAATACTAGCATATTTTGGTGGAGCCAGCATGGAAATGTATGGGCAAAGCCAGTATGGACATGTTTTTCATACTGGCATATATTGAAGGGACCAGCATGACAATGCATTGAGAAATACGCTTGTGCACTTTTGAAGGCTTGCATCTAGTATACTTTTTTTTCCATGGGTTACCTTAAACTGATTGCAAACTGTCTTGCCTTCTACCCAAATTGTCTGAGAAAGTGTGCCGTTTAATGCACCACTTTAACAAGCTCCTGTAAAATCGGAACCAACCTGGACTGCTAGCTCAGGTGGAGTCAAACAATAATGTATCCTGAAGAATTACAATTCCTTTGAAAATGTAATAATCAATCAATAAAATCCTTATCACTCATCAGTTTAACCTGAAGGTATGGTTACAAGTAAACATGACAAAATTAAATACATCAATACATTTAAAACACACTATGATAAAACCAATGTAAAGTGCAATGTGCCAAAGTGTCACTTTGCTAAATACTACCAAATGTGCAAATATTGCGGCTAATCTAAAGATCATGTTAGAGATCTATTATCCTTTTATCTGCCCAACATGTTTCATTCCTCTATTTTTACTGTACCTCTGTATGCACTGGGGTGATAGGCAAATTCCCAGCATATTTCTTTAGGCAGGTCCTTGCCGTTCTATGCTACTGAGAGCCTTACAATCACCATCCTCCACCCATGGGTGGGGTGTGGAGGGGGTAGTTTAACTCTTTTACCTATACAGAGTGTGTGTATTGCAATTATAGTCCTTTATACTTCTCATTTGGTAGAACACTGTGTATCGTTTGTCTTGAGAGGCCCTATTTAATAAAGCTACGTGCTTCCAGTTACCACCCAAGAACTCAGCTCTTGGAAGGGTGGCCAGATTTCAACAAAAGAAAACCTAGGACAGGCCCCCAACACAAAAGCAAGACTACAGGCTGCCATGACAAAACTTCAGTAGTGGGAAAAGGGGGTACCAGAGCGCTGCGTATTCCCCTAGATATAAACTGAAGATCTGACCATTCTTTTGCTCTAGATTAGTCAGCCGTCACGTATATTGCAGGACTATCCCAATTTCAAGAGATGTGTCCTGCGTACCGCAAAAAGCCTGTGTGGGACGTGTACAAATCTCGACTTCGCTCCCCTGAAGCAGAAACAGCTGTCGGACTTCACACTTGTTCTTGTGATAGGTCAAAGAGCTGGTGAGCACATGTGCTTCCCTGAGGGTATTCTTTGTGTAAACAGAGAATTACAATAAGGGAGATTACAGCTTGACGGCAGAGGCACAGGGCGCTTGGGCAAGGACTCTTAACCCATAGGAGGAGGGACCAGTGGCTGATATGAATGGGAGAGGAGCATAAGGTTGCATGCTGTGTGGAATAGTGACATGCGATGGTTCATTCATACTGCTTTGCATTTTCTTTCACTGCAAACACAATTGTAAAACCCACATCATATTAGTTTGAACTGGATATCTGTGCAGGCCGCAAGTGTGAGCTTGCAAAAAAAGCCATAATCATTCTATTTGCTGCACATATTTCTAAACCAATGCATTATTGCTTATGTGATACGGGTACTAATCTCTATTGAAACTAACGAATACTTATATGAATTATACGTGGAAAGTAATGTGACAGACTGTGCTTAAATCCTGCTTTCACCACTTAAGCTATGTGTGATCCTGGACAAATCATTTAATCTCACAGCGCCTGATCTTCCAGCAGGAGTCATTTAGTTTGCAGCTTTTAGGTGGACAGAGGGCTCAATTACCAGAACAGTCCTCATAAATTCTGGCCATTAGGTCACCAAAGTTCTTGGCCCCAGTCTACCCATTGAGCTCAACGTAGGATACACGTTCTTCTAGCATTCTCCACCTGAGCCAATAGGCAGGGTGCCTTTCTTGCCAAATCCCAATTACACTTACCACTCTGCCCAAAGCTGACATCCCATGCACCCTGTTCCACAAGACTCATCACTCACGCCCAACCCCCCTGAGTTCCTTTTGGGACCAGCAATAGGTATCTCACCCCCAAACCTGTTGGAACCACGGTTTCTATCAAATCACAGGACATAAGCAAAGCCCTGCAGTGCCTCTTGCTTACCCCTTACTGCTTCCAGCCCTTGCATACATTCTATCGCCCCTGTTCCATACCCCAGCCTCCTTTATAGACAGACCACGGCCTGCCCCGTTCTCCCTTATCTCCAGTATTGTTGGCATGCAGGTGAAGACATGGGCCTAATTACAAGTTTGTCTGTGCAGGACAAAAGTCGCAGTAATTCCATTAAAACCACTTTTCCCACACCGCCAAACTACAAGGTTGGTGGTGGGGTGCCAGGAATTAACTACAACTCCGAGCTGCTGGTAATTGTGTCACCCCACCACCAAATACTGCCTGTATTTTTGGCACTGGTATTAACGGTGCCAGTAATACCATCAATACTCCCCATGGAGTCGTATGGGACCTAATGGAATGGAGAATTACCACGATTGCCAGATCTTGGAATATGCCAGTAATTGCGGCATTCCAAGTGGCAATAATGGTATTATCATTTTGGTGGTATCCCAATGGATTTACCACCGGGATACCATCAACTTTGTGAAGAGGGATGGTCTCTTTAGCAGGGTATGAGGCCTCATCTTGGTATATAATTTTAAACATGAGGTCACATATGTGCCTATGGTGTATGTAGGCGGTCATGAAAATACCAGTGCATATAATGACAGTACATGGTATTAGCATCTACATGAACTTATGAGTCCACATCTAGGCAAATGGGATTTGTAGCTGGTCTCAAGGCCTCGCATATGTATATGATGGCAGCACATAGCCATGTGATCCCACAACTAGACGTATTGTGGATGAAGTTGGGTATGAGGTTTGACATAAGACTATTATGGCATTATAGAGTGATATGAGTTCATACCTGTCCTAATAGCCGATACCTCATCCCATGATTGCTGTATGTGAGCCTGAAGTCTCAAATGGGTACCTGATTTTAGCACCTAGCCATACGAGGTAGCACCTTGTGCCATGATGGCAATGCATGACCGTATGAGACCACGCCAGGCTCCACAGGGTACTACATATCCAAACCTAGAACAGAATATGGTAGAGCGCTAGAATGTGGAGATCACAGCCCTTGATCATCGGTCAATATGTGAGACCTTGCTGCCGATGACTAGGTTCTTGTCAGACGGTGCCCTAGTGGTTTAGACAGGGTGGGTTGAGAACCTGAGTCACAATGGCGCTGGGTCGGTGAGCAGGTTTCTCTAGAAGTTCTTGTGGAAGATTATTGTGATCATTTCAGACACTTATTGGTATTTTATATCTTGGTGATTTTTAATTGCACACTTTATCCCACATGTGTTTCGACATGACATAGGTCTTTTTCAAGGCTTTGAGGCCAAGGGGCCTAAGCGTTCAGATGAGCGGTCTCGGAGCTTATCACATATCAAATCCAAACCTAGGCCCATGAAGGCAATAGAAGGCCACATGAGGCCACACATATTGTATATCTCTGATGCCTGTAGCTCCGTATGTATAGGCTGGATAAGGGTCAATCTGTGTTCCCCTGAATTAATGTATTGCTTTGATTGTTTGAATATTAACTATATTATTTTTCTGATGGTATCCGGATTGAACATTGCATGTTAATGTTAATTCAGCAGTTCAGATAAGTACACAATGGCCCTCTTTACAAGTCAGGCGCCATTAACCCTTAACGCCTGATTCATACTTTAACGCCTGCTTTTTGCAGGCGTTAAAGTCCAAGGCGCTAAGCGACCTTGGTGCTAATTACGGCACCGTAATTTAAGGTGCCGTAATTAGCGCCTTCCCCATCCCCATTATGCCCTATGGGGCAAAAATGGGAATGGGGAAGGGCAAATGGTGAATGGGGAATTACCGCCCCACTCACCTTGGAATGGGGCGGTAATTCCGCCATCCACCATGGCGGAATCCGGCATGGACCATGGTGCTAACAGCACCATGGTCCACCGCCTGACTTGTAATGAGGGCCAATATCTTGACCTAAGAGTGCAAGTGACTCTTAGACCTTTTCAAACGACTGGTAGGGGTGAAGAAAAAAGAAGATATTAATTTCTGTTGTAAGTTATAATTGAAGTCAGAGCATTTGGCTACAGTGAACATCAGGAAATAAAAGTGTAACATAAAGTTGAGCATTTTTATATTTCCTGCAACTTTGCACCATAACAGAAATAAAAGAAATTAAGGTACTTTCCCATGGGAATATCTGTAGTTGCAAGCTTACATAAAATCACTGTAAGACAAATTCCCCTTCCCAGTCTTCACCCCCAAACTCTCTCAACAAATCTTTGACTGACCCTTAGCCATCCATTGCTGGATGACCCTTTGATGTCTCTTGCTCAACTCCTCAGAAACCGATGCCATATATCTCTCTGCACTTAGTGTTCCTTCTAGTCTCCTCTAACCCAACCCTTCTCTTGCCAACCCCACCGGCTTCAGCATTGCATAACACCAACTCTCTCCCATCCTCACTTACCACTCAGCTTCACTTCTCTTATCTGCCTTGTTCTTAACTATTGCTCCAGCCTACTACTAAAACTGCCCAAATACTCTTGCCCACCACTGGGCCAAATCCTCAACTTGGCTTCTCACGTTCCCAATAAACATCCCTGCTCCCTTCTCCCCTCCTCTTGCTATCTCCAGCTGGCTGACACTTTATGTGAAACTGCTCCCTCTTCAAATGACTACTCCTTGCCTTCAAATCGATGCTTTGGCCAGCCCTCCTTATCTATTGCTCATTTCCTGTTGGGCTCATTCTACCACCTTTCACTCCAGAAACATTCTTGCCCTTGCCTCTGCTCTGGAACACTGTGCTGCCTCTTGATTCCACTGCTCCCCTCAAATTGAGCCACATCATTGGAACTCTCTACCATTTAAAGTCAAAACGTCACCAATATCAATGCACTGACATCTGCACTGGAACGCCATTGCCTCCTGGAATATGCTCCCTCCCTCATGCCACATCCTTCCCATCTTTGACTTTTCTGTCCCATTTCTATCATTGCCACTTTCCTTTTCCTGCTGTACAGCCCCGTTTTATTTCCATTCACTTAATTAACAACATGTTTTAGTTTGCCAACAAGTGAATATGAAGAGGTGTTGAAAACGTGTTATGAAACCCACAAATGACTGTATGACATACCAGATTGCCTGTAGTGGGGATTCATGTCATTAAAACGAATCAATTTTAAGATATAATTCTTCCTGTCATGCCTGCTTATCAGCTGTCCTCTCCTAAAAAGGACATATCTTGTGCAGTGTGTTCTCCGTGTTCGGCAAGATTCTCTGCCAAAGCTTTAAAATCTGTTTTGTAAGCTGTCTGACTCTGCCTGGAGGCACCACTGAGTCTTTCTACACTTTCCATACTTGTTGCCAGGAGGCTGGACTTAAATACTGCTACACATGTGGAGCGCGCGGCGTGCGCAGTGTGTTCTCCGTGATCCCCGTGGCTCCTGCGGGCTCCAGGGATTCTCTCCGTACAGCTCAGGTACTTTGTGGTCTCTTCTAAGCTGACTTGGCTGTCTAAACCAGACATTACATTCTGGCACGTGAAACCACCATGACGCTTGAGTCCCTATAACTCTATTTATTGCTCCTATTTACTGTGCCTTTGGGGGCTGGTCCCTTGGCGGTTGATGCAAGGCAGGACTCGTGCTTCTTTTTTGTGCCCCACGAATTAATGGTGGGTTCATTTTCTACTTCTACTTAAATGTTTCTCCCGGAGACTGCGGGGCTCGTACTTTTTAAAAACTTTTTACGAGTCCTTTGATCTGAGCCTCACATTTATTTCCATTCTGCTGAAGAACAGGACCTGTGAATGTAGCTCTACGACTCAATTACGGGTCTGCCCTCCCCTTACACGATCCTCCCGGAGACTGTGGGGCTCGTACTTCACCCTTTTTCTACATGCCCTTTGATCTGGGTACAGTGATCACCTCGGCCCTCCTTTCCTCACCCCAAGGCTTATTTAACTGATCAACTGGTGACCGATATGGGCTGGCTTACAAAGTCAAAAAGGAATGCCCATGCATCCGGATGCCATTCTGCCAGATCCCGTGGGCAATATCCACTTGCCCCTAGATGGGACTAAGCGTTGGTCCCCTAGTCTGGGCCAAGCAATATGTTCGACTTCTCTCTGTGTGCTGCCACCTTTGCCCCACGCTTTTTTGGATCCAAAAGAGGGCTTGTCATCTACCTTCTCTACGGCCCAGAAAATGCCATCAAGCCACAACGAGCAGTGCAACCCCGCTCCTATCCCCAAAACTCCAAAACACCAAAAAATCGATTCAGCTTATATTGGGACAAACCTTCATGGACAGCTACATCCTGAAAGCGACCGCTACAAGCACTGAAATTAAAATACCTAAAGCATTTAGAGGCAATGCTATGTTGGATCACTCAGCTATGACCACTCAGGATTTTTTTGGTGGCCATAATAACATTATCGACATCAGTATTATTGAAAGCGCAGATAAAGCCATGGATCTGCCTTTTGCTGGTGAAACTTCCCTGAGCCCGAAGTTACAGACCAGTAGCGGTCATTCCCGAGACACACCAACTCCCCTCACAAACATCATTGAGGGGATAGATGCAGCCAAAGCAACCTCCTCAGAGGATGCACGTTCTTGGAGTGATAACCAGGAGCACCAGGAATCTCCAAGACTACACCACAACCTCAAAGACCTGGACGAGCGCATACGATTAACTCACCCGACAATCTCGGCCCTAAATATGGTGCTCAGCTCATTTGTCGAACTATATAACAATATTTGGGCAGAACAAAAAAAAAACTCAAAGACTAATTGCGGAAGTCAACACCAAAATCGACTGTATTTCCACAGAAATCCTAGTGTAGTTGAACAACAAACTTGACTGGATTGAAGCTGAACTGTCTCAGAGACCGACAGTACAGGCCCAGCTATCGGGCTCACACGGTGGCCCAACCTCCTCAATTAACCCGCAGGTGCTTCCGACAAGCACTGAGATAATTGAGATATCGGATAGCTCGGCCTCTCTTGATGCCCCTCTTATGAGACCAACGTTGGCTCCATGCAATGAAGAGGGTCTTGACTGTTCTCCAACTGGGGCTTCACCCTCTCCCCTACCTGCTAATTTACCAGTGAATCCTCCTAACTTGAATGTCACTGTTGACCATGTTCCATCTGTGGCTGGTGCCTCAACTCAGGGCGGAACTCCTGAGACCATTGCTCCTAAAAAAGCCCCTCCTCCACGTAAACCGAGATCGATTAAGCATTAACTGGTAACACAACACCCAATCCTGTATTTTCTAAAACACCAGCACTCTCTTTATTTAAACCAAAATTAGGGCTTATCTCAGAGGGGGTGGGTTACCCCACTGCCACTCGATTGAAACCTATGTTGGTGGATTCAACTGTTCAAACGGACATGCCTACTACTGCCAATGCGCAAGTCCCTTGTGCCGCACAAGTGCGCAACTCTGAGACCCCCCTGGATATACTGAAGGTCGCTAGGTCTGATGATTCTCAGCAGCCACTGAGAAAAGCCCCACCAATACCTTTGTCCTCGCACTGGGGCTGTGGCTCTGGGAAAACCAAGACCCTTGACAAAGGGGTCATATTTTCAGATCCACCTATGGAACAGGGGTTTGCCCCTTTTCCCGTAAGTGACCTTGCATCATCTTCAGTCGGACACTTTAAACATGCTACAAATGTTAAAAGTCTTTTTTGTGATGAGAAAAGTGCCCACAACCTTTGTTATCTCTATGGGGCCATCCACAAGTTACTGTCTCCACTAAGGAGAAATCTAACCACCATGAAACTACTGCACCTTCTTTGGACATTGGGGCTGGGTGGGGGAAGTTTCAGGAGGAAAACATCCCTCCGGCAACCCTGTATCCATCTATTTCTGCAGGCATTAGAGACTCGGTGGAACGGCTCCATAAACCACT
The DNA here is from genome assembly GCF_040938575.1 of Ambystoma mexicanum. Classification (NCBI taxonomy): domain Eukaryota; kingdom Metazoa; phylum Chordata; class Amphibia; order Caudata; family Ambystomatidae; genus Ambystoma; species Ambystoma mexicanum. Next base: position 210,734,867 of record NC_090922.1, on the reverse strand, counting down.
GATCAGGGCCTTCCACCTTGATAAGCCCAACATAAAAGGAATAGGTCTAAAAGGCACCCCAAGTCAATTACTGTCCACCTTGCAGGGTCATACACGTAACAATACTTCTACTGGGAAATCTCTGAATCTACTCAGAATAAAGAGTTTGTTGGACTTGCAAGTACCAATCTGCTTAAATAGATGCAATGTCCTGACTATTTTTGCAGAAATACCTGCTCTCTCTCTTATCTCTTCTAAGGATATCACTAGGGTGTCCTTTCCGGATAGAGAGTGTTGGGATATTAGTCTGCTACTCCTCTTTTCTCCTTTAGTTAAGGAACTGATCCTTACCCAGACTGGGCCCCTGAGAGACTTGGGCTTTGAAGTGGAACCCAGACTATCCTGGGAAACAGTGAAGCAAGAGCCAGTTACAGATCAGTTAAAAGCTAAATTCTCTTCTGGTCCCCTGTGGGGCTTCCAAAGAAGGGAGGAAGTAATGAAATCAGTAAAAGAACAGGATCCAGATGTTGATTGGGCCACTATCATGTCGACCCTGTGGCAGAAACTTGTCCCCTAGCCAACCTACTTCCGGGTTTGATCTGAGTGGTAGCCTTGATTTATGCTTTAAGTCATGGAATTCCAGAGGTAATTCCCACCTATTTACTAATCCGGACTGTTTGCTGCTTCTGAGAGACGCCACTATTGTATGCCTGCAAGAGACCTCGTTGACCTCGACCCCATACCTAGATGGCTATCAAATCTATAACCAGTTGGCCAGACAGAACTTGCGGGGCAGACTGGCTTGTGGTCTTTTAAATCGCTGAAGATAATTGTTTAGGCCACAATGGTACAGCTCTTTTGGGCCTTCATTTTGGGGCTCTGGGTGTGCATCTTTCAACCAGAAATGGTGACCTGAAGCTACTAATCATAAATATCTATTGGCACAGTGGCATGGCAACGATCAATATCTTTGTTACTGCTATCTGTCATGTTATATATAACTGGTCCTCTACTAATGACTCTGGGCATGTTCTGCTTGCGGGGGACTTAAACTGTGAATGTGAATTTGAAAAGCCTGCCTGGGAAACTTGTGAGATGAACATGGTGGCTCTCGGTTGCTCCAAGAAAAAACAAGTGGGTTTCGTATGGTATGTTGGGCTGGGTAACATTGGGCTACATCCCCTTGTGGGATGTTCTGACCCACTGGCTCTGCCCTGCGACATCACTGTGTGCCGCTTTCATCAAAAACAACTGTATGGCCACCACAAAGCCTTATGTGCGCTCAAAATCTTTGAGAAGTGTGCAGGGAAACCTGAAAAATAGGCTGCCAAATCCATTTTGCCTATGTCAGTGGTAAAACAGGAGACCACACTGCGAAAATCTATCATTGGGCTGCCCACAGAGTAAAATGAAACTGCTTGAAAAGGCAGTGCTACATTCCAAGGAAAACCCAGAAGTGTTTTAAAATCTGTTTTTCCTTGGCTGTTGAAAGTGCAAAATCATGGCTCCCAAACAGCAGAGAAGATCCAACATCCTTGTGGGGTGTTCACCATCACCTTATTTAAGGAATCCCCATAAGCACAATGTCAGGAGAAACACCTTTCATCAAAAAAAATCCACATTCAAAGGGTGCTTGCCTTGGAAAAATATGTCAGAGATGGGCGCAGTACCACCGCTCACCTGTATCCAATCTGTCATTTGACTATACTATCAGTTTAAACTTGTGTCTTAAAATCAAATTGTAAAAAAGAAGAGACTTGCCATCAAAAGCAATGAGTGTTGCTACAATTCAATTTCTATGTTTTAAAAAGACTGGAATGAAGAGATTTGTGTGGATATTTGTAGAAAATGTAAATTGTATTTTAGAAAGGACCATTTTAAACTGTGTTTTAAAAGTGGACTAATGTCAGCTACACTGGACTTCAAAGACATTCCACAGCTTCCCCCCAAACAAAGGAATCTTCCTCCTGCTCTCTGCTCAGGGACTGGCATTGAGTTGTTAAGGGAAGTGGGAGGAGATTTTGGCCTGTTGCTCCAAGTAGGGACAAAAGGCTCCCTTAAATGAAAGGAAAAGCAAATTTGGGCGTCAACAGAAACCAACTGCTAAGGAAGAGAGGCTCAGGTTGCTCGTGGCCCAGCCAAACCTTGGGGGTGGAGCTAGACTGATAAGTGTATCTGAAATTCCAAGGAAATATCTTTTTGGAAAAAGACTCATAGAAAACTGTCAACAATTTGGAAACATCTGTATTTTATAGGTTGTTAATATGAAAATACTGCTCACAATTCGAAACTACTCTGAACCCTGTGCGATATTCAGAGAACAGACTACTAAAATGTTGATATTGTAGCAATTGTGATCATGCTAGGAATATGAAAGTTTACAGGATTATGCCCAGATGTCATGCGCAGGTATATGGAAAGAGGTTTACAGATCTGACACTGGGTAACCAACCAAAAGCATGAAAAACTGTCAGTTTTGACCCGAAATTCTCAAGAAGATGGGACTCAGACGGATACGTGCTTTATTAAATATGTGATGTGGATATGTATTATTAGCAAGTTGGTGATATTGTAGATATGCTTTCTATGAAGAATAATTTTTTCTGTGTAGAAACAAAGGGGAGGTTTTTCCCTGGATTGTAAATTGCAGCATCACTATGACACTAGGTTTCCTTCTCAAATCAGGAGAGGGAAAATACTTTGACCAATCGGATCCCTAGAAGGTGGGCTTAGTATAATCAGCCTACCCACCCCTTTGGGAAATACATATATAAGCACTGTTTTAGGACCTAGAGACACACACATTCACCCATCAACTGATTGACTGGTGAAGCGCTCTGCAGGAGAACCCAGACCCAAGACTCCAGAACTCTGAAAGCAGAAGGCCCAATTCCAAAGCTGAACCCTTCTCAGTTGGCCTGTAAAATCTTGCAACCTGATTTTACCCCCAGACTTCCAAGGGGCACATCAAAAATTGAAGAGCCTGGCTGTGCTGTTTTCTGCTTCTTGCCAAGAACTCTTGCCAGAACCCAGAGATCCAAACCAGTAGAGCAGAGCTGAAACCAGATAGCTGTAAACTCCAGAACCAACCCGTCAGATCCATTCCAGAGTGTCGTGCAGAGACCAGAGTGCCGTGCTGAGTGCAGAACCAGGTGCCTGAATCCTGTCTGGTGGGTAAGCAGAATTCCAGTCCAAAACCTTTGACCAGATCCTGACGGGCCTATTCCAAAACAACAGTTGTGAGTATTTAGCATATAATTGTCCATAGCCAATCTCGTATCATTAAGTATCCCATCCAACCCATTCCAACATATCCAGAACTGCATGGTAGAATATATTTTTTTTGTCTGTTCTGAATGTTTCCCTCATCCATATAGTCCTTTGTTAATTATAGTGATAATATCATTTCTGTGCTAATATTTTTGCTGAAGAAAGACAAGTGTCTCGGCAGGCAAAAGTCAGAGCGGAGGCGCCCTGTTCTGGTGGCTGTACCTTTGGGTATCTTGCATCTTCATAGCCTCCCTCGTTGCCAAGAAAATCTTTGTAATATTCAAAAGCTCATCTTTCATTTGAAAATCTTGACTCTTTCTGAAAAAAAAGAAATCGACCTCTACTAAAACCTTCATAACTTTTCATAACTTTTGAACCGTACATGCTAGAAACGAAATTTAAGTGTCAAATTGAAGCTAACATCCTCAGCTTTCAATCACATTTCTCGCGCGCTGAAAAGTTTGCTGCATCCACTGTAAAACCGCTATTTCTTGCATTCAACCTCAGTTTCCTATCTGCTAGTTATCCAACCATCATTGATAGTGTGTACCTGAAACTATCCAAAGCGGCTCCCACTAGTTTTGAATCCCATTTAAAGAATTAAATCCATTTTTAGCATTTTTCTCATTCATTTAAAATCACATTCAAAAGCAATTGACCTGTTTTGAAAATCATTCCTGTTTCTCTCTCTAAATTTGCTGGGGGAATTGGGATTGATACTAGGATTGAAACTGCATTTGTAGAGTGTTTATTCCTGAAAACTGTTGTCAAGGATGGCACTCTGTCAAGAGTGGCACAGGGCTCCCAGGTAGGGTTTGGGTGGCTGTGCTGATGTAAGGTGACAGATAAGTACACACACAGCAGGAAACTCAACAAGAAAGAAAAGTAGGCAACTGTAGTTGTGAACAGAAAGGGGCAGGAAATACAAAGATGCAAACAAACTGGATTCCCTCTTGGGGTGTATGCAGATATGGAAAAAGAGTGTTCCACGGACCTTTGGAAACTCCAGCCTTCTGCACAGATTACTATTACAGAGGCCCACTCTGTCTGCTCATGGCTGGGAACAACAGCTGTGGGTGTCTGTTAAACAGAAAACACGACAAGGAAGGGGCAGAGGTTGCCTGCCGGAAACCAACAGTCAAGCTCTGTACAAAGGATCAACATAAAACACAAGAGAGACAAGAACAGAAATAACCAGGGACAAGGAAGTCTAAGACAAATCTAGCAGAAGGGAATGAAGGAAGAAACAATACGATAGAAATGGGTAAACTAAAGGGGAGGACAGAGGACTCAAGGAAGAGAAGGACAGGGATCAAGAACAGGGGGTTGCAAATAAGGAAGAGAGCAAGGGAGCAGCAGCCAGGAAAGAGGGGGGCTGCAAACAAGGAAGCAGGGCTGCAGTACCGAATGGTACAAGGTACAGAAAAACTGTAGTGGATTGCAGAGGACTGTAGTAGGCTGCAAGGCAGAGAGTCCAGAGGAGCAGGACTGAGAGCTGTAGTAGGCGGCAGACAGAGAGCCCAGAGAGCAAGGAGTGAACCCAAAAGAACAGGGCATAGAGGCAGGGAGCCCAGCGGAGCAGAGTAGCAAGGAGCAAGCTCAGAGGAGCAGAGCAGCGAGGCAGGGAGCCCGGAAGGCTATGGCTGTAAGCAGCGGAGTGTAACAGGAGGCTGCAAGGCAGGAAGCCCAGAGGAGCAGGGCTGTGAGGCAGGTAGCCCAAAAGGCTAGGGCTGTAGGCAGCAGGGTGTAGCAGGCTGCAAGGCAGGAAACCCAGTGAAGCAGGGCTGTGAGGCAGGGAGCCCACAAGACTAGGGCTGTAGGCAGCGGGGTGTAGCAGGCTGCAAGGCAGGAAGCCCAAAGGAGCAGGGCTGTGAGGCAGGAAGCCCAAAAGGCTAGGGCTGTAGGCAGCAGGTTGTAGCAGGCTGCAAGGCAGGAAGCCCAGACAGAGCACTGGAACAAAAGCTGGGAAATGCAGCAGCAGGAACAGCATACAATTTCGAGACAAAAGGCAAAAAGGGGCTGGGAGGACTCTTGATGCAAGAGACTGAGCTCATGCAGGCAGCTGCTTAAATACCGCCCCGCCCTGAGGCAGGCTAATTGGCAGCACCTGGAACAGCACAACTGAATACAATCTGCCTCCTCCCTCTCTGATCCCGAGATGGTGGAAGCAGCGCGGATCCCTAGGGCTTCTGGGGATTGTGGTTCCAATGCTGACGAATGGGAATGGCCAGGAATTGATAGCTGTAGCAAGGTGCATTGTGGTACATGTAGTTAGTTGAGTTATATAAGAAGGCACCAAAGTCACGCAAATGGGAATTAAGTACCAAAGTGTGAATTGGGGTTGTTCCAAGAGTATTCTGAAGATAAATGAATAACAAATAGTCCATGATGGTTGCCAATGTCTGCGCCCATGGCACAGGCATGACAGTATACCCCTCTCCAGGCCCCTCTCCAGGCTCCCTGAAGACTGACCAACAAGAAGAGCAAGACCAAGACCTGCCACACCGTGAAAAAGTCTTATACCAAAAAGGCACATCATGAAGCTCCAAACACTGTTTAAAGCTGCATGGTGAGAGTCTTGAAGGGAGGAGACAATACCAATGTTCCGAACCTTTGAGGTAGAAGTCAGAAAGGACAAAGTCTCAAGGGCCCAAAACCCAACAGTGTGTTCATGAACTGAGAGACTGTGAAGATCTGCTGCAGGCTCCATGGCATATATTTCTTTGAAAGTAGTGGTTTTCCTTAGGGCTGGCAACGGTACAGTGCTGAAAGGTGGAACCAGAGATACAGCTGAATAGGCTGCTCTAGGAGGGTCTTCCAAATATTCAGAAGCAGCAATAGCAACATTAAGATTTGCAGCAGGGACTTCAAGAGTCACAAATGTTGCAGGGACACCCTGAGTAGCAGGGAGTTCAGAAGCCACAGCAGCCGGGAGATCATGAATGGCATTTGGAAGTTCAGGTGCTGTAGCAGCTGGGAGTATAGGTGCCACAGGAGTACCAGCGGGCAGGGACACAACTGAGAATGAAGGAGTACAGTCTGGTAGTTTAGGTGCTGCAGAGGCACCAGCAGGAACAACCGGAGCTGTAGCCTTAATAGGAGAGCTGTTAACTGGCGTTGCAACAGGTATTGTTCTTGCAGGCAGAGAGGAAGGGGGTGCTTCAACTGCAGTAAGAGTGATTTGAGATGCTGCTTCAGTAGCAGATTTAGGAGTACTAGCAGGAGGATCAGCAGAGATTGGGCTTGCAGATTCTGTAACAGGTAGCATGGCTGACGGAGGATCAGGGAAGGGTAGGCTTTCTGATGGCTGGCCTTCAAAGTCTTGTGTGCTCCGGTGGATAGATGGGTCTGGGATATTGACTGTTGGCAAAGCTGGATTCCAGACAGGTACTGGTTATAGATCAGGATCTGACACATGGTCTGGTGCACAAAAGTCTATGGAAGCAGAGTACCTCTCTGACTTGGTCACCTCTTTAGAGGCTGTAAGTGTGAGTAAAGGACCGCCATCAAGGGTAAGAACGGGACAATCCTTTGACTCAGCAGAATCTCCAGCCAGATGATTACACTTGATTTGTGGTGTAAAGGCAGTGTGAGTGATTTGGCCCACCAAAGGAGTTAATTCTTCACTATCTGAGCAACAGCCTGAGTTACTGTGGCTAGTAAGTGAATGAGCCAAGTCAAACTTTAGAAGGTATGCATATGCCAAGTTCAGGTCTTCCATCTGATCTGTATAAGTCTGTATCCTTTTCTGTATTACCCTTCCAGGCCTTATCATGCCAATCTCTAAAGACAGAATGTCGGGGGTTGGGCATAGTGCCAGATGGTCTGGTAAATTATGTCCCTTGGCTAGATTCTTACTATGCAAATAGACAAATTCATCATAGAGGTCTTCTGTTTGTCTTTTAAGGCTTAAGAGTTGTTCTTGTAACAGGTATGTTCCATTAGCCTGTTCTACAGCTTCAGAACCTGGCGTAGCAAAAAATTCGGGTGTTGCAATAGGAAGACTGACCTTAAAGTTAACATGGTTAGTAGTTACTGAGGAAGCATTAAGACAACCGATGGTCAGTATTGGTCTTTTGTACCCAGGACCAGCTGCACTAACCTCAGGATTCTGAATGCCTTGTCCTGTTAAATGAGTGTTTCCAGCAGTCTGGGGAGGTTGTGTAGCTTGCCAAGCTGATCTTGAGCATATCACTTTGGCAACAGCGTACTCATGTTGGGAGTCTGCCACAATGAGTGCAATATCCTTGGCTGTAGCAGTGTTACGACATTGGTCCTGAGACAGGGTAGCCTGGGATAAAGGAATACAAGGTTTGTGTACCGGCTGAATGTCGAATGCAGTGTCAGAAGAAATGCCAGAAAACGCATGAGTTTTCCACTGGTTGGGCTAACAAAATCTGCAGGAATTCATTTTCTTGCTGTAGTTCTTCTACAGATAGAGACTGTGGATCATAGTTGCAAAGGTCATAGTAGTTACACATAGAAGGGTCAGAGAGCCAGTGATTTTAGTACTGTGCTTGTAAACCTTTGTTTATTAGGGCGAGTCTGTCTTTTAAACTAGGGTTTTTGTTTGCAGTCCTTAAGAAAACTTTAGATTTTTGCAGAGGTTTCTTGAATCGAAGGAAAGCATTTTTGGTCTGTGTGTGCCTTTCCTGCCTATGGAACAAGAATTCTTTGGCTCTTGCATTCTGTCAAGGAGTGCCATCCTTGACAGAATGCAAGAGCCAAAGAATTCTTGTTCCATAGGCACAGGGCTCCCAGGTAGGGTTTGGGTGGCTGTGCTGATGTAAGGTGACAGATAAGTACACACACAGCAGGAAACTCAACAAGAAAGAAAAGTAGACAACTGTAGTTGTGAACAAAAAGGGGCAGGAAATACAAAGATGCAAACATACTGGATTCCCTCTTGGGGTGTATGCAGATATGGAAAAAGAGTGTTCCACGGACCTTTGGAAACTCCAGCCTTCTGCACAGATTACTATTACAGAGGCCCACTCTGTCTGCTCATGGCTGGGAACAACAGCTGTGGGTGTCTGTTAAACAGAAAACACGACAAGGAAGGGGCAGAGGTTGCCTGCCGGAAACCAACAGTCAAGCTCTGTACAAAGGATCAACATAAAACACAAGAGAGACAAGAACAGAAATAACCAGGGACAAGGAAGTCTAAGACAAATCTAGCAGAAGGGAATGAAGGAAGAAACAATACGATAGAAATGGGTAAACTAAAGGGGAGGACAGAGGAGTTAAGGAAGAGAATGACAGGGATCAAGAACAAGGGGTTGCAAATAAGGAAGGGAGCAAGGGAGCAGCAACCAGGAAAGAGGGGGCTGCAAACAAGGAAGCAGGGCTGCAGTACCGAATGGTACAAGGTACAGAAAAACTGTAGTGGATTGCAGAGGACTGTAGTAGGCTGCAAGGCAGAGTCCAGAGGAGCAGGACTGAGAGCTGTAGCAGGCGGCAGACAGAGAGCCCAGAGGAGTAGGGCAGCAAGGAGCGAACCCAAAGGAACAGGGCCTAGAGGCAGACAGACCAGAGGGTCAGGGCTGAAAGCAGAAGAGAGTAGCAGGCTGCAAGGCAGGGAGCCCAGCGGAGCAGAATAGCAAGGAACAAGCTCAGAAGAGCAGAGCAGCGAGGCAGGGAGCCCGGAAGGCTATGGCTGTAGGCAGCGGAGTGTAACAGGCTGCAAGGCAGGAAGCCCAGAGGAGCAGGGCTGTGAGGCAGGGAGCCCAAAAGGCTAGGGCTGTAGGCAGCAGGGTGTAGCAGGCTGCAAGGCAGGAAGCCCAGTGGAGCAGGGCTGTGAGGCAAGGAGCCCACAACACTAGGGCTGTAGGCAGCAGGGTGTAGCAGGCTGCAAGGCAGGAAGCCCAGAGGAGCAGGGCTGTGAGGCAGGAAGCCCAAAAGGCTAGGGCTCTAGGCAGCAGGGTGTAGCAGGCTGCAAGGCAGGAAGCCCAGAAAGAGCACTGGAACAAAAGCAGGGAAATGCAGCAGCAGGAACAGCATACAATTTCGAGGCAAAAAGGGGCTGGGAGGACTCTTGATACAAGAGACTGAGATCCTGCAGGCAGCTGCTTAAATACCGCCCTGCCCTGTACTGAGGCAGGCTAATTGGCAGCACCTGGAGCAGCACACCTGAATACAATCTGCCTCCTCCCTCTCTGGTCCCAAGATAGTGGAAGCAGCACTGATCCCTAGGGCTTCTGGGGATTGTGGTTCCAATGCTGACGAATGGGAATGGCCAGGAATTAATAGCTGTAGCAAGGTGCATTGTGGTACATGTAGTTAGTTGAGTTATATAAGAAGGCACCAAAGTCACGCAAATGGGAATTAAGTACCAAAGTGTGAATTGGGGTTGTTCCAAGAGTATTCTGAAGATAAATGAATAACAAATAGTCCATGATGGTTGCCAATGTGTGCACCCATGGTGCAGGCATGACACATGTTTTGTCTCCTTCCATCTCTATATTGCATATTTGGGGGGATTGAGTAGTATCAGGGGGAAAAGAGTGATTGCATTGCATTTGATTGAACACACAAAAGTCTTATTTCTGTGCTGCATTAATTTTCTATCATTGCATTTGACTGAACCCACACAAAGTTTTATTCTATGCTACAGTATTCTTCTCATCCATACTCCAACTGATTAAAGAGATTGTTGATTGTAATATCACCCAATGCTGATCATCGTATACATATTAATAGTGTGATATCTAGATATTGTTAAAATTAATAAAAGTGTGATATATACCTTGTTCAAATCCATCAAATAAATCTTTTAGCTTTGCAAACAACCTACTTCTTGGTTCAGTGAGACCGGGGGGGATTCAAAGAGAGGGGCGTGATATAAGGGTACATCATTCAGAAATAAAAGAACTTTAGAGATAAAAATATATAATTAAGGGTTCCAGCTGGGCATCACATGCTAGGCATTGACTTAGGTGGACTGCTGGGTTGAAACCACTTACAGATTGGGGGCTTGTGTGTGGGATTTCTGAATTAGATACACCACTTGTGACAGCTTAATACAGTGTGCTAACTGACAGGGTACATAAATCCTGTTGGGCTACCGCGCTGTGTTACACTGTAAAAGCACCCCTCAATAGGAACGCTCTAAGGAAACGGTCTGTTTTGCAAAAATAAAATAAAACTTCTGTAAATCAGGAAGGAAATCAATATTTCCAGAATGGCGACATTGGTAGAGATCAATATGGCTAGAGAACACCCATTGCATAAACTATTTATAAGGGGTGAATGGACAGAGCAGGATCAGAATGTGCGGTGCAGGCAATCACAGAACAGAACACTACAACAGGGTTAGATAAATGGCAAGACCAGGGACCATTACACGTGGCCCTGAGTGAACTATATATGGCCCCTATGGCAAAGGAGGAGCAAAACAAGATTGCCAAAATAGCGGCATATCTATACTTATATATTGGAGCCATACAGGATAAATATGCCGAGGGCCAAGATCTGGCAAACAGGCAACTGCAGGCATTAGGAAAGGCCCAAACTGACCTGGACTCTTCTGAGCAGATGCTGCAGAGGAGCCAGGAGTCAGAAAATGAAAGTAGGCAGTATATAATCAAAATAAAAGAGGACATGGGTATGCTGCAGGAGGAAAGGGCAGAACAGGATACCAGAATGCTGGCCCTGCAGAAGGAGTACCAAGAAAGTTTGGACTCCCTACTGGAGAGCCAGAAAAAGCTGGAGCAACAGATACATTTCAACAGGGCGTGCGCAGAGCAGGTAGTCACCCTGCAAAGCCAACTAGATAGAGAGAAAGATGAGAGCAATACATTGATTTTGAAAGACCTGGATACCCAGGAAGAGTTTGATCATGAGCACCAGAAAGCTGGTGTGCTTCAAAGAGAGAGGGACGACCTGGTGGCACAGAGGCAGACTCTTGCTCAGGAAAGGGTCACCTTAGGCCAGGAAGTCTGTCAATTAAAAGAGGAACTGGAAGAAAATCACCTGGCCCTCCAGGGACTGGGTGACCTCCAAAAATACCATAAAAAATTGTTAGAGCACACCAGGAGGGTGGAAGAGGCTCTAGCAAGGAAGGGCCAGGCCAGTATGGACAGGACTCAGGAGGTAACCCTCCTGCAGCAAAGAATGGCCCAGTACTCAAAAACAACCCAGGAAGCACAGAGAAAAAAAGAGGCTCTCTGTGAGAACAATGACAGGCTCCGCAGACAGGTAGCAATGCAAGAGAGATTGATAGAGACTAGTATGGCCTTGATTGAGGAACAGAAAGCTCAGGTTCTTGCATGGCAACAGGGAGCAGTGGCTGATAGAGATGAGGTTCGCTGGGAAAGGGAAACACCTGAGCATAACCTCAGGAACCCTAGTACCAGAGGCCTTCACCTCTTCCAATCCCTGGACTCTGCCACCCCCATGTCCACTGGCGCACATGAGCCAAGGGCCACGGGGATGGCAGATTTCAATCCAATCAGAAATATGGGGCTCATAGACCAGCACCTCCCAGGAATGGATGGATGGGCATCTGGGTGTGGGTACCTAAGTACTCTGAAATTTAGTGAGGAACTCCATGAGAGTAGGCCCACTAAGGGCATCCTGAAAACCTCTGCCCAGCTAGGACAGTGGGGGGGGGACCCATCAAATCCTGGGAGCAAGGAGGAATCAGAAGACTCCTCTGAGCGCCCCAGGACACAGGATACTAGGTCCCGGCATTCTGCCAGCCATTCCCAGGCTCGCTGAATCCGGGAAAACCTAGAAGATCAGACGGGCACCTCTGGCAGCAGTGCCTCTGAGTCAGAGGAGGAATGGACCAGGGTTACCCGAACCAAGAAGGCCAATAGAGCAAAAAGGGCCATGCTTAAGGACCCCTTAAAGGAGATTAAGGCGATAAGGAGCGTCATCACGCCCTATCATAAGAACGCTAAGTATTCTGTTTGGGAGCATTTACAGCTCTTTGAGCAGATGATGGAAACTTTCCATTTGAAGGACAGCCAAAGCTGTATTCAATATGTGAAATGGACCGTCTCACCAGAATACCCCAGCTTCTTTGCGGGGCTGGAGGACCAAAATCATTCTAGATGGTCCACCTATAGGGCGGCCATCTTGAAGCATTTTTCTGTTCACAGAAATCCTCAGAAGGCTCGCAAGGCAGCATACAACTTGCAATGTGGGGAGGATCAGGCCCCACAAGAATTTGTGCAAGAATGAAAGCGTGCCTTTGCGCAGACCACCAAAAGGGTGCGCACGGACAGCAAAGAATTTGTCAATACTTTTTTCCACGCTCTACCAAAGTACATCATGACCCAGCTAGTGAGAGATTTTCATGAGAAAAGATCACTAGACTGGGTCATTGAACATGCCACACGAATTTATGAGGTGCAAAAGCCCATAGAAAACAAAAATACTCAAAAAAGCCCCAAAACAACCAACACCCCTGCTGCTGCTAACGTGACAGAGGTGAAGGTTGCCCCATTTTAGATTTGGAGATGGGGGGGCCTAAAAACCCGCCTGCACAAAATCAGAGCAATCCCAAGCCCAGAAGGCCCTCGGGCCAGTCACAGACAGGGAGCCAAGGATGTAGTCCCACAATTGGGATCCCTCATTCCCCTGACTACATAGGTCCCCGCTACAAGGGGAAAAGGCCCATCCTGGATTATGTGTGGACTCCTCCAGCCCAAGGGGGGGGGGGGAGGTTCAAACCAAGCAGCCAACCCAGGGAACTTCCCTCCTCACTTCCCCCATAAGGGCAGAAATTCCCTAAATCCTGGGCAGAACACCCTCCCCAGGTACCAGCAAAACTTTCAACCCCAAAATCATCCATGCTTCTTTCCCCACTTTCCTGAGCCCAGACAACCTAATCCGGGAGAGGGGAGGTCCAGGGTGGAGGGGTACCCAAATTTTCCAAACACGGGGTATTTTCAGAGAAGGGATAGCTACCCTTCCCGTGATCAGCCCAGGGGAGAAATGAGAACCCCTTATCAGCCTGAGTCGGTGTCACAGCTAGAGCGCCAGGTCCAAAACATGGCTCAGGATCTGGGTCGCATGCTGAGGGCTCAACAGAACCCTCAGATGAGCATGCCGGCGCAGAATGCCCCAAACTCCGGACCTAGTGCTCCAAAGCAATGACGGGGGCAGAACCCCGACAACCCACCGGTTCCCAGGGAGGAGGCACAAGGGGAAGGGGGGTGTAAAGTCTTGGAGGAGGCTTCCTTCCCCACTTGTAAAAAGCCCTGGAAACCCAGGAACCAGAACCAAAATCTTCTGCCCCTGAAAGTCTGCCACACAAGGAGCAGAGGGGTGGGGGTAGGAGAAACAATGAACCCAAAGAAACCCATTTTAAGGAGGAGGTACAAATCTTCCAATTTGAAGGAGAGGGGGTCCTCAGAGGATCCTGGGAAAATGATCTTCTCCTTCAGAGATGGGGGATCTCCTCCCAAAGAAAAATGGGTCCCAAAGGATCCAAATCCAGGCTGGGGAGATGTGGGGACTGAGCTAGCACCGCCCATCATCCAACCCCAGAACCAACAGCATGAAAATCCCCGGGTTCAAACCCATCCTGGTGACTGCCTCCAAAAAGGGTGTGGGGCCCAGAACCAGAACCAGGAGAACTCAAAACCTCTCCCATATCTAGTTGCCACCTTTTCTTTTCAGATTCCTAAGACTCCCCACAGAGATCTGCCCAAATCTCTTCTCTATCAGTGTCCAAAACTAGAAAAATAACCCACTAGTTGTCCAAAAATGTACATTATCTGTGCCCCCTTGCAGAGAAGGAGGGAAGATTCTATGCCTCGGTCCAAATACAGGTGCAGGGTACAATTTTGGCACTGGTGGACACTGGTTCCCAATCTACCCTTCTGTCAAAAAGGGCCTTTGATAAACTGAATACGGGAAGGGGGGAGAATTACCAAATTCCTCTCAAACTTCTTACTGGACAACTTCAGAACTTTGACAGGAAGGAAATTCCCGTCGAGGGGACTGCGGATTTGGATATTAAAATTGGGCGACACAAGGTGAAGCACCCGGTCATAGTTGTGACTCCAGAGGGCACCCCTTATTTACTAGGGAATGACCTCCTGCGAAGGTTGTCACCCCTAATAGATTGTGTAAACAAGGTCCTCTGGACTCAGACTAGTCGACCGATAAAATTAAAACAGAGTGTCAACCATGTTAGTTTAAACGGAACCTGCCACATGGTTGAACAAAAATCTGACCAAGTAGAATTTCACTTCCAGAACACCCAAATCCCAGACGTGACAGTAATAACAGTAGGACAACAAACTGGTGATGGGGGTCCTCTCCATTTCACACTGGAAGGAAACACTCTGAAATTCTTTACCAATCCACAATCAGACATTCCCACTCCTATAGTCCAGAAAGATGTGAAATCAGCTCAGAGCCTGGCTGATATTCAGCAAATTGGAGAGCAGTTGTTCATCACTTTTCAGTTAAATGAAGGGAATGACTCTGTTCTCGCCCGAGTGTGTGTGAACAACGGAAAGGGCTTCATCACAAAGCCATGTTCTCCAACTCCCAAAAGATCCAGCCATTCCCACATATAAACTGATAGACAAATGTGAAATGGATCTGGAAACACCCAATTCCAAACATCTTTCTTCCCCCCCTGCATTCTACGTGCTGCCTGCTCGCACGTGTCGGACTCTGGTGCTAAGGTAAGCCCCACTCTATTGGGCTCCCACGAGAGGCGCGCATCGGCGCATCAACATGGATGAACATTTTAATATCTTTGCTTGTTTAGCACATCATCCGCATGAATGTACTGACATTTTGGAGCCTCAATACCGCTCCGTTGTGTGCCACCTTGCATTGCAACATGCCTTTTCGTATGTAAAATCGCCATTCAAAGATGGCCGTTTCACTGTGCCTGCATCGGAGTGCTGAGCACACTGCTGCTGGGGGTACGGGATTGGCTATGGGCGCCTACATCTTGCCCAATGGGAAGGCCGGCATGCTTGGCCGGCCCTCCTCACAAAGCCCACTCCTAAGGCCCTGTCTACCGCTGTCCACCGCGGTACGCCGGATCGCCGGACCCTCCGTGCGTGAGTGTCTGTGTGCCCCCCCTGCCCCCGTGAGTGTCTGTGTGCCCCCCCTGCCCCCGTGAGTGTCTGTGTGCCCCCTCCTGCCCCCCGTGAGTATCTGTGTGCCCCCTCCTGCCCCCCGTGATTATCTGTGTGCCCCGCTCCTGCCCCCGTGAGTATTTGTGTCCCTCCCTGTCCCCCCTTGAGTATCTGTGTGCCCCCCCTGCCCCCCGTGAGTGTCTGTGTGCCCCCCTGCCCCCCGTGAGTATCTGTGTGCCCCCTCCTGCCCCCCATGAGTATCTGTGTGCCCCCCTGCCCCCCGTGAGTATCTGTGTGCCCCCCTGCCCCCCGTGAGTATCTGTGTGCCCCCCTGCCCCCCCTGCCCCCTGTGAGTATCTGTGTGCCCCCCCTCTGCCCCCCCCCTGCCCCCGTGAGTATCTGTGTGCCCCCCCACCCCCCTTGAGTGACTGTTTGCCCCCCCTGAGATTCTGTTTGCCCCCCGTGAGTATCTGTGTGCCCTCACCCTGCTTGCCCCCCCCTCTTGCTCTGCGCTCCACCCCCTCCTCATTTCCATCCTCTTCAACTTCCCTCCTACTCCCCCCTCCTTTTCTCCCCCCTCTTAGACTTCCGCCTCCTAGCACTTACTCCTATCATCTGTTCCGTGACTCTTGATAGCAGCTTGTCTGTCCCCCCCTTTTGGTTCTCCCCTTCCCCCCTCCCCTACTTTTCAATTTGTCACTGACTTTTTGATCAGTAGCGTGTCTTGTTCTCCTTCCCCCCTCCGTCCACTTGCCCCCCCCTCCCACCCCGCCTCTTGTTACCACCTGCACTGCGTAAATTGTCGTCAGACTTAGTAATGTTACTGCTTGCTCTGTTTTCCTTCCTTTCCATCACCTCTTGCCTTACTTGTTCTATGCACTTGCACTATCAGAAATGTCGACAGGCCTATTATGATAGTTATTTTCACATTCTGTATTGTTTCAAGGACTTTTGCTGAATGTAACTGCATTTTTCCTATGTCTCCTCCCTCCTTGAAGCGCTTTGAAACACATTGTGTATAGGCGCTATATAAATAAACTATCATATCATATCTCCTGCCAAGCAGGTGTATGCTCAAAATCTCCATATGCAACAAGTGCATAGTCCATAATTGTTGGGTCGTGCGAGACGTCACTGCCGCCTTTTACTGAGGCAGTGACATTCACAATCGCTTTGCCATTAGTTTGGACCTAATAAACTTCAAAGCTTGGTCTCGATTAGCGGATAATCCCATGGGCTTTGATTATCCAGAGAAAGCATTTAGGTCAGCTCAATTGCTGACAGAAATTAAAAAACCCTGATGCCTATATTCATCTAAATGCTTCTCTCCAACAGCAAGGGTTGGGGGTAAACCCAACACCACCAGTCAACATAGAACATGACACCATTCCAATAGAGGTGGATAACAGCGACTTAAAGAATATCACTCTAGTTGAGGCACCATTATTGGAATGGCGGTTGATGACCGACATTTTTCCATAAATTTAGGCAATGAACTGTTTGGACCTATCCCCAAGGACTGTTTTGACAGTGACAATGATGATAACACAACACCAGACAGGATCTTTGGCTGGCATGGGGGGAACTTCCTGGTGTACACTTCCTGACCTTATGGTAAGGAAGATGTGACTTGGGGCTTCAGGAGGGATGAGGTGATTTTCCAGGTCCATGAGGGCTGCCTTTCCCACCTGAAGCCACCGGTCCAAATCAGCACTTTGACCAGGGACTTCTCCACCCAGCTGGAGGAGGCCACTGAGATAGCAAAACCAGAAGTCTTTCCAGGCTTCATGCAGATGGTTGAAGAGAGAGTCAACCTAGCTGATGCCTGTGAGGCAAAAATTGAAACAAGTTTTCTTGGATTTTCAAGATCTCTTTGCGGTGGACTCATATGACTGTGGTCGCACTGACATCCACACAACAACAATTCCCATGGACCCTGGCATGACTCCAGTGTTTGTGAAGCAATATTGCTTGCCTCTCGCATCAATGGAGTCCCTTATTGAAATAATTAAGAACCTTGAGTCCCGTTGGATAATCCGTCCAGTCCACAGCACCTTCAATAATCCGGTGGTGGCGATATTGAAGCCAAACGGCCAGTGGAGACTCTGCGCTGACCGTAGGGAGCTCAACAAATGGGTCCATACTTCCCGATGCCTCTTCCCTACATTGACTAAGGGCTGGCCCCGATCCAGGGGTCACAGGTATTCACTGCAATAGACCTGACCAATGGGTACTGGACTGATCCTTTCAGTAGGGAGGACCAATACAAGCTGGCCTTCACCTTTGGGGGGCAGCAGTACACATGGACCCAGACTCCCTTCGGATACATCAACTCCGGCAATGAATTCAACATTTTTCTTCATAAGGCCATGCCCGACCTGGGTGAAAGGGGTAACCTGGCCTATGTAGATGATGTCCTCATCAAAAGCTCAACCGTGGAGGAACACATAGTGGAGATCTGTTATGTTCTGACACAGTTGATGGCTGCCGGAGCAAAACTTTCCTTTCAAAAGGCACAGTAGTGTAGAACCCGTGTGAATTTCCTGGGGCATGAGATTACTCCTCAGGGTCTCTTTCCCCAGGAAAAGAAAGTGGAAGCACTTCAAAAATTTAAAGACCCCATAACTCTGCGGGAACAAAGGAGGCTCCTTGGACTGGCTAATTACAGTAGAAAGTTCATTGAGGACTATGCCAAGATCACAAGACCCCTGATTCATCTTTTGAAGGGGGGGGGTCAAGTAGGAGTGGGGTCCAGAACAAGCCCAGGCAGTAAGACAACTCAAAGGAAGCCTCTCACAAGCGCCTTGCCTAGTTTACCCTGTCTAAAATAAGGAGTTCTTCTTGGAGACAGGGTTCTCAAATACATGCTTGACTGCAGTATTATACCAAAAGCACAACAAGGTCAATAAAGTAATCTCCTATGCGAGTAAAACTTTATCCTCTGTGGAGGAAAATTTCAACGATTGTGAGA
Source organism: Ambystoma mexicanum (assembly GCF_040938575.1). NCBI lineage: Eukaryota > Metazoa > Chordata > Amphibia > Caudata > Ambystomatidae > Ambystoma > Ambystoma mexicanum. The sequence continues at coordinate 210,716,594 of NC_090922.1, read as the reverse complement.
AGGCACTCCTGGCAATGGTGTGGGCATTAAAGAATTACCGCCCATTTATCCAGGGGGAACACATCATAGTGGAGACTCCACACCAGACTGCAATATCTCCAAAGTGACAGAATCCGTGCCAGAAATGTAAGTAATTCCCGAATTACTTCCTGGATTCTGTCAATGCAAGGCTTTCCTGTGGAGGTCAGATATGGCCAAAACAAGAAGAGTCCCCTCGCGCAAGGTCTGGCTGACTTGCATGATTGTGCCAGAGAAAACTGTCTCGATGACGAAAGTCTTAAAATCAAGGACAACATGGAGGCATACCTCAATTCCCCACACAAAGTCTTTGAAGAAGACAAGTGTGAGGGAATGCTCACTGTCTATGTGGATGGATGCTCTTACCATGTTGAAAACAACGGGGAAAAATAACTGGTGGCCGGCGTAGGGAATCCATGGATGAATGAGACCCTAGAACCCTCCGCTGGGTACAAGATTGGTCCGGCAGAGTTGATGGATGTGCATCAAGCCATTCTCACTGCTGTCCAACATCAACTCCACAAACTGGTCATAATCACAGACTCGGATTATGTACGGAACGGGTTTCGTGGAGCACCTGATTAACTGGAAAACCAGAGGCATGTTATGTGCTAATAATAAACCCTTGAAACATGGGAAATTAATTCAAAACATTGATTGTTTGGTCCCCTCAAATGGGATGACCATCTACTGGAAAAAGATTAAGGGTCATTCCAAAGTAGAGGGACCAGACAAAACTGGAAATTACCTAGCTGATTAGCTGGCCAAAACCTGAGCGATCCAAGTGGATCTACTTGAGATCGAGTGCCTTTTGGGGGAAATCCAGGTCACTGCTATCACTAGGTCCTAGGCAAATGCTCACAATGAACTCTCAATTGCACAATGGAGTAAGGAGACCTCAGATGCTGATTTGATTACGGCTCAAAAAGGGGTTCCAGTAATTGGTACGTTTTATCAGCACATTGAGGATCCTGAGTGTTACGCTCACCTGGCTCCCAAAGGGGCGTCAATCTGAACTGGACAGTTGCGGTCTCCACCAATGTGACGCATAGTGCCGAGATGACAGACTGGACTGGCCCACCTAGCTTTGTTTGCTTGGCCCGTAAGAATATTCTTCTGCAAATGGAGAAAGGGAATTAACCACCCGTGGAGTTGAGCGTTAGCCCCTCCCAACTCCCGCTGTTCTCCCCACTGATCTCCTTTGATGTCCCCACGTATAGTCTCACCTGATGGTTTGGAAAGATGAGCTCTCTATCCTGCATTGAGCGCAGGGGCGCGTAGATAACCAGTTGCTTCACTGGCTCGAAGGAATTGGTGAGTTCCAGAACAATATTGACTCTGAGATTCCCGGCAAGACGGCGTAAGTATGTAGTTCGTAAGAGTTCAAATGTCCGATTTTCACTCTGTCCGATTCCTTGCAGGTTTCAGCTTGACCCTAGCGAAGAGTTCCTCATGGCAACCGGTAATATTCAGGTAAGGATTTATATTATCCAACACAGTTCGATAAAATAATGTCAATATGTAACCTGTTGCTTTCTCCCTTTTTCAGGCGCTGAGAGAAAGTATGAAGTCTCGGGGAATAATGCCTAAAAGTAAGTCTATTGTGGTGAGGAGGGTTCCCCTTGTTTGTCCCTTTGTTTCAACTTGCTGTCCTTTCGTTTCCCCTTAGGGGCCGGGGTTCGGCGAGGATGCAGTGGAAGCTGCACGGACCCGTGCAGAGGAATAATACCCCTGGTGGTAAAATCAGGTAAGTCTATGGGGGGTAACTAATATTGCCTCTGTGTATTCCCTTGGCTAACCTTGCTGTTCTTGTCTTACTCTTAGGTGCCGGAGTGCAGCGGGAACATGCAGAAGGATGCGGTGGAATGTGAAGATGCTGCGAAGGCCGGTGAGTTCAGCGCAGCGCTGCAGCAGGCGAGGTGACGCGCATTAAATAACTTCTTTCTTCCAGCTCGAAGGCGCGATGGATCGGAAATTCAGGTAAGGATCAAAGGTATTGCTCTTGTTCTAACTTTTCTCCTTCTTTCTCCCTTTTTCTAGGAGCTCCAGACTCGAGGCGGGCGTGGCAGAAGACTGGATGCAGACTTGCAGGCATGGTGAGCGTTACCCTGCTGGATGCAGAATAATGCTAAGCGTGTGCTGCTCTTCGGCCGTGGTTTAAATAGCCTCCAAAGTAGTCCCAGGTAAGTTTTCCTCCCCAGCCCTACCTGAGTAAAAAATAGTCCCTAGGTAAAGTAGTCCCCACCAAGCCTCCTTTGGCTTGGAGCTCTTGCAGCATGGTCTGCATCAGGTACGTTTGAATCTATGAGCCTGGCGCCTATGGTGCCAGGACTGACTCTCCATATGAGCCTGGCGCCATAGACACCAGGACTGCACCCAAATAGCCCCTAGCAGGGGTTGTTGGGCTTGCTTGGAATAACTTGATGCCTGCTTCTGGGGTTGCTGGACTTGGTCTGGGTCCCCAGGGGTAGGCATCATGACAGCACTTCCCCTCAAGGCCCCTCCTAAATTGGTTCTTCCCTGTGGTTTCGGTGTGTCTGGGAAATTTCGGTGGAATTTATTCACCAATCGGGGTGCATGAACGTGGTCACTAGGTTCCCATGACTTTTCCTGTGGTCCGTAACTTTTCCAGTCAATTAAATAAAAAAGTTTTGACTTTATCAGCTTGGAGTCCAGGATGTTCTTAACTTCAAATTCGGGTTCCCCGTCTACAAGGATGGGGTCTGGTGGCTTGGTTAGTCTTGTCCCTGGTTGCACTGGTTTCAAAAGTGACATATGAAAGACGGGGTGAATTCGCATATTAGCAAGTAAGTCCAACTTGACAGCCACTGGGTTGATAATGGCCTTAATAGAGTAAGGTCCCAAATATCTGGGGTTAAAGGTCTGTGTTCCCTTTAGAGGTATATGTTTTGTGGCTAACCAAACCTGGTCCCCTATCTGGTATTGTGGAGTATCACTTCTATGCCGATCAGCATCTTTCTTGTATTTTTCTTTCGCCTGTTTTAAATGTGCAGTTGCTTCCTTAAAGGCTTGTGTAATCGTAGCGTGCAGATGGTCCACTGCGGGCATTTCTAAGTGTTGGGGTGAGTCAAGGTCTGAGGTTCGAGGATGGTGCCCATATAAGGTATAAAAGGGGCTTTGTCCAGTTTCAGAATGTACTGAATTATTGTATGCCTATTCGGCGATCCAAAGAATGTCTTTCCAATTATACTCAGTCTGATGTAACATACAACGCAGGTATTGTTCGAGAGTCTGGTTGGTCCTCTCCGTTTGACCATCGGTTTGGGGGTGGTGACTGGTGGATAACCTCACATCGATTTGTGCCAATTGACAACATTTTTTCCAAAAATGTGAAATGAATTGACTGCCCCGGTCAGAGACCAATACGGACGGAAATCCATGTATGCAAACAATGTTTTTGAGGAACTCCTTTGCCAGGATTGAAGCTGAAGGTAATCCCTTTAAAGGAATAAAGTGGGCCATCTTAGAAAAAAGATCCACAATAACTAGAATGGTGTTAAATCCATTGCATGGGGGTAGATCAGTAATAAAGTCTAACGATAAGGTGTGCCATGGTGTAGGGGGAATGTCTAAAGGTTGTGAGAGTCCAGCTGGTTTTTTCTTTTGACTTTTGTTTTGGGCGCAAATGCCACAAGACATCACAAATGATTTAATATCCTTTCGCCAGGTGGGCCACCAGAATTGTCTCTTAATTTTAGCTCCAGTTTTTGCAATACCTGGGTGACCCTCCATTAGGGTATCATGATAACAGGAAATAACTAGCTCTTGTAGTTCCTTGTGTGGCAGAAATAGCCGCCCTTGGTAATAAGGCAGGTCATTGGTGACAGAGTAGTCCGGGCTTCTTTACCCAGTCAGCAGGGCGGTAGGATCAAAGAGTTGCTGGATCTTTACCTGAAAGTCCTCTAGTGTCTGTAGAGTAGTCATGCCAAGAATCCTTTGTTCGGAAATTATAGGTACTGGTTCTGGGTTCACTTCTGCCTCTCCCATCCCTATTCGGGATAAGGCGTCTGCTTTACCGTTCTTACAACCTGATCGATAGGTTATCACAAAATCGAACTCGGCAAAGAACAATGCCCATCGGAGTTGGCGTGATGATTGGGCCTTGGCTGTCTTTAAATACTGCAAGTTCCGGTGATCGGTGATCACAGTAATGGTATGCCTGGCACCGAGAAGATAGTGCCGCCAAGCCTTGAAGGTGGATTTAATGGCTAATAACTCCTTGTCGGTAACCGCATAGTTTAACTCGAGTGCTGAGAACTTTCTGGACCAAAATGCTACTGGGTGAAGCTGGCCAGTTTCAGGGTCCTTTTGAGACAGGACAGCTCCCATGGCTAGACTGGATGCATCAGTTTCCACTATGTATGGAAGTTCAGGGCGCGGGTGCTTTAATACAGGTGCAGATGTGAATTTTGCTTTCAGCTCTTGGAAGGCATTTTCAGCTTCTTCAGTCCACATAAAGCGTTTATTTTTTCGCAAGAGTGCTGTGATGGGATGAACAACATGTAAAAAATCTGGGATGAATCTGCGGTAGAAATTGGCAAAGCCGAGCATGCTTTGTACTCCTTTAACTGAACTTGGTGATGGCCACTTAAGGATTGCGTCCACCTTTCGTGAGTCCATTCGGACTCCTCTTGGGGTCAAAATAAACCCAAGGAATTCAACTTCTGTGGCATGAAAAACGCATTTTTCCAGTTTTGCATATAGTTTATGCTGGCGCAATTTCTCAAGGACTTCTCGGACGTGCTTCACATGGTCAGATTCTGAAGAGGAGTATACTAGAATATCATCGATATATACGACAACACGAACGTCAATGAGTTCACGAAGGACATCATTCATGAAGTATTGGAAGCCTGCTGGTGCATTGCACAACCCGAAAGGCATCACCTGGTATTCGAATAACCCATACTTAGTGCGAAAAACAGTCTTCCATTTGTCGCCCTCTTTTACACGTACCAGATGGTATGACCCCCGGAGATCTAACTTAGTGTATATGCAAGCGTCCTTCACTTGGTCTAGTTGTTCAGGGATCAGAGGCAATGGGTATCGGTTCTTAACAGTTATCTGGTTCAATGCGCGGTAGTCTATGCACGTTCTGAGATCACCTTCCTTTTTGGGCAAGAAGAACAAAGCTGAAGATGCAGGGGCCTTGGTTGGGCGAATGAAGCCATTAGCAAGGTACTGGTCTAAGTATTGTCGTAGGTGAAGGTTCTCAGGTTCCGTAAGGGCATAGATCCTGCTACAAGGGGGTTGTGCACGGGGTATGAGATCGATTTGACAATCGTACGATCTGTGAGGAGGTAGAGTGTTTGCCTGTTCTTTTTGGAAGACATCCTGGAATTCTTGGTATTCTGGAGGTAGTTGCACGACTGCTGTGGTTACTGTGGCCAGGCCTGCATTCAGATTTTTCTTTGGGTAACAGGTTTGTGCACAATCCGGGAAGGTTATTCGCTTCTCTCGCCAATCAATACAAGAATTATGTGTTTCCAACCAAGGTATCCCCAGTATTATTTGGAACTTTGGGGCTTTGATTAGATCAAACACAATAGTCTCTCGATGCCCATCCTGACCCAATAGTGTCATCTCTGCGGTGGAATGAATTACAGGCCCAGAGGCAATTTCAGTTCCATCGACTGTGGTGATCACATCTGAGGTGGTCTTTCGGCAGAGAGGTAGATTCATCCTAGAAGCCAATTCGTAGTCCACATAGTTTACTATGGCCCCGGTATCAATGTATGCCCTTACTGCGTGCATACGTGATGGCTGCCTTGGATCTACAAGGACCATTGGTATGATGAAATGCGAGGTCTGAGTATCCTTCTTCAAGCTCGGCAAGCGGACCTCTCCCCTTGTCGGGCGTGGTCGTTTCCCGAGTCTGACTCCATATGGCTTTTATAAGCAGCTCCTACCACCTTCTTGGGTGGTTTTACAGGGCAATCCCATAGAAAATGCCAAGGAGTCCCACAATATAGACACAATTGCATTTGCCGTCTCCTTTCCCTTTCCTTCTGGGTTAAGGGTCCTTTAAGTCCTCCGATTTGCATGGGTTCTGAAGCATCTGCTCCTTTGGGGTTAGCGTGGGTTTTGACCAACACCCGATTTTCAAACTTGGCTCGATCAGCCTTTCTGTTCTAAAGTCTGTGATCTAACTAGACCACTAAGTCTATATATTCAGCGCAGTCTTGAGGTGGGTTCACAACTTGAGCCAAGACATCCTTGAGTTCTCCTCGAAGCCCTCGATGAAATAATGTGATTCGTTTTACCTCAGGCCATCCAGTTTCCACTATCAACCTATTAAAGGTTGCGATGTAGGATAGAAGGTACTGGTTACCCTGTCGTAGGGACAAAAGTTCGTTATCCAGGGCCTGTCCTTGGGAGTGCCGGGCAAATAGTCTTTCCATGCTCATTTGAAAGCCCTGAAAATCCTGAAGAATTGGGTCATCCTGAGTAACTAGTGGAATTGACCAATCAGCTGCACTACCGCTGAGATATGACAGTACGAAGGCTCCCTTGGCTTGATCGTTTGGGAAGGCTCCAGGTCTGCATAAAAAGTGCAAGCGGCATTGGTTCATAAACAGAGCAAACCTTTTGGGATCTCCGGCAAAGCATTCGGGTGGAGCTAATCGAATATTTCCTGGTAGGTTTATTTGCACAGGGTTACTCGGTGGCACAGGAGCTGGATTTCCCCCGGGACATGGTAGGGGTGCTTTTCCAGCCTGGCTTTGCAGTAGTTGCCTAGCAAGGTCATCAGTTCGCTCCTTTGACAAAATCAGTTCTCTCCTAAGAGCATTGGTTTCTTGACGGGCGGAATGCACTTCAGCCCTCAGTTCCCCTAGTAATTGGGCCAATTGGTCAGTTTCTGAGGTATCCATAACGCCCGGGTGGGAATTTGTGGGTAGGCTTCACGTTCTGTTACGCTCACCTGGCTCCCCCAGGGGGGTCGATCTGAACTGGACAGCTGCGGTCTCCACCAATGTGACACGTAGTGCAGAGATGACGGACTAGACTGGCCCACCTAGCTTCGTTTGCTTGCCCCGTAGGAATATTCTTCTGCAAATGGATAAAGGGAATTAACCACCCGTGGAGTTGAGCGTTAACCCCTCCCCACTCCCGCTGTTCTCCCCACTGATCTCCTTTGATGTCCCCTCTTATAGTCTCACCTGATGGTTTGGAAAGATGAGCTCTCCATCCTGCATTGAGTGCAGGGGCGCGTAGATAACCAGTTGCTTCACTGTCTCGAAGGAATTGGTGAGTTCCAGAACAATATTGACTCTTAGATTCCCGGCAAGACGCCATAAGTATGTAGTTCGTAAGAGTTCAAATGTCTGGCTTTCACTCTGTCCGATTCCTTGCAGGTTGCAGCTTGACCCTAGCGAAGAGTTCCTCGTGGCAACCGGTAATATTCAGGTAAGGATTTGTATTATCCAACACAGTTCGATAAAATAATGTCAATATGTAACCTGTTGCTTTCTCCCTTTTTCAGGTGCTGAGAGAAAGTATGAAGTCTCGGGGAATAATGCCTCCGGCGGTAAAATCAGGTAAGTTTATTGTGGTGAGGAGGGTTCCCCTTGTTTGTCCCTTTGTTTCCCCTTAGGGGCCGGGGTTCGGCGAGGATGCAGTGGAAGCTGCGCCAACCCGTGCAGAGGAATAATACCTCTGGTGGTAAAAACAGGTAAGTCTATGGGGGGTAACTAATATTGCCTCTGTGTATTCCCTTGGCTCACCTTGCTGTTCTTGTCTTCCCCTTAGGTGCCGGAGTGCGGCGGGAACATGCAGAAGGATGCGGTGGAATGTGAAGATGCTACGAAGGCCGGTGAGTTCAGTGCGGCGCTGCAGCAGGCGAGGCGACGCGCATTAAATAACTTCTTTCTTCCAGCTCGAAGGCACGATGGATCGGGAATTCAGGTAAGGATCAAAGGTATTGCTCTTGTTCTAACCTTTTCTCCTTCTTTCTCCCTTTTTCTAGGAGCTTCAGACTCGAGGCGGGCATGGCAGAAGACTGGATGCAGACTTGCAGGCACGGTGAGCATTACGCTGCTGGATGCAGAATAACGCGAAGCGTGTGCTGCTCTTTGGGCGTGGTTTAAATAGCCTCAAAAGTAGTCCCAGGTAAGTATTCCTCCCCGGCCCCACCCAAGTAAAAAATAGTCCCTAGGTAAAGTAGTCCCTTCCAAGCCTCCTTTGGCTTGGAGCTCTTGCAGCATGGTCTGCATCAGGTAAGTTTTAATCTATGAGCCTGGCGCCTATTGCGTCCGGACTGACTCTTCATATGAGCCTGGCGCCATAGACGCCAGGACTGCACCCAAATAGCACCTAGTAGGGGTTGTTGGGCTTGCTTGGAATAACTTGATGCCTGCTTCTGGGGTTGCTGGACTTGGTCTGGGTCCCCGGGGGTAGACATCACGACACTGAGAACTTTCCCCTGACGGATACCGATTACATTGGGAAAGAGGACCTCAGAGTGCTGATGAAATGTCAAAAAAAATTCCGAATCCAAGACGGTTTGTTGGTAAGGAAATCCCTAGCTGGCCATGATCAGTGGGTGGTCCCTACCTCATTCCGAAGACTGATATTAAGTCACGCCCATGATGCGGCCACAGCCGGTCATAGGGGGTTTCATGCAACACTTGAAATCTTAAGAGAGGTTGCATACTGGCCACACATGGGGCAGAACCTCGACCAATACTTGAAGGGGTGTCTTGTGTTTGCACAATTTGAGTCTACATCCCTCACACACCGTGCGCCTCTCCAAAAGAGGGGGATGACACTGCCTTGGTCAGATTTACAAGTCGACTATATCGGCATGTGATTTGCTCCTCTAGGGGGAACAAGTACATGTTGACCGTGACACGCTTGTTTACTTAATGGGTGGAATGTCTCCGGCCCCAAACTGCAAGGCAGAAACAGCAGCTGCCCTGTTGATCAACCACATCTTTTCGCGTTTTGGACTACCTCAAAGGATCGAGTCAGACCGAGGTAGCCACTTCACCAGCGAAGTAATGACAAAGATGTGGGAGAAACTTGGGGTCAAAAGGAAGCTACACATTGCTTACCGGATTGCCTGTGGTGGTGCGGTAGAGGGATACAACAAGACAATTGTGAGCATATTAAAAAAGTTTGTTTCTGATTCTGGGCCAAGTTGGGATATTCGATTACCTCTTGTCCTAATGGCCATCAGATCTACCCCTTCATCTGCAACTAAAATGTCACCGTTTGAGCTGATGACTGGACGCAGGATGGTGCTTCCCCAGCATCTGCTCTACAGAACCCAAGAGCAGACATTGATCAATGCCTCCACAATTCATGAATATGTTGAAAATCTTAGAAAACACCTTCAACATGCTTTTGCCTATGCTCAGCGAAATCTAGAGAGAACTACAGACAGCATGAAGACCCACTATGACTTAAAGACTACCAGAAAATAATACAATGTAGGAGACCGGGTCTACTTATACAATTTCCAAAGGAACCAGGCCAAACAGTGCACATTTTTGCCTACCTGGAGGGTCATTTTGAAATTGTAGACAAAATCTCACCAATCGCCTACAAAACCCACATCCGCAAAGGCAGTTTGGCAGAGGGGGAAGATAAGTGGGTCAATATTAACCAACTGAAGTGCTGCCATCCTAGGCACACTCTCCAGCAACTGGAGGAGACTTCTGGAACCCCAGAGGGGGTCATTCCAGCTCAATAAAACTCCAACTATAAAATACTCCATATATAGTCTATAATTTACAATATAAAAATGTGTCCTGATTTATCAAAATGTATGTGTCCGCCCCACTACATTAATAGTGGTGGGGAAATGTCTACAAATATGTTTTTGCTTTGTCATCCTAGAATTGGGAACCAAATCAAGGAGGACCACCCAGGGACCGGGAGGAAAGATCCAAGGGGCCCGGGGCATCGCTCAATACTCACATCAGGACTTGGCAAGGGGAACTGGTCGATTCACCCCTGATGGAGGAAAAGATAATGAACTTTACCATTTTAGGAACCAAAACAAGAGACTGACCATCCCAGTCTTGCGACTTCCCATTGATGGGCGATCAATGCCAAATCGCATGGCAGGGCTTTTGGGATTTTCTGACCCACTGGCTCTGCCCTGCGACATCACTGTGTGCTGCTTTCATCAAAAACAAACATATGGCCGCCAAAAAGCCTTATTTGCGCTAATAATCTTTGAGAAGTGCGCAGGGAAACCTGAAAAACAGGCTGCCAATACCACTGATCAGGCCCTTCCCCCTTGATATGCCCAACATAAAAGGAATAGGTCTAAAAGGCACCCCAAGTCAATTACTGTCCACCTTGCAGGGTCATACACGTAACAATACTTCTACTGGGAAATCTCTGAATCTACTGGACTTGGAAGTACCAATCTGCTTAAATAGATGCAATGTCCTGACTATTTTTGCAGAAATACCTGCTCTCTCTCTTATCTCTTCTAAGGATATCACTAGGGTGGCCTTTCCGGATAGAGAGTGTTGGGATATTGGTCTGCTACTCCTCTTTTCTCCTTTAGTTAAGGAACTGATCCTTACCCAGGCTGGGCCCCTGAGGGACTTGCGCTTTGAAGTGGAACCCAGACTATCCTGGGAAACAGTGAAGCAAGAGCCAGTTACAGATCAGTTAAAAGCTAAATTCTCTTCTGGTCCCCTGTGGGGCTTCCAAGGAAGGGAGGAAGTAATGAAATCAGTAAAAGAACAGGATCCAGATGTTGATTGGGCCACTATCATGTCGACCCTGTGGCAGAAACTTGTCCCCTAGCCAACCTACTTCCGGGTTTGATCTGAGCGGTAGCCCTGATTTATGCTTTAAGTCATGGAATTCCAGAGTTAATTCCCACCTATTTACTAATCCGGACTGTTTGCTGCTTCTGAGAGACGCCACTATTGTATGCCTGCAAGAGACCTCGTTGACCTCGACCCCATACCTAGATGGCTATCAAATCTATAACCAGTTGGCCAGACAGAACTTGTGGGGGAGACTGGCTTGTGGTCTTTTAATCGCTGTAGATAATTGTTTAGGCCACAATGGTACTGCTCTTTTGGGCCTTCATTTTGGGGCTCTGGGTGTGCATCTTTCAACCAGAAATGGCGACCTGAAGCTACTAGTCATAAATATCTATTGACACAGTGGCATGGCAATGATCAATATCTTTGTTACTGCTATCTGTCATGTTATATCTAATTGGTCCTCTACTAATGACTCTGGGCATGTTCTGCTTGCGGGGGACTTAAACTGTGAATTTGAATTTGAAAAGCCTGCCTGGGAAACTTGTAAAATGAACATGGTGGCTCTCGGTTGCTCCAAGAAAAAACAAGTGGGTTTCGCATGGTATGTTGGGCTGGGTAACATCAGGCTACATCCCCTTGTGGGATGTTCTGACCCACTGGCTCTGCCCTGCGACATCACTGTGTGCTGCTTTCATCAAAAACAACTGTATGGCCGCCAGAAAGCCTTATGTGCGCTCAAAATCTTTGAGAAGTGCGCAGGGAAACCTGAAAAATAGGCTGCCAAATCCATTTTGCCTATGTCAGTGGTAAAACAGGAGACCACACTGCGAAAACCTATCATTGGGCTGCCCACAGAGTAAAATAAAACTGCTTGAAAAGGCAGTGCTACAAACCAAGGAAAACCCAGAAGTGTTTTAAAATCCATTTTTCCTTGGCTGTTGAAAGTGCAAAATCATGGCTCCCAAACAGCAGAGAAGATCCAACATCCTTGCGGGGTGTTCACCATCACCTTATTTAAGGAATCCCCATAAGCACAATATCAGGAGAAACACCTTTCATCATAATAAAATCCACATTCAAAAGGTACTTGACTTGGAAAAATATGTCAGAGATGGGCGCAGTACCGCCGCTCGCCTGTATCCAAGCTGGCATTTTCCTATACTATCAGTTTAAACTTGTGTCTTAAAATCAAATTGTAGAAAAGAAGAGACTTTCCATCAAAAGCAATATGGATTGCTAAAATTCAATTTCTATGTTTTAAAAAGACTGCAATGAAGAGATTTGAGTGGATATTTGTTGAAAATGTAAATTGTATTTTAGAAAGGACCATTTTAAACTGTGTTTTAAAAGTGGACTAATGTCAGCTACACTGGACTTCAAAGACATTCCACAGCTTCTCCCCAAACAAACAAATCTTCCTCCTGCTCTCTGCTCAGGAACTGGCATTGAGTTGTTAAGGGAAGTGGGAGGAGATTTTGGCCTGTTGCTCTGAGTAGGGACAAAAGGCTCCCTTGATTGAAAGGAAATGCAAATTCGGGCCTCAACAGAAACCAACTGCTAAGGAAGAGAGGCTCAGGTTGCTCGTGGCCCAGCCAAACCTTGGAGGCGAAGCTAGACTGATATGTGTATCTGAAATTCCAAGGAAATAACATTTTGGAAAAAGACTCATAGAAAACTGTGAACAATTTGGAAAAATCTGTATTTTATAGGTTGTTAATATGAAAATGCTGCTCACAATTCGAAACTACTCTGAACCTTGTGCGATATTCAGAGACTAGACTACTAAAATGTTGATATTGTAGCAATTGTGATCATGATAGGAATATGAAAGTTTACAGGATTATGCCCAGATGCCATGCGCAGGTATGTGGAAAAATGTGTACAGATCTGACACTGGGTAACCAACCAAAAGCATGAAAAACTGTCAGTTTTGAACCAAAAGTCTCAAGAAGATGGGACTCAGATGGATACGTGCTTTATTAAATATGTGATGTGAATATGTATTATTAGCAATTTGGTGATATTGTAGATATGCTTTCTATGAAAAATAGGTTTTCTGTGTAGAAACAAAGGGGAGTTTTTTCCCTGGATTGTAAATTTCAGCATCACTATGACACTAGGTTTCCTTCTCAAATCCGGAGAGGGAAAATACTTTGACCAATCGGATCCATAGAGGGTGGGCTTAGTATAATCAGCCTATCCACCCCTTTGGGAAATACATAAATAAGGACTGTTTTAGGACCTAGAAACACACACATTCACCCATCAACTGATTTACTGGTGAAGCGCTCTGCAGGAGAACCCAGACCCAAGACTCCAGAACTCTGAAAGCAGAAGGTCCAATTCCAAAGCTGAACCCTTCTCAGTTGGCCTTTAAAATCTTGCAACCTGATTTTACCCCCAGACTTCCAAGGGGCACAACAAAAATTGAACAGCCTGGCTGTGCTGTTTTCTGCTTCTTGCCAAGAACTCTTGCCAGAACCCAGAGATCCAAACCAGTAGAGCAGAGCTGAAACCAGATAGCTGTAAACTCCAGAACCAACCCATCAGATCCAGTCCAAAGTGCCGTGCAGAGACCAGAGTGCCATGCTGAGTGCAGAACCAGGTTCCTGAATCCTGTCTGGTGGGCTAGCAGAATTCCAGTCCAAAACCTTTGACCAGATCCTGACTGGCCTATTCCAAAACCATAGTTGTGAATATTTAGCATATAATTGTCCATAGCCAAACTCTTATCCTTAAGTAATCCCATCCAAACCATTCCAGCATATCCAGAACTGCATGGTAGAATCTTTTTTTTTTTGTCTGTTCTGAATCTTTCCCTCATCCATATAGTCCTTTGTTAATTGTAGTGATAATATCATCTTTGCGCTAATATTTTTGCTGAAGAAAGACAAGTGTCTCGGCGTGCAAAAGTCAGAGCGGAGGCGCCCTGTTCTGGTGGCTGTACTGTTGGATATCTTGCATCTTCATAGCCTCCCTTAGTGCCAAGAAAATCTTTGTTTGTAATATTCAAAAGCGCATCTTTCATTTGAAAACCTTGACTCTTTCAGAAAAAAATCGACCTCTACTAAAACCTTCATAACGTCTGAACCGTATATGGTAGAAACAGAGTTTAAGTGTCAAATTGAAGCTAACACCCTCAGCATTCAAACAAACATAGAACTGCATTCCATAACATAATAGTTTTTCTGTAATAGCATTTCTCGCACGCTGAAAAGTTTGCCACGATTCTGCATTTGGCTCAATTTCACACACTGTAAAACCGCGATTTCTTGCATTCAACCTCTGAATTCAGTTTCCTATCTGCTAGTTATCCAACCATCATCGCTAGTGTGTACCTGAAACTATTCAAAGCGGTTCCCACTAGTTTTGAATCCCATTTAGAGAATTAAATCCATTTTTAGCATTTTTCCCATTCATTTAAAATCACATTCACAAGCAATTGACCTGTTTTGAAATCATTCCTCTTTCTCTCTAAACTTGCTGGGGGAATTGGGATTGAAACTTCATTTGTAGAGTGTTTATTCCTGAAACTTGTTTTCTCTCCTTCCATTTCTATATTGCATATTAGGGGGGATTGAGTAGTATTAGGGGGAAAGAGTGATTACATTGCATTTGATTGAACACACAAAAGTCTTATTTCTGTGCTGCATTAATTTCCTATCATTGCATTTGACTGAACCCACACAAAGTTTTATTCTATGCTACAGTATTCTTTTCATCCATACTCCTACTGATTAAAAAGATTATTGATTGTAATATCACCCAACGCTGATCATTGTATAAATATTAATAGTGTGATATCTAGATATTGTTCAAATTCATAAAAGTGTGATATATATCTTGTTCAAATCCATCAAATAAATATTTTAACTTTGCAAACAACCTACTTCTTGGTTCAGTGAGACCAGGGGGGATTCAAAGAGAGGGGCATGATATAAGGGTACATCATTCAGAAATAAAAGAACTTTAGACATAAAAATATATAATTAAGGGTTCCAGCTGGGCATCACACGCTAGGCATTGACTTAGGTTGAGTGCTCGGTTGAAACCACTTACACCCTGGTGGGGCACGCTAATTCCCAAATTGATGACACTACTTGGCATATCTGGCAATGTGGAGATTCTACCTCTATGCTTGACTACATCTTTGTGGATGACCATCTGTGCAAAAGATGTATATTGTTTAAAATTAACATGAACAATTGGAGTGATCATGGTATTCTAACAGCCATCTTTAAGCTAAATCTCCTGAATGGGATGCTCCAGACCCAGTTACAGGTTACACTCAGCAGTCCGGATCTGCTGTTCGATGGACTCCAAAAAACATTGACACCCTGAATCAAAACATAGGGCCATTCTCAACCAAACTACCCTTGAGTGGAAAATGGATACCTTTAATACAATGGGTGTCACGCCACTCATGAAGGGAGCGGTATATGAGCTAGGCAAATGGTCTGCTAGACCTGTCCCTGATTCTCAGCACACCCCACCAAGACGCTGAATTAATGCTGCAGATCCTTATCAGGTCCAATGTGGGGCCTTTTGGGATATCGTAAATAGACAAGATACCCATTTGGTTACTGCTATATCAAACCCAATTCTGGAACAAGTTTGGTTGGACTTCTACGGCAATAGATTTGCCCTTAAACCATCTCAGGGGGTGACAACATTATTGACAGTATACCAAAATGTCCCACTGTTAAATGGGAGCCCTCCCTTGAGATCAACACTATTTTGGGTCTAATCTTAAAATGCAAAAGATCTCGAGCACCCGGCTCTAAGGGGGTAACTAATAATACATTTAAGTCTGACCCAAATCTATGTGCCAACCTATTGTACTATGAATTTAAGGACATTTTACAATCTGGGGTCTGCCCGGACTCATTGTCATTAGCAAATGTCATACCGATCTTTAAATGTGGCAGTAGGTCTGACCCAAAGAATTATCGGCCTATCGCCTTGATTGACGCAGATTGTAAAATCTTCTCTGCCCTACTTCTCTCTCATCTTAAGGAATGGGAAAAAACTGTCATCCTTTGAGCTTCTTCCAAACAGGCTTTTGCAAATTTCACTCTACTAACATCAATGGCATTGTGGTCAATGGCGGAGTGTTTGCCGAGTGTTCTGAAGGGTGAAGGTGAATCCCTGTTACCTTGCTACCTGCTGGAAGGAGTCTGTCCTGCTATTGGAGTCTGTCCTTTGTTTCTACTAATTTGAGACTTCAAAATACACTCCTAGACGCGCAGCGTAGCAGAGTGTTTGCCGAGTGTTCTGAAGGGTGAAGGTGAATCCCTGTTACCTTGCTACCTTCTGGAAGGAGTCTGTCCTGCTGTTGGAGTCTGTCCTTTGTTTCTACTAATTTGAGACTTCAAAATACACTCCTAGACGCGGAGCATAGCAGAGTGTTTGCCGAGTGTTCGCCTAAGTGCGAGCAAATGGACTCTGAAACAATGAATTCCTGCACCTGCAGTAAGGTACGTGCCTTTGACACTGCTCACAAACAGTCTCACATTTCCCTGCATATTATTCCTTCCTTAAAGACAAATACAAATTGTGTCTTTGACATAAGCAGCCTTTTGTTTCCAATTGCTGCGATAGATTGTTCCTCACCTGTGCTTGACGTCTCTTCCTCGCCAGGGGGTTCTTGGTCTACTCGGAGGTAATATTCTCTAGTTCCCATGGTGCAGCATCTCCGGGTGTGTCGTCCGACTTATCTGAAGCCGAGTGCGGGGTGGGTGCCACTTGTGATAGCACCGAGTTGGCCACACCACGGCGCGTTGCCGGGCTGGCTGGCCCTGAGTGTCTTTCCTCCGTGCAGCACCGTGAGCCATGGGCAGTATGCTGCGGAGATGGCGTGACCATTGGACTTCCTTGTTGTGAGCCCGCGAGTGGCCTGCCTCATTGTGTGGGTGGTGGAGTCTTGCCGGCTGAGGAGGACGTGCTTCAGACTACTGTGGTTTCTGTGAGCGTTAGCTACCTCCTGCAACCTCCAGTTTTGGCTGGCGTGTGTCCTGCGGTGGCGATGCAAAAGACCACTGGGGCTGCAGGTGGAGGGGGTGCTGTGCCTCTCCCAGCGCTCATGCCCGTAGCTTCGAATTTGTTAAGGGAGAAAAGTGACCATATTCAAAAGCTTAATGAAAAATGCAAATTCGAAACTGTTAAATGGTGCTAGCCCTCCAAATAAAAATGCCACTGTTTTCTTCTGTGCACACCCAAAAGCTATTGAAAAACTCGGAATACATAGTCAAATAAAACAATTTAAAAAAAGATGCCACTCTAGCTCAGAAATTGGAACTCTGAGGTGGCATTTCAATGGAAAACTTGCTAAAAATGTGGAAACCAACTTGATAAAAACTACAAAATCTCGAGTACACACTAATTTGCAAGGATGTGCACCCTCAAAAACAATGTCTAAAGACACAAGCGAACTGACAAATGCTCTTGTTACATCAGAAATAACTGTTGACGATCTTTTAACAAATACAATTGAGCTGATTGAAGGGCAAAAAGGAAAATGTGTCTCAGAAAAAACAAACACCACGATTGCAATCATGGAATTAAGTCCTAGTGGAGTAAATCAAGGAAAAACCTTGCCAAAGCAAAATGTGACAGGCGCTCAAAATGAATCATGGGCCCCTAAATGACCGAGGATGTGCTCACCTTCAAAGAGTGCTCTAAAAAACATACAGTGCGAGCCCTCTGGTCCTACAGAATCCTTTGTATCGCCAGCTAAAAACCCTAATGAGAATATTGCCGAGCTAGAAGTACAAAGGTCTCGATCGCCTGCAGATCCAAGTGTCTCTGATAGTGTTGATAGAAATTGTTCTCTGGAAATGAAAACACTACAAGAACAAATTACAATTTTTTTAGAAACACACAAAAACAACTTCCAAAGAGTTGATATCCTCTGAAGAAAACACCTCTTCCTCATCGGACTACGGTTTAAATGAGAGCAACAGAAGCAGAAGAATCATTAAAAAAAAACACAAGAGCCTTACTTTTAAAGGAGCAGCAAATGAAGCAAGGTGGCTTAAAGAAGCTCTGGAATCACTTATAGCTTCAGTAGCCATAACCATGGCTCCTTTCCTCAAATTATATGAAAATCTAAATGAAAATCAGCATGATCAAACAGCGATGATCGCATTAATGAACAGTAAAATGATTTATGTGCAATCAGTTATGGATGCAATTAAAGAAAAGAGAAGCTGAGAAAAAGAAATGGACGGAGTAGTCCTAAAAACATTGATTGATTTGTTACAAGATGCCAAATCAGAAAAGCGCTTCTTTTTGGAAGGCCTCCAAGAAATCGTCATGATTTTATCATCACAAATAAAAGACTCTGGAATAGCTGATACAAGAAATGTAACAACTATTGGTGAGTCAGTCAGTGAATCTGAAATTATCCAATCCACCGATAGTGAAGAACAAAGAATCATGATGCCAGTATTGTCCTGCTCTGAAATTCCAGTTGTAAACTTTCAGATTCCAATCCTTTCCGGAAATGACACAAGTAAGAAAATCATATACGAGACCCCCAAGTCTTCAGTGGATGAATCTAGGAGACCTCAGATAAAGCTGTGACAAATCCTTTCTCAATATTTGATCCAAATGCAATTAAAAAAGCAGAAGCAATAAAGTTGGATCATCTACAAAAGTCAAGCTTAAAAAGCACATGCAAATCAAAAAATTTAAAAAATAAGGATAAAAAAAAGATGTGCGGCTCAAGAAGCTTTCTAAGAAACCTAAAAATTCTGACAGAAGATGAAACACCAAGTACCTCTCTTGCCCCTCCTCTTAGTGGAAAACCACCAGGGACAGCAATTTTCTTGCTGCCAGGGAACACCTCGCCTTTATCTGTATCCTCTGATGATTCAAGTGCATATGATGGTAGTCTGCAGGAACTACTAGATTGTTCTGTCTTTGAAAAAATAATCCACTAGAAAATGAAACCCAAGAAAGGGTGATTGTGGATTTTAACATATATGAATCCGAGGATGTATGCATAGACCCTATAGCAAACAATCAAAAGAACACAGAAATCTTCCTAACTCCAAAGAGAACCTGCAAAAATGTACATCCAAATATACAGATACAAGCAAAGAGTCTAAGATGGCTTTATCATCCAATGTGCCTTTACATCAAAAGTCGAATGATCCTTACCAAAAAATCTCAGAAAATGAGATATGGACACCAACTGAAACACAAGGAAATTTAAGAAAAACTGGACTAAACAAAAAATGGAATATACCAAAGAAAAAACCACCAGTAAATACAGTTTTGGTCCTGGAAAGAATGTCAAGAAGTCCTGATGGTTTAACATTGAATGGATCCGCCAGTATAAAGATTCTACAATAGAATCCCCAATTAAAAACCATAAAATCAGAAGAAATTCTGTCTGTAAGTTTTCCTAGTGAAGCTTGTGTTGACCTAGACGAAATCGCGACCAACTCTGTCATACTTGCTTCCATTATGATAGAGGCCTATGAAAATGTTAGGTTACTAGACTGCAAGATTACGAGACTAGTGTCCGATAGAGACTCTGGTGTCAGAACTTGGAATTGCGGAAACAGCAAAAATGATCAACCCAACAGAGAAATGCCTAAAGATGGTGATGTTCCAAAAGATGAAGCAAGAGCTGAGATCGTAAATTCAAAACAGGGAGAAGATGCCCAAAATGAAAATACACAGCTTCGCACTAAGAGAAAAATGGAAAGACAAACTATAGGCACATGTCAACTGCAGCCTAAAGAAAAGGAAAATGGAGAGCCTCAAATAAGAATTCTAGAAAAAGAACATTTAAGCAAAATAAAAATAACCATAAAAACCAACCAAAATACAGTCCAGTTAAATGCTACAACCCAAAATCCAAAAGACGATCCTAAATATTGGAATTGGTTGGCTGGCACTCTTGTAACAAAATCAAAATTGTAGCTACCCCAGAAAACTCAAAGAGATCAGTGGAAAATAGGGAGCTGGTGTCAGAATGTACCAAAGTATTAACTGAAAAGGATACAATACTCAAAAGGATACAGGAGGTAGGGTCTTCCGGATCCCTGTTCACACGATTTGATAGTTGTGAAGTCAATTGAAGACCTTCCAAATGATACAACCCTCTGGCTGATAAAACAGGCAGAGCGATGGATCACTGGAAAGGGCGTGGGTAAGGTATAGAAAACCAGCCTAGGACAAATTAAAGGATAATGAATAACTGCTCCAACCTGAGTATGATGAATTAGATAATGACAGGAATGTTCACACTGACCTTAGTTTAGGGTAGAATAATCCAGAAGTCTCTTGATGGATTTGAAATGAAGAACAAACGACAAGGAAGGGAAAATTAGTAAGGGAGACTTATCCCGAACGGAACGAGGCTCACGCTAGATACGGGTTGAATTCACCACAGGATAGCGTCCAAATGTTCAGTTCAATGTCACCTTCCAATAATCCTTGAAAAGCTTCCTTCCCACTATAGGGATCAATCCTTCTGTTAATTCCACAGATGCAGGAGTTAGGGATAGCGTTCTTTTTAAGGAAAAACAAAGTACACGCGGTTATAAACAGCCGCGAAGAAAATAACGTTTGAAGACAACGTGCGCGTGTGGATTTTACACGCGGGCAGGATTCTCGCAGTCTGGGCCAGCCGCGTGTGAAGACAACGTGCGCGTGTGGATTTACACGCGGGCAGGAATTACGCAGCCATGGCCAGCCGCACTTGAAGACAGGGAGCGCGTGTGGATATTACACGCGGACAGGAATTACGCAGCCTTGGCCAGCCGCACTTGAAGACAGAGAGCGCGTGTGGATTTTACACGCGGGCAGGATTTACGCAGCCTTGGCCAGCCGCACTTGAAGACAGAGAGCGCGTGTGGATTTTACACGCGGGCAGGATTTACGCAGCCTTGGCCAGCCGCACTTGAAGACAGAGAGCGCGTGTGGATTTTACACGCGGGCAGGATTTACGCAGCCTTGGCCAGGCGCGCTTGAAGACAGAGAGCGCGTGTGGAATTACACGCGGGCGGTGTTCCCGCAGTCCGGAACAGCCGCGTTTAGAGACAACGTGCGCGTGTGGAATTACACGCGGGCAGGATTTTCGCAGTCCGGGCCAGCCGCGTATGAAGACAGAGTGTACGTATGGATGTACACGCGGGCAGGATTCCCGCAGTCCGGACCAGCCACGCTTGAAGACAGAGAACGCGTGTGAATTATCACGCGAAGGAATAGCTCCAGGAATTAGCGTGTGGCGGAACACACGCTATTGAAGGCCCAAAAGTAGCTGTAGAAATATGCCAGGATGCAGATCAGAGGTTCAGCTACACAACGCCAATAGATTCGATCAGAAGCAGCGAGTGAAGTTTCTACGCTGCTTAAATACGTAATACCGTAGTTCACGTGACGAAGCAAAAGTCACGTGAAGTTAGCGACGTGAAAAGTGCAAACGTCGTTTTCCCGGTAACGTATCGAATAACCTCCATTTAGAATAGAACGGTCTAGCTGTTCTACGAGCGTAGCGTCCAGCATGCATGACAGCTGGAATACCAGAGGTTTTCGTCATCTTTTTAATGATTTCAGCCAAAGTCTTAATAATCTTGAAATCATTTATATACAAGAATCGTGGCTAAAAATTGCACCTATCAAGGATGGATACACTGTGCTATTCAATCCAGCTAAAGGAGGCTTGATTGGCAGACCCTCTGCAGGCTTAATAACCATGATCAAAAATGGATCTGGAATAACGGTGATTGAATCTGCAAATATAAATCCATATATATAGTCAACAATAGTGAAATTTGAGTCAGAAGCACCAATGCCCCATCAAACACTATTAATAATGAATGTATATTGGAACTCTCTGAAAAATGAAAGCGACCAATTCATAGATCAAATTATGGAGTTTCTGGATTGCAAAAGAGAAGCATATCCAGATATGGATATCCTGATTTGCAGTGATCTCAATGCAAATTGCTTTGAAGAAAAAAGGTCTATACGGGAAGTAACAGCAGAAAAAAATGGACAAAAATGTAAACGTGGACAAATTTGGAATGATGAAGTGGATGTCAGGAGACTTCACATATTAAATGTAAATATGAAAGGGGATATCCCCCTTGCCAATACTGGGACAATTGGCAAGTCAAATAAAATACTGGATTATATGTTCGTCTCTGAACAATTGCTGCCGAAAGTTTGAGTTTCGGCATAACGTCAGTTACACATAGCGACCATGATCCAATTATTGCTGTGATCTCACATTGGAAGATAAAGAAAAAAAACGTATGGGATACTAAGGACGAATTCGAAACAGGCTTAAATCGCCTGAGGTTGAAAAGAAACGACTTTGACACTGTACTACAAAATTTGGACAAATGGCAAATCAAAGAGAAAATGTCCGTAGATTATGATGTGTCTCTACAGAGTTTCAAACAAAGGGCCTCATCACGACTTGGGCAGTAACGATAACGCTATTAGCGCGGGCGGTATTAGCCCTACCGCCGAACTCCCCGGCGCTAATAGCGCCGGATCACGAGTTCAGCGGTAATGTAAGTCCCCATTCCCCACTGAGCCCATTCGGGAATGCCCCATTCCCCAATGGGCTCAATGGGGAATCTTCGCGCTAATACCGCCGGCGGATTTCCCGCCGGCGGTAATAGCGCAAATTTTCGGCAGATTTCCCCCCAGCTCAGAGCTGGGGCGAAATCCGCCGAAGCCCTGATTCGGCAGACCCTTAAATCCGGCGGTAATAGCGCTACTGCCGGATTTAAGGGTTACCGCCGAAGTCGTGATGAGGTCCAAAGTATAGAAAAACATGCAAAACCAAAATTCAAAAAAATGCATGTATATGATTCAGAAGTAATGATACAAAAGAAACAACTGCGAAAAGATCTATATGTATTAAAAACTCAGAATAACAAAGAAAAAAAAGAAATGATGCGGAAAAGAAAACACAAATATAAAAATTGGCAGAAGTCACATAAAGCGTCATTATGACAACATGATGCTGAAGATCTGCAAAAAGCTATGAATAATACAAATAGCAGAACGTTATGGGATATATTAAATGATAAATATTCAGCTCAGCTCTTATAAACCCTATCTCAGAGACTAGATGGACTGATCATTTTACAAAATTGTTCAATGACATAAAACAACCGGATTCACCAAGCGACAATAAAGAAGAGGATGTCGATCCATGGAACATGAAGTTTGACAATGAAGATATAAAAATGCTGATCCAAAAAGCAAGTACATCAAGAGCCCCAGGCCCAGAAGGTGTATCTAATGCAGTGTGAAAAGCAGATCCAGAAAAATGGGCCAAATATTGCGAAATGCTTTTTAATAGGATTATCAAGCTTGGAAAAATCCCAAAATCATGGAAGTCAGCCATCGTTGTTCCTATTTTCAAAAAAGGAAACCGGATGGAGCCAAGAAACTACCGACCAATGGCTTTGCAGGACTGTGTTGGAAAGATCTTTGCTATACTCCTACTAATACGTTTAAAAAGATGGATCAAAGAAGCAAACGTATATGACAAACGTCAGTCTGGCTTTGTTGAACAAGTTGGCTGTAGTTTAAATCTCCTGTTGTTAGGATTGATGAAAAAAAGAGCTTTTACAAATAAACAAAAATTGCACATAGCTAGCATTGACTTGTGCCAAGCTTTTGATAGCATAAACCGAAAATATCTGTGGGAAAAACTAGCTGAAAAGGGGTGTTCTGTGGACTTATTAAAAGCAATAAAAGTAGTATATGCTAACACCTCAATAAGAGTTAAATTAGATCAAAGTGGCAATCTATCGAATGAAATCCAGACAATGAAAGGCCTGAAACAAGGCTGTCTGTTAGCAGCCACCCTTTTTTGCTTTTATATTGAAGACCTGCTATATTCCTTGGATAACAGAAGGAATTTTCCACCAAGACTAAACGGCAGACCAGTTGGCTGTTTATTATATGCCGACAATTTAATTATATTAGACCACACTCAAGTCGGCTTACAAAGAGCCTTAGCCCAAGTTGAAAAATATGTCGAGGAAAAGGACTTAGAAATAAATGGGGAAAAGTCTGAAATATTGACGCTTGGTGATAGAAGATGGAAAAAAAAGTAAAAATGAGAAATGGATCTTGAATAATCTGCAAATAAAGCCATGTAGCGAAATAAGTTACTTAGGTATTCAACTAAGTGGGACAAAAAAGGAAGAGCCATGGAAAAAGATGCTAAAGATGAAAACAAAACAATTAATTGCGCAAGCAAATATTATCAACAAAAGATATGGGAAATTCTCCCTCTGACGTGTAATTACATTCTACTGACTGAAAGTAATACCAACACTAATATATGTTGGCGAAACGTGTATGAACATCGGAGAAGACTTTTGGAATGCATTGGAAGGGTTATTTTGGAAAAATATCTTACCAATACAGAAAGCCACTCCAATGTCAGTGATTAGCCACGAACTTGGCTTGACAGCTTTATATGTATATATTACATATAATAAGCTCATGCGCTATAGAACATCAATGAGTAACATCATGCCACCTCAATTTGAAGTTTCTGTGAAAATAATAACTTTACAGAAAAGGTAGTCGAAGATTGGAAAAAAGAGAACGATCGAACCCTTGAAGACCTGGGCCTAGATAAACAAACTTTGGCAGAAAACCCAAAACTTGTTAAAAGAATGTTATGGGCAGAGGATTGGTCCAACACTGAAATAAAAAGAGCACTATCAGACACTCATACACTTCTAAAAACAAACTGTGGTGTGATGTCTATAATACCTGATTATCTGAGAAAATGTCCAAACTGCAAACAAAGAGATCTATTATTGCGCTTCAGACTGAATGTCCTGAACACAAAACAACGATGGCAAGATATAACAAAGAACTAATATGCACAATGTGTAGATTATGTAAAAAGAATGAAGAGTCTCTGAGCCATTTGGTGCTATTTTGCACAAAATTAAGAGAGATCAGAAATCTATATCGAAAGAGCAATGTTGTAGATTTATGTGGCCTAGACTCCAAAAAAAGGTTGAATTTGATATATGATTGCCGAACACCACAAATTAATTATGCAACAGCCACATTTTTAGAACAAACATTTAAAGTATTAGAACATTATAGTGATAATGATGTACATCAATAAGCGTTAACTGGCATTTTGTGCACAGCTACACAAATTTAAAATGTTCTTTTTTAATTTCGATGTTAAAAGTACAAACTAATTAGTGCTCTGTATTTGATCTGGCTGTTTTCCCGCTTTATGTTTTGCTTCTATTTTTATTTTATTTCTTATCTATGTTTTATCTATGTTTTATCTAGTTTTCATTGTGTGTATGATCTTTTAACCAAATCAGAAACTGTGAAAGGTTTGTAATAAACCAGATACACTTAATGAAAAACAAATTGTGGTCAAATGCATTCAGGACGCTGCCTGGAGTAGGGACAAGGGCCCCATTTTTATGTCTTCGGTGGATGTCTCAGCAGCCTTCGACTGTGTTGATTGCCAAAGGCTGTGGCGCAAGCTTGCATTATGTTGCCTGCCGAGGGGCTTACTGAGTCTGCTGGAAGGGGTTTATAACAATTCTGGTATTAGAATACACCTAAAGCAAAAGGGCGACATGTCATCTATTATCCACACACACTGTGGGGTCAGACATGGGTGTGTCCTAGCTCCGTGGGTATTTAACCAGTATGTGTCTGATGCAGTTGAATATCTGGACAAGGAGGGACTGCTAGCCCCAAGAATGGGCTCCACTAAGATCGTATGGCTGGCCTATGCGGACAAAATTTTGTTGTTCGATTGCTCCAAGGCGGGGCTCCAGCACCTCTTGGATATTTTTGCCAACTATGCCAAGATTAATTGCCTGATTATTAATCCCTCCAAGACCAAAATCCTCGCACTATCCAAAGGATCTCATAAGAAACCAAGCCATTTTTCTGGAATTTGGAGGGGCTAAGGTTGGCCACCTCAAGCAGCCTTGTCTATTTGGGCTATTATGTCGGTACATATAGGGGCTCAAGAGTGCAGCTTTATGTGCTTCTTAATAAAGCTAAGGCATTGGAAAATCAGATCTTCCAAATCGACCGCAAAAACGGACCATTTTCCATAAAACAAGCCCTCCTCTTCTTTGAAGGGAAAATAGCCCCCAAACTGACATATGGCTTGGAATTATGTACAGAGCTAACTGTGTCCAAACTGAACGCTATTGAAGGTGCAATATGGAGACGCGTCCTTTGTCTACCGACTGCGGTCCCTTTGACTGCATTCCGATATGAATTAGGATACGTCTCCTTAAGGTCTCGTGTGCATTGGAGGATGCTCACGCTCTACGCAAAAATTAAGGATCCACTACCTAATACTCTATATTAATTATTTGGAAGCAACCTTGAGCTCTCGGGTTTCCTAACCAAATTCTGCAATTTGTGTGAAATGATCCTTCAAAGTGTTGATTCCGATTTAGAGCAACTAATCACCAATCCAATGAAAACTAAAAAGAAGTTGCTGGACTATGACTGCTGTCTCACTGTAGACCATTTTCATTCATATAAATCAATGAATCATCTATCACACAAACATAAGAAAAGAGGCTCTCTTTCCCAAATACTCACTATGTTTCCAAATTGAATTCATTGATCTTTTCTGTTTAGACTCCGCTGGAATATCCTTCCTACCTTAGATATTATGTTGAGAAGAAATCAAATCAAGGTGGAGGATAGTCTATGCAGATTTTGCCACTTAGTACCTGAAACGGCCAAGCATTTTATGCTGTACTGTACTCAACCTAACACCTTAAGAGACTGCTGCCTAAGTCTATTGAAGGACCGGCACTGAGGCCAATCTGCTGATCTTGTGTGGCAACGCTGGTTATGTATTCAAAATATGCGAGAGGGACTGGCACTGTCTGGATTCATCCTCAATATTCAATTGGACAGCCCTAGATAAACTGTGTGGCTATAAAAACTATACATGTCACCTTTGTCATCTGCTCTATGGTATATCTGCTTGGTCTCCTTTTTTTTTCTTCTCTCTTTCGCTTCCTTCTTTTACTCCTTTATTATTAACATAGGTAGGAAAATGTCTACCCTCTTAAAGATTTTTCTTTTAAGTAACTGTTTTATGATATGATTGCTGTATGGTTATTGCTTCTGTCCTGTTGATCATGTTACTCTGTATCATTGTAAATTCTTTTTTGTAAAGGTTTAATAAAACCATATGCAAAAAAAAAACATATCTTGCCTGGGAGTTGCTGATTTCAGGAATAACAAAGCGCTACTTACCTTTGCTTTATTAGACATGGAAAACTGTTATTCATACAGTGTCGGGATCCCTAACATCCTAATCATCGAAGAACTGTGAGGCATCTCTACTCATGGTCTACAGGTGAGGCCTCTGCCTGTCCACTTATTATATTCAAGTCTAAACCCTCCTACTGACAGATGCTGCCCAATCAGAGATCTCTATGTATCTTCTCCTGATATGCATTTAAGCTCCTGGCACTACTTTGAAGCACACAATCGTGCAATCGCCTTTGAGGATGGTGAGTTTGCAAACCTCTACTTTGTAGCGAGGCCTACCTTGTGTAGTGGCCACTCTTGCACTTGAGGAGGCAGCATTGAGGAGGCTGCTGGTCACGTGACCTAAGCCCCACCCACCTGATTTGCCCTGCCCTTCCTTTCTTTTATGAACTCTTAGATCAAGGGGCAAAGGCCAGACAGAGCAAAGGGAAATCCCTGTTTGGACCAGGAGGAACCACGACCAGAACCGCTGCTTCTCTGACATCAGATAAGCTCCCTCGAATATGTTTTTCACCCCTCTCTCCCAACAGCCCATCCCTAACATCGCCACTCAACAACAGCCACACTGCTCACCAAAAACATCATGGATGCTGCATCACAGCAATCGCACTCGTGTCACCATAGACCACATCAGCACTCCATCATCCACAACTACAAGATGAGTGATGCTCTCCAACCTCATCAACACACAAGACTTAGACACTGTCTTCATTACTGAGACCTAGATGACATCGACATCCATCCACATCCTAGATGTTCTCATCCCCAACAGCTACAGAATTTGATGAGACCATAAAAACAGAGGTCAGAAGAGGCCACAGAGGTCAGAAGAGGCCTCACCATTATTCACAAGGCATCATTACCATGGACCCAACTGGACGTCAACCCATTGGCTCTTTCAAAAGCATTTCCTGTCACTTCCCACTCTCCCCAATGTACATTGCCACTCATCTCCAGACCGCCCAAGCCCAACATCTTCTTCACGGACTTGATCACTACAATGTCTCTCACACATGCCATAAACATCTTCCTCTGTAAATTCAACTTCCCTGGCAACCCAGACCTCAAGTCAATGAACAGCGGGCCTTGTTTCCCATCTTTTCAAGAAGCAGGCATCCATGAACACTTCTTAGAGAGACAATAGGGAAAAACAGACACCTGGGAGTTTTTCATCATGGCCTTTATTTGATGGAATAACAAGACACACACTCAAAGAAATGTTTTCCTTTAACCTGCTTTATAGTCGTTTTACATGATGCAGCTTATTTATGCAAATTACCACCTTGTACATGGTAGGCTTCTGATAGGTCCCCTTAGTCATAGAAAAAACATTCCTTCAGTATCATTGGATAGCTTAACGTTTGTGTACAACAAGCCCACATTAGCATAGCTGGCATCCACAATTTTCTGTGATGCATGAAACTGATATGCTTATTTAAGACTTGGCTGGACACAACTATGACAGTGCTCAACTCCTGCCAAAAACATGTTCACGCACCGATATCTAATCCTTATCTAATTGCTGGGGTCCTGACAAGTTAGTTAGTGCTCTATACTGTTGTCAGAATATATATACTCATATCATATGGTGCCAAAATGAAACATCTGGTCTATCAGAATAGTTTGCATGACACACGTTTTGCCCTCTTCAATAAGAACATAGGTACATGTATCAAAGCTTTCCTTACTTATATGGCCTCATCACAATCCTGTGCCTTTTTTCTGCCAATTTCCATTTTTAACCAAACAAACCTAATTACCTTACTTCGAGATGCTGCCAAAGACTGTCTCCAATGTATCAGCCTCTGTTGCTTGTCTGAAAGCTCTTGGCATGGTTCATATTCTTTGACACCTCCCTTGGGCCTGCAAACCATTTTGCCCTTGCGTATCCACTTAGAAATATATTTTTGTCTGACACTGGGCCTCATTACGAGTTTGGAGGCAGCCATGGTGCAATTAGCACCATGGCTGCCTCCAAACCCGTGTCCGGGTCCGGGTAGTCAGAATGGGGACTTACTGGGTCATTCCAACCTTGGAGGACCCGGTAAGTCCCCATTCTGAAAACCATTCCCCATTCCCATTCGAGCCCCCATAGGGCTCAAAGGGAATGGGGAAGGAGCTAATAACGGGCCCACAAATAGTGGGCCCGTTATTAGCTCCCTGGTCCCTTAGCGGGTCCCGTTAAGGGTGGCTGGTAAAACCAGCCGGCCCTAGTGGGACCCGCTAAGGGACCTCGGAATGCTGCGATAGGGAGTTAATGGCACTGGCATCCTTACCGGTGCCGTTAACACCCTACCGGCGTACTCATAATGAGGCCCACTGTATTTTTCTAAAGGGAACTATTATTTATTTAATTAAGCATCTCTCACTTTGTATCCTTTATTCATAATACATCCTTATACATGTATGTTCTGTGTGTGATATTTAAGGCACCCTTAATTTCCTGTTCTACCCTAATCCAAATATGTGCAGTGCCATATGCATTTTTTAATTAAAGGCAATCTAATCCTGATTTCTACAATGATGGAACTATTTGATCTGCCTATCATGTTATCCATACTCAGTTGAGGGGGAGGGGTTGGCACCCCTATGCACAACACTCTGAACCTCATGCAGTACATGTATAATCCCAACTTCCAGGAAAGGGAATATCCTCAACTTCATTACCACTGCCCTGTCCACACTCCATCACAGCTCTCCAATTCAGCTCGAGTGGTCAGACCATCTAGCAATCCCCTTTGACATTATTCACACCACACTAGTCCGGCAAACCCATCGGAAACACTGCAAACAAGCCTTCCAATTATTCAAGAAATTCCCAGTGTAGGCTCTCACAGAAGACCTCAGCAAACTCCACTTCTCATGTGTAGATTTACCTTTGGCTGACCAGGGCTGCTACTCGCTCCTCCAAGAACTCAACACCAGCCTCATAACCAACATCAACTGCCATGTCCCAGTGAAACAATGCACACTGAAGCCTAAATCTTCCACACCCTGGTACACTCAAGAACTCAACTTCAACAAATGAACCATCAGAAAACACGAGAAAACACCCTCTGCCCTTCTCCTGGGCTCCTTCTCCTGCTCCACCACTCGCTCTACCTGTGGTGTTCCCCAGGGCTCTATCCTCTCACCTTGGCTTTTCAACATCTATCTAGCACCTCTTGTTCACCTTATCTCTACCTTCTCTCCTCATTTCCAGTGTTAAGCTGATGACACACAACTCTTCATCAAGCTCCCCTCGTCCTCTTCCTCCTCCTCCTCCTCTATCATCCCTAACTGCCTGTCTTTTATTCAGTCTTGGTACACCTCGAAAGATATCTGTCTTAATGCCAGTAAGACTGAGATCCTGACTATCAGGACACCTGCTCCCCGTTTCCCTCCTGCACTCTGGCTGCCCTCTCCTGCCACTGAGGCCAGAGATCTTGGGGCCAACTTTGACTCGTCTCTCTCCTTTACTACTCACATTTTGGACATTGCCAAGAGGGTCCACTTTCAACTTCACCTCCTTAGAGGCATTCTCACTTTCATCACCCTCTCCCAGAAGCTCAATGTCTCTAGAGCTCTAGTCCTCTCCAGGCCAAATTACTGTAACAGACTCTTCCTCAGCCTGCCTCTTTCTTCGCTCCGTCCTCTTCAACTTGTCCAGAATAGGGCTGCAAGACTTATCCTTGGCCTCATTCCTTGGGATCATATCTCTCCAGCCCTAGAATCTCTCCACTGTCTCTCAGTTGTTGCAAGGATCAAATTCAAAACCCTCTGCATCATCCACAAGGCTGTCTGGGGCCTGGGACCACGCTACCTGCAACTCTATTTTACTAAATACTCTCCTTCCAGATCCATCTGATATTCTGCCTCCAACTCTCTGCTGATCAAACTCTTCTCCAAGCAGAGAGCTGGGGTCAGATCTCGCTCCTCAGCTGGCTCCCTCCTATGGAATAGTCTCCCTCTCTCTCTCTATCTTGAACCAGCCCACCAGAAGTTCTGCAAAAAACTCAAAACTTTTCTCTTCTCCTTATCCTTCCATCTCCCCCTCCCGTGATTACCATCCCTTCTGTCACTGAGATTGGTCTTCAGACCCACCAAGAGTCCAATAAGGTCTTGGCCTTCTGCCCAATCGTCTCCAGCACCCTCCTGCACTGCTCACTGGGCCCACACCCACCTGGCGGGTGGTTTTGCCTCTCCCCCGCACTTACCAGTTGGGCAGTAAACCTCCCTCTTCCCCTGGGGTGTCTCTGCCCATGCACTTACCTGTTGCCTCCCCAATGGGCACCTCTAGCTCTTCCTCCTCTAGGGGAGCCTAATAGCATTCACCCTCACCACATGCCCCCTTTGTTTGTCCTTTTGTTTCACTGCACTTGCACGATCCGAATATCACAAGGCTTAGTAGGACTGCTGTTTCTTTCCATTTATTAATTGTTATTTCCATTGTTTATTTTTCTCCCTTGTTCCCTTCCCTTGTGCCTTATGGCACTTTGAAACACTGTCTTGATGTGTAAACACATTATAAATGACCATTAAATAAAATAAATGGCAAAAATCCTGCAGTGATCCAACCTCACCCTGCTCAAGGAACTCTGTGCTACACCGAAAACCACTGATCACCACTGCCAAAGCCAACAACGAAGGCAGAGCCCTCTTCAAAGCCATCAAGCAGTGCATCAAACCTCTCTCCGACCCACCTATACCACACTCCACTGACAAAGCCACTGTTATCACGGTTATCTAACAAGCTGCTTGACAAGAAGGGCGAATAGCCCTTAATAATTATGGCAGAAGGAGTCCTTAACACATGTAGGCAATTAGATCCAAAATGCGCAAAAGACACGCTTACCTTGTCTTCATACGAACCAGTTGCTATTACGAATCTACCTTATTCCCCCTCACCTCGCCTAAAATCACTTACACCAAAGAAGCACCTAAATGAGTTCTGCTCGGAACAAGAACAGGAAGGAAATGACGGGAGGATTTGAAGCCGAGAGATCCGCTAAGGATAGGAAAATAGAAGTAGATAAAGTTAGACAGAAAACCGGACTGGCTGAACTAATAGGGGAATCTGGTTCTGAATCTTGTAAACTCACGAAGCGTGGCTGACAATAGTCATAGCAACGCATTGCCTTGTTGGTGTTGATTCCGGAAATGCCCTTCTAAGAGAATGGGGAGGAGTTACAGTCTTCCAATGCTGTGGGAGAGCTGAAACAACACTTGTGGGTGGTGACACCATCTTGGTAGGAGAGATCCTTATGCCATGCAGGTAACACCAACAGCGCCAGACAGACCAGCCCCGCGTAGAGCCCATGACAGTATGCCCCCTCCTAAGGGAGGCAAACCCGGTTTACCAGGGTGGCTCCGATAGAAAAGATGGATAAACCGAGGGGCATGTAACGCTGAGGCTGGCTCCGAGGTTCTGTCTGCAGGTGTATTCCCCTTCCAATCTACGAGAAATTGAAGTAAACTCTCTCTATATCTAGAGTCACAAATGCCTGAAATCTCATATTCTGGACCAGTATCTGTCATTATTGGAGGAGGTGAACCTGTAGGAATGGTGTGGAAGCAGCTACGGACATCAGGTTTTAGTTGTGATACATGAAATGTAGTATGTATGCACTTCCAAGAATAGGGAAGTTGTAATTTATAAGCAGCGGGTCCCCTCTTTTCAATCACAGGGAAAGGTCCAAAGTATTTAGGAGATAGTTTGGACTGTAACAGTCTTTGAGGAAGGAATTTGCTGGCTAACCATACCAAGTCTCCTATCCGAATGGATGGAGCTGGTGTGCAGTGTTTATCTGCTTGTCTCTTATTTCTGGATTGAGCTTCTTCTAGGGCTGTCTTTGCTTTATTGTGGCCTTGTTCAATAGTCTCCACCAATCTGTCTATGTCAGGGCAAGGAGAGGCCTGTGATACTTGTGTATAGGCGCATTACAAATGCCATATCATGTCATATCAAGGAAAAACCGAAGGGTGGAATCCATAAGTGCAGAAAAAGGGACTGGCGTGGAGAACTGAATGAGCTGCATTGTTGTATGTAAATTCAGCGAATGGAAGAAGTTCAGTCCAGTTATCTTGGGCTGAGGACGTGTAACACCGAAGGTATCCTTCCAATGTTTGGTTTGGTCGTTCTGTCTGCCCATTAGTCTGTGGTGGTAACCCGAATTTAGGGCTCGTGATATACCCAGGGTATTACATAGGATCTTCAAGTATCTTGAGGTGTATTGTGTCCGCGGTCTGATATTATGGTATCAGGTAGACCATGAAGAGAAAAAATGCGCTCCAAAAATACTCTGGCCATAATTGCCGTCGAAGGGACATATGGTAATGGAATGAAATGTGCCATTTTTGTTAACGTGTCGATCGTAACCATGATTGTGGTGTTTCCTTCGGATTCAGTTTGATCTACAATGAAATCTGTGGTATTGTCTGCCAGGGTCTTGTAAAGGGTGGCATCTTTACCAATTCACCCAAAGGGGTCTTTCTTGAGGTTTTGGTCTGAAGGCAAACAGGACAGGAAGCAATATATTCACGTACATACTGTTGGAGGGTAGGCCACCAAAAATGTCTTTGTATTAGGTCCAGAGTATTGTGGGTTCCCCAGTGACCTGCTGCTCGAGAATCATCGCATATTCTTAATACTTCCTTCTGAAGACTTTTGTTTGGGATAAACATCTGTTCGCTTCTAAATAGGTTTTTACTCCTTGTCAGCTTCCATTTCGTTACTAGATCCGGTTGTGCAGTTTCTATGTCCTGGAATCCAACCGCTACTTTGCTAAGAAAGTTCTGTACCACCGATATGAAGAGTGCTGTTGGAAATAAGGGTTCTTGCTGAAAAGGAGATTTCTGAAGAGTGTCTCTCCTAGGTAATGCATCAGCTTTTAGGTTCTTCTTGCCAGGGACGAAGGTAAATATTATCCGAAAAGGTGAGAACAAATGTGCCCACCGGGCTTGCCGACTGTTGCAAGTTTGCGCATATTGAAGAGAACAGAGATTGTGGTGGTCGGTTCTGACTTCTATCGGGTGTGCAGACCCAAGAAGAAGAGGACACTATTCCTCAAAGGCTCTTTTAATTGATAACAATTCTTTTTCCAATACCGCATCATTGATTTCGGCAGGAGATAATGTCTTAGACAGATAGGGTAAGGGTTGTTCAATGTTGCTATCATCGGGTTGCAGGAGCACCGCACCTAATGCTTGTTGAGAGGCGTCGGATTCAACGATGAACCTTCGTTGTTGATCTGGCATTGCTAGTATAGGTGCTTGAGCGAAAAGAGTTTTCAGCTCCCCAAAGGATTCTTGTGCCTCAGGAGACCAGTAAAAAAGTATCCCCTTTTTTAGCAAATGGGTTAGAGGCTGGGTCAAGGAGGAAAAAGGAGGAATAAATCTCCTATAAAAGTTTGCGAAACCCAGGAATCTTTGAATTTCTTTGACAGATCTGGGAACTGGCCAGTCTTTAATGACTGAAACTTTTGTCGGATCCATGGAAATGCCTTTGTCCGAAAGTATGTAGCCTAGATAGGCCACTGAGGATTTGTGGAATTCACATTTTTCGATCTTACAGTATAAATGATTTTGTTGTAGACGACGTAGCACTTCTCCTACATGGCTAACGTGTACAGACATTGTGGAGGAGAAGACCAGTATGTCGTCCAGGTAGATAATGCCATAATGCAGGGCTATGTCAGCAAAGATATGGTCCATGAATCTTTGGAAGACAGCGGGCGCATTGGACAGGCCAAAGGACATTACTCTGTACTGGTAATGGCCGAAGGGTGTTCTAAATGCTGTCTTCCACTCATCGCCCGATTTAATACGTATGAGATGATATGCACCCCTTAAATCGAGTTTAGTGTATATGTGGGCTCTGCGGACAGCTTCTAGAATATCAGGGATGAGTGGCATAGGATACTTGTCTGGTATGGTAATGTTGTTTAATCCCTCGAAATCTATACAGAGACGGAGTTCTGTGGTTTTTTCTTTGGAATAAAGAAGAGAGAGGCTGCTGCGGCTGGTGAATTGGATTCAGTGATAAGACCATTTTGTAGATTGGTTTGAAGGTAGTCTTCTAAAACATCTTTTTCTGTGGCTGATAAAATGTACATCCTACCGTATGGAAGTGGATTGTCTGGTATCAGATCAATAGCGCAGTCATCTCTGCGGTGTGGTTGTAACTCCGGATATTCAGTTTGGGAAAAACACAGATGATGTTTTTGGTATTGTGTGGGTACAGTTGAGATCTCATTCACAGTGGTTGTATTGCATTCATGGTGGACATTCTGAGGCTCAGTCTCCAGCTTTCTTTTGTCTTGCCCTATGCACCGGTGGACACAACGTTCAGAGCCCAGAAATAGAGTACCAGCTGTCCAATTGATATAGGGATTATGACTCTTTAACCAAGGGAGACCCAACATTACAGGGTAATGGGCTGTTCTGATGATGTCTAATTCCAATGTTTCATGATGATTGGACAAGGACATAATGATAGGAAGGGTGTGGTCAGTAATCGGGCCCGAGGTGAGGGGGCTACCATCCACAATTTCCACGGGTATTGGTAGAGTTTTAGGGGATTGGGGAATGCCATGGCTCTTAGCCCATTGGTCATCTATAAAGTTGCTGGCAGCTCCACTGTCTATCAATGCCGGCACGTTTTCTAGACGGAAGTTGCTCCAGGAAATAGAAACTTCTAATATAATCATGGAGTGATCTGTGGAAGGAGTCTGGGGAGAGGAGAGAGCACTATGGAGGGAACTAGAATTAGAGAGTGAACCCGGCACCATGGTTCTCTTCACGGCCGGGCACTGGCATTTCCCGCCCTTGTGGGAGGAACTATAGGGCATTCCTTAACCGTGTGAGTGTTGAATCCGCAGTACATGCATAATCCTAAATTCTTTCTTCTAATCCGTTCTTCCACCGAAAGGGGACCTCGAGTGGCACCCAGTCGCATAGGTTCTTCTGTGGAGACAGTTTTGGGAGATATTGGTGGATGATCGGGGCGGATCGGAGACTTTGGCTTTGCTTTCTTTCACGGTTTCTTTCTTGAAGCCAATAGTCCAGTTGCATTACCAATGCAATAAATTCAGACATGTTATGTGAACGTGGGACTCGGGATACCTCGTCTTTTAATTCTTCTGACAAACCACATCTAAAGATAGTCATTAAAGCGTCATCGGCCAAGGCTGTGTCTGAAGCATGCTGTTTAAATTTGGTAACATAGGTCAATATGTCGAGGCTACCTTGTTTTAGATCCATAAGTCGCTCTTGTGAGGCTATGACTATTTCTTGTCTACCAAACATGCTTTTGACGCTATTGCAGAAGGTGGAATAGGAATCCAAGATGGGGTTGTTGTTTATTACCAAAGGGGTTGCCCAAGCTAGGGCTACCCCCGTCATTTGGGCTATCATGTGTCCTACTTTATCCCTATCGGTAGGAAAAAAGCATTTTTGAAGGCAAACTGAACAGTACAGCATTCCAACAATTCTTTGAACAAATGGGGGTTACCGTCGAAACGCCCTGAAGGAAGTGGACCAGGTGGAACTTCCACACTGTGTGCGGATCTGCTTGCCTGCTGCCTCGATGACATGTTTTCCTGTTTCAACTGTTGCACTTCTGCAGAAAGTGCCTGTACAGCTGAGACTAATTGTTGTATCTGTTGCTCCATTATAGAGTCCAACAGCCAACACTGCCAGGGCTACTAATGTCTCTTTTTTGGGCATTGCTAATTGTTATCACGGTTATCTAACAAGCTGCTTGACAAGAAGAGCGAATAGCCCTTAATTATTATGGCAGAAGTAGTCCTTAACACGTGTAGGCAATTAGATCCAAATTGCGCAAAAGACACTCTTACCTTGTCTTCAAACAAACCAGCTGCTATTAAGAATCTACCTAACTCCCCCTCACCTCGCCTAACAACCCAGGTGTGGAGTGAGGGCGCCAGGGAATCCCTTGAAGGGGGAAAACCCTGTGAAGCTGGGGTGCATTGTGAAGTTCTGGAAATACGCTGCCGGAGCTAGTGAGCGTAGATGGATGGCACCTGGGACAGACTATGAGGATTCACGTGTCTGTGCTCTGTAATTCCGACTGTAGATATAAACAGGAGAGATTAGAATATAATATAAAAGCGGTCTAAAGGTAAGGAGTAATTTGTGAAGATGAGGGTACCTTGAGTAGAATCTTTGGGGATTCTATACAAATGGAATGGCTGCAGAGGTAGCAGGAGCTCTGTCAAGTGACAGGAGAAGACGGGGCTTAGCCAATCCTTTAGAAGGTGCATCCTGAAAAAGCGTTAGATAACGTGAGACAGAAAAGAAGCTGTCAAGAATAGAACTAGAACAGAATCATTTTAGAACCTACCAGGTCACGGGAAGTGTTAGGACTTCCTCAGGGGGTTAAAGTAGTATACCCAATCAAGGAGGATGATGGGAATTGTAGTCCGTGATTGAAAGAGAACGGGCTTTCACTATAATAAACTGAAAAGATATGTTATCTAAACTTGGGGACAAACAGCTGATGTGAAATGGCGGGAAAGACTCTAATCACTTTCACCAAAGAAGCACCTAAATGAGTTCTGCTCGGAACAAGAACAGGAAGGCAATGACGGGAGGATTTGAAGCTGAGAGATAGGAAAATAGAAGTAGATAAAGTTAGACAGAAACAGGACTGGCTGAACTAATAGGGAAATCTGGTTATGAATCTTGTAAACTTATGAAGCGTGCCTGACGATAGTCGTAGCAACGCATTGCCTTGTTGGTGTTGATTCCTGAAATACCCTTCCAAGAGAATGGGGAGAGGTTACAGTCTTCCGATGCTGCGGGAGAGCTGAAACAACACTTGTGGGTGGTGACGCCATCTTGGTAGGAGAGATCCTTATACCATGCAGGTAACGCCAACGGCGCCAGACAGACCAGCCCCGCGTAGAGCCCATGACAGCCACAGCCATCAACTCTTTCTTCATCATCATTAGCATTAGCCGCAAACACATAGACACCAACGCTACGACTGATAGCACATCACACATCCCTTCTTGCAAAATCACAACCACCTGGATAACTTTCAATACACTCACTATGGAAGACCTTATTGCCATTTGTGGTTCCCTCAAGACCGCATCATCTGTGGACGACACCCTCCCTGCCGCCGTACTCAAGACACTTCCGACTGAAGAACTCCTCCCATACCTGACAATCATCAACAGCTAACTAACTCAAGACACCTTTGCCACGACCCTCAAGACCGTACAAATCTATACCCTGATGATCTCAGCAAGTTCCACCCCATCACCCATCTGCCCTTCTTAGGTAAGATCCTTGAGAAAGCAGTCACCACGCAACTCCTTCAACACATCAAAGCCAACAACCTCCCTCACCAATCTTGCTTTAGACCCAGATGCAGCACAGAAACAACTACCATCAAGGGGATCAACAATGCCATTAAAATCCTTGATGATGGCCATCCTTGCCTCCAAGTTCCCCTTGACCTCTCTGCAGCATTTGACACAGCAGACCACCAGACACTCATCGACTATCTACATTTCTCAATGGGGATCAGCAAGATCATGCTCAGCTGGTTCATATTATACCTTGCTAATCGCCACCAGTTTGTTCAAATGGATTCCTCCAGATCATCAACTCTACCCATCTCCTGTGGAGTACCGCATGGATCCATCCTTTCCCCCTCGAGATCTTCAATATATACATGAAACCGCTTGGAACCCATCTTGCTGCAAACAAAATCCACATCCACCAATACTTCAGATGGCACGCAGCTCTACCTCAGGGTCTCCTCCATTGAAGACATTCACAGGTTTAAAGCCTGCCTCTCATTGATCCAGTCTTGGCTGTACAGTGCTTACCTGAATCTTAACCACTCCAAGACTGAATTCCTACTGCTGACCAACAACCCCAAACACCTGGACATCCAGCCCTGGCTCTCTGCTATGCACCTTGAGGGCTTCACGCCCCAGATGGCCACCTGCACCAAGTAACTTGGATTCAACATCAACAGACACCTCTCCTTCAAATTGCACATAGCATGGAAGACACAAATGGCTTGGTAACAACTTTCTCTTCTCTGAAAAATCAAGCCCATCATCTCAGAAAACAACTTTAGGTCTGCTGTCCAAGCCTTGGTCCCCTCCCATCTGGATGGTGGCAATGTCCTTGTAGAAGGCCTTTTGGCAACTACCCTGGATCTCCTGAGATGTAACATGCATGCTGCAGCATGGCACATCAAAGGACTCCGCAAATTCGACCACATCACCCGACCCTCATCGAACTGCACTGGCTCCAGCTGCAAACATGTAGCATTTTAAAATCCTGCTGCATCTTATACAAGGCTGTCACCCTGAAGACCCCAAGATACCTTACTGAGAAGCTCGGCATCTCCGGAGGCCTAGAATCCACCAGAAATAAAAAACATGGGCAGACTTGAACTCCACTGGTGCAGGAAGGAAAGAAACAGAAGATAGGCCTTCTCTGTCTATGTTCCAAAACGCTGGAACCTCATCCCCATCAACTTCTGACTCACTCTCTTGCTTCTACATTTCAAAAAGGAGCCCAAGACCCTCCTTAAAAAGGAATGGATCCTCCCTAACACCTAGATCCATACACCATACACTCCCGTCCTTACCTGAGACTGGGTGATCTGACCCCCACTGATTCCTCCCCTGGTTACTTGTAGATCCATAGCTGACAATGCCATCCCTCCCTTATTGTTAGATCCTCACACCCTTGTTTCTCTGCTCCCTAACCTTACTCTACCCCCTAAGATTGATAAGCATCCTATTGCTTACCAAAGATAGGTCTTGGCTCAATAACTATAACTATAATAATAATAATAATAATAATAATAATAATAATAATAATAATAATAATAATAATAATAATAATAATAATAATAGTAATACACTTTGTTTCAGGCTAGTTTCTCTTTTTTGTCATTAATGTTTTATTGAATCAGGTGCAACAGCATATTAACAAAACACTGGCATGATCACAGCCCAAGTGTTACAGATAAGAATCAGAATTGTTCATCTATAGGTTTGCAGTTTACGTAGGCTGTCAACCAAATAGTGCCGTATCGCACCTAACCTTTTTAACCAGTTTAAACATTTTAATAATTTTCCTTCTAGCCAGTCCTTCTATCCATCCTTAAACCTGATGACATTCCAAAACGGAAATCAAATAAAAGGGAAAAAGTAAATAAAACAGGGATGACAAATATATAAACAGTTCAAATCAAAACAGAACCAAACCAAATCTTCGTGTGGGCACTTAGCTTACCATAAGCATAGTTCTAGAGCAGATCTGGGCAAGTGGTTTTACATTCTACAATAATGAGAAGGAGATCAACTTGTGCGGTTTGTGATGAGTGTTGGGGTTGTCAATGTGTTTACGATTGTGATAAGTGGGGCCTAGTCTGACAAAAACCTCGTCATTGTCCCCTTCATTGCTGCCTCAATCTTTAACATGGCAGCCACATACCAAACCTTAGCCCACCATTCTTGTATGCTTAGCAAGTTCTCCAATTTCCAGTGTTATGCGATTATGAACTGCGCTGCCACTAAAAAGAAGGTGATAAATCTGGAGCTTCTACCATCAATTTATAGTGTCCTTGTGTATCCTCGTTTCCCAAGAGTTAGACAAGAGGGTCCAATGTCAGGTCGAACCCACGGATTTCCTTCATCTTGGCGATATAGTCCGTCAAAACAGTTGTATTTGAGGACACTCCCACCACATATAGAAGAGAGAACCTACGGGGGTGTTACACCGCCAGCAGGTGGGGGGAAGAGTTGGGGGTGATTCTATGTATACGCTCAGGGGCAAGATATCATTGAAATATTCATTTAAAGCAATTTTCCCTGAGGTGGACCGCTTGAGAAGTCCTATTGGCCCTTGCCAGATGTTGTACCACGTAAGATCATCAATGGGCTTCCCACATCCCTTTCCCAACTGACCACATATGTATGTGAATGTTTAAATCTGGACTTATTGAGCACTTTGTTAAGGGTTGCTAACCTGGCCCTAGGGGGATCTCCAATTAACAGGTCATCCAACGCAGTAGTCTCTTGTTTCCCCTGAGGCACTATGCGCAGGCGGGTAATCCAGTGGTGCACCTACAAATATTCAAACCTGTCTCTCTCCTCCACCATGTAGGCCTGCTTACACTCTTCAAATGTGAGTGGGCAGTCATCTCTATATAGTTGCCCTATCGTATGGAGACCACCCTCTTTCCAACATAGAAATCATCCCCTATCCAGCCCTGGGGGGACTTCCTTATTGTCCCATAGACCCGTCTTAAGAGATGGAAATGTTGTCACTTTGCATTTATGTGCCGCTTTGTCCCAGTATTCAAGCGTGGCATTGAAAGTCGGGGTTCTCCGTTCCCTTGTTTTACGTACTACAGGGGAGTCCCAGCAAGGAGGAGTTCCTGCAACCTCTCGTTCAATATTGACCCAGTGTTTGGTTCTCAGTGTTTGAGATGCCAATTGACTCTCAAATACCGGTGCTAGCTCTGCTGTGTATAAATAGCTTTCCATGTCTGGGACAGCTAGACGGCCTCCCGTTTTAGGTGCTATTAGTGTGTGTCTAGCCACCCTTGACCTCTTATGGGCCCATATAAAACTAAACATCTGGCATTGCAGATCCTTCAGAGGTGTTTTCGGGATCCAGATAGGTAGTGCCTGGAATACATATACTAGGCATGGCACTTTGGTAATTTTAATCGCTGTCATCTTCCCAAACCATGTGATTTCGGTACCCCCCAGCGTATCATGCCTAGTTTGAGTCTGTTGAATAATGGGATGATATTAGCCATGTAAAGATCAGTGTATTTCGCAATCAGGTGCACCCCCAGATATTTTAGAGTGTGTGGGACCCATAAGAGAGGAAAATCCATCTTCAAAGGTGTGATTGTGTCTGGAATTTCTGTGACGTTGAGTATTGTTGATTTTGTTAAGTTCATTTTAAAGCCTGAGACCTCGCGGAAACGTTCCATCAGTGTAATGATGGGTGGTAACATGGTAGCAGAGTTTTGCATGTAAAAGAGGTGGTTGTTGGCATATAGAGCTAGCTTATGATTATAACACGCTATATCGAATCCTTTAATGTCAGCGGAAGCTTGCACCTGGCAGGCCAGTGGTTCCATAGATAGGGCGAACACTAACGGAGATAAGCGACATCCCTGGCGAGTACCTCTATGTAAATGCACTGGGCTGGAGAGAATCCCATTTACTTTAATCATAGTGGAGGACAGTGCAGAGTTGGCTAGTATCAGCTTACAGAAGCGTTGGCCCAGCCCGAATGCCTCGAGAACCTTAGATAGGTATGCCCAGTCAACCAAACTTTCCTCATCCTGGCTGCTGTACAAAGAATTGTCCTACAGAATTAATCCCAAACATCAATGTTGTTCATATGCTGAAAAACGCCTTGTCATCTAGAAGTGTCTAGAGATGAGCATCTAGTACCTGTTGCCATCCCAGCATGCTGGAAGACCTGCTTGTGCAATATAACTCTTCCCATTCCTAAGTAGCTGTAACACACCCAATTTACGGTAAACTATTAGATCCTTGCAGTCGTGTCATACCCATGAGAGGTGCCTCTTCTTGTGCGCATTATTTTATACCCACTGCCTAGGCGTTACAGATCACATATGTGAATAACGGGCTTTTCGATCGGCTGTGTTGCTGTGCAGACTTAGGGCCCGATTCATGGAATATTTGCACGGTTCAAAGTGACTTTGCACTGCTGAAAAGTGACTTTGCACTGCCGACACAAACCCTGATTCATGGAACTGTGCAACCCTTAGCCTAGAGGTGCGCTGCAACTGTCAAGGCATCGGTTCAATTGTCATCCCAGCGTCACAATATTGCCTAATGATTGGTACTGGTAGCTGGAAGGTGATAGCATTAGCCATCTTTCGGTGTCAGCACCAGAACATGTTATGGCAATAAGTGTCACACGGGAAAGTGTAGCAAATGCCCATAAAATGTCTTCATGACACCTCGAACTGTTGACTTTGGCCATACTTGTCAATACTCTTACTTATTTTGCCAAGGCACCTTCTTTTCTGCTCTACTCTTGTGTTCTCTACTTCTCGCTCTTTCTGTAGGTTATTTACTACGTGCCATCCCCATTTACCACATCTGTTATTCCCACTTCACCGATCCCTCTATCTCTTTCAATCTCTTCGTCCCTCTCTCTCTCATTATCCTTTTCAACATCTCATTATCACCCATCTTATTTTTCCCACCCCCTTTTATATTTTGATACTTTCTCCCTCTATCATTCATTTTGTTGATTCTCTCACAGTGTCATTCACTCTTTGTTATTCACTCCATTTTATGAACACACTCTCAGTAAGCCTTTCTTTCTCATGCATACTCCGGTTCACAGATACCCTTGAGTTTAATAACCCTTTTTGACAATCCCTCATTACATTTTCTCTCTCTCTCTCTCTTCATGTCATGCTCTTCCATTCCTTCCTGTTTGCTCCTTTCCAGGTTTACCTGGGCCTTTTTCTCCCACCCATCACACTCTCCACCCCTGGCGTCCCTCAGGTCTCTATCCGCGCGGCATGGATTTTCAACATCTACCATGCCCTTCTGGCCCACCTGATCTCCTTTTTCTCTCCTCACTTCCAGTGTTATGCTGACGACACGCAGCTCTCCTTCAAACTTCCCTCTGCTGCTTCCTCTTACTTCTCTCTCATTTCTGAGTGTTAGGCTGCTATTCAGGCATGGTGAGCTGCCAATGAACTCTGCCTTAATGCCAGTAAGACTGAGATCCTTCTCATTGGGAACCCAGCTCTCTTCTTCCCTCCTACCCTCTGGCTGCCCTCTAGCAGTCCCCTCCGCTCCCCCTCTTGTGAGGCAAAACACTTTGGTGTAACCTTTGACTCCTCTCTCTCCATCTCACCTCACATCACGGACCTTGGCAAGAAGGCCCACTAGCAGCTGCACCTCCTCAGAGGCTCTATCCCTTTCCTCGTCTTCCCCCAGAAACTCAGTGTCTCCAGAGCTCTGGTCCTCTCTAGGCTGAACTACTGCAACAGCCTCTCCCTTAATCTTCCTTCATCCCCCCCTCTGCCCTTTTAAATTAATCCATAATAGGACTGCATGACGTATCCTTGGCCTCAATACTAAGGACTACATCTCCCCAGCCCTACAATCACCCCACTGCCTCCTGGTTGCTGCTAGGATCACCTACACGTCCCTCTGCATCACCCTCAAACCTTTCTGCGGCCTGGGACCCTGCTACATCCAACCCTCTCTCCCTAAATACCTCCCTGCTAGAGCCCTTTGGTCTGCTAGCTCAAACTCTCTGCAGATCAGACACTTCTCTAAGCAGAGAGTGGGGTATATCTCTCTCCTCCGCAGGAGCCTCCGTCTGGAATGGTCTCCCTGCCCCCCTAAGGTTTGAGCCGGATATCCTTAAATTCTGGCAGCTCCTGAAGATCCTCCTTTTCTCT
Source organism: Ambystoma mexicanum (assembly GCF_040938575.1). Classification (NCBI taxonomy): domain Eukaryota; kingdom Metazoa; phylum Chordata; class Amphibia; order Caudata; family Ambystomatidae; genus Ambystoma; species Ambystoma mexicanum. The sequence continues at coordinate 210,672,074 of NC_090922.1, read as the reverse complement.
TCTTCCTTCCTTCTCCCCCTCCCCTGCTAACACCCCCGTCTGCCACAGTGACTGGCTGCCTAGATCCCTCTGAGTTCTACAGTGCTCCAGCCCCCCCTCCCAACCCTCCCTCTTCTTCTCTCGAATTTAGCATATGGACCCTCATTGCATGCATTCCCTGGCACTTGCCCACCTGGCCTCCCTTTGCACTCGCCTAGCCTCTGAACCCCCCGCTACACCCCCTCTTTTCACTTGCACCCACTCCTCTTTGCCCTTCTCACCCTAGCACTTCACATTTGCGCAGACTCGCACTCCCCCCTCTCCCTTGCACTTCTTGCTACTGCACTTGCACTTCTCGCTACTGCACTTGCACGATCCGAATTTCACAAGGCCCAGTAGGACCATTATTGTTATCTTTCTGCCTTGTCTCGCCCACCCCCACTTTGTGCCTTGTGGCGCCTTGAAACACCATTTGTTGTATAGGCGTCTTAAAAATATCCAATAAATAAATAACAATACATCCTCTTACAGAGTCACACACGACCTCTCTCATGCAGTCACATGTATTCAATCACTCTTACTCAGCCTCTTATTCACTCTCCCTCTCATTTATTTTTGCACGCGTTGGACCCTTACCAATCTCTCACTGTCTCTATACCATTCCTTCAGTCTTTGCGGATTGCTGAATCTTCTTGCACAGTTGTCATCAATTCTCATGATCATTGACACCCTCAATCTCACTAACCCTCTCTACATATTATGCACTCTCTCTTGATCTTCCCTCTTCATTCTCTTTAAATCCTCTCTTGTTTTCTAAGTGTCACACTCTCCTTCGCTATCTCGCTGTCACACACTCTCTCTCTCTCTCTCTCTCTCTCTCTCTTTCTTTCACGCTTTCTTTTACACACACAGACACACTCCCCATGGATGCCTATTAATGCTGCTGATCAATAGTAGCTTCTATTTTGGGAGACAGAAAACAGTGCAAGGGGCGAAATTTGAGAGGTCGGGACAGGGATAATAACGACTATTTCAGCCAACGCAGCAGAAGAGGACCCTGCACAGCCACGGTCAAGGTGAGAGCTATTTACAGAATGTGAGAGGGTGGGTTAGAATCAAGGGGCGTGAGGGCGCGAATAGGAACTTGCAAGGAAGCAAGGCAAGAAGGAAGTTAGGCAGGGTTAAACATTTAGACCACAGCAATTGGCGGTAACAGTAAATGGGCTTCATTACAAGCAGGCTAAAACCGGCAGGCTGCCGCCGAACATGCATGTTTTTCCCGGCCTCTGGATATGGGGACATACAGGGCCATTACAACCCTGGTGGACCCTGTATGTCCTCATTGCCAGGGGCCGGAATCCCTTATTCTTAATTCCCATTTTAGCCCCATAGGGTTCAATGGGAATGGGGAGGTTGGATGCACCAGCACCATTCAGAATGGTGTCGGTGCATCTGACATGCTGTGCTCACGGGTGCAGCTCTGCCTGCCAAGTCAGATCTGGTGGGCAGAGAGGCACCCGCAAGCACTACTCGTAGTTTGCCGGTCCGGGAACTACGGTAACGGCAAGCTTACTGGTACCGTAGTTCCCGGACCGGCAATCTTGTAATGAGGCTTCATGTGATGGTATTTCGGCGGATGTACTGCCGAAATACCACCAAGCTTGTATTTTCCCCCTTACCAAATGTTATGTGTTTGTGCATCAGATTTGTACATATCAATGTTTTAAGTAAACTCTCTAGATCCATATACCTGCATATTTTGTGCTGTACTTTTAGTCCTTCACTCAACGTTTTACATTACATTACATTACATTACTGAAAGTTATATGTTAGATTTATAATTCTATTGAATGGTTCTATGTGAGTTTTATTCGAGGCATTTTTTACTGAACACCCCGTCAACACCCCTGTTTCCCCATGCTTTTTACCCACCCCAGCGCCCTCCCCACCTGTTTTAATCCTTACCCCCATATATATATTTTTTTTTATCTGTATTTTTTTCGCTAAAAACCTTTCCTAAAAAATGCCTTGAATGAAAAATCCTCAGTAAAATCACTGGATACCTACTGACCAAGCATACCATGTTTACAATACTCAACTTCGATGTTCCATGCTGTATTCATTACCTATGTCAATGGGGGTCATTACAAGTTAGGAGGTAGTATTGGCGGCACGGCTACCCCCTTACGGGATACCTGGTCCGGGTTCCTTGAATGAGTAATTACCGGGCCATTCCGACCTTGGAGGGCCCGGTAATTCCTCATTCAAGGAACCCGGACCCGGTACATCCCCATTCCTATTCTAGCCCCCATAGGACTCAATGGGAATGGGGAGGATGCTAACAACGGGCCCATTAATAACGGGCCCGTTGTTAGCACCCTGGTCTGCTCGCGGGACCCGCTAAGGATGCCTGGTTTTACCAGGCGGCCCTAGCGGGTCCCGCGAGCAGGACTCGTAACTGGGCGGCAAGGGGTTGACGGCTCTTGCACCTTTACCGGCACCATTAACCCCTTACCGCCTAACTCGTAATGACCCCCAATGTATTTTAAGGTTGCTTTCTTTTCAACAGAATTCCAGTCGACAGCTTATTTTTGAATAAGTACATTTTATGGTACATTGAATAGTTCATGAGAGGCCGTAGATCACCCTTTATAAGTTGGTTGCAACACCCTAAACACAGCCCCTTGTAAGTACTTTCCGCCATTATTGTTAGATTAATGAGGTCATATGTAATTTCATCATTGATGTCATTGACAATGCCATTTGTGATGCGTTCTTTAATATGGCGTGAGTTGGTATGAGCAGTGCATCATGTGGACTCAAGTTATATAACCGGTGAATTTCTTAATTTTTTATTTTGCGCTTCAGCCATAATGTCTCTTTAGCAACGTTTTTAAACTGAATTTCAAAGGTATCTATTTAAGCAATGAACGCTGGGGCATATCCAGGAGCAAGTCGATTTAGATGCACTCAGCGGGAGCTTTGCGGCTAACCATCTCAATATTCAAACATACAAGGATTGGTAGAACAGGGACCGGACGAGTCGGAGAACGAGGCGCCATTGCTACAGCCTCAGTTCCCTGAGTTGTGGAGCAGCCGCAAGACTGACCAACACCTTTTTTCTGCCCGGCTATAGGCTTGGCTGAAGGAATCTGGAGTAGACGCGACTGAAAACGGTCCGTGATAACCAGCGAGGGACCTCCCCCAGGAACAGAGGCACTCGGAGACCAGCACTTACTCAGTGAGTATTTGGAGCGGCCCTTACAGTGGTGGGGACGTCTTAGGGATGGTGCTGACTGGTCCCAGTGGGTTGCGGAGCAGTGGGGTCTCCCACCACCATCTGAGCAAGACTTACATAGCTGGAGACTTGATGAGCTCTGAAGTGCGTACAAGGGCAGGGGTCGGTTTGTTGGTTTATTTGTTGGTTTCGATGGCACAATAACTTGCTGGTGTGACCCTCGCTTTGAGGCAGAGCACTGCAGGGAGGTGAGGGTATGGCACTTGGACCCTCAGTTGTGCTTTGGTTGAGTGCATGTTAAGACATGTATGCGTGTTGGTAGCTGAGGGCCCGAAGACCTTCACCCTGATTGATTAGTACAGAGGAAACTGAACAAGAGGCTCTGGATGGTTCGGGGACCACGTTCCAGATCGGGAACCAGATTCTGTTGCCCCCTTTTGATTTGTTGTTTGTGTTGAGCAGTGTTCACATTTCCTTGGTCTGGTGTACCACAGATGGGACAGAGTGAACCTTACCTACAATGATACACGGATTGGGATATAGGAGGAGTCACCTGGGCCCTGTTTCTGGAGACCATGGTTAAAAGGCAGCAGAAGCTGTAGACATATGTTGGCTACAAGAGCAAACAGAGTAAGCACATATCCTCAATGAGGTGAGACCTTGCTGTACCAGTTAGGGGAACGGAGGAGTCACTATGGAACATCTCATGGCACTGAAGTGGAACAAGGTTTAGTGACATTGAGAATTATTTGATTTTATTGAAGAATAAATTGAAAGTGCTGGCGATTACTAAGAAATTGTTGGAATTCAGTGCAGAGAATGCAGATGGATGATCCAGGATCTTGACTGTCAGAAGCGACCCTCCTCGGTGCGGCTTAACAGTATTCTGGCTTCATGCAGCGAGCGTTTCAATGCTCTCCCTATGCTCCTTGGTGCCCTCCTCTAACCTTTTCCCTCCACACCGCACTGGCACTTCTCTTCGGGCTGCTGTGTGGCTGCACTGCCTGAAGTCTTGCGGCTGGTGTTGCCACCTCACCAGGCTAGCAGATTAGATGCAGAGGATTGAAAGAAGTGCCTCCTAGTATTCTTTTCTTCTTTTTCGATAATTGCTTTAAATAAATGTTACAAGCTCTAACCCAAGGCCACAATACTTGAGGAGGGGTTTCCTGGGATTGCCTGCCTGCTGAAATTCTGCAGGTCTTTGTACTGTGTGGCAGTGCAGCTCACTGGCGTAGACCTTCTAAGTGACAAGGGAGCCCCCGGAGTGCCACCCACTTGTTCTGTGTTGGCTTGTGGTTTACGTTTACCCAGTTCTCTGGTCTTGTACCTGGTTTGCCTGCCTGTCATTGCGTGCTGAGAGTCGGGTTGCATAGCTAGTGTGGAGGCTGTTGAGTGTTGGCCTTTTACTTTCTGATATCCTGACAGTCTGGTATGAATAAGGGGGAGAAGGCGGTGACTTTGCCTGGAGATATACTGGGGCCAAATGATGAGCAATCCAGTGAGATGAACAACTCAGATCTGCTCAATGGCATCATGTTGTCATTCTAGAAAAACGGATACCTCTACTTTGTGACCGCAAACGTATTTTGGTGGCTGTGGGCCAACCGTCTCATGCACGATATGACAGAATATAGGTTTTCAAGTTTGCCAATGAACGGCTATTTTGATGTAACAAGAATCGCCATTTTGTTTTCTAACCATTGCACATTGCTTTCTGTTCCTATTGCTTCGCAGCATATTTTCCGCTTACACTGCTCGTCTGTAAAACATTGTTGTATGTACGTTAAAAGGACAAGGCTGCAGGGCCGTGAGGATAACAAAAGTTAGTTGAAACACAAACGTGTTCAGCGCCAGTAAGAATGCCCGGCTCCCTCCTTTATGTAGCCTTGCAGCAGAGCTACAGGGCATTTAATCATTTCGCAGCTGCCAGCCAGTCTCGTTCTATGGTAGAATATGTTAGAATAATATAGCTAAAGGCTTGAATTATGCTGTTCTTACGGCCCCCCTTTGCTGAGCCCGCTAGAGCGTGTCGGCTCCCAGGACACAAATAGCACCTAATAGATAGCAAGGTTTGGAATGCAACTCTTCCCCCCATATGTAGCTCGCTTCCAAGAACAGAAGCGCTGTGTTCTATTCAACAACTGAAAGATGCCTCCGCACTCACAAATTGCAAATTGTTACTAGAATAGATGGTTGAAGGTGTCATAGTTGTCGGAGATGTCCATCATCACACCAAGTTCAAAGAAACCCAATAAAAGGGGGGTGTTAAACATGTCATAGCTGATTATTTGATATGCATTTTGTATATATGTAACTGATGTACGTAATTCACTCTCTTGCATCCCTCGAGGTCTATTGATACACGTTGCGGGGCGTGAGACCGAGTTGGCCAACTGAGACTTTTGCTTTGCAATAAACCCTAGCTTTGGGAATACAACCTGTGTGTGGTGACTCGCCTTGTTGCCATAGATGTTAGGGACCCCTAGGGGCCCCTTTCAAGATGGCTCCCGAATAGGGACCCTCCCCAACTTGTTCCATCGCATAACGTTGTAATTGAGTAAGGCGGAGAACGGCGAGGACGGGACGACCGAGCCGGGATCAAGAGGTGTTCAGGGCACCCTGTAAAAGTGATGAGAGACTCCTTTGCAGATCTGCACACATCGGATCCCTGATCGACGTGCCTGGCTGGCTAGAGAACAAGGAGGCGAGGGTCCCGAAACGAGGCGGAAGCCAAGAAACGCAGACACAACGTCATTTGGTGTGTTAGTATACAGGCGACTTGATCTATCAGGTGAGTCATTCCCCGATTCAAAGTAATCCTGATATTGGTTGAGAGTTGACTTTGCAAAATCAAACGCCCTAGGTAAGGTTGATTAACCAGGGGGAAGGTTGAAACATGCCTGGGGTATTGTCCACCTTAGCGGGGTTTTTCCGCTGTGGTAGACAATCTTTGGAAGATGGCCAAATTGTACCACCTGGGGAAACGCCAGCGTTTGAGATGTATGTGAAGTATGGAGTGGGGGCGATAATATTCTGTGAGACTTGGCATAGGCAAACCAGAAAGCAACAAGACCATCAGTGGCCGATTAATGGTAGTTTTGAGATAGCGAGGATAGACAACCTGGAAGGGGTGTTGATAAGAAATAAAGCGCGTCCTGCAGCATTTGAGACTATTAAAGACTGGAGAAAGGAAGCAATGATCCAATTTAAAAGCAAAGCGAAGCATGCGTGCAGGCATAAATCGAAAGGTGGAGTAGCAGAAGAGAAAGAAGAGGAGGAGTGGACTGAGAGTCTAAGAAGGGCAGGTAGGCGAGACCAGTTGAATATAGAAAAGATATATCCACAACGGGAATTACACATAGCAGATGAATTGATAGAAAATATATTGACCCATACAAAACAAGGCCCAAGATTAGAAGTGAGGCCAGACACGTCAGTAGTTACTGCCCAGACCCCGCCCGTGGCCCAAGCTCCCCCTCCGGTAGCTCAAGCCCTCCCACAGCCACAGACCGCGCACGTAACACTTCCTATTAGCCAAACAGGCCCACAACAGACACTCCCTGTTCCCATTGTCCCATCCGCACCTCCCGCCTCAGACACAGACTCGGTACTGTCCGTTCCTCCTAGGGTTGAAGTTGAAACCACAGGGGCAAGAGGCGGGACTGACCAACGGGGATGCACGAGGGTAACTCGCAGTGCGATCAGCAAAGAAAGGAAGGTAGAATTGCAGCAACAGGCAGAAATGTATATAGACGGGAATGATGGGACGGCAACATTGGCTTCGATGTATGACTTCCGAAGATGCAATGAAAGACAGGTAGTGTTGGAATGCATGGGTGAATATTTGGTGGAGAAATGGAAACAGTTAATTGGGAAATTACCACCGCAGCGATTGTTAGATTTGAATGCATTAGCACGCTGTAGGGAGAGGGAGGAAGAAATGAGAGAACATATATATGGACTTTTTGAATTTAAAGATGAATTAGATAATGAATATGCCGAAATGTTTGCTACACCTGGGTACAGGAGTAGGGATGTCGGGAGAAATAGGAAGGAAACTGTAGAGCCATATATACAACGACGACATTCAATGTCGTCAGTGCAGAGGGGCGACAAATTAAAAGTATGTATACGAGAAGCATTTAGATGGATTTCGGATCCCAGTATTCCCACAATGGAGATACATGAGATATTTGATGAATATTCCATGCCCATGAAAAGAAAAGCACTACAGTCGATGGCTGAACATTTATTAGATAAAGATATAAGAAATGATAAGGCCAGCCCACCCGAAATAATGGCAGTATATAGAAGAGCACTAGAGCGAGGGACAGGAGAAACAGCCCTATCGCTGGATCTGGGAATATTGTCGCATCTAAGAGAAGGGGGAGGGACAGTAAGTGGGGCATTTCCTATGAGAGAGGTCCCACCTACCTTTGTGCCCAAAGTAGAGGTTCCCGCAGTGGGAAATACAGCGGCGCAGGTAACACCAGCCCATTACACCGCCCAATATGTGCATGTCCCCTTTTCCAGACAGGAGGTGAATAACATAAAGCAGACGATTCCTGATATGAGAAAGAATCCTGCAGGGTTTTACAACGAAGTACAGTCCTGCCTGTAATCATCCGTGCTTACCATGGGTGACATAGACCTAATATTCCCGGTGATTCTGCCAACAGACATTTGGAAACAAATAAGGAGGGTAGATGACGCAACGGCCTTTGGCGCCACATGGGCGGACCTGATAATAGAAGACAGGAATAAAGCGGTTGGAGGAACACCAGGAGCCAACCTGGTAGCATTACCAGCATGTATAGTGCAGAAATTAAAAGAAATTGTCCCAGAGATAAGAATTTAATGGGACAAATTGACTGCATGTGTACAAGGCAAGGATAAGTTAGCTACAGATTATTTTAATAGATTTGAAGAAGTATTCACAGACTTCAGTGGGCAGGATGTGGGCTCGGAAGCGGGAAAGAGGTTATTTGTTGACAAATATGTGAGGGGGTTAAAACTTCCAATCCAGGATCTAATAATGACATCAGAGAGTGCATGGCAAGCAAAAACGTTGGACGAAGTATTACACATGGCCCAATATTATGAGCACAGAGTGACTGCGGGAAAAGAGAAAGAAGAGAGGGATTGGGTAAATCTGAAAACACGGGTACTACTGCAGCAAGTAGTAGGACATAATAGAGGGAGAGGGAATGCACAAGGAAGGAGTAATTCGAATATGCATGGTGGAACAGTGGGACCAAATCAGTGTGCGTATTGTAAGGAGGAAGGACATTGGCGAGCGCAATGTCCGCATCTACAGAATAGAAATGGGTCTGGTCAGAGGAGACAGCATAGAGGACACCCAGGAGCGAATGGACCAAATAGGAATAGTATGCAGCAGCATCACAATAACAGAGGTAATCAAAACCTAGGCCAAAACCAAAATGCCTCAAACCAGAGTCAGGGACAGCAAAATCAACAATATGGAAACCAGAGTGGGGGAAATAGAGGAAAGAGTGGGAACGTTTTCAATACACAGCCAAACACGTATTACAGAAACAGTAATGATTACACATTGGACGATGTGTTATTTTCCCAATAGGACAGCCCAGGACAGGGGTCGGAACCAGTGTCTATTCCCGTGAATCAGAGAGGACCCTATGTAGAAATGAGAGTCGGGAATGAGGAGCACCGCTTTCTTGTAGATACAGGAGCGCAGAAGTGTTCAATAGACCACCACTTGGCTCCGGATATACCACTCTCAGGGCAAAAGAATGCTTCAGTAGGGTTCGCAGGTACACCAGTCATAAATCCAGTGTCCAAACCAGTCCCAGTTACAAAAGGGCCATTTACTGAACATTGTCCTTTCCTTTTAACAGAAAATTGTGGGGAGAACTTGTTGGGATTACATTTGTTGAAAAAATTAGGTTCCATTATACATTGCACGGCAGACGGAGTGTTTCTAACGATTTGGCCACACGATGCCCCTGTGTCAGAATTCATGTCCGAAACTTTACCAGGGGAACTAAGTAAAGTACCAACCTGTATATGGGCAATGCATGACAATGATGTAGGATGCTTAAAGATAGAGCCAGTAAAGATCATTTTGAAAGAAGGTGTTACCCTACCGCGAATACCCCAATACAGAAAATTCAGCTGAAGGTGAGAAAGGATTGAAGAGTATTGTTACAGATTTGGTGAAATTAGGGGTAATCGAGGAAATTACAGGCAGTACATGCAACAGCCCGATTCTTCCAGTTTATAAAAAAGGAGGCAATGAGGTACCATACCTTTTCATAATTGATTTGCACGCATTGAACAAGGTAGTAGATCCACAATTTCCTCTAGTGCCAGATTTCACTACAATATTGACAATGATACCTGTTTCAGCAGAATATTTTAGCCTAGTGGATTTGAAAAACGCATTCTTCAGTATTCCAGTGGACAAGGACAGTAGATACTTGTTTGCGTTCACATTAGGAGGACGATCATTTACATTTACACGGCTTCCGCAAGGTTACACGGAAAGTCCAAGTATTTACAGTAGAGCATTAAAAGAGCAGCTAGACATGCTAGAATTACCCGTGGGTTGTGTACTCTTGCAATACATAGACGATCTACTGCTAGCTGCAGACACAGAGGAGATTTGTAAAGAAAGCAGTGTATTACTACTGTCACACCTAGCGGCACATGGCCATAAAGCTAGTTTGAAGAAATGTCAATATAATCGAAAGGATGTGGCCTATTTGGGCTACCTACTTTCGAAAGGAGGGAGAAGACTAACGCCAGAACGCATAGAAAGTATTTCTTGTATGCCTATTCCAAAAACACAAAAAGGAGTCAGAGCCATAATAGGCATGGCTTCATATTGCCGACAATGGATTGGTAATTTTGCGTTAATTGTGGAGCCGTTGGTGAATTTGACAAGAAAGGATGTGGTTATCCCTTTGCAGTGGGATGAGGAATGTCAGTAAGCATTTGATGGATTGAAAACTGCATTATGCTCGGCTCCAGTTTTGGGTACGCCAAATTATGAGAACATTTTTAGACTATTTGTGTGTGAAAGTGAAAGATGTGCATTGGCGGTTTTGACACAGGAACAAGGTGGAAGAAATAGGCCATGCGGCTATTTTTCTTCCGCGCTTGACCCTGTAGCGCGCGCACTACCACGATGTTTGCAATCTGTCGCGGCGGCTGCTGCATCAGTGAAACAAACGGAAGGGATGGTATTGGGCCACACTTTAATTTTGATGGTGCCACATGCCATAGACGTTCTATTAAATAGGACACAGACGCAACACCTCACCTCTGCTAGATTGACAAGATATGAGATTATCTTGTTCGCGCCCCATATCCAAATTATGAGGTGTAGTGCTTTGAATCCTGCAGAATTAATGCCACCAACCATAAAAGAAATTGGGAAGGATGAATCACCCCCCCACGATTCCTTAATGGTCACTGAGGAAGAAACCAAGGGGAGAGTTGATTTAAGTGATACCCCACAGAAAGAGCCAGATGGAGAGTTATTTTGTGATGGCTCATGTTTTAAATTACCAGATGGCACGACAACTGCCGCATATGCTATCATTACCCTAGAGAGCATTGTAGAAAGCAAAAGAATCCCCTACAATTCGGCACAGGCCCCAGAGATAATAGGATTAACCAGAGCCTGCGAGATTTCTGACAATTTGAATGTGAATATATATACTGATAGCCAGTATGCTTTTGGAGTGGTTCATAACTATGGTCGACTCTGGGCTGAGAGAGGGTTTTTGACATCACATGGCACCAGAATTCAACATGGCCCTTTGATTGTACGATTGCTGTTTGCACTCACGCTTCCAAAGCGCCTAGCAATAGTGAAATGCAAGGCTCACAAAAAGGTAACATGCAAAGTAGGAGAGGGAAACGCGTTTGCAGACAGAATTGCGAAACAAACTGCCACTGATTTAAATACCAAAATGATGACGGTTCAGACAGAGGAAGTACCCTGTATGATAGAAAATGGAATTGCCACTGTCAAAGAAATGCAGGCCGAAGCTACGGCAGAGGAAATACAGGGGTGGGCAGAGGGATCTGCTGAGTTGGATCTGGAGGGTTGTTGGGTGGACAAGGGAACTAGAAACTGGATGTTGCCAAATTCGTATGTGACTGCAATGGTCACAATGGCCCACAGCCCTACTCACATCTGTGCGAAAAAGATAATACAGCACCTTTCTACAGTATGGCAGAATGTAAACATAAAAAATAATGCAGAGAGGTTGGTGCAGAACTGTATCACATGTTTGCAACACAATGTAGGAAAGGGAACAGTGACTCCAACAGGCAGTTTTGGCCCGCCCTCTATGCCATTTGAGGTGATCCATTTTGATTTCATAGAGATGGAGATGGAGAGATCCCAAAACTTAAAATACGTCTTGGTGGTGATCTGTGTATTCAGTAAGTGGGCGGAGGCATATCCCTTGAAGGACTGCACAGCAATGAGCATGGCAAAAGTAATGCTTAAGGAGTACTTTTCCAGATTTGGCTTGCCCCGTGTCCTATGGTCCGATAATGGACCACATTTTGTGGGCGCAGTGGTATTACAGATATGTGCTGGTCTTCAGATTGATAAGAGATTCCATAGTTCAAGGCATCCGAGTTCTGCCGGTCTTGTGGAGAGGCACAACGGGATTCTTAAATCAAAGATTAGTAAGATTTGTGCGGGAAGCAAGTTGAGTTGGTGGATGCATTACCAATAGCAATATTATGCATGCATACGTCTGTACAGGCTAAAACTGGGCTCTCCCCGTACGAGATCGTAATGGGGAGGCCGGCAAATGTATGGTGCGCACCACAGCCAAAACGACTTAGTGAGGTAGAACATCCTGTGCTTAGTACTTATTGTGGACTTTTAATGCAGAAATTGCGTTTGATTCATCAGCAGGTGCAGGAGGCATTACCAGTGAGATACACCGGTCCGGGGAACGCGCTGGAGCCAGGCGACTGGGTGCTGCTAAACATTTTTGAAAGAAAGTCATCATTAGCACCCAGGTGGCGCCGGCCTTATCAAGTACTCTTTGCGACGCAGACGGCAATACGGGTGGATGGAAGGAAGTCGTGGATACATGCCACCCATTCCAGGAAGATTCCAACTTCACTGAAAGACTTGCCCGACACTGATGACCGGAAAGAGACAGCGGTCCCAGTAACAGAAGAAACTGTTGCCAGTAAACAGCCACCAAATCTGCCAAAACGAGAAGTGAAACTCGAAACAAAGCCTGAGACGATTGCCAAAGAGGGGGAAGGGCAAAGAGTGCCCCAACGTTGCCCAGCAGAATCGACATCACTGCTGACCAACACGAAATCTGCCTTGCAAATACCAGCAGAAACAAATCGTGTACCTCTTTGGCGCCCACCAGCACTTGCCAACACGCCAAAGAACGGATCTGCATCATTGGCGCGGTGCACACCAGCACCTGTAGTAGCGCCACAGGCTGACTTTGAGCCTGAATCTGGAAGTGCACCGGCACTATTCACGGATCACACGATACCAGGAGTAAGTCAACTTGCGGCCTCGAAAGACAAAGTGATCCGCAGTTCTTTCTTGATCTTTATGTCAACCTCTGGTTCAGCTCATGGACGGAGAAGGAACTAGAGGTGTAGAGGAGAGAAGTGTGAGAATTGTGCAAGTCGGACAATTCAAGACTCGCGGCTCCTCGGTGCGATCATTAAAGTACATGTGTCAGGAACCAGAGCGGACAAGCTGGGCGCACATGGAACTAAGGCAATGAGATAACTGATTAAAAGTACATGTGTCAGGAACCAGAGCGGACAAGCTGGGCGCACATGGTACTAAGGCAATAAGATAACTGATCAAAGGTGCTCTGAGCAGTATGAGAAAGGACAAGTGATCTTACCTAAAAACGAATAAACAAATCCAGGCTAATAAGGACAGGCAGGACTGAACTGTGACAATTTCGTTGAACTTATTGACACCAGAGCAAGCGCAACGAAGAGAGATATCCACAACAAACTGTAATAAGGAAGAAGGACAACGAGAAACATGCCGGGACCGGTTCCAGCCTCCTCCTGCACCACCACTGCTGAGAATGAGTCAATTATAAAGACTGTAAGCTTAAGAAAAATGCATGGTAAAATGAATTGTATGCTGGCACTGGCAATAATAATGTGCTTTATGAGCGTGGTAGCACCAATATCGACAGCTCTAATATTATGGTATGTGGAAGCGATACACCCATTAGAAATATTTTTACCAATAATTAATATATCCACTACTGAAAGCCCGGTTCAGGTGATTACCTATACCCTACCCCCAATGGAAGAAAGACACAGGGAAGGTTTTGGGAATAATACATTGCTATTGATCATGAACATGACACATGCAATTCTGAAGAAAACAAATTGCTGGGTATGTGCCCATTTACCACAGCATGCTGGGAAAGGAATAGGGTGGTATGTACAGCCACTACCATTAAGTTTTGCATGTAGTGCATCTTTAGGTGCAATGTTTTATTTGAAATGGAATGAGAGTAGTACGGGTCAATTAGACAGAACCAGCATGAATGAGTTTAAGGAGATAATAATGAAGCCTGTGGGTTGTTCCATTTTACATAAAGCACAAGTAATAGCCCCAGAGCCCACGAGGAAAAGTACACGAAAGATAACATGACAAAATAGACGAGATAGATTGTCCCCACCAGAAAAGACATCTGTAATGACGTTTTGTGTAAGAACAGAAGGGGACAAAGACGCAATCCCCGCATCTTACACGGTGAATTATAGCCCAAGAACTGTCCCTTTTTGTCTAAAAAAGAAAGGCTCTTTTTCAGTCGGAACATACACTGGATGCATGAATACAGTGGTATTAAAATGGGAAATAGAACCAGTATATGTAGGGGATCCAGTTTATTTTATATGTGGAGAGAAAGCATATCCTTGGTTGCCCAGAAACTGGGGAGGTACATGTTACCTAAGTCTACTGTTCCCAGGAGTATTCCTCTTAGAAACAGCAGACATGGCCAAACTATCCAGAACTAGAGTCAAAAGGACTGACGAGGGTGTTTTAATAGCAACTGATGTAGCAAAATCATTCATTCCATTCTTAGGGCAGAGAGTGAACTCCTATAATATAAGGCAGCTGTTCAGAATCCTAAAAAATACCATAAACACAACAACAGATATACTATTTAACATGACGTTGGAAGAAAGAGGACTCAGGTTAATGACGCTGCAAAATAGAATGGCTCTCGATGTGATCCTGGTTGATCGTGGGGGAATTTGCAAAATAGTGGGATCAGCGTGTTGCATTTATGTCGATGACTATTCCCCTACGATCTTTGAGGCAATAAAGAAAATGCATGTCCTAAGCTCTGAACTCCCTACTGGAGAAGGAAGCTGGGGAATAGGATCTTGGTTTTGGGGAATACTACGTTCTTGGGGATGGAAGTTAATCTCAATATTAGTAGTGGTGTTTGGAATATTCCTAACGTGCTGTTGTTGCATACATTGTCTACCAATAGTTTGCGCTGAGGTAACTGAGGGATGTACGGAAGGATGTATGCATATGATGACAAAGAAAAAACAACCACATGGTCGAACTGACCAAGACCCAAATGAGATGAGAGCAGTAAAAGAGTTGATGGCAATAGATATTGATGAAGACGATGATGTTTACGATAGCATGCAAAATTCAGACATAAGTACTTCAGACTCATCATCACCAGAGGAGGTTTCAATAAATAATAATAGATGAGACGTTTGCATACGGCCAAAGGAGGGTTTGTCAGCCTAGAAAAACAGATACCTCTACTTTGTGACAGCAAATGTATTTTGGTGGCCGTGGGCCAACCGTCTCATGCAAGATTTGACAGAATATAGGTTTTCGAGTTTGCCAATAAACGGCCATTTTGACGTAACAAGAATCGCCATTTTGTTTTCTAACCATTGCTCTTTGCTTTCTGTTCCTATTGCTTCGCAGCATATTTTCCGCTTACACTGCTTGACTGTAAAACATTGTTGTCTGTACGTAAAAAGGACAAGGCCGCAGGGCCGTGAGGATAACAAGAGTTTGTTGAAACACAAACGTAGGCAGCGCCAGGAAGAATGCCCGGATCCCTCCTTTATGTAGCCTTGAAGCAGAGCTACATGGCATTTAATCATTTTGCAGCTGCCAGCCAGTCTCGTTATATAGTAGAATATGTTAGAATAATATAGCTAAAGGCTTGAATTATGCTTTTCTTACGGCCCCCCATTGCTGAGCCCGCTAGAGCGTGTTGTTTCCCAGGACACAAATAGCACCTAATAGATAGCAAGGTTTGGAATGCAACTCTTCCCCCCCGTATGTAGCTCGCTTCCAAGAACAGAAGCGCTGTGTTCTATTCAACAACTGAAAGATGCCTCCGCACTCACAAATTGCAAATTGTTACTAGAATAGATGTTTGAAGGTGTCATAGTTGTCGGAGATGTCCATCATCACACCAAGTTCAAAGAAACCCAATAAAAGGGGGGTGTTAAACATGTCATAGCTGATTATTTGATATGCATTTTGTATATATGTAACTGATGTACGTAATTCACTCTCTTGCATCCCTCGAGGTCTAGAGATACACGTCGCGGGGCGTGAGACCGAGTTGGCCAACTGAGACTTTTGCTTTGCAATAAACCCTAGCTTTGGGAATACAACCTTGTGTCTGGCGTATCTACCTTTTGTGGTGACTCGCCATGTTGCCATAGACGTTAGGGACCCCTAGGGGCCCCTTTCAATTCAAGGGATGCTACTGTTGCTGATCTTCTCCAGTGTAGACATTTTCATGACTTTGGTTTGTGGTTGTGTCTAGCGGACAAAGTTGTGACGCTAGTGCGCCCTGGTATAGTGGACAACTCATGCCAAGCTGATGTATTTTTGGATGTGTAGGCTCTTAATAATATCTCTCAAGCCCATTTCAGCCTCTTGAAATCCCAGCTGTTAATAAACTTCATGTGGATGAACTGTCAGAGCAAAGTCTAAAGTCTGAGGAGAAAGCTAGTCATACCGAATTGAATTCTGCTAATATGCTGGAGTTGTTGAACTCCAAAAATGTGATGTAATCCCATCCTTGCATTATGGTTTCCCCTTGATCTGGAGTGACTGTGAGGCAGGGTCATGTTGGGTCTCTGGTATCTGGCGTTGAACTGTTAAACGGGATATTATATCGTGCCTCCTTTATTGTATATATTGGCCTAAGCCCAGTCGCTCTGCGAAGAAATCCGCGTTGCAAAGTTCCGATTTAAGATCAATTTAGCCGCCATTTTAGGTTCATCTGCCATTTTGATTCTTACTCCAAAGTCACCCTGTGTTCTAAAATGGTGGATAGTGTTCTTCTGTTTGTAACTTGGCCGTCTTGACCTCTACATGGATGTTAATGTCTAAACTGCCCACAGGCCAAATGTTAGGGTCATGTAAGGAGAACTCGTCCTTCGTTGACCTGTAGATCGAGGATTACCTGTGCCAACGAAACTGATCCGTGAGCATATATTAAGTACAATGTTGTTTAAATACTGAATGTAAACACTTGTAGAACTGCATTGTATGAAACATGTACAAAGTCTTAATGTTGGATCTAAAGGTACACTGTTGCCATTGTGACTTATTTGTGTATAAACTAGGAATAATAGGTGAATAAATTAGAAGTGAACGCGGCACGAACCCCTAGCCTAAGGAATGATTATCCTGTAGATGGGCTGGACATCATGGTAGAGAATTGTATAAAAAGAGCGAGTGGTCTGATGTACAGTCCCACTCTCTTCTCACACCGAAACGGCTGGTATTCACTGTGATGTACTAAGGGCCAGATAGCTATCTGTATTTGATACTTTGTTCCTTTGAAAACTGTTCAGTTATAGAATAAAGATCTGTGTATTTTTGTAAACCCGTGTTTGGTGTATTTCCTTTTGTGGTACTCAGCCTCGATATTCTCTTGTTGCTTTTACAGATGGCACCCGAATAGGGACCCTCAAGATTGATGCCAGCTCGTTGAAGGTTGACACGGCTATCGGACCGGGATCGGACGGTGTAAAGGGGGCCCCTTTCTTGGATGAGAAGCAACACTTCAGCAGCGCTGCACGACCCGATCCCTGGATGGTGAGCACGTGGTCCGAGTCGGCATCTTGACGAGGGTCCATATATCGAGGCGGGCAGATTTGCTGAAATCACCAACCATGAGGAAATCTTTGTTAGAAAACTTTGTAATCGGATCGGACCTCCTTAGGATTTGATCAGGTGAGTCGTGACCCGATTCTTAAGTATCCTGATAATTTGTTTTGTCGTATTGTACTTGCGAGTTCAATTATTGACCAGGTAACACCAGTATTCTGATATGCCTGGGAAATTGTCTGCCTGCTTCCGGGCATTATTCTGCAAGGACAGACAATCTTTGGAATTTGGCCAACCGGCACCAATAGAAGGGTTCCCGGCGTATACTATGTACTGTAAGCACAGCCTTGGTATTATAGTATTTAATGATATTTGGCACAAATAAACTAAACATGCTTCCGAACTTCAGTGGCCACTCAATGGTAGTTTCAAAATCCCTCGTTTTGAATACTTAGAATCTACATTATTGAAGAAATTGCCAACCACGAGGAAATCTTTGTTAGAAAACTTTGTAATCCGATCAGACCTCCTAGGATTTGATCAGGTGAGTCGTGACCCGATTCTTAAGTATCCTGATAATTTGTTTTGGCGTATTGCACTCGCGAGTTTAATTATTGACCAGGTAACACCAGTATTCCGATATGCCTGGGAAATTGTCTGCCTGCTTCTGGGCATTATTCCGCAAGGACAGACAATCTTTGGAATTTGGCCGACCGGAACCAATGGAGGGGTCGCCGCATTGTACTATGTACTGTAAGCACGGCATTGGTAGTATAGTATTTAATGATATTTGGCACAGACAAACTAAACATGTTTCCGAACTTCAGTGGCCAATCAATGGTAGTTTCGAAATCCCTTGTATTGAATACTTAGAATCTATATTATTGAAGAAAAAGGCTAGACCTGCAGCATTTGATGTATTACAGAATTGGAAGAAAGAAGCTTTGCAGCAGCGTAAGAGCAGAGAAAAGCATGCGCGCCGTCATATGACGAACGCCAAAAAAGCATTGTTGTACTACCAAAATAAACAGTCTGAGTCAGTTAGGAAAATGGATAGGGCGTTTTCACTTGGGATTCAGAAAATGTACCCTTCTAAAGCCTTTCATGTTTCTTATGAACTTATCGATAAACTATTAAATGAACGAAGGCCTGGTGCCACTGCGCCACCTCTGTATGTTCCTCTTCCTGCTGTTATGCCTCCTCCCATAGTTCCTCCTGCTCCTCCTATTGTTCCTTTTCTAGAGATACTGCAGAGAAGGTGTTAGAGCATGTTGAGAGGATTCTTGAGTATAGAAGGGAGCTGGAAAGGTTACAGAATGGAGATGAAGATGGTGATAGCTTGGACGTTATGTTCGTACAGAAACAGTTCCTTCCTTGTTGGAAATCGATAACTGAGGAAACACAAATTTGTACGAAAGATGCAATTAGATGGATCTCAGACATGTCGATAACTCCCGTAGAAGTATATGACACTTATAGTCAGTATACGCCAGAAATGCAGAGGAAATTGATACAGGTAATGGTAGAGTACCTACAGGATGAGTGTGTAAAGAAGAAGATTTGTTGTCCCGCAGAGTTATTGAGTATTTATAAGAGGGCTTTTTCATTTGACACTTCTTCAGCTGCTTTAGTGCTCGATTTGACTCTGGTGCTTAGTAAGCGTCCGGAGTTGCCTACTTCTCAGTTGCCTATGAGAGAGGTCCCTCCGACACTTGTCCCAAAAGTCGAGGTTCCAGCGGATGCCAGAACGGGTGCGCAAGCCTATGAAATTCCTGCACATTATGTGTCGCAGTTTGTTCACGTCCCGTTCTCGAGACAGGAAGTGAACACCATTAAACAATCTATTCCCGAATTAGGAAGAATCTGACAGGGATCTACAAAGAAATAGAGTCTGTCTTGCAATCATCGATATTCACCTTAAGTGATATCGATCTGCTATTTCCCGTACTCCTGCCTGTCGACTTGTGGAAACAGATTAGAACTGTAGATGATGTTCCAGGGCTAGGAGATACATGGACTAACATGGTTAGACGCGATGGCGAAAGGCCAGCTGGCGAAAGACCGCCTCAGGTAATACTAACTTTGCCGGACAGAATAGTTACGAAATTGAAAACTATAATTCCTGAAATGAGAATTATTTGGGACAAACTTACTACCTGTGTCCAAGGGAAGTCTGAGGGTGCTACCAAGTTCTTTAATCGGTTCGAACAGGTATTTTCAGATTTCAGTGGACAAGATTTAGGCACAGAGTAAGATTATTCGTGGACAAATTTGTGCGTGGATTGCTGCCTGACATCCAGTCGCAAATTATATCCTCCGAGAGCGCTTGGCAAGCAAAGTCTCAGTCAGAAGTATTGTACATGGCTCAATACTACGAGAATCGTGTCAATAACGAAAAAGAAAGAGTTGAAAAGAGAAAAGGTGACTTAAAGACAAAAGTACCATTGCAGCAAATTGTTAGAGGGCCTAGAGGGGGTAATTCGCAATTTAGAGGTCAGTACGTTCCACAAGGAAATGCACCCTTGGGTCCTGTAAACATTAACCAGTGTGCTTATTGTAGACAAGAGGTTCATTGGCGTGCACAATGCCCGATCCTCTAGCAGAGGTCAAATCAAACTATCCTACTCGGGGATTTTAATCTTGGATTTAACGACCCCAAGAATACCAATGTCCATGATCTAGCCAACACCTTATCCGACTTGGGTCACACCAACATTATTCATGAGCCCACTCATATTAAAGGTAGAACTCTGGACTGTCACACTCACCTCAGTTGCTCTATTGATCTCCTATCCATTGATCCATGCATCTGGTCAGATCATCATAAAATAACCTTTTCTGTCAAAGCCAACACACTCCACCTGGCTCCCATCATCGCCCCAGCCACCAGCACGAGAAATAAGAAAGACATTACACCTGACAAACTCCTACCAATATTACTCCCCATCCTGAACAATATTGACTCAGACGCTGACCCCACAGTTTTAGTGGATATCTACAATCAGGCAATTCTCAGAGCACTGAACACCATTGCCCCCCTAAAATTGCGGAAACCTAAACCATAGCGCCACCTTAATACTTGGTTCACGCCGCAGCTAAGAGAACTACGCAAAACTAAGAGAACTGCAGAGGCACACTGGAAAAAGTGCCCTTCAGCAACCAATAAGAACGAGCTAACCCTAGCATCCACTAGCTACAAAGAAGCCATCCTTATTGCTAAAAAAGACACCTACAACAAAAGGATTACGCAAGCGGAATCCAACACAAAAGAACTTTTTAAGATTCAAAAAGAACTAGAATCCCCTATTGCCCCTATTGACAAATGTGTTACTGATGCACTTTGGTGTAGTAACATTCAGAAGGCCTTATTAGATAAAATAGCTCGCCTACAAGCTAAAATCAATGCGAAAAAATACCTGCTACTAGCTGACCCTGACTACAAACAATTACCTAACAAATCACCTACCTTTAAGTCAACTTGTAAACCATTCAGTTTCTCACCCCTCTCAATTTGGGAAGTTGAAAACATCATTAGGAAACTTAAACCATCAAACTGCCAAGGTGATGCCTGCCCTGCCCCGATCATCCAAGCAGCAGCACACGATCTTGCACCATTTATTACCAACCTCATCAATGCCTCCTTGAAATCCAGAGTAGTGCCTGATAACCTAAAAGACGCGTGGGTCATCCCGCTACTCAAAAAACCTACTCTTGACCCAGCCAACCCGTCTAACTACAGGCCGATAGCAACCGTACCTTTCTTATTAAAAATACTCGACAGAGCAGCCCATCTACAAATACAGGCCTACCTAGAATCGAACAATCTCTTGGGACTAAGGCAATCCGGCTTCCGACCCAGACACGGCACGGAAACTGCATTAATAGATCTCACTACCCAGATCCAAATCCTAAAAGACAACGGCAAACTTGCACTCCTCTTACTACTTGACCTGTCAGCAGCTTTTGATTTGGTTAACCACCAAACACTTTGTCACCATTTGAAAACTGCAGCAAACTTTTCAGACGCAGCCACTGCCTGGATCAGTTCCTTCTTGGCGAACAGAACCATGAGGGTCTTTTCTCCCACTGATTCAGCTGAACACTCACCAGTACCTTGTGGAGTCCCGCAAGGCTCTTGTGTGTCCCCAACACTTTATAATCTTGACTATCTGGGTGTCACCTATACTAATTATGCGGATGACACCCAGATACTCATTCCTATCTCGGGTAACTATGAAACAGACAGCAAAACCCTCAATGAAATATACTCAGTAATTCAAGCATGGATGGCACATCATGGACTTTGTCTCAATGACGAAAAAACTGAGCTGATCATACTTGGCACTCACGCCAAACTAAAAAATCTTAACTCCGCTTTTAAATCTTTCACTATAGATGGTAATCTCATCCCCGTTTCAAACAACACTAAAATCCTTGGCATCTACATTGATGCCACCTTATCCTTTTCCAAACAAACTAATGCAGTAGCATCATCAGCTGCCTACACTTGCAAATTAATCACTGCATGTAGGCCGTTCATCTCCTCACCCAACTGCATTACTCTTACTAGAGCATTAGTCCTGTCCAAAATAGACTATTGTAATGTCCTTTACTTAGGCACTAGCCACAAAAATATCAACAAACTGCAAGTAATTCAAAATAACGCCATCAGGGCTGCCCTCAACATCCCTAAAAAGTCTCATATTTCTGAGACTAGACGCAATCTACATTGGCTCCCAGTAGAGCATAGAATATCCCTCAAAACACTGGCCCTCACACACAAAGCCAGGGCGAACCTTGCACCAGCCTACCTCACCAACCAACTTACACCTCATACAGCATCAAGACCACTTAGAGCAGCTCAAGCTAACACTATGTCCATACCGAGATTCAAACTTCATAACTCGGGTGGAGCTAGCTTCCCCATACAAGCTTCGAAACTATGGAACACACTTCCCGCGCTCCTTAGGTCAGAACCCTCATTTAACCTATTCAAACGCAACACGAAGCGTTGGCTTCACAACATGGACTCTAGGACAGCCTAACCTTCCAGATCCCAGAACGACGGACTGCCAACGGTACATTTTGTAATCTATGGATTTATTTCAGATTATGTATGTATGTTTCTGTAATACTAAGTATTCACCTATCTGTATCTGTAACCGTAACGTAACCCTTGTTTACTGCACTCAAATGTAACTGTAACCAGATCTAACTTACGCGCCCGTATGCCCCTGGGCCTGGCAGCGCTTTATAAATAAAATAAATACAAATAACACATTTGGAAATATCCGTAGATGGTCCAGAGGTCGCCCAGTTGTAGGGGGTACTGGTAGAGGTCAGTTTTCACAGGATTCACAGCAACCTTCTTCACAGGACAAACAGACATCGAGTGTGGATAATAGAAGCATTTTTGACCATCCTTCTGCTGTTTACCTCTCTGAAGAACTTCCTTTTGACGACATTCTGTTTTGCTCGGATTGGCTAAAACAGGGTTTGGAACCAACGCCTATTCCCGTTAATCAGAAAGGTCCCTACGTTGAGATGATAGTTTGAAATAGGAAGCATCTACTCTTGATAGATACAGGGGCACAGAAGTGTTCCATTGACCATTCACGGGTTCCAAACATTCCACTGTCAGGGCAAACCAATGTTTCTGTAGGGTTTTCTGGCACACCAGTTGTCTGTCCAGTTTCTTCGCCGGTACCGATTACCTTGGGTCCATTTTCGGACCATTGTCCATTCCTTTTGACTATGAATTGTGGAGAGAATTTGTTGGGGTTGAATCTGTTGAAGGAATTAAATGCGGTAATTCATTGTTCTTCTGATGGAGTGAGTTTAACGATTTCACCACAGCAACTTTCTGTCTCTCAATTCTTGACCAGACCTTTGCTGCTGGAATTTAGAGATGTTCCGGAGTGTTTCTGGGCGATTGACGACAATGATGTCGGTGTTTTACAAATTGAGCCTATTAAGATTATCTTGAAACATGGAGTAAAGCTGCCACGTATTCCCCAGTATAAGATCTCGGTCAATGGTGAGTAAGCTTTGAAATGCACCGTCGTCGATTTTGTGCATCGAGGGGTGATTGAGGAAATTGCAGGTAGTTTGTGCAATAGCCCAATTTTATCCATGTACAAAAAAGGCGATAATGCAATTCCTTTTCGTTTCATAATTGATCTACGTGCCATCAATAAGATCGTTGCTCCACAATTTCCAATTGTGCCTGATGTGACGAGAATATTAACCATGATCCCGGCTTCAGCTACTCATTTTAGTGCCGTGGATCTAAAGAACGCTTTCTTTAGTATTCCTATACACAAAGACAGTAAATACCTGTTTGCTTTCACCATTTACCTTCACCCGTGCGCCGCAAGGTTACACGGAAAGTCCTAGTATTTATAGTAGGGCTTTGAAAGAGCAGCTCAATGCCCTTGACTTGCCCTCTACTTGTACACTGCTTCAATATGTTTATGACTTGCTTTTAGCTGCTGACTCAAAGAGCGCTTGTAAGGAAGGCACTGTGTCGTTGCTTATTCATTTGGCTAAACATGGAAATAAAGCTTTGCTTAAAAAATGTCAATACTGTTGTCAGGAGGTCGCCTATTCAGGCTATCTCCTGTCAAAGGAGGGAAGAAGGTTGACGCCTGAACAGATAAAACTCATTTCTAGCATGTCTGTCCCAAATACGCAGAAGGAAGTTAGAGCCTTGATAGGTATGGCTTCTTACTGTAGGCAGTGGATCCCCAATTTCTCACTAGTGATTAAACCAATGTTAGCTTTGACGAAGAAGGGCATTTCTTCGCCATTGCCGTGGAACTTGGAACACCAGCAAGCATTTGATTTGCTCAAGACTGCATTGTGCTCGGCGCCACTTTTGGGCACACCAAACTATGAAAAGGCCTTTGTGTTGTATGTGCATGAATGTGATGGATGTGCTTTGGCTCTATTAACGTAGGAACATGGAGGGAAGAATAGGCTGTGCAGCTACTTTTCTTCCGCCCTTGATCCTGTAGCATGCACTTTGCCAAGATGTTTGCGAGCTGTCGCTGCTGCTGCTGCGTCCGTAAAACAGAGAGAGGGAATGGTCCTAGGCCATTCTTTAACCTTGATGCTACCTCACTCTGTAGATGTTCTATTAAACAGAACACAAACGCAACACCTCACCTCCGCACGATTAACAAGATATGAATTGATCTTGTTTGCACCACACATACAAATTAAAAGGTGTTGTGTTCTTAATCCGGCTGAACTTTTACCTTTCCCGCAAGGTACTGCTTGCAGTGACGAAGAGTCACATGACTGCCTTTACACTACCGAACAAGAGACAAAAGGTAGAATCGATCTGAAAGATACTCCTTTGAATAATCCACAAGGGGAGCTGTTTTGTGATGGCTCCTGCTTCAAACTTCCGGATGGTACATCCACCGCTGCTTATGCAATCACTACATTGAGCACGGTCGTGGAAACCAAGAGAATCACGCATAACTCTCCGCAGGCCGCAGAGATCATAACATTGATCCGAGCTTGTGAACTTTCTGAAGGGCTTACAGTAAACATGGTTTATAGTCATAATGTCGAAACAAAAATGTCGACAAACAAAAATGTCGAAAAAAAAAATTCGAAAATAATAATGTCGACATCCTATACTTATAATGTAAAAAGTCATTTTTTCGAAAAAAAAATGTCGACAAAAAAATGTCACTTAAAACTATCAACACCTCACCCAACACCCCCCCACACCCACCACCACCACCCTCCCACCCCTCATACTCAACACATTCTAATTATATATTTATTTAGTTATTTATTTTTTCACTACATAAATAACCAAAAAGAGTATCATTTACTAATGGGGGGGGTCCCCCCAAAACCCCCCTCACCCAACAGCCCCCTGCCACCCCCCCCACACGCCCCACACCCCCCACCCCTCATACTCAACACATCTTATTTATATATATATTTATTTATTTATTCTTACAATAAATACACAATTTCGAAAAAATATCGAAAAAATGTCGACATTTTTGTTTGTCGACATTATTGTTTTTCGACATTTATTTGTCGACATTTTGACTGTCGACATTATTGATGTCGACATTATGACTGCACACCGTAAACATATATACCGACAGTCAGTACGCCTTTGGGGTGGTTCACAACTTCGGTAGACTTTGGGCAGAAAGAGGTTTCTTGACTTCACATGGTACAAAACTCCAACATGGCTCCTTGATAGTATGGTTACTCTCAGCGCTTGCACTCCCTACTCAGTTAGCTATTATAAAATGTGCAGCACATCGGAAGATTGTAGATAATGTAGGAAAAGGGAACACTTTTGCTGACCAGATAGCCAAACAGACTGCCACTGATCTCTCTTCAGAAATGTATACTTCAAGGAAGCCACAAATGTCTGTACTTTGGATGAGGGTATTGATTCCGTGAGGGTTATCCAAGCCGATGCCACATTAGAAGAATCTAAGAAATGGGCTGAGGGTTTGATGAAACTGGATGATGATGGGTGTTGGGTGGACAAAGTTGAAGGGAATGGCTACTGCCTGATGCATATGTTATGATGATGGTTGTTATGGCTCATGGTCCCACTCACATATGTGCTCGTAAAATCACTAAAATGTTGCAAAATGTGTGGGTAAATGACAAAATCCCTAAAGTAGCTGAACGTTTCATTCAGGGGTGCATGATTTGTTTACAGCATAATGTGGGAAAGGGCACATCAACTCCAAGGGGTAGTTTTTGGTCCACCTTCTGTCCCCTTCGAGGTTATCCATTTTGATTTTATTGAGATGGAGCGTTGGAACAATTTCAAGTATGTATTAGTTGTCATCTGTGCTTTTAGAAAATGGGTTGAAGCCTATCCTGCCAAAGATGCCACAGCTATGACCACCACAAAGACTATGTTAAAGGAATATTTTCCATGATTTGGGTTGCTGAGAGTCATCTGGTCAGATAATGGTCTGCACTTTATTGCTGCTGTAATTCTGCAGATATACGCGGTATTACAGATCGAGAAACGGTTCCATTCGGCTAGATACGCTCAGAGTGCTGGACTAGTAGAAAGACATAACAGCATCATCAAGAACAAGCTCGCTAAGACGTGTGCTGGCACCAAACTAAAATGGCCGGACTCCTTACCGATCATGTTGTTATCTATGAGGACAACCCCTCAAACTAAGACTTGGCTCTCTCCCTTTGAGGTGGTTATGGGTAGGCCAGCTAATATTTGGAATGTTCCGAAAGTCTCGTTCTTTACGAGACATCAAAAATGTACTTCTCTCTGACTATTGTGGCCAGTTAACTAAAAATCTGTATTTGATTTATCACCAGGTGCGAGAGGCTTTACCTGTACGGTACGAGGGTCCCGGTCACAGCATACGACCGGGAGAGTGGATCCTCACAAAATCGTTTGAGCAATCTTCTTGCCTCTCACCTCGTTGGCAGGGCCCCTTCCAAGTTTTGCTGGTCACACAGACTGCGGTGCGGGTAGCAGGCCGGAAGAATTGGATACACGTGTCGCACACCAAGAGGATTCCACACCCAGTGCCACACGATACACAAGATGCAGAACCCCTCACCAATGCTGTAACCAATGATCACGAAGTAGCAACTAGCATCAAGAGTACATCAGACACTCTCCCTGAGTCCGTGAGGTCTGGGGAAACAGCCATTTCATCTACACTCTCCAACAGTTTTGTTTCCAGAAGTTGCTCTTGTTTCTGATCTTGCTTCCGTTCATTTGCCACTTCCAGTGGGAAGTGACGACAAGTTGTTCGCAGATCACTCAGTACCAGGGATCACAAGGTACGATCTGCATCCGAGGAAATAGACTTACTGCACGGTTTTGCTGTGCCATCAAGGAAAATCATCGAATGGATTGTCTTTTTGGCCCGATCATTTGTACATAAGGGGATTCTGTTGGCTAGGGTTTGTGGAAGGACTAAGAAAACGCTCGGCCTGGAGGTCACCAGCAAATAACATTGGTGATTTTGTTTGAAGAATACAATCCCTGCAACCGCTCCCGCACACACAGGACAGATAAGAAAATGTGTGACCAGCTGCAAAAATGGACAATCCCATGTGTGGGCCCCAAAAACGTATTGCTGTCTTGTGATAATGTTAATTGGTTTCACATTAGTCATTGGGCCTCAATAAATGGAAGGCGGTAAACCATGGTGCTACTAGCACCATGTTTGCCGCCGGTACCATACCGGTACCATCATGGAGAAAAGGGGAATTACTACCCCATTCCAAGGTTGGCGGGTGGTAATTCCCCCTTTCTCCATGGCCCTTCCCCATTCCCATTTGTGCCCCATAGGGCATAATGGGAATGGGGAAGGAGCTAATTACGGTACCGCAGATTGAGGTACCGTAATTAGCACCAAGATCCCTTTGCGGGACCCAACTTTAATGGCTGGTCTACACCAGGCGTTAAGGTCGGGTCCTGCAAAGGGACATCGTAGTAAGGCGGTAAGGGTTAAAGGTCACCGGTACCCTTACTGGTGACTGTTAACCCTTACCGTCTTCCGTGTAATGAGGCCCATTGTCTTAGGTTTCTGGTATCTAGAAGAAGTACATCCGTTTGAGAATGTGTTACCTCTATCTCCTAGAGACTCTCAGCACAGACAGAGATATCACAACAACACACTATTACTCATCATGAATGCTACACATGCCATTTTTAACAAATCTAATTGTTGGATCTGTTCACATTTGCCGCAACACGGGGATAAGGGCTAGGTTGGTATATTCATCCTTTACCTTTGACAACTGCTTGCTATGCTTCTCTTCGAGCACTATTCTTTGGCCGATGGAACAATAGCGTCTCGGGGAATTTTGATGGGACTAACTTGAACGAGTTTGAGAAACGTGTTCTGACGCCCCTAGGATGCTCGCTTTTTGCAAATAGGAGTAAGCTCAATGTTGCTTCTATTAGGCCTTCTGATAGACTGTCCCGTACTTTTCAATCTTTGATCTCTTTCAAGATGGCTCCTATAGGCAATAAGGATGCCACACCTCCTTCCTACACTGCTACCCATAGCCCTGATTCAGTTTCTTTCTGCATACAGAGGAATGGTACTCAGTTAATGGGTGATTTTAAATGTTGCGCCAACGTTGTAAATTTGACTCTGGCAAGGACAGACCTTTGTATGTAGGCGAACCTGTCTACTTTGTTTGTGGTAATGTAGCATTTCCATGGTTACCCAGGGATTGGCAGGAAACTTGTTATTTAGGGATTCTGTTCCCCGGGGTATTCATTGCAAGTACTGTAGAGATTTCAAAGGCTTGTCCACGGCGGGACAGGAATGGTGACACTTCAGCACAAGTTCTAGGAGATGTAGCTAAATCCTTTGTGCCGTTTTGGGGGCAAATAATGAACTCTGAAGATATCAGAAGAGTAGCGAGAGTGCTGGAGAGAACAATCAACCGGACCACTGACATACTCTATAATATGACGTTAGAACAGAAAGCAATAAGGTTAGTAGCACTTGAGAACCGGATGGCATTAGATGTCATCCTGGCTGAGTGTGGTGGGGTATGTAAATTGGTGGGGTCCACTTGCTGTGTTTTCCTACCAGATTCCTCCCCAACTATCTTTAAGGCAATACAAAATCTGCATGTCCTAAATTCAGAAGTGCATGTTCCCGATGGAAACTGGGATCTTAGCGCTTGGTTCTGGGACTTCTTGTGATCTTGGGGATGGAAACTACTTTCGGTCTTACTGATTATTTTAGGTATTCTGTTGTTTATTTGCTGTTGCATACAATGTCTTCCTGGTATGTGTTCGATGTTAGGAGGATGTTGCGCACAAGCAATGGGTACATTAGGTCATAAAGTATACGCCCCAGAGAAGATCTCCAATGAATATGTGCTGAAAGAACTCTTAGTATCCGATCTAATGGCAATTGATATCTCCGATAGTGATTCAGGATGTATGGACATTGAGACGTGGAGTTACTCATAAAGTGGCTAGAAGTGGTTTAGCGCTTGGCTTAGGCCAAAAGGAGGGTTTGTTAAACGGGATATTATATCGTGCCTCCTTTTTTGTATATATTGGCCTAAGCCCAGTCGCTCTGCGAAGAAATCCGCATTGCAAAGTTCCAATCTTAGATCGATTTAGCCGCCATTTCAGGTTCATTCGCCATTTTGATTCTTACTCCAAAGTCACCCTGTGTTCTAAAATGGTGGACAGTGTTCTTCTGTTTGTAACTTGGCCGTCTTGACCTCTACATGAAAGTTAATGTCTAAACTGCCGGCAGGCCAAATGTTAGGGTCATGCAAGGAGACCTTGTCCTTCGTTGACCTGTAGATCGAGGATTACCTGTGCCAACGAAACTGATCCGTGAGCATATATTAAGTACAATGTTGTTTAAATACTGAATGTGAATACTTGTAGAACTGCATTGTATGAAACATGTACGTAGGCTTAAAGTTGGAACTAAAGGTACACTGTTGCCATTGTGACTTATTTGTGTATAAACTAGGAATAATCCATATGCATATAGGTGAATAAATTAGAAGTGAACGCGGCACGAGCCCGTAGCCAAAGGAATGATTAACCTGTAGATGGGCTCGACATCATGTTAGAGAATTGTATAAAAAGAGCGAGTGTTCTGATGTACAGCCCCACTCACTTCTCACACCGAAAGGGCTGGTATTCGCTGTGATGTACTGAGGGCCAGATAGCTATCTGTATTTGATACTTTGTTCCTTTGAAAACTGTTCAGTTATAGAATAAAGATCTGTGTATCTTTGTAAACCCATGTTTGGTGTATTTCCTTGTGTGGTACTCAGCCTCGATATTCTCTTTTTGCTTTTACAGAACTGGGACAAAATATTTCCCCGGTTGACTGGACTTCTGGATAACCTAAATCCATTCCATTCTCGCGTCTGAGTAAATTACAACTGCCATATATTCCAGACAAGACTCTGAGAAAATTGGTCTTTGACCAAAGAAACCTTATCATCACCAATGTTACCTCCTCATCAGGGCCTGAACCTAGGAACGCCCTCAGAAATAAGGTACTGGCCTGATTGCAACAAAGAACTGGACCATGAATTATCAGAAGCTGCAACTAAAGGCTTTGTGGAGAATGAAGATGGATGGATAGTGTACTCAAGCAAACAGGGATTGAATAATTATCGGTTGTAGTCGTACCAACCTTCCCAGCTCTTTAGCTAACTGTAATTTTTTGTGAACATGTCACCTGAACTAAAACTCATTGTAGATCGTGAATAGCGTTCCCCCCAGTCCTGAACTGGGTTTTAACTCTTGGGGCCTCATTACGAGTTTGGAGCCATGCCCATAATAGGGCCCCCATAGGGCTCAATGGGAATGGGGAGCATGCTAACAACGGGCCTGTTAATGACAGGCCCGTTGTTAGCATGCTGGGCCGCTCGCGGGAGCCGCTAAGGACGTCTGGTAAAACCAGGCGTCCTGAGCGGGTGAAGCGAGCGGACCTCGTAATGGGGCAGTAAGAGGTTAACAGCTCCGGCACCTTTACCGGCACCGTTAACCCCTTACCGCCTTCCTCGTAATGAGGCCCATGATGTATTTTCTGGCAAAGCTGAAAGTGATTGCTTCTGGCAAATCCTGTTTTTTTCAGTCCCTGCAGGAAGTTTGGGACTGTCTGGAGACTAGAACATCAGAGGATGGGAGACAAGATGTCTCAGCTGTGAATTTATGGAATGTCCTGCCGGGGTAGACTGTCATGATGCCTACCCCCGGGCATCCGGATCGAGTCCATCAGCCCCGGGAGCAGGCATCCAGATACTCATTAAAACCCCAACAGCCCCGGCTGCGGGCTGTTTGGATTCAGTCCTGGCGCCTAAGAGGCGCCAGGCTCATCATAGAAATCAGGCCTCGAATCCGGAGCGCCTAGACAAAAGGAAAAGAAAGGAGAAGAAAGGAGAAGCGCCGCGTTATACTTACCAGTCCACCGCATCTTTCAACTCGCCGCTGCCTCCATCATTTTCTTCGTCGAAACCCAGCACCTAGGGGGAAAACAAAAGGAATAACAAGGTGAGCCGAGAAAACCGACATAGACAATCTCTTTGCCACCATAGGCTTACCTGCTTTACCACCGGAGGTATTATCCTTTAATTCGCCGCATCTTTCTATGCCGCACCTATAAAGGGAGAGAAAACAGCAAGTTAAACTCATGCAACTTTTACCAGACAGTGGGCCTGATCACGACCTCGGCGGTAACGCTAACGCTATTAGCGCGGGGGCTATTAGCGCGACCGCCATAGCCCCCGGCGCTAATAGCGCGGGATCACGAGTTGGGCGGACTTGAAAGTCCCCATTCCCCATTGAGCCCATTCGGGAATGCCCCACTCCCCATTGGGCTCAATGGGGAAAATTCGCGCTTTTACCGCCTCGGCGGTAACGCTAACGCTATTAGCGCGGGGGCTATTAGCGCGACCGCCATAGCCCCCGGCGCTAATAGCGCGGGATCACGAGTTGGGCGGACTTAGAAGTCCCCATTCCCCATTGAGCCCATTTGGGAATGCCCCATTCCCCATTGGGCTCAATGGGGAAAATTCACGCTTTTACCGCCGGCGGATTTCCCGCAGGCGGTAATAGCGCGAATTTTCGGCGGATTTCCCCCCAGCCTAGAGCTGGGGCGAAATCCACCGAAGCCCTGATTCGGCGGACCCTTAAATCCGGCGGTAATAGCGCTACCGCCGGATTTAAGGGTTAACGCCGAGGTCGTGATCAGGCCCAGTGTTTGGTAATACAGACTCTTACCTGAACGCCATCAGCTGCCTCCAGGCAATATTCTTTTGGACCCAGCTGCAACCTAACGAGGAAATGGAACAAGAGTGAACATCGGACATATTGAACTCTTTGAATTTTATAGACACTGGAGTCAATATTCCTCCGGAACTCCTCCAGTACCTTCAAACCAGTGAAATAACTGGTATCTACGCGCCCCTGCATGCCATGCAGGATGGAGAGCTCATCATTTAAAAACATAAGGTGAGGTTACCAAGAGGGGATATCGGAGGTGATTAGTGGGGAGAACGAGAACAGTTGGGGAGGCCATCACTAAAGTCCACGGGTGGCTAAATCCCTCTCTCCGCTTGCAGGAGAATACTTCTACGAGTCCAGCAGACAAGATTAGGCAGGCCAGTCCAGACTGTCATCTCTTCACTACGCATCACGTTGGTGGAGACCGCAGCTGTCCGGGTCCGATCGACGCCCCTGTGGGAACCAGGTGAGCGTAACAGAACACGAAGCCTATCTACAAATCCCCACCCGGGCGTAATGGAGACCTCAGAAACCGACCAACTAGCCCAATTGTTAGGAGAACTTAGGGCAGAAGTGCACTCCGCGCGCCAAGAAACTAATTCCCCCAGGAGAGAACTGATTGTGTCAAAGGAGCGCACTGATAATCTTGCCAGACAACTGCTGCAAAACCAAGCCGGGCAAACACCACTACCTGGACTTGGGGGGAATTCAACCCCCGTTTCATCGAGCAGCCTGTGCAAGTTGTTCTACCAGGGAGCATTCCTTTAGCTCCACCCGAACGCTTTGCTGGGGACCCAAATGATGCCTACAAGGTTCGCCGTGTTCATGAACCAATGCCACTTGCACTTGTTATGCAGACCAGGAGCATTTTCCAAACAACCAAGCCAAAGTAGCCTTTGTACTGTCATACCTTAGT
Source organism: Ambystoma mexicanum (assembly GCF_040938575.1). Classification (NCBI taxonomy): domain Eukaryota; kingdom Metazoa; phylum Chordata; class Amphibia; order Caudata; family Ambystomatidae; genus Ambystoma; species Ambystoma mexicanum. The sequence goes on along the minus strand of NC_090922.1, from coordinate 210,639,043 downwards.
GGCAGCGCAGCAGATTGGTCAATTCCATTAGTCAACCAGGATGACCCTCTTCTTCAGGATTTTCAGGGTTTTCAATTGAGCATGGAAAGACTATTCGCCAGACATTCACAGGGACAGGCCCTGGATAATGAACTTCTATCCCTACGACAAGGAAACCAGGACCTGCTAACTTATATCACAACCTTCAATAGGTTGGTGGTGGAAACCGGATGGCCAGAGGTAAAGCGAATTACATTATTTCATCGTGGACTTCGGGGTGAACTCAAAGATGTTTTGGCCCAAGTTGTGAACCCACCTCAGGATTGCGCAGAATATATAGACTTAGTGGTCCAGCTAGACCACCGACTTCAGAATAGAAAAGCTGATCGAGCTAAATTCGTGAATCGGGTATTGGTTAAACCCAATGTTGCTCCCAAAGGAATAGATGCATCAGAACCAATGCAGATCGGGGGGATTAAGGGACCCTTAACTCAAAAAGAAAGAGAAAGGAGACGACAGATGCAGTTGTGTCTGTACTGTGGGGCCTCAGGACATTTTCTACGGGATTGCCCTATAAAACCATCCAAGAAAGTAGTCGGAGTTGCTGATAGAAATCAAACAGAGCCTGATTTGGGAAACGACCACGCCCAACAAGCATAGAGGTCCGCTTGCCGAGCTTAAAGAAGGACACTCAGAACTCGCACCTAATCATACCAATGGTCCTTATTGATCCAAGGCAGCCATCACGTATGCACGCAGTTAGGGCATACATTGATAGCGGGGCCGTAGGAAACTATGTGGACCACGAATTGGCTTCTAGGATGAATCTACCTCTCTGCAAAAAGACCACTTTGGATGTTATCAACACAGTCGATGGAACTGAAATTGCCTCTGGGCCTGTAACTCATTCCACCACAGAGATGACACTGTTGGGTCAAGATGGGCATCGAGAGACTATTGTGTTTGACTTAATCAAAGCCCCGCAGTTCCAAATAATACTGGGGATACCTTGGTTGGAAACACATAATCCTTGTATTGATTGGCGAGAGAAGAGAGTAACCTTCGCGGAGTGTGCACACACCTGTTACCCGGAAAAAACCTTGAACAAAAGCCTGGCCGCAGTCGCTAATCCAGTCATGCAGTTACCTCAGGAATATCAAGAATTCCAGGATGTTTTCCAAAAAGAACAGGCAAACACCTTACCACCTCATAGATCATACGATTGTCAAATCGACCTCATACCCGGTGCACAACCTCCATGCAGTAGGATCTCCGCCCTTACGGAACCCGAAAACCGTCACCTACGACAATACTTGGACCAATACCTTGCTAATGGCTTCATTCGTCCATCTAAGTCCCCCGCATCTTCAGCTTTATTCTTCGTGCCCAAAAAGGAAGGTGACCTCAGAACGTGCATAGACTACCGCGCATTAAACCAGATCACGGTGAAGAACCGATATCCATTGCCTCTGATCCCCGAACTACTAGACCAAGTAAAGGATGCTTACATCTACACTAAATTAGATCTCCGATTGGCATATCATCTGGTACGTGTAAAGAAGGGCGACAAATGGAAGATCGCTTTTCGCACCAAGTTTGATTATTCGAATATCAGGTGATGCCCTTCGGGTTGTGCAATGCACCAGCAGCCTTCCAGTATTTTATGAACGATATCATTCGTGAACTCATTGACGTCTGCGTTGTCGTATACATAGACGATATTCTAGTGTACTCCTCCTCAGAATCAGACCATGTTAAGCACATTCGTGCAGTCCTTGAGAACTACGCCAGCACAAGTTATATAGTTATATGCAAAATTGGAAAAATGTGTTTTTCATGCTACAGAAGTTGAATTCCTTGGATTTATCCTGACTGCAAAAGGAGTCCGAATGGACTCTCGAAAGGTGGACGCAATTCTCAAGTGGCCATCACCCAGTTCAGTTAAAGGGGTGCAAAGCATGCTTGGATTTGCTAATTTCTACCGCAGATTTATTCCTGACTTCTCATATGTTGTACACCCCATCACAGCACTTTTGTGAAAAAACAAACGCTTCTTGTGGACCGAAGAGGCTGAAAAAGCCTTCCAAGAACTGAAATTGAAATTCACGTCGGCACCTGTCTTAAAGCATCCACGCCCCGAACTCCCATACATAGTTGAAAACGATGCATCCAGTTTAGCCATGGGGGCTTTCCTGTCCCAGAAGGATCCGGAAACCAGTCAACTTCATCCAGTAGCATTTTGGTCCAGAAAATTCTCGACCCCCGAATTAAACTATGCGGTTACCGATAAAGAGTTGTTAGCCATCAAATCCGCCTTCATGGCTTGGCGGCATTATCTTCTTGGTGCCAGGCATACCATTACTGTAATCACCGATCACAGGAACTTGCAGTATTTAAAAACAGCCAAGGCTCAATCATCGCGTCAACTTCGATGGGCCTTATTCCTTGCCGAATTCAATTTCGTGATCACTTATCAACCAGGTTGTAAGAATGGTAAGGCAGACGCTTTATCCCGAATTGGGATGGGAGAAGCATATTCGAACCCAGAACCGGTGCCTATAATTCCTGAACAAAGAATTCTTGGGATAACTACTCTAAAGACCTTAGAAGATATTCATGTAAAGATCCAACAACTTTTCGATTCAGCAGCCATGCAGGACTGGGTTAAAAAGGGCCCAGATTATTCAGTTGTCAATGACCTACCTTACTGTCAAGGGCGTCTATTTCTACCACACAAGGAACTTCAAGAACAAGTCATCTCCAATTACCATGAAGCTCTGATGGAAGGGCACCCAGGTATTGCAAAAACTGAAGCTAAAATTAAAAGACAATTCTGGTGGCCCACCTGGCAAAAAGATGTAAAGTCATTTGTACTGTCTTTTGGCATCTGCACCCAGAACAAAAGTCAAAAGAAGAAACCAGCTGGTCTTTTACAACCTTCAGATATTCCACCCACACCATGGCACACTTTCAGGGTAATTCATAGAAAATCGCACAAAAGTGGCGCACGCGACTGGCGCACAGCATGCCCGTGCGAATGTCTGCGCCAGCCGCGTGCGCTAAAATCGATTTCCGCGCACAGCGTATTCATGGATTTTCACATCCAAAACCAGCCGTGGCGCAGCGTGGCGCAGCGACCCTGCAGCAGCGCCAGTTACGCCCCCAAGAACGCCCTCGCGCAAGGAAAAGCCTTCAAAATCCCCAAATAATCGCAAAGGGCTGCGCTAACCCTGGACCAGTTCACAGGGCTGGCAAACAGCAAACGCCAAGCGGGGAACGTGTATTTCAGTGGTTCGCGGGAAGTTCCACACGCGATTGTCCTGTGTATGTGTGCATCAGGGGTGCGCGGGAAGTATCACACGCAAATTCAGCTGGCTACGTGTATTTCAGGGGTGCGCAGGAAGTTCCACACGCGATTTCAGCAGGGTACGTGTATTTCAGGGGTGCGCGGGAAGTTCCACACGCGATTGGCCCCGTGCGAGCAGGGTACGTGTATTTCAGGGGTTCGCGGGAAGTTCCACACGCGATTGGCTCCGTGCGAGCAGGGTACGTGTATTCCAGGGGTGCGCGGGAAGTTCCACACGCGATTGGCCCCGTGCGAGCAGGGTACGTGTATTTCAGGGGTGCGCAGGAAGTTCCACACGCGATTCCATCAGGCTACGTGTATTTCAGGGGTGCGCGGGAAGTTCCACACGCGATTGGCCCCGTGCGAGCAGGGTACGTGTATTCCAGTGGTGCGCGGGAAGTTCCACACGCGATTTCAGCAGGGTACGTGTATTTCAGGGGTGCGTGGGAAGTTCCACACGCGATTTCAGCAGGGTACGTGTATTTCAGGGGTTCTGGGGAGTACTACACGTGAATTGGCCGTGTGGGTCCTCCCAGGTGTTCGCTCTACAACCTCCACGGCCCCTGCAGGCAGCCCACACCACGGGGGACTACCCTGCACCCCTGCTCATGTCCCGCAGGCAGCCCATCCACCATGGGCATGCCCTCCAGCCAACCCACAGGTCACCTTGCACCACTGATCAACAATGCATGTCTCCCACCACCCCCACCCCCAAGCAGTGCAGGGGCAGCCTCCACCAGGCCCCCACTCATGTCCCCCTGCACCCCAACCCCCCAGCAGTGCAGGGGCACCCTCTACCAGGCCCCCACCCATGTCTACCACCACCCCCACCCCCCAGCAGTGCAGGGGCAGCCTCCACCAGGCCCCCACTCATGTCTCCCACCACCCCCACCACCCAGCAGTGCAGGGGCAGCCTCCACCAGGCCCCCACCCATGTCTCCCACCACCCCCACCCCCCAGCAGTGCAGGGGCAGCCTCCACCAGGCCCCCACCCATGTCTCCCACCACCCCCACCCCCCAGCAGTGCAGGGGCAGCCTCCACCAGGCCCCCACCCATGTCTCCCATCACCCCCACCCCCCAGCAGTGCAGGGGCAGCCTCCACCGGGCCCCCACTCATGTCTCCCACCACCCCCACCCCCCAGCCACCAGGGGCAGCCTCCACCAGGCCCCCACTCATGTCTCCCACCACCCCCACCCCCCAGCCACCAGGGGCAGCCTCCACCAGGCCCCCACTCATGTCTCTCACCACCCCCACCCCCCAACCACCAGGGGCAGCCTCCACCAGGCCTCCACTCATGTCTCCCACCACCCCCACCCCCCAGCCACCAGGGGTAACCTCCAACAGGCCCCCACCCATGTCCCCTATTACTCCCATCCCACAGCCACCAGGGGCAGCCTCCACCAGGCCCCCACTCATGTCTTCCACCACCCCCACCCCCCAGCCACCAGGGGCAGCCTCCACCAGGCCCCCACTCATGTCTCCCACCACCCTCACCCCCCAGCCACCAGGGGCAGCCTCCACCAGGCCCCCACCCATGTCTCCCACCACCACCACCCCCAGCAGTACAGGGGCAGCCTCCACCAGCCCCCACCCATGTCTACCACCACCCCCACCCCCCAGCAGTGCAGGGGCAGCCTCCACCAGGCCCCCACTAATGTCTCCCACCACCCCCACCCCCCAGCAGTGCAGGCGCAGCCTCCACCAGGCCCCCACCCATGTCTACCTGCACCCCCACCCCCCAGCCACCAGGGGCAGCCTCCACCAGGCCCCCACTCATGTCTCCCACCACCCCCACCCCCCAGCCACCAGGGGCAGCCTCCACCAGGCCCCCACTCATGACTCCCATCACCCCCACCCCCCAGAACTGCAGGGGCAGCCTCCACCAGGCCCCCACTCATGTCCCCCACCACCCCCACCACCCAGCAGTGCAGGGGCAGCCTCCACCAAGCCCCCACTCATGTCTCCCACCCCCCCCCCACCCCCCAGCCACCAGGGGCAGCCTCCACCAGGCTCCCACCCATGTCTCCCACCACCCCCACCCCCCAGCAGTGCAGGGGCAGCCTCCACCAGGCCCCCACTCATGTCCCCTATTACCCCCACCCCCCCACAGTGCAGGGGCAGCCTCCACCAGGCCCCCACTCATGTCTCCCACCACCCACACCCCACAGCCACCAGGGGCAGCCTCCACCAGGCCCCCACTCATGTCTCCCACCACCCCCACCCCCAGCCACCAGGGGCAGCCTCCACCAGGCCCCCACTCATGTCCCCCTGCACCCCCACCCCCCAACAGTGCAGGGGCACCCTCCACCAGGCCCCCACTCATGTCTCTCACCACCCCCACCCCCCAGCAGTGCAGGGGCAGCCTCCACCAGGCCCCCACTCATGTCTCCCACCACCCCCACCCCCCAGCCACCAGGGGCAGCCTCCACCAGGCCCCCACTCATGTCCCCCTGCACCCCCACCCCCCAGCAGTGCAGGGGCACCCTCCACCAAGCCCCCACCCATGTCTCCCACCACCCCCACCCCCCAGCAGTGCAGGGGCAGCCTCCACCAGGCCCCCACTCATGTCTCCCACCACCCCCACCCCCAGGGGCAGCCTCCACCAGGCCCCCACCCATGTCTCCCACCACCCCCACCCCCCAGCAGTGCAGGGGCAGCCTCCACCAGGCCCCCACTCATGTCCCCTATTACCCCCACCCCCCCAGTGCAGGGGAAGCCTCCACCAGGCCCCCACTCATGTCTCCCACCACCCCCACCCCCCAGCCACCAGGGGCAGCCTCCACCAGGCCCCCACTCATGTCTCCCACCACCCCCACCCCCCAGCCACCAGGTGCAGCCTCCACCAGGCCCCCACTCATGTCTCCCATCACCCCCACCCCCCAGCCACCAGGGGCGGCCTCCACCAGGCCCCCACTCATGTCCCCCTGCACCCCCACCCCCCAGCAGTGCAGGGGTACCCTCCACCAGGCCCCCACCCATGTCTCCCACCACCACCACCCCCCAGCAGTGCAGGGGCAGCCTCCACCAGGCCCCCACTCATGTCTACCACCACCCCCACCCCCCAGCCACCAGGGGCAGCCTCCACCAGGCCCCCACTTATGTCTCCCACCACCCCCACCCCCCAGCCACCAGGGGCAGCCTCCACCAGGCCCCCGCTCATGTCTCCCACCACCCCCACCCCCCAGCCACCAGGGGCAGCCTCCACCAGGCCCCCACTCATGTCTCCCACCACCCCCACCCCCCAGCCACCAGGGGCAGCCTCCACCAGGCCCCCACCCATGTCTCCCACCACCCCCACCCCCCAGCAGTGCAGGGGCAGCCTCCACCAGGCCCCCACTCATGTCCCCTATTACCCCCACCCCCGCAGTGCAGGGGCAGCCTCCACCAGGCCCCCACTCATGTCTCCCACCACCCCCACCCCCCAGCCACCAGGGGCAGCCTCGACCAGGCCCCCACCCGTGTCCCCTATTACCCCCATCCCACAGCCACCAGGGGCAGCCTCCACCAGGCCCCCACTCATGTCTCCCACCACCCCCACCCCCCAGCCACCAGGGGCAGCCTCCACCAGGCCCCCACTCATGTCTCCCACCACCCCCACCCCCCAGCCACCAGGGGCAGCCTCCACCAGGCCCCCACCCATGTCTCCCACCACCCCCACCCACCAGCAGTACAGGGGCAGACTCCACCAGGCACCCACCCATGTCTACCACCACCCCCACCCCCCAGCAGTGCAGGGGCAGCCTCCACCAGGCCCCCACTCATGTCCCCTATTACCCCCACCCCCCCGCAGTGCAGGGGCAGCCTCCACCAGGCCCCCCAGCACCCCCACCCCCCAGCCACCAGGGGCACCCTCCACCAGGCCCCCACCCATGTCTCCCACCACCCCCTAGCCCCCCAGCAGTCAGGGGCAGCCTCCACCAGGCCCCCACCCATGTCTCTCACCACCCCCACCCCCCAGCCACCAGGGGCAGCCTCAACCAGGCCCCCACTCATGTCTCCCACTACCCCCACCCCCCAGCAGTCAGGGGCACACTCCACCAGGACCCCACCCATGTCTCCCACCACCCCCTACCCCCCAGCAGTCAGGGGCACCCTCCACCAGGCCCCCACCCATGTCTCCCACCACCCCCACCCCCAACAGTCAGGGGCAGCCTCCACCAGGCCCCCACTCATTTCCCCTATTACCCCCATCCCACAGCCACCAGGGGCAGCCTCCACCAGGCCCCCACTCATGTCTCCCACCACCCCCACCCCCCAGCCACCAGGGGCAGCCTCCACCAGGCCCCCACTCATGTCTCCCACCACCCCCACCCCCCAGCCACCAGGGGCAGCCTCCGCCAGGCCCCCACCCATTTCTCCCACCACCCCCACCCCACAGCCACCAGGGGCAGCCTCCACCAGGCCCCCACTCATGTCCCCCTGCACCCCCACCCCACAGCAGTGCAGGGGCACCCTCCACCAGGCCCTCACTCATGTCTCTCACCACCCCCACCCCCCAGCAGTGCAGGGGCAGCCTCCACCAGGCCCCCACCCATGTCTACCACCACCCCACCCCCCAGCCACCAGGGGCAGCCTCCACCAGGCCCCCACTCATGTCTCCCACCACCCTCACCCCCCAGCCACCAGGGGCAGCCTCCACCAGGCCCCCACTCATGTCCCCCTTCACCCCCACCCCCCAGCAGTGCAGGGGCACCCTCCACCAGGCCCCCACTCATGTCTACCACCACCCCCACCTCCCAGCAGTGCAGGGGCAGCCTCCACCAGGCCCCCACTCATGTCCCCTATTACCCCCACCGCCCGCAGTGCAGGGGCAGCCTCCACCAGGCCCCCACTCATGTCTCCCACCACCCCCACCCCCCAGCCACCAGGGGCAGCCTCCACCAGGCCCCCACCCATGTCTCCCACCACCCCCACCCCCCAGCACTGTGGGGCACCTGCCAGCAGGCCCCCACTCATGTCCAACGCATGTACCCCTGCACCCCCACCCCCCAGCACTGTGGGGCACCTGCCAGCAGGCCCCCACTCATGTCCAACTCATGTACCCCTGCAACCCCACCCCCCAGCACTGTGGGGCACCTGCCATCAGGCTCCCACTCATGTCCAACTCATGTACCCCTGCACCCCCACCCCCCAGCACTGTGGGGCACCTGCCAGTAGGCCCCCACTCATGTCCAACTCATGTACCCCTGCACCCCCACCCCCCAGCACTGTGGGGCACCTGCCAGCAGGCCCCCACCCATGTCCAACTCATGTTCCCCAGCCAACATGTCATCACAATCTAGATCCCTGGTCCCTATGGTCAGCCTCCAAATGCAAAACACCCACCTGAGTATTGCATCCACCCACTCATAATTGGCAATTACATGACAGAACACCAATTGCAAGTTCCGAAACAAACACATTTCCCTCACATACACCCAATGGGTGTCAGTGAATCTCAAAAGTCATATCATTATATGCATTAAACCAATGAGATGATACTACACATTGAAGTGTGATAAAAAAATATGTATTGAAGGAAACATAAATAGAATCAAAAATAAAGAAACAGAAATGGGAATGTACAAAAATGAAAAAAAGCATGTCCGTGAAAAAAAGCAAAACCAAAAATCAAAATCCAAAGTAATGGTGTCCAAAGTCACTGTCCAGAAAACAAAATCCAATGGGAAATAAAATAGAAAGCCATTGCTCCATGGTGAAAATGCGAAAGAAAAATACAATCCAACAGTGAACTATGTACATACGAACAAGCCAGGGTCCATTATCCCAACAAAAGAAAGGAAACCTATCTAACTACACTGGGCCTCATTACGACCCAGGCGGTAAGTTACCGCCTGGGCCGTGACTTTACCACCATGGCGTAAACTACGTTTACGCCATGGTGGTTGGCGGACTTACCGCCCCATTCCGACCTTGGCGGGGCGGTAAGTCCCCAATCCCCATTTACCCTTCCCCATTCCCATTTTTGCCCCATAGGGCATAATGGGAGTGGGGAAGGCGTTAATTACGCCACCGTAAATTACGGTGGCGTAATTAACTCCATGGTCCCTTAGCGCCATGGATTTTAACAGCTGCTAAAAGCAGGTGTTAAAAGCGCCATGGCGCTAAGGGACCTCGTACTCAGGCGGTAAGGGTCGGCGCTGTTAACGCTGCCGTTAACCCCTTACCGCCTGGGTCGTAATGAGGCCCACTGACTAATAAAATAAACTATATACAAAAATGTGACCAATGTCCGAAAGGTCCAAAAGAAATCCAAAAAAAATGAAACCTAACACTACCTACATAACTATGTACAAGGGCAGCGGGCTAGTTTGACGGCTCACTTGTGGATGTCCCGGGCCAGGGCATCATCGAACTCCTGCTCAATGTCCCGGTGGCGGTCCTCCTCCATGGCCCCGAGGGTCCGCAGGGGCGTCGACGTGTCCACCTCCAAACCCCTGTGGATTGCCTCGAGGCACTCGGCCTGCCTCAGGGCCCTCCGCATGGAGTTCTCCGCCCTGACCATTGTGAGCCGTGCCTCTTCCGCCCGCTGCCGCTCCGCATCTATGGCGTGGCCCAACCGCTGCCACACGGAAGACACTCTCTGTCCTGGGTCCTCCTGCCCTCCGGCCGATGCCTGCCCCTCCGATGTTGAAGGCCCCGAGCCTTCATGGCTCCCACCACGTTGCTGCTGCTGCTGTGCCTCTGCCCGTGCACTGCCTCCTGCTGCCTGCACATCCTCCGCCGGCTGGGGTGCAGTCGTTGACGTGGCTACCCCTGCTGGACGTCCGACTCCTGACTGTGGCAGGGATGTCTCCTCCACCAGCCTGGCCGCACCGTCAGAGGCAGCTCCACAGGGCACCCAGGTGACTGATGGGTGGGAAGATGGCACGGAGGATGACTGGTGCGTAGGGGGTTCAGTTGAGGAGGGGGTCGTAGCAAGCCCCATCATACGGAGGAATCCGGCCTGGGTGACCTGTCCCAGCAGGCTGACGTGGTCAACGAGCCATTCGAGATGACGTGCAGTCTCCTCATGAAAAGACTGCAGGTCACCTGGCATGGCCCGTTGACGCAACGCCACACCACTCAGAACAGGCTCAACCCGGACCCGGAGAGCCACGTCCGCAGGCAGAGGAAGGCCAGTTGTCGTGAGCTCATGCCCTGCCTGAAAACAGGTCTGGACGTAGGCATCCCTGCTGGTGGAAGATGATGCAGGGACAGGATCAGGGACAGGATTGCAAACAGGCACCTCCGCTGCGGCCTGTGCTGCCTCCTGTCCCTGGTCCTGCACTGCACCACTAGCACCAGTGGGATCCCCACCTCCAGACCCCGTCTCTGTTGCTTGCACGGCCTCCTCCTCCACCAAACCCCCCACCAACCTGGATGACTCTGTGCCATCTTCCCCCGTTGGGCCCTATGGGGTCCCAGCTGCCCCTTGTGCTGCCAAGGAGTCCAACTCCAACCTCCGCCTCTTGGACCTCCCCCGGCAGCTGCGGCCTGGGATGCGGCACCGGACTCCTTACTCCCCGACGAGATGACAACATGGGAGGGGAGCCGGGCCTTGCGTCTCCGGCTGGCGGTGGGATCCCCGCCGCTGTGCTCCACAGCACCTTCTCCGCCCTCTTCATCAGTTGACGCTGCAGACAGGGAGAAATAAAACACAGGCATCAGGGCACTGTACAATGGACACATACACACATGACAGTTGTACATGAGTGGCATTGGCAAACCTCAGACATGTCATCACAATCCCCAACACACATGTCATTTCAACTCGCACACATGAGCCATACCACAGCCATATCGCAACTGCCAGCACCATCCATACACATACAACAGCATGAGCAGGCAAAGGTGAGCCAGACATCACATGCAACACAGGAAGTGCACCACACATGTACACACACCACCACACTTGCATGCATGTGTACACCTCTGCCAAGTGTCGCAGTGTTCAGATGGGCATCCATGTCACATCTGCCCATCAGGCTTCCACATACCGCTGTCACATGCATCCATGTTGCATCACTCTTGCACCCTTGTCAAATACACACACATGCACATGTACACAGTGCTGATACATGCAGCTGAAAACAACATACATGCGTGACATCACGGACATGTCGACTTACATACACATTCATCCAAACATGTGTGCCCACACAACTGCATTTGGCATGCAAGCCTACACACACAAGCACCATCCATGTCTCACACATTCCAGCCCTCACATGTGTTAGCCCCACGGTCCTGTACACCCCCACCCATACTCGACCCCATACAAACAGATGTGCAACCTGCACACTACTGAAAAATCACTACACGCACAGCTCACAATCAGGATGCATGTACACTTACCACTCGACTCCAGACGGGTCAGCCTCTCAAGGACCTGGACGTGGAGCGCTGGGGATATGCGTTCCAGGACCCTCATCTGTTCTTCCGACAAGTGGCCCCGGCGCCCCTTGGCATCCGCTGCCTTCAAGAGGCGCTGGGCCTTGTTCAGGGTCCTGGACCTGAAGTCCTCCCAGCGCTTCTTGACATGGGGGAAGTCACGGACTGCCACCCCCTCCGCGATGATGGCAGTCACAATGTCAGTCCAGATCCGAGTCCGTCCTTCCTTGTCGGCACGGGAACTTCCGAAGAGGGCATCATACTGCCCCAGGACTTGCTCCACCAGGACACCAACTTCGGTGGCACTGAAGCTGGTGCCCCTCTGCCACTCTGGTCGGGGGTTGTCAGTGGTCTCAGATGGTGTTTGCCCCGACATGACAACCCCAGAGGCAGGAGTGGGTGGGCAACTGGGTCCTGGGGCTGGGCTGTGGAGCGATGGAATCCCAGTCGGGAGTCTTCGATTCCAGCAGGGGTGGTCACAGCAACAGCACCCCTGGCTGATGTGCAGGCAGCAAATGGCATGGCACGTGGGCAGCAGGCAGTCAGGCAGCAGCAGATGGCAGGTGGGAGCGTGCTCGGGGCTCTGGGGGGCAGTAGTTCGGCCTTCTGGGCAGGAGCGTGGTCTTCCGTGTGCTTACGCGTGGCCAGCTTGATACGGAGTGATGTGGCACGTGAAAATCCTGCACGTCAGCGTGTAATTCGAGGAAAGGCCCTTAGCACGTATGCACGGCAGCACGCATATGCGATTTCATTGGACCAAAGGCCCTTAGCGCGTGAGCGCGTCTGTGACGTGACGCGCGTGGGTGTTTCCCTCATTGCACGTGATGACAGAACACACGTGGATTTCCACCAATCGCGTGTGAAAGTTCCCGCGCACCCCGAAACACACGTACCCAGGCCAATCGCGTGTACGCTCACTTCCCTCCGATCACACGCGATGACACTCGGACGTGCAGTTTTTCACGCGCGCTGAAATGCCCATGCACGCCTGTACGCGTCACGTCACAGGGACGCTTGCGCTTGAGGGGCCTTCTGTCCAATGAAAATGTGTATGCGTGCAGACGCGCTCACGCACTAAGGGCCTTTGGTCCAATGAAATCGCATATGCGTGCTGCCGTGCATACGCGCTAAGGGCCTTTCCTCGAATTACACGCTGACGTGCAGGATTTTCACATGCCAAATCACTCCGTATCAAGCTGGCCACGCGTAAGCACACGGAAGACCACGCTCCTGCCCAGAAGGCCGAACTACTGCCCCCCAGAGCCCCGAGCACGCTCCCACCTGCCATCTGCTGCTGCCTGACTGCCTGCTGCCCACGTGCCCTGCCATTTGCTGCCTGCACATCAGCCAGGGGTTCTGTTGCTGTGACCACCCCTGCTGGAACCGAAGACTCCCGACTGGGATTCCATCACTCCACAGCCCAGCCCCAGGACACAGTTGCCCACCCACTCCTGCCTCTGGGGTTGTCATGTCGTGGCAAACACCATCTGAGACCACTGACAACCCCCGGCCAGAGAGGCAGAGGGGCACCAGCTTCAGTGCCACTGAACTTGGTGTCCTGGTGGAGCAAGTCCTGGGGCAGTATGATGCCCTCTTTGGAAGTTCCCGCGCCGACAAGGAAGGACGGACTCGGATCTGGACTGACATCGTGACTGCCATCAACGCGGAGGGGGTGGCAGTCCGCGACTTCCAACATGTCAAGAAGCGCTGGGAGGACTTCAGGTCCAGGACCCTGAACAAGGCCCGGCGCCTCTTACAGGTAGCGGATGCCAAGGGGCGCCGGGGCCACTTGTCGGAAGAACAGATGAGGGTCCTGGAACGCATATCCCCAGCGCTCCACGTCCAGGTCCTTGAGAGGCTGACCCGTCTGGAGTCGAGCGGTAAGTGTACATGCATCCTGATTGTGAGCTGTGCGTGTGGTGATTTTTCAGTAGTGTGCAGGTTGCACATCTGTTTGTACGGGGTCGAGTATGGGTGGGGGTGTACAGGGCCGTGGGGCTAACACATGCGAGGGCTGGAATGTGTGAGACATGGATGGTGCTTGTGTGTGTAGGCTTGCATGCCAAATGCAGTTGTGTGGGCACACATGTTTGGATGAATGTGTATGTAAGTAGACATGTCCGTGATGTCACGCATGTATGTTGTTTTCGGCTGCATGTATCAGCACTGTGTACATGTGCATGTGTGTGTATTTGACAAGGGTGCAAGAGTGATGCAACATGGATACATGTGACAGCGGTATGTGGAAGCCTGATGGGCAGATGTGACATGGATGCCCATCTGAACACTGCAACACTTGGCAGAGGTGTACACATGCATGCAAGTGTGGTGGTGTGTGTACATGTGTGGTGCACTTCCTGTGTTGCATGTGATGTCTGGCTCACCTTTGCCTGCTCATGCTGTTGTATGTGTATGGATGGTGCTGGCAGTTGCGATATGGCTGTGGTATGGCTCATGTGTGCGAGTTGAAATGACATGTGTGTTGGGGATTGTGATGACATGCCTGAGGTTTGCCAATGCCACTCATGTACAACTGTCATGTGTGTATGTGTCCATTGTACAGTGCCCTGATGCCTGTGTTTTATTTCTCCCTGTCTGCAGCGTCAACTGATGAAGAGGGCGGAGAAGGTGCTGTGGAGCACAGAGGCGGGGATCCCACCGCCAGCCGTAGACGCAAGACCCGGCTCCCCTCCCATGTTGTCATCTCGTCGGGGAGTGAGGAGTCCGGTGCCGCGTCCCAGGCCGCAGCTGCCGGGGGGAGGTCCAAGAGGCGGAGGTTGGAGTTGGACTCCTCGGCAGCAGAAGGGGCAGCTGGGACCCCATAGGGCCCAACGGGGGAAGATGGCACGGAGTCATCCAGGTTGGTGGGGGGTTTGGTGGAGGAGGAGGCCATGCAAGCAACAGAGACGGGGTCTGGAGGTGGGGATCCCACTGGTGCTAGTGGTGCAGTGCAGGACCAGGGACAGGAGGCAGCACAGGCTGCCGCGGAGGTGCCTGTGTGCAGTCCTGTCCCTGATACTGTCCCTGCATCATCTTGCACCAGCAGGGATGCCTACGTTCAGACTTGTTTTCAGGCAGGGGATGAGCTCACGACAACTGGCCTTCCTCTGCCTGCGGACGTGGCTATCCGGGTCCGGGTTGAGCCTGTTCTGAGTGGTGTGGCGTTGCGTCAACGGGCCATGCGAGGTGACCTGCAGTCTTTTCATGAGGAGACTGCACGTCATCTCGAATGGCTCGTTGACCACGTCAGCCTCCTGGGACAGGTCACCCAGGCCGGATTCCTCCGTATGATGGGGCTTGCTACGACCCCCTCCTCACCTGAAATCCCTTCGCGCCAGTCTTCCTCCGTGCCATCTTCCCACCCATCAGTCACCTGGGTGCCCTGTGGAGCTGCCTCTGACGGTGCAGCCAGGCTGGTGGAGGAGGCATCCCTGCCACAGTCGGGAGTCGGACGTCCAGCAGGGGTGGCCACGTCAACGACTGCGCCCCAGCCGGCGGAGGATGTGCAGGCAGCAGGAGGCAGTGCACGGGCAGAGGCACAGCAGCAGCCGCAACGTGGTGGGAACCATGAAGGCTCGGGGCCTTCAACATCGGAGGGGCAGGCATCGGCCGGAGGGCAGGAGGACCCAGGACAGAGAGTGTCTTCCGTGTGGCAGCGGTTGGGCCACGCCATAGATGCAGAGCGGCAGCGGGCGGAAGAGGCACGGCTCACAATGGTCAGGGCGGAGAACTCCATGCGGAGGGCCCTGAGGCGGGCCGAGTGCCTCGAGGCAATCCGCAGGGGTTTGGAGGTGGACACGTCGACGGCCCTGCGGACCCTCGGGGCCATGGAGGAGGACTGCCTCCTGGACATTGAGCAGGAGTTCGATGATGCCCTGGCCCGGGACATCCACAAGTGAGCCGTCAAACTAGCCCGCTGCCCTTGTACATAGTTATGTAGGTAGTGTTAGGTTTCATTTTTTTTTAAATTTATTTTGGACCTTTCGGACATTGGCCACATTTTTGTATATAGTTTATTTTATTAGTCAGTGTAGTTGGATAGGTTTCCTTTCTTTTGTTGGGATAATGGACCCTGGCTTGTTCGTATGTACATAGTTCACTGTTGGATTGTATTTTTCTTTCGCATTTTCACCATGGAGCAATGGCTTTCTATTTTATTTCCCATTGGACTTTGTTTTCTGGACAGTGACTTTGGACATCATTACTTTGGATTTTTATTTTTGGTTTTGCTTTTTTTCACGGACATGCTTCTTTTCATTTTTGTACATTCCCATTTCTGTTTCTTTATTTTTGATTCTATTTATGTTTCCTTCAATACATATTTTTTTATCACACTTCAATGTGTAGTATCATCTCATTGGTTTAATGCATATCATGATATGGCTTTTGAGATTCACTGACACCCATTGGGTGTATGTGAGGGAAATGTGTTTGTTTCGGAACTTGCAATTGGTGTTCTGTCATGTAATTGCCAATTATGAGTGGGTGGATGCAATACTCGGGTGGGTGTTTTGCATTTGGAGGCTGACCATAGGGACCTGAAATCTAGATTGTGATGACATGTTGGCCGGGGAACATGAGTTGGACATGGGTGGGGGCCTGGTGGAGGCTGCCCCTGCACTGCTGGGGGGTGGGGGGTGGTGGATGACATGAGTGGGGGCCTGGTGGAGGCTGCCCCTGCACTGCTGGGGGGTGGGGGTGGTGGGAGACATGAGTGGGGGACTGGTGGAGGCTGCCCCTGGTGGCTGGGGGGTGGGGGTGCAGGGGGACATGAGTTGGACATGAGCGGGGGCCTGCTGGCAGGTGCCCCACAGTGCTGGGGTGTGGGGGTGGTGGGAGACATGAGTGGGGGCCTGGTGGAGGCTGCCCCTGCACTGCGGGGGGTGGGGGTAATAGGGGACATGAGTGGGGGCCTGGTGGAGGCTGCCCCTGGTGGCTGGGGGGGTGGGGGTGGTGGGAGACATGGGTGGGGGCCTGGTGGAGGCTGCCCCTGACTGCTGGGGGGTAGGGGGTGGTGGGAGACATGGGTGGGGGCCTGGTGGAGGGTGCCCCTGGTGGCTGGGGGGTGGGGGTGGTGGGAGACATGAGTGGGGGCCTTGTGGAGGCTGCCCCTGACTGCGGGGGGGTGGGGGGTGGTGGGAGACATGGGTGGGGGCCTGGTGGAGGGTGCCCCTTGTGGCTGGGGGGTGGGGGTGGTGGGAGACATGGTTGGGGGCCTGGTGGAGGCTGCCCCTGCACTGCGGGGGGTGGGGGTAATAGGGGACATGAGTGGGGGCCTGGTGGAGGCTGCCCCTGGTGGCTGGGGGGTGGGGGTGGTGGGAGACATGGGTGGGGGCCTGGTGGAGGCTGCCCCTGGTGGCTGGGGGGTGGGGGTAATAGGGGACATGAGTGGGGGCTTGGTGGAGGCTGACCCTGGTGGCTGGGGGGTGGGGGTGGTGGGAGACATGAGTAGGGGCCTGGTGGAGGCTGCCCCTGACTGCTGGGGGGTAGGGGGTGGTGGGAGGCATGAGTGGGGGCCTGGTGGAGGCTGCCCCTTGTGGCTGTGGGATGGGGGTGGTGGGAGACATGAGTGGGGGCCTGGTGGAGGCTGCCCCTGCAATGCTGGGGGGTGGGGGTGCAGGGGGACATGAGTGGGGGCCTGGTGGAGGCTGCCCCTGACTGCTGGGGGGTGGGGGTGGTGGGAGACATGGGTGGGGGCCTGGTGGAGGGTGCCCCTGACTGCTGGGGGGTAGGGGGTGGTGGGAGACATGGGTGGGGGCCTGGTGGAGGGTGCCCCTGATGGCTGGGGGGTGGGGGTGGTGGTAGACATGGGTGGGGGCCTGGTGGAGGCTGCCCCTGCACTGCTGGGGGGTGGGGGTGGTGGGTGACATGAGTGGGGGCCTGGTGGAGGCTGCCCCTGCACTGCTGGGGGGTGGGGGTGGTGGGAGACATGAGTGGGGGCCTGGTGGAGGCTGCCCCTGGTGGCTAGGGGGTGGGGGTGCAGGGGGACAAGAGTTGGACATGAGTGGGGGCCTGCTGGCAGATGCCCCACAGTGCTGGGGGGTGGGGGTGGTGGGAGACATGAGTGGGGGCCTGGTGGAGGCTGCCCCTGCACTGCGGGGGGTGGGGGTAATAGGGGACATGAGTGGGGGCCTGGTGGAGGCTGCCCCTGGTGGCTGGGCGGTGGGAGTGGTGGGAGACATGAGTGGGGGCCTGGTGGAGGCTGCCCCTGCACTGCGGGGGGTGGGGGTAATAGGGGACATGAGTGGGGGCCTGGTGGAGGCTGCCCCTGGTGGCTGGGGGGTGGGAGTGGTGGGAGACATGAGTGGGGGCCTGGTGGAGGCTGCCCCTGGTGGCTGGGGGGTGGGGGTGGTGGGAGACATGAGTGGGGGCCTGGTGGAGGCAGCCCCTGCACTGCGGGGGGTGGGGGTAATAGGGGACATGAGTGGGGGCCTGGTGGAGGCTGCCCCTGGTGGCTGGGGGGTGGGGGTGGTGGGAGACATGAGTGGGGGCCTGGTGGAGGCTGCCCCTGGTGGCTGGGTGGTGGGGGTGGTGGGAGACATGAGTGGGGGCCTGGTGGAGGCTGCCCCTGGTGGCTGGGGGGTGGGGTTGGTGGTAGACATGGGTCGGGCCTGGTGGAAGCTGCCCCTGCACTCCTGGGGGGTGGGGGTGGTGGGAGACATGAGTGGGGGCCTGGTGGAGGCTGCCCCTGGTGGCTGGGGGGTGGGGGTGCAGGGGGACATGAGTTGGACATGAGTGGGGGCCTGCTGGCAGGTGCCCCACAGTGCTGGGGGGTGGGGGTGGTGGGAGACATGAGTGGGGGCCTGGTGGAGGCTGCCCCTGCACTGCTGGGGGGTGGGGGTGGTGGGAGACATGTGTTGGTGATCAGTGTTGCAAGGTGACATGTGGGTTGGCTGGTGTGCATGGCCATGGTGGATGGGTTGCCTGTGGGACATGAGCAGGGGTGCAGGGTAGTACCCTGTGGTGTGGGCTGCCTGCAGGGGCCGTGGAGGGTGTAGAGGGAACACCTGGGGGGACCCACATGGCCAAATCACATGTAGCATTCTCCCGCACCACCGAAATACACGTACCCTGCAGAAATTGCGTGTGAATCTTCCGCACACATCGGAATACACGTACCCAGGCCAATCGCGTGTGGTACTTCCCGCGCACCCCCACCTAGCCAGGCCAATCGCGTGTGGAACTTCCCGCGTACCCCGTAGTACACGTTCCCAGGTCAATCGCGTGTGGAACTTCCCGCGCACCCCTGAAATCCACGTACCCGGCCAAATCACGTGTGGAACTTGCCGCGCACCCCTGAAATCCACGTACCCATCCAAATCGCGTGTGAAACTTCCTGCGCACCCCTGGAATCCACATAACCAGCCAAATCGCATGTGAAACTTCGCGCGCACCCCTGAAATCCACATACCCAGCCATATCGCGTGTTGAACTTCCCGCGCACCCCTGAAATCCACGTGCCCGGCCAAATCGCGTGTGGAACTTCCCGCGCACCCCTGAAATCCACATACCCAGCCAAATCGCGTGTGAAACTTCACGTGCACCCCTGGAATCCACGTACCCAGCCAATTTGCGTGTGAAACTTCCCGCGCACCCCGAAATACACGCACACGTTATTTTTCAGTCAGCGGGTGTCCGTGTTTGTGGGTACCCCTTTGCACGTCATTTGTCCTGGAGGGCCACAGTATAGGACATTCATCATAGCTCTATATAGGTGCTATTTATTGGCGCACCTTTTGGCGCACATTTTTTACAGGCGCAGGGATGCTACCGCCTGCTTTCTTGTGGCGGTCGTGTTTGTGCCTGTGCGCTGGTTTGACCGTGCGCTGTTTTGCCCTATTCGATTCCATGAATATGTGTTGTAGGCGAGCGTGTGGGCATTCCACGCACTTGCACCCTGTACTTCCCCCGTGACGCCCACATTTTGGCAAGTTGTTCCCCATTCCAAGTGTTACGCCCTGTGTTCCGCCTACTTTTGTTGTGTGCGCCGCGCTATGTGCGATTTTCGCTTTGGCCTGTGCGATTTTCGCTGTGACCTGGCGCACGCTGTTAGATGGCCTGTGCGCCAACGTGCGCAGTGCACTTTTTTAGCGCACATCAGATGGTTTTTTCGCGCACGCCCTTCCATGAATCGATGTGCGCTGCTTTTCATGCGATTTTCGCACTTGCACTGCGATTTTCGCAATTCCACTGCGAATCGCACGTTTTTGCCCACTTGCGCCGCGCTAATTATTCCATGAATCGGCCTCTTTGTCTTTAGACTTTATTACAGATCTAGCGCCGTGTAATGGATTCAACACCATTCTAGTTATTGTGGATCTTTTTTCCAAGATGGCTCACTTTATTCCTTTAAAACGATTACCTTCTGCTTCAATCTTGGCTAAGGAATTTCTCGAAAATATTATTCGAATACATGGATTTCCTTCCGTATTGATCTCTGACCGAGGTAGTCAGTTCATTTCGCAATTTTGGCAGAAGTGTTGTCAATTGGCACTAATCGACATAAGGTTATCAACCAGTCACCACCCCCAAACTGATGGTTAGACGGAAAGAACCAACCAAACTCTTGAACAATGCCTACGTTGTATGCTCCACCAAACCGAAAGTAATTGGAAGGACATTTTATGGATTTCTGAATACGCATACAATAACTCTGTACATTCAGGAGACGGACAAAGCCCCTTTTATACCATATATGGACATCATCCTCGAACCTCAGAACTCGATTCGCCCCAGCATTTAGAAATGCCGGCAGTAACTCATCTGCATTCTACTATTACACAAGCTTTTAAAGAGGCAAAAAACATTTGAAACAAGCAAAAGAGAAATACAAGAAAAATGCTGATCAACATAGAAGTGTGACCCCCACCATATCGAATCGGAGACCAAGTTTGGCTGGCTACAAGACATATACCTCTGAAAGGAACTCGGACTTTTAATCCTAGATATTTGGGACCTCACACCATTAAGGCCATTATCAACCCGGTGGCCGTCAAATTAGAATTACCCTCTAATATGCGAATTCATCCTGTCTTTCATGTTTCACTTCTAAAACCAGTTCAACCCGGGACAAGATTAACCAAACCACCTGACCCCATCCTAATAGATGGAGAACCTGAATTCGAGGTAAAAAACATCCTGGACTCTAAAATGGTTAAATCAAGACTTTTTTTATTTAATCGACTGGAAGGGTTACGGACCACAAGAAAGTTCATGGGAACCTAGTGACCACATTCATGCTCCTCGATTGGTGAAAAAATTCCATCGGGACTTCCCAGACAAGCCAGGGCCAAGTGGAAGAACAACTTTAGGAGGGGCCTTGGGGGGGGGTGCTGTCATGATGCCTACCCCCGGGCATCCGGATCGAGTCCATCAGCCCCGGGAGCAGGCATCCATATACTCATTAAAACCCCAACAGCCCCGGCTGGGGGCTGTTTGGATTCAGTCCTGGCGCCTTAGGCGCCAGGCTCATCATAGAAATCAGTCCTGGCGCCATAGGCGCCAGGCTCATAGACTTTACTTACCTTATGCAGACCATGCTGCAAATGAGTCCAAGCCAATGTGAGGCCAGGATGGGACTATTTTATTACAGGCACTATTTTTTACTCGGGTGTGGTTCTGGGGAACTTCTTACCTGGGACTACTTTGCAGGCTATTTAAACCACGCCCGAACAGCAGCTCATGCTTCGTTTTATTCTGCATCCAGCAGCGTAACGTTCACCGTGTCTGCAAGTCAGCATCCAGTCTTCTGCCACGCCCACCTCTAATCTGGAGCTCCTAGACAAAAGGAAAAGAAAGGAGAAGAGGTTAGATCACGGACATTATTTGATTCCTTACCTGATTCCGGACACAGCACATCTCCGAGCCTGGAAAGGACATTATTTCAGCATGCGTTGCTTCGCCAGCAGCAGCGCCGCGTTATACTCACCAGTCCACCGCATCTTTCAACTCGCCGCTGCCTCCATCATTTTCTTCGTCGAAACCCAGCACCTAGGGGGAAAACAAAAGGAATAACAAGGTGAGCTGAGAAAACCGACAAAGACAATCTCTTTGCCACCATAGGCTTACCTGCTTTACCACCGGAGGTATTATCCTTTAATTCGCCGCATCTTTCTATGCCGCATCTATAAAGGGAGAGAAAACAGCAAGTTAAACTCATGCAACTTTTACCGGACAGTGTTTGGTAATACAGACTCTTACCTGAACGCCATCAGCTGCCTCCAGGCAATATTCTTTTGGACCCAGCTGCAACCTAACGAGGGAATGGAACAAGAGTGAACATCGGACATATTGAACTCTTTGAACTTTATAGACACTGGAGTCAATATTCCTCCGGAACTCCTCCAGTACCTTCAAGCCAGTGAAGTAACTGGTATCTACGCGCCCCTGCATGCCATGCAGGATGGAGCGCTCATCATTTAAAAACATAAGGTGAGGTTACCAAGAGGGGATATCGGAGGTGATTAGTGGGGAGAAGAAAAACAGTTGGGGGGGGCCATCACTAAAGCCAACGGGTGGCTAAATCCCTCTCTCTTCTTGCAGGAGAATACTTCTACGAGTCCAGCAGACAAGATTAGGCGGGCCAGTCCAGACTGTCATCTCTTCACTACGCATCACGTTGGTGGAGACCGCAGCTGTCCGGGTCCGATCGACGCCCCTGTGGGAACTAGGTGAGCGTAAAATAGACATAATGCTTGGAAGGTTGGATAAGAGATGGTGGTTTTCCCTTGTCAGTGATGCGCTAAACTGTAGTTGAGCTGGTTGGCCGGGGGTCATGGCTTCCCCCAGGTCTGTGACCCTACTCGCCGTTGGTGCTTGGAGTGAGGATGTAGGATCATGTGGATTGCTGGTATGTGTTAATTATTGGGTGTCATGTAGAGTGGGATAGTTTTAATGGGAGTGGGGAAGAGGGACGGATTGGATGGGAGGGGAAGGCACAGTTGGGATGTTTTTTGTTATTCTTTTGTTGTGGGGTGCATGATGGGAACATTTGTTTGATGTTCAGTGACCAGGGGAGGTGGGGAAATTGTGGCTTGACAAGTGGGGTAATAGAAACAATGATGAGTTCAAGTAAGGGTCAGTTGGTGACGTGGAATGTTAGGAGGCTGGGTAACAAAGGGAAAGGGATGTTACTTGAAGAGAAGTGATATACATATTGCCTTACGGCAGCAGATGTATTTCCTGGATGCTGACTTGGAGGACCTGCAGCGGAAATTGGGGAGGAATAGTGTCCAGTTATAGTTACTTCCCATTCACTAGGGAAGTTCTTATGTGGATAGCAAAAGGGGTGCCCATTCATATCGACACACAAATGGGGGATGGAATGAAGAACTCTGGTTTTGGTTGGCTTTATGGAAGGGTGTGTAATCTGTTTGATTAATTCTTATTTGCGAAATGAGGATAATACAGTAAACTTCAGGAGCATTGTGGAACTATCCTGAGATGTAGATTCAACCGTCTCCTTTGAGGAGGGAGGGGGAACTTTTTTGTTGAACCCTTGTTTGGATAGGTCGACTGAAACTAGTCCTTTTAAGCAACATTCCTCATGGTCACTGAAAAAGGTGATGTCAAGACCTAGACCTGGTGGAGCTGTGAAGGAAAAGTCATGGGAATACTAGGAGCATCTCTTTTTACTCCAGTCCCCATGGAATCTTCTCTAGAATAGACTATATTTAATATATGTGGGCAGTGAACATTGCACCAATTCATGGACGCTGAACATCTGGGGCGGGTGCTGTCGGGTCACTCCCCTATGGTGACTACATTGACATGGGGGAGGGTGAAACACACAGATCCCACGTGGAGGTTAAGGGCAAAAAGCCGACTGGATGTGGCATTTTGAGGTATGTTGCAGCAGAAGATTCTGTTCCTTTTTTTAGCCTAACAAGGGCTCTATAGATAGAGTTGGATTCATCTGGCAGGCTTTTAAAGTGACGTGCTTGTATGGTTAACATGGTGGGGATCTGCAGATTGCTGCATGACTCTGCACTGACAAGTAGACACCTTCAGGAAACTTGAATGGGATTTAGCCTGCGGGACTTCTTGCAGGAATGACCACCCCCAAAAATTCACCCAACACCAGGAGCTCTTAGAAAGACTCCAGAAGTATGAATACAGTTAGCATTAAATGCTGGTTCACAGGGAGGAGGATAAACCTGCTTGACTCTTGGCATGGTTAGTTCGACAGGAAGCACTGATATCTGCTGTTACACAGATTTATGATAACACAGGCTCATTGGTGGTTTCCCAAAAGAGGATCAATGAGGTATTTAGGGAATACTACCAAACTTTATACTCCAGCTAGAACATTTTTAGGAAGAGGAGGCCTCTGATTTACTGGGACAGGTCCAACTTCCACAGCTTGACACTGCAGCCAGAGATGCCCTGGAAGTGCCTCTAGAGAAGGGGGAGTGCCAGGCTGCGATTAGCTCACTGAACAGGAGGCGATCACATGAGAGCGATGGCCTCCCAGTCGAATTGTATGCGACATATGCAAATATCTTAATTTACAGGTTGAAATTGGCGTATGATTTTGCCTTTACAATGGGGGTTCTACCAGAGCCAATGAGGGAGGCAATGGTGATTATGATCCTTAAATCTCAGAAAGATATGATGCAGTGCATTTCATACCATCCAGTGTCGCTGATCGATGCAAAGATTTTGAGAAAAGTGATTGCCTCAAGACTTTCTGGTGTTATTATGAGAGTCGTACATGTGTACCAATGCGGGTTCGTGGAGGGTTGAAATACTTATTTCAGACTTCGGAGGCAGTATACTGTCATGGATATGACTAAGAACACATCCTCTGAGTTAGCATTGGTGTCCTTGGATGCGGATAAGTCTTTTGACTCGGTGGAATGTGTAATTACCAGGATTTACAAATTGCTAGCGGAGACGGGCCCTCCTCGACACCCAAGACCCAGGAAATGCGGGATAAGGATTTAGGACATACCATGATGGACCAAGAATGGCTAAAGATATGAGAGCAGGTTGCGAAGGTGTCCCAAAATTCCAGTTTTAAGTTAATTCAATATAATTTTCTTCACAGGATGTGCATGACACCGGCACACATGCTTATGGTTTTATGGTTAACTCGGAATTGTCTCAAAACTGCCTTAGATGTACAAAGGGGTCACCTGAGTTCTGGTGGGAGTGCCCCACAATCCAGATGTATTGGAGGGAAGTGATAGATAGGATCATCGCTTCGTTCAACGGAGCCCTATGAGTGTAAGCCATCAGCCTGTTTACTGGGAAAGCTGTTTGGAGGGCAACACAGATAGATATAAGAAAAGAATAATGTGGTTTCTATTGGTATTGGCAAAATGCTGATTGTTGATTGTGTAGATGTACCCCAATGGACCGCTAGTGACACAACGGGCCTCAGACATCAGGAGGTGAGGTTGGGCAGAGATGGAGATCTTACGCATGACTCAATCATTGGAAGAGAAGGAGGGGACTGCTACTGACTGGGGTCAATTCTTGAATGTTCTTATGACTTTTGCAAACATGATGCCTCCATGAAGGGGCTAAGGGCATTAGAGGAAGGGTGCAGTGGGACGTCCTGGGGTGGTGCTGAAATGGGAGGGAGAAAGGGGGACCGCGTGGTGGAGGCTATGGAGGAATGGAGGAGCAAAGTGGCTGGTTGTTGGGTATGGAAGGGGGAGGCATGGTCTGAATGGGAAAGCAGAAGGAGGGTGTCCCCAGGGAGGAGTTGCAATGGATGTTGTACACCACTAACCCGAAGATCACTGGAACTGTCACAGGATGTACAATTGATGTTTGTGATTGATATTGTTACTGTCTTGTTTCACACTTATGTACTAGTTAATAAAAAGACACATGCATTGAAAAAAACAATAAACAGACATAGTGGGGGCTGAAACCGGTGGTAATGGCCCGGGGCCAAAGTTATAGTATGAGGGTCTTAACACCAGACCATGGTGTTGTTGCCACCTGGTTTAGCTCCCAAATGGGTGTTTACTTCTTCTGCACCCTAAGACCAGCCCACAGTGTGCTAAGAGCAATATTTTTGTCAGGAACAGTGAGTTGCCGGGAGCACACGGCCCATCATTGCTGACAAATCCATCCTCACGTAAGAGGGCTGCCATAGAAACAGAGGACGGTCTGGTGGGGAGTCCCTCTTCTATTTTCATGACGGCCATTGGTGCTCAGTGATGTGCGGCATAGTGACATGCAACTGCGATTATGGTAAGTGGGGGATGGCTTGGGCGTGCAGGATATGGGGAGAAGAGGGAAGCAGTGGGGGGTGGGAAGAAAGATGGCCGGCGGGTGTCTATACTGCACAGGATGCGCTGAACCTGGACTTTAACCATGAGATTCTGCACAGGTTTAGAGTAACTTGATTGGCTGTTGCACCTGCCAAGGGTGCTAATACAGCAATCTAAGAATAACGTACCATTAACACTGTTTTTTCATTCAATTTCAAAGTTTTGTTAACTGAACACGTTTCTTGATTTTCCAGGACTGTATGTAAGTTATTACAAATTCCTCTTTTAACATATTGATGTGTGTCACTTTGAGCCCTTTTATGCTGGAATGCACGTTATGGCTAAATTGTCTAAATTATGAGATTCGGCCAAGTGACAGGCCTCACCAAGCCACCTACAATAGCCACTTGACCTGGCCCAGCATCCACAAAACCCCCATAATGGCACTGCGGGTCGCTGTGCATGGCTTGTAGTCATAGCCAATGGACGCAATCCTTGGGTCATAGGCTTCAACCATGTTGTAGGCCCCACCAAGCAAGCCACAGTCGACATTGGGCAGGGTAACATAACCTTCATTTCCCTTTAACAAAGTTTTTTTCCTTGAATTTCAATGATTCTTATAACTTCCAGCACTGTTTGACAGTTACTAAAAAATCTTCTTTTAAGATATAGGAAAGAACTATAATGTTTACTTAACAAACATGTTTTTGTAGTGCTCTTTGATAGTTGTCACTTTGAGCAGTATGTGATGGAGATGTTATTCTGGCTGAGCTGTCTAGGTCATTGAGGTTCGGCATCCCCCAAGCCTCACCAGCACACCTACAATAGCCATTGGCCTTCCCAGATTCCAATATCCCCCATAATACCCATAGAGCTGTATCATAAACTGTGGTAAACTGTAAGCCATTTTGAAATAATTCACTCCAACACTTCACATGCACTGTGGTGCAACATTTGTTTCCAGCAACAAACTATTGTTTCTAAATGCCTGTGTTTCTTTTATTAATAAGCTAGAAAAGGATATTGGAGATTGTTGTTGATCATGCATGCAAATATGATTTTCTATTTTCAAAACACTTTTTGAAATCCCTTCATGACATTATATATAATAATGTTCTGCAAATCTATTCAGAGTTTGCATATGTAAAATATCACATCATAAAAAAAGAACATTTTTAAAGAAAATTGTGAAATGAAATATTCAAATCCAGTTTTATTTATGAAGCTAGAAATAAATTCAATTTTTTTCACACCTGTAGAATAATTTAGTGATAAAGACATATATAAATGTTGCATACATCGGAAATATATTTAATAAATTGCAGTTCTTCACATAGAAGTATTTTCTCTGTTTGATGTGAGCCATTCCTTGGGCTGGTTTGAAATGTACGTTCCCATAGAAGACATGACTCAGGAAGAAGAAATTGCAAATGCTAAATAATTATGCATTTTAGGGTGTGCCCTGCATCTCTTCCCATTTAGGAGGAACAAATAACCTTCTGATGTATTACATATATCTTGCACTTCACAAGCAACAAAAAACAATAAACCAAAAAACCGAAGCAAGACAGATGAAACCACATCATCAGCTGGACTGTAAAAACTTCTACAGAAAATATAAAACACACTACAAAAATTATGTCAGGAAGTGAAGTTCAATTCTATCAAATTATTCAAGGACTTGAACATGTATTTTAAAATGAGAATTGAATATCAGTGTGGACCTTACACATGCAAGCAATGTCTCCCAACAGTGCCCCCAATGATTCAAAGAAGCCATAGGTTATCAAAGATCTGTTGGAATTTCCATCCCATCTTCCCCAATCATAAAACTATCATGCCCTTCCAATCTTCTGTTTTTGAAACTCTCAGGAAGTTGTCTTAGGTGCAAAAGTTTGAATACAGATATAGAAAGTGGTCACACTGATGCATTCAGTTGACGTTATTCTGGGAGCGTGGATGCAAATGGCATGACACGATCATGGACGACATAACGCAACCACGCTCGTCCAGTGTGACTACAAACTCCACAATCGGCTCTGTCTGTAACCACCTATAATGTTATTTTTATTACTCCCTACCAACTCTAAAGTAGAATCAGTTACCTTGTACAAGTGGTAAGACCATTTCCAATTGTCCCCTCCACTTTTTTCAGATTGTCTTGCCTTTTCCACCCTCGAGCTTCACAGACAGCACAACCCAATCGAACCCACTCATTTGTTCTATTAATTTCCAGAGAGTATCTCCACCCGCAAGCTTCTAACCCGGTCTGGGAGCCTTCAACATAGGATGACAGCTATAAGGGCATCAGCAATCCCCCAGGAGCCATCAAAACCACCTACACCACCTGTAGGACACACAGCAGGAGATAACAGGAGCACAACGCCAAATGACCCACAAGGAGAAGAAGAGGAGGAGGGTAAATCGGTGGGAAAAGTTCCTGATAGGTCCGCTTCTATAAGGAGTCTTATAGCAGCAATTTTCAGCTCCACTGGAAATGTGCCAAAATCGCAGTCTGCGAAATGCAGAGAATACTCTTCTTGTAGAGAGATCAGTTGGCCATTCTGCTTTCTTTTTTAATTGAAAAGACAGAAGATTATTGATTTTGTGAAAAATACAACTCATGTAAACAGATACATGTGTCCATAGGCATTAAAAAGGTAATATGCGGCTTTTAATATGTTGCAGTAAAATAAATAAAGCAGTTCATGTGCATTTAAAAACGTAAGTTGTGCTTTAAAATAACTAATACCATTCATCTTCTCCTCTCATGTGTTAAATTACATGAAGAAAATGAACATACAATGATAAATAGCTCTTTATCAGCTGTCTGTAAAGTCTCACAGAAAGCTATTCCACAAGTAATGCATTTAAAATCGCCACAGCTTTTGCCTCAAGCAGCTGGCATGTTGACATCACAACTGAAGTGTAATAACCGATTGCAAAGCAGTAATGATGTTATTTTCTTATTAAAGGCAACTAGTCATGTCAAAACTAGCCTATAATTAGATAATTATTTACAGAATTTTGTACAGGTATTGCTAGTGCCACATATTATATGCAAATAATAGTATCTGGTCATTGCATCGAATGCAATACCATCGAATGCCTTACCATCAAAAACATTGCATCGAAAAAAAAGTATCAAATGCATTTTTTTTAAAAGGTAATGTGTTTAGTTTAATTATAATGGGTTTTAAAGGTTAAAAAAGGGGGGTTGGGTGGGGGATTAAAAAAAAAGAATTGAAAAAAATGCATTCACTGCAATTTTTTCGATGCATTTTTTTTAGCTGGAATGGTATGTCAAGGGTAGGAATTCGATGCAATGACTAGGAAGCGCTAATAATTATAGCAGAATATGTTTTTTTCTTAAACCTTTATTTAACCTTGTCAGGTCCTGCGCAGAACAATGGTTACATCATGTGGATGATACAGCAGCTTAAAATGGCAGTGGTGTACAACTATAAATGTACAATACATAAACAGCAGTGTGCTAGCAGTCCTGGGACCAATGAGAGCAGAATGTCAGGAGTTCAGGTGATCACCCCGGTGTATGGTCGGTCAGGTAGGAGTGGAACTCCGCCCATGTGTCCTTTTGCCTGGAGGCGTACAGCAATGTCTCAATATAGGCTTCTTCACAGTTCTGGGCCCAGGTTAGGTCAACCAACCATGATCCAACCCCCGGGGAGTCCCTGGGCCTCATTACGACCCAGGCGCTAAGTGGTTAACGGCACCGTAAAAGGCTGCGGCGCCGATAACCACTTAGCGCCTTACTAGGAGGTCCCTTTGCAGGACCCGACCTGAACGGCTGGTCTGGACCAGCCGTTAAAATAGGGACCCGCAAAAGGACCTCGCAGGCAATTACGGTACCGCAATTTGCGGTACCGTAATTGCCGCCTTCCCCATTCCCATTGAGCCCTATGGGGCAAAAATGGGAATGGGGAAGGGCCATGGTGAAATGGGGAAATACCGCCCCGCCAACCTTGGAATGGGGCGGTATTTCCCCATTTCACCATGGCGGACTCATTACAACACCGGCACCAACCATGGTGCTAATAGCGCCATGGTTTAGCGCTGGTGTTGTAATGAGGGCCCCTGCCCAATATGCTCCTTTTAGCAATCATGCACCCCATGTTTACAAACAGTCTGAGGCTCTTATTCAGGAAGGTGAGACAGCCCCCTAACAGTTCACCCATTGGGGAGGGATCCAATGTGGAACACACAATCTCTGACATTTTCTTCGGCACAACATCCCACAAACCCCCAAGAGAGCGGCAGCCCCAGAACATATGAAAATGGTCCGAATCCCAGGTTCGACATCTTGGACAGAGCTGTACCTCCATATTAAGCATTTTCCCCAATTTCCTGGTAGTGTAATAGAGCCTATTCAAAAGTTTGCATTGCATGAGCCTAAACCTGGAGTTTAGGGAGACATTTCGAGTGTGCTGGCACATATTTTTCCATTGGGTATCCAATATTTCCACTCCTAAAATCTCAGCCCATTTAGTCCTAGCCCCTGAGATAGTCTTAAGAACTTTGTTAAATATAATTTTACATAGTGTAGAAAGGAGACCACGTCAATTCATGGAATTCACAATATACCTCAATTCAGCGTTTTCAGGAGGTTCAGAGGTGTAATCTGGGCACCAAGTGGATACAGTGGCCCGTAACCTGTAATATTGCATCACTTCTAGAATCAAGTCCCTGCGGGTCATTCCGAGCTTGGAGGTAAGGTAAAAACGATGCCGGTAAAGGATTACCAGCATCACTTTCCGCTACGGTCTATTCTGACCAACCAGACCGTTATTTACGGCACCGTACATAGCAGCCCAGGCGCACGCGCGCGACACAACATGCCGGCATTACCGGCATGCCGTAAACCGGAGCTGATCACAAGACCTGCGGACATGCAAACAACGGCCTAGTGAAGGCCGAAAAGTAGCTTATCGGCATGGAGTAAATACCAGAATCTCAGAAAAGGTGTTAAGAACCCTGAGCAGTGTTACCAAGAGCCACAGGTGCACACAATCAGCGCAGATGGAGGCAATGGAGTCTGCACAGCACAAAAGGAGCACACCCACACAGCACACCCCCTCCCACACCAAGATGATACCAATAGTAGTGGAATTACTGGAGCTGGAGGCCCTGCTCGCAAGGCAGCAAGAACAACAACAACAACCACAGCCCCCACCACAGAGGAGACACAGGAGGAGAAGGAGGGTGAGACAGGCCCAGCATGCCCCACCAGTGCAGCCCCCGTTACCACGCCGGCAGCCCCCAATCCTCGCATCAGTGTCACCCCCTTCAACCTAACACCAGAGCAGATCCACACCCTGTACCGGCTTGACCGTGACACCATCACCACCATAGTGGACCTGATCCATGACCACATAGTGAGCCGCATAGAAATACGCACCACCATCCCCCCTCTACTGAAGGTAGTGTCTGTGCTCCACTTCCTTGCCACAGGCACCTACCAGCACACAGTGGGGCACATGCATGGCATATCACAACCCTTATTTTCCCGGATACTGAACCAAGTGCTGGATGCCCTACACAAGCACACAAGGGACTACATATCCCTACCACGGACTCCGCAGGAGATATTCGATACAAAACTTGCCTTCCATGCACTGGCAGGCATGCCAAATTGTATAGGTGCCCTCGACTGCACCCACGTGGAGTTGGTGGTCCCACATGCCATGGAGGTGGCATTTCCCAACCGCAAGCAATATCACTCCATCAAAGTGCAGATGGTATGCAACGCCAGCAAGATCATTACACATTGCTGTCCCCAACATCCAGGATCAACTCATGACTCTTTGGTCCTGCCGAACTCCACGCTACCACAGTATATGGAGCGACATGCAGGACGATGTGCCTGGCTGCCTGGTGAGTTGCCTGACTGGGCCATGGCAGTGCATCGGGGTTGTGAGGTGGGTGGCTGCATACCGCACCTGAGTGGGAAGGGGGGAGAGATGCATACTCCACCTGGGTGGAAATGTTGAAGCCAGTGTACGATGTGCAACTCACCGAACACTGTGCCCCAAAAGAAGTGAAACGTCACATGCCTACCAAATCCCACAGTGAGAAAGTAAGGCCAACACCTAACACTACATGACTAACAGGTTACCTGGCTGCTTTCAACAACACATGCACCAGTCATCGGTGGCCCTCACACATCGTAAGGGCTTCCAGCACTATGCACTGCATATGCACCATGTCGCTGCCTCCAGTATATCACCACACAGGACAATCATCCCTGGGGGTGCATTGATGTGAGCCCAACAGGGATACCACAGCGTGTCACTAGTACTGCACACCCATAGGAGTGCTGTAAGTCACCATAGTAAGGATCATTGCAGAATGATGAATATGCTACTGACTACAGCCAACACTCCCTACTACCACATTTTACAGCACACAACTTCAATGATTTTACCCCAAGACTGCTGCATGCATATACGATGCATGTTCTACAAGATGTGAGTACAAACCATAAACTATCTTGGAGATGCTACCCCCTCCATCATTCCATTGCACAGGACACATAGCGGGGCCAGGAATGGGGTGGGACATGTACGTATGGGCAGGAATCACCTGCTGCCATGTAAGACTAGTTCAGTTGTCCACCATGAATGTACAAACACTTACCTTCATTCCCCTCTCATGCAGGTGATGGTGGCTATCCCTTGACGCCGTGGCTCATGACCCCTGTCTGAAACCCACAGAACAGGCACGAGGAGGACTACAATCGTTCCCATACCCGTACACGTGTGGTGATTAAGCAGGCCTTAGGCCTGTTGAAGGCACGATTCCGTTGCCTCAGCCGGTCGGGTGGGGCACCCATCTACAGCCATGAAAAGGTGTACAAGATCCCCATGGCATGTGTAATGCTGCACAATATGTGCATCCGTCGAAAGGTGCCCCTGTCCCCTGATATGGGACTGCTACCACCAGATAATGATGAAGGGTAGGAGGAGGAAGAAGGGACAGGACAGCATCATGGTGCCGATGCACAGGAGGGAAGTGCCGTGCGGCAAGCATTGATTGGACAATATTACTGACACACAAGTCAGCAGAGGGTGTCATGACATGAGGACATAGGGCACTGGGTGTGGGGATACATGTACACTATGCACTGTCAGATATCAAAAGACACATGCACAATGATGAATGTCCACACTGGTTTAACTTTGCAACACAAACGGTGTATGGAAATTGAAAACGCCTAAGTGAATAACAAACCCTCCACCATCCCACCCCCCTCTTCCTCCCCCCAACTCCCCCACAGACCCTCAACCCCCTCCCCCGCCAACTCCCCACACACCTTCACCCCCCTTCCACTCCCCCCCAACTCCCCAACACTAGTCCCATGGTGTCCACGTAGGCCACATGTGGCTGGTAGGCAAGTTACTCCGCGCTCCCGGTGCCAGGGGGAGGCATGTCCCGGCGGCGCTGGGAACGGAGTGACCGACACAGTGGGCTCATCCGTGTCGAGTTACTGGTCGACGGGGTGTCCTCATGCTCAGCCTGTTGTGAAGGATGTGCAGCCTCCAGGGCATCGGCAATGCGACCGAGGACCTCACATAGAAGGTTGGTGCTGTCTGTCACCACCTGCCGCATTGCCCTTAATTCCTCCCGCCACTCCTCCCTGCCCTGCCGATTGTCCTGCATCAGCTCGTTGATGAGGGCGGTGAGCTGCGCTGCACACTGCACGTCATCCAATGGTGTGTTGTCCCTGCAGGGGATTGTGCTGCCATGACCTGCCAGGGCTTCACCTGGGAGACTGGGCACAGGACTGGCTTGTTCCTGTGATGGTCCATGGGCACATTGGCCAGGTGTGTCTGTCTCGCCCGAGTCGCTGCATGAGACCTGTGGGTAGGAGCTGGCCTCTGGGGTGTGGACGACTGAAAATGTGTCCTCCTCTGCTGCTCCACAGGTGGAAAAGGGGCTGTCTACAGATTCCAGGGGGGCCGTGTCTGCCACCTCCCCAGCCATGCTTGACTCCTCAGACCTTGGCGTTGCCGATGTTCCTGGCGCCAATGCAGGGAGGGGTGGGGGTGGAGCACCCTCCATGGGCCTTGCTGGAGCCGGTGTTGCGCTTCCAGGTGTGCTCTTCCTGGCTGGGATGCGGCAGACCCTGCCTTTGCCCCAGGAGGTGGTGGGACAGCTGGTCTTGTGGTCCTCGCTGTCATGGTCACTGCCTGTGGGGGTAGAAGAGAGGAACGGCATGAGTGATGATTTGAGAGCCAACTTTCATACATGGCTACAATCACATATTCAGTCATTTGGGAGTTATGGGCATTTGGGTATACAATGGCACTACATTCAATTTATGGGTGGGAGATGCATGCAGGTGTCGGTGTCACTCATGTTGGCCGGGTACTGTGCTGTCTGACTAGTACACTGTCCACAACAACTGCCCAGTGTGCCTCATGGGATAGGCCACTTCGTGCAGTATGTGAAATGTGCGTTAAGCCCTTGCACTTGGAACTTGCTTGGGTCGCGGGGACACCATGCCGTGACTCCTTGGCCAGGCCTTTCAAGTGTATGTCATGGCATTGGCATTGGCAGTGTTGACTTTGGACACACACCTCCGTCAGCGGACGACGGTGCCCCACACTCCATGGTGCTGACCCCTTCAATTGATTCTTGGCCGATCAAGCCAGCACACGTCTCCTCCCATGGCATCAGTTTAATGGGGGAACTTGGGCCCGCTCCAGTCTCCTGGGCCTGGCTGTGGTTTGCTGAGAGGATGCTCCGCACCCTCAGCCGCAGGTCGTCCCACCGCTTGCGGCAATCTTTGTCGACTGCGCTCACCCTCTGGCCCACTAGTGCCCAGATGTTTTTCTTCCTGAGCACCGGCCCTCTCCGCATGTCTCCGCTGAAGAGGATGTCGGCATGCTCCTCGAGGGTGTCCACCATCATCTGCAGTTCGTCGGGGCTGAAGCACTCCTTGCGAAGCCGATCTGCTCCCTTCTTGGGTGCTTTTGGCATTCCTGGTGCTTCTGTTAGGCTTTTCCAAGATTCACAATGGTCCCAGGGGTCCTGCCTGGTGAGGTTGGCAATGGATTGTGTTTTTAAAGATGGCTGCCGCGCTCCTTCCCGTTCCTGTGCGATGACACTATTTCCGGTTCCGCTATTTAGCGGTGGCCGTAATTTACGGTAGCCGTAATTTACGGCCACCGCTATTTACAGTACCTCTATTGCTGCTTTACTCTATGGCGGTAGTGTTATGCACGGTGTGCTTCATGCCGGTAAGGGCCTTTTGGGGCCCTTTTGCGGCATGGCTCTGGGTACATTTCCAGCATGGCGCAAAGCTTGTGCCCGCCAAGTCGTAATAGGCCGCTTTTAGCGGTCTATTACCAACTCGGACACGTTATTTGCTCCATGCCGGTAATGACCGGTACTTACCTCCAGACTCGGAATGAGGCCCCCTGTCTGCCTGCGGCCAAGTCTGAGGGGTGATAAAGGACCCGTCTGGGAAAAGGTCTGCCATTGATCAGTATCCCAGATCCTCCCAGCAAGTGCTCAATGATTTGTCCCACATAGGGCCCATCCAGGGGAATTTCCCCATCGGGAGCCATTTATAATACGGATGCTGTGCCCCGGTTTTTGCGAAAATCGACGGCCACGCTGTCAGTGTCGTCCTTACCGGTTCAAATGGGCAGTCATCTGTGTAGTTCCCATCTATGACGAGTGTCATGAGATCAAACTTGCCTTCTGCCAGACCCTCAAGCTTAACATGGGAGGGGGGCCCCACCCCATACCAATGAGATACGAACTGGGCCTGGGCCATCAACCAGTATATTTCAAGATGTGCAGCAGAGAATCCCCTCCCCCCATGCATTTGAGGGAGTCATGTCCACCCACTTTTTTCGGACTGCACCTGAATGCCATAGGAATTGCGCTATTGTCCCGTATAGTCTAGAAAAGAATACTTTGCAGGGTTAGAGGGGAACATTAACAAATGTATAAAGAAGTTTAGGAAGAATGATCATTTTGACAAGAGCAAGCCTGCCCGCCAGTGATATAGGCAGCAGCATCCACTTAGCGACCCTGTCCATGACGTAACCCTTGAGGGCCGTGTAGTTGTCGTGCAGAAGAGAATGCCATCCCAGGACACTGTCACTCCCATGTATTTCATGCCGTTTAGGGCC
This sequence comes from Ambystoma mexicanum, assembly GCF_040938575.1. Taxonomy (NCBI): domain Eukaryota; kingdom Metazoa; phylum Chordata; class Amphibia; order Caudata; family Ambystomatidae; genus Ambystoma; species Ambystoma mexicanum. Next base: position 210,602,952 of record NC_090922.1, on the reverse strand, counting down.
CAGTGCAAAGGGTATTCCCTCGACAGCTCCCTAGTGCAGCCCGTCATGGGGAAGATCTCGGTCTTAAAATAAATTATCGTACATCCCTAATATTCGTCGAAATGAGTGATATCCCGAATGATTGTGTCAGGATTAACCTGTGGGTCTCAAACGTGGAACAGAACATCAACCGCGTAGAGCGAAATTATCACTGGGGTTCCCCGGAGACGCACACACCAATGCCTGTGCTGATCACGGATAAAGTCCGCTATTGGCTCGATAGCCAAGGGAAATAGAATGGGGGCAGGGGGAACCCCTACTACGTGCCTCTATCCAAGAAAAATGTACCCGAGACACAGGAGTTAACCAAGACTCTCGCAAGGGGACTTGAGTATAATAGTCTGATAAACCGGAGCATCTCGGGGCTCAGACCCATTTTATCCAATACAAGACCATGTTAAATGATTTCTGGGCTTTGGGTGTAGTTCGGGTCCATTCTAGCAAGGACATTAAATAACCAAGGGATATTGGGGGACGTGGATCTTCCATGGGATGAACCTTGCGTGATCCTGATGGATAATGTCGAGCTTTAGTGGGAGAATGCAATTCACTAGTGTTTTAGCAAAGATTTTCGTACCACATTCATAAGTGAAAGGGGATGAAACGACCCACACTTATTGCTGGGTCTTCCAGGCTTCAACAATATGGTGATGGTGGCCTCTCACATGGACATGGTCTTGGGGAGAAGAGAGGTCCCCAGTGACTCTTCCCAGACCCCGATGAGGTGGGGGGGCCAGCATGGCACCCTACTCCTGTTAAAACTCAGCTGTCTGCCCATCTGGACCTAGCGCTTTTCCTCCCGGGAGGTCTCTAATTACAGCCAGGAGTTCATTAACGTTAAGCAGGACGTTGAAGCTCTCTGTCGCCTGCCAGCTCAGTTTAGAGAAGGTGACAGCCACCAACCAGGCGAGTATGTCAAGAGGATTGTGATCTGCCTTATACAAAACCCTGTAAAAGTTCTGGAACACCTCGAGAATGTTCTGTTCCTTCTACTTGTGCACCCCTTGTTCATCCAGAACACTATCTACCTAGGTGCACCTCCGCTCGACCCTCACCGCCCTGGCCAATGTCTTCCCGGGTCTCTCCCCTTCCCTGTATTTTCTGGCCGCCGTTGGGCGAGTGAAGTAAAGAACCTCCCACGAGGCTTGAGCTCTGAACGATTCCAATTCATTGCGAGTCTGCTTTCGTATTTTTTGGTTTAATCATTGGGCATGCTCCACCTCGAGGGCTTTGAGTCAAGACTGCTGAGCTGTAAATCCCTACAAATAGATTTGAGGACCACTGCCTCCCTGGAAATCGCAATTCCCCTCATAAACACTTTGAATGCGTTTTGAATGCAATAGAAAATATTACTTACTTCCTAAATGACTTACTTCAAATTTTAAAAGAGTATTGTATTGGAAATCACAGTTTATAATTTGGAAGAGATTAATTTAGCATACAGTAAAAATGTACAGTGCTAGTGCATTGTACATTTTTACATTTCTCTACTCTCTGCTGAATTGTTTTAACATACTTCAGCGATTTTCAAAATGGTTTATTAAAACATACATGTAGATTGTCTGCTTAGATGTGATGGTTGTGGATCCTAGGAGAACAAAGCTGTAAACGTTCGGGGCAGCAGCTTGGAACAGAGCAGACTCCGATTCACAGCACAAATCCTCCAATCAGAGTTGAACTATACGTCCGAATTGTTGATCTGAATTGCAGAGGTTAGATATTGCGTTTATGGTTATGATTGTTAGCCACCTCCCTATCTGCTTAAATGCAGCCAATCACAATGAGTGGGATGTATATGGCGAGAAAGAGACGAAGGGATCCTGTGTGATCCTCACCCGATGTCCCCTGGCACATGCAGTTGTTTGCAGATGGATTGTGCGTGCCATCGGGCCACCGTGCCGTGCCTTTTTCATAGCTTGCAATGAAACAGTATGGTTGACGGTTGTGGACATGAACCTCTGAACACAGATATCAGAAGGGCATGTCAGTGGTTCTGTTTGTGAATGGGGGAGTTGAATTTGAAAGTAAAAAAATAAAATGTGCTTAATTTCATTCTGCACATTGCTAAAAGCTTAAATTTGAAATAGGACACTGCAGATGATAGGAGCTGTTTTGGGTTCATTGGTCAGACATGCATATAAGGCTTCTTGGTACCTCACATGACCTTGGTTTTAATATTTTATGGCTGTTGCATGTTCTTTGTGCTATGAAGTGTAATCAGGTGTTACCAGTGTTTCAGCATATGGTTAATTGGAAAACCTCACAGTGGATGATTAAAATAGTTTAGGATAATTTATTTGAATATTTACAAAAGGTGCTGGAGCCCCTCTACTGAGAAGGAACATGATTCAAATAGCCTGTTCTTTGGAATGTATTCCACCCAGGAGGGATTGCAACCATGAAGGTTGCTGATGGTACTCTTATTCAGAGAAGAATTGCCTAGCGTTTCGGTGCTGGACTGCCCTTGTGGGTGGGACCAGGCTGATATGCAAATTAATATATCTCCTCTGTGGAGGGTCCAGTGAGCTCAAAAGTGTTTGTAGATCCTCCTGATTGGAAGATATTCCGTAGAACATGTTATTCAACCCGTATTCGTCCTCAGTAGAAGGGCTTCAACACTCTTGTGAAATTTGTAAAACTTGGGGTTTCACCAAAGTCAGTCAAAGTAATCCAGATGTGGATCCCTTGCTCACTGTACCCTGGGACGCTCAATATCACCTCAATGAGGAGGCCAAACATGGCTGAAACATATGTTTTGGGTTGATGATGGTAGTCTTGATCAGAGAATTGCCTAGCATTTTGTTGCTGTACTACCCTTGTGGGTGGGACCAGACTGATATGCAAATTAATTTTTCCTATGTGAAGGGTGCACTGAGCTAAAACCTGGTTGGAGACACTCCTGAGTGGTAAACCTCCCATAGAATTGGTTATTTGAACAATGCTCGTTTTCAGTACAGGGGCTCCCACACTCTTGTGAATTATGTTGTTGGAATAGCTGTGCAATTGGCCATGAAAGATACATTAGGCCCTCAACAGGCTCTTTTTTCAACAAACGACATTTCCCTTTTCCAGAATAACTGAAAGAGAAATGTAGAAAAGATCAAAAGAATTGAGTCCACAAATTGAAAAAGACAGGTGTTATGTGAATAAAGCTGTCTCTGAATTGCTCCATGACTATACAACGATATATTTCAGAAAGGTGAGTCCTTCAGCCAAGGACGTAATGAATTAGTTCTTAATCAGTACCAGGTAACAGTGAGCCTACAGCTCCAAAATGTACAAAACATACCAACCGGTGCATGGTAATTCCCGAAGTGGAGTGGATGTGTGCCTGGACTGTGTACCAGGAAAAGCTGCCCTGAGACCTGGCAGGGCACGCTTATTCCTGGCTCTGATGATGCAAAAAAAAAACTAGATCAACAGGGCTAAGGAAATGTATAATGTTGTGTTTTACAACAACCCCTAAATGTGTGTGTACCCGAATATTGGAAAAATAACAACACCCTTGTGTTGCCCTAAACAAATCCTAGCTTCACCACCCCTCATCTACATTTGTTTCATATCCAAGACAGATGTAATGTATTTTTGAATAATGTTGTGAACATTCTTGGTGACTGCGAATAATGGGAAACAAACAATGCCCATTTTTTTCATTTACTTCACATCTTCCTCTGCATCCTCACCACCCCTCACCTCCACAGAAGTTGTGTAATATTGTGGTTTTGAATATTTTTTTAACTCGCTGTTCGTGGTCTGCAGGTACAGTTTGCAACTCAAATATGGCATCCATTTCAACATGTTTGTTGTTTAGCACTTTTTTATTGACCAATCAGTGCATTTATGTGATGTGCATGAACATAACATTGCGAGGGTCCTTGATTGGGCCAGATACATTTGCGGACACTGAATCAGGAAGTGAGTCCGCAGACCAGATTGAGATATCATTAATATTTTGTATTAACTTTTTGGCCTTTTTTAAAAAAGATCTTCTCTATGGAGTAACACCAAAGTTTCAAAAACATGCTTTCAGGCCCCTGGCTACCACTCCTCTCACAAGCTTGGGGAAAAACTTTCCAGTGATTCAGGCTGTGCTTGCGACAGAAATTGTGATACTCTAGTACTTTGGAATAATTAGATTACTTGGCTCTCAGGTTGCATGATTAAATGTGTTGAGCAATCAGAATTGTTGCATATCGATCAATGCTGTGTCTGACATGTGGGTTATGTTCCCGGATCAGTAAAATTGATTGTAAAAGTGGCAGCACACTTTTACTGCCATATTTTTCAATCGACAGTATTTTCTTGAATTTGTCAGGTGGAGATGTGGAGCAGCGCAGATTTAACATGTGCTTGAAGCAATATGGAATGGAGAACCTTTCATTCCTGCGACTAGGTTAGGTTGTAAAATATTTCTGTACTGTCTTAGGTGGTTTACAGCTGCATGCCCTGCCAGGTGTCTGCACTCTGCCTAGGTAAATACTGCGTCTTAATGAAGTATGGGAACCTCTGAGTCCACGCTGGCCCAGGGCCATCTAATAGAAACAACTTTTGATACAACTACACTATTAAGATAAGTTATTTTATTTTCAATGTTCAGTTAATAAACATTGCATTGTACTTTGTGCTTAATTCTTTTGTTTAAACCAATTCTAAAAGAGGGCACTAACCAAAAGAGACTCCTTATCAATGCTGCTGCTCTGCAGACACCTATCAAGTCACATACATTTTAGTGAATAGTGAATTACACATTATGATAAATCAATGGATGTTGTCGCTTCGCCCCTAGGTGCAGACCTTTCCCATGGAGCCAGAATGGTGCGTCCACAGTACAATAGCCCCCCTGGGGTTGGTGCCCTGGGGGAGGATAACATTGGAGACAAAGCCCTTTAGGGGATTAGGGGCGACCATCCCCCCTGAGAACGCTGTGTACTACCTCTTTGTCACACCCACCCTCTTTACCCCAGCCTAACTCTCCTTCCCTCTGCCCAAGTAGTGCCAATATCTTTTATTGTTAAGGCATCCAACATAGTATGTTAGACCTGACAAAAGCACTAGAGAACATCATTTGCTCTCCATATACTACCAATGCAAGTACTGTGTAGAGGAGGATGACCAGGAGTATGAAGATCCTTCCAGTGAACCGGAATGACCGGTCTAGTCTCTCACGGCATTTGATTAGTCAAAGCCAATACAAAATAGCAGAGGGAAAGCAACATGGGGCGAACCATGTTTCCAGGAGGGAACCCAGGAGATGCTGACCCGGTGAACAGGGAGGTGCAGCATGAGACTCCGTGCAGAGATGTAAATGGCGGCACAAAGGTATTCCAAGAATATGGAACTACTTTGATCGCTGTCCAAGAAACCTGCTGGGCATCCCAGAGTCTAGGAGCTACAGGAGAGAAGCACTGCAGCCCTTGAAGGAAACAGTGACTGGCTGAGCAACCACAGACAACGAGAAGAGATACCCACACAACCCACACAAGGCTAGAGATGAAAACCCCAGCTTGAGAAAAAAGTAGTGACCGAAAGAGCCGCTGCTCACCCGAGAGAGCACTCGAATGCTTCCAGCGCCTTGCAACTGAGCACCGCCACTCAGAAAATGTAAACAACTCACACAGGTACGTGAGGAGACCAAGAGGTGGTAGAGATCCGGGAGGAATCAGCAAACTACTAAAAAGTGCAAAATAAGAGGGACTGCCTCCCTGGAAATAACAGAGAGAGAAGGAAACAAGTGTACGTTTGGGTGGAGAGTAAACCAAGAAGGCCAGAAACATTATTGCAAGTCTGGGATCTGCGCCCATATGAGATACAAAGAATAAGAGGGTCTAGGACCTTGAGAGAAACAAAGACAGCCCAGAAGGACATATACGCTTGGCAGGAGAGTAAACCAAGCAACTGTGTTACTGCATTGTGCATCTGGGAACCGCACCTATTTGAGAGTCAGAGAATAAGAGAGTCTGGGGCCCTGAAAGCCAAAGAGACAGACAAGAAGAAATTGTATGATTGGCAGGAGAGTATACCAAGAAGGTGTGATAAACCACTGCGAGTCTTGGACATATGAAGCTCTAAGGATAAGGTAAAAACCACTTTCAAGAAACTGCAGGGTCTGGGACCCAAAGAGATGAGAAGAGATAAAAAAGTACGTCTTTCCATTATAATTTCCCGCAGTGTGTTTGGCAGGAGAGTGAACCAGACATAAGCCCTCCATGAACAAAGAAGAGGCATTCACGGGAAAGCTGGAAATGTTTGGTGTGTACCTTTGGGGAAAGGTTGAAAAATAGAGAAAACAACGATTAAACGGGCTACTAACCTTGTCAAGGAATCTAGGGGAAAAGAAGACATGTTCTACAAATTCCAGGAATACTCCTCATCCTACCTCTACCTCACAATTGAGCCATCACCTCAGAATGGCCATCCCAGTTTCCTTCACAGTATTGCCCACAATTGTGATGGCCACTTGCATACCCCTGTAGCCAGGCATCTTTGGTTCCCATTTTCGAGAAGCCATATGCACTGAAGACACCAAATTCCACACTATTGCTGAACACCCTTGACCATCCCTGACGGTCATACTACTTCACCTTTCACATGCATTGTACACTGTCCACCACCCTCCACCACCCTCCACACCAGAGGCTGCCACTTCCATTACCTCCTACCGCACTGCATTGTACTGGGTGGCTGCTTATTTTTCTGACACCACCCTTTGTCAAGCTAGTGGGGCAGGTTACACTTCTCCTAGATAGACCAACCCATAAGGAAATCCACAAGTTCCAGTGATATACACCTATTCACCCTCCAAGACCCCATCATCTTGGGTGAAGGCGTCTTTTCCTGTGACCACCAACATCACATCCTTGCATCTTATGTCCATATCATCTGTGCCTTCCCACTAATCTGCAAGCACCTTGGAACATATCACCAACAGATTTCCAACAGTCCTTCCATGTATGGTACATCATGCGCTAGCCCACACTCACATTCCTGTCCATCATCCACACCTGACCATTGGTGCATCAATCAGCACACTAGCGCCTGTTTCTTCCTCTATATTCCCCCTCGCAGTTACCATATCCCTTGAAGCCTTCACCTTTCTGTCACTAGCATACTAGTGGCCATTTCAAATCGCTCACCTTCCCGTTACTGTGAACCTCCCTGCGGGTTGCTCTGCACTCCAACATCCTCACAGCTCATCTATCAACAAGTATTTTATTCAAGCAAAGCTTAATCATGGATTGTGCAGCTGACAATCTGGGACTGAAATTGCACTCTAAGTGGACAAGTCTCAAAATGAGTAGGAAATAACTGCCATAGACAAGCCCATTCATCTTCTGAAGATCTCACCAACAAGAATGTTGGCAAGATGAAAAGAACCTGTTGCCAAGGTAACTACCCTGGTAATGCAACTGTGTCCTGATTAGCATTGATAAGGGAAAGCACACCACCACGGAGCCTGACCAGTGTGTGACTCCATCAATCTAGAATATTGACCATCGGGCCCCTGTAGCTGTAGGAATAAAGACGCAAAAGCGGACCCCAGGAATGTGCAATGGACCAATGTGCAACTTGCTTCGAGACACCTGCGCACTCTTGCACTTAAATGCAAAACATTAACCTCTGTGTTTAAGCAGCAGTTAATTAACATTTAATAGGCATGTGAGTTGACGTAGGACTCGTGTGTCCCCCATGAAATACATTATTATGGCTGAAGAAGTGTCAGGGCAAAACAACAGAGGGTTCTATGTCACTGCATCAAAGTGAGTTTTTTCGAAATATTTTTTTCGATGAAATTATTTTAAAAAAACGACTGAATGTTACATTCTTTTTAATATTAGGGGTTCCCCCCCAAACTCACCTTCCCTATATTATAAAACCTACCCCGACCCCATCTCCACCCCTTGTAACCCCATATCTCACCCTCCCATATATGTTGATGATTTCTTTCGAAATAATTTAGTCGAAAAAATGATTTCGAAAAAATTACTGGGGATGAATCAACCTGATACTCTCTGAAGGATAGCTCAAGGGGCAACGTGCTCGTCTTGGAAGCAAGACAGCATGGAGCAACACACATTCGCGCTTAGAAACCTCTGGGTATTAACCATGTTATAAATAACCTATCATATCATATCATACCGTTTTGAGCAATGGGAAACAATAGCAAAAGTACATTTCATGGAAATAACTTACATGGACATGCATTACCCCAAGCAAGACAAAGATTGTGTATGCAAAGTGAACACTTGACACTTTCCCCATTGAGCAACAAACAGATCAGATAGATGTGCGCTGGGGTTGTGTAGCATTGAGGCGAGCATGTATGTATACCCAGCACAAGTGAATCAATGTTCTTAGCATGGTGAGAGCAATTTCGGGGCCCGCATTTGTCAGAATTATTAGGAGCATGCAAGGAGGCTGAAACCTAATTACAGGGCACGTTCATTAATGTGTGTTCATGCATGATAACCTTTAAAGGAGAAGTGCAAAACCAGCCTTCCCAAGTATGTGCAACATGTCATAGCCTACATGACCAAAAAGATCCATCCTTGCATACTGAAGCCATGATGCGACTGGGACAGGCATGTCATCTGCAGGGTTGTGTTGGGTGTCCTGACCCACGTTTGGACTATTATGCTGCAACATTTGGTGCTGTGGGCTTAGGAAATCCAAGATGGCGGAAAAGCCCACATTTGCGCCAGGATCCAGGAAAACCGCCCAGTTTTTGTGCACACCAAAATGGTCGCCTGACCTACCAGCCACCAGTGCAAGCGTGATGGGCCAGGAGTGCCATGAGTGGAATGCGTGCCAAAGGAAAAACAGCAGTGCCTGTTAGCTCAAAAAGCGCTTTGAAATCACCTTTGTTTCTCTGAAATGCAAGCTAAAAATGCCTATTTTAAACATTGCAAGATATTCAAAAATCTCAATGAACACCAGCAGACATTTGGCAGAATGTAGTCTTGTGTGCATACAAAATCTGGAAAGATGAAGAGCCCAAAACAATGTTCATAATGAAACTGGCTGAGCTGTGGATGTCAGCAGCTTAAGTTAAATTGGACTGAAAGCCACTAAAATCTAAATGTTTAAAATAAATGAGTGACCTACTGTTGAGTGTCACATAGTTTGCAACTGTTAAATGTCATAGGGCTTCATTCCGAGTATGGCGTTAAGGGATAGCGGCCACCGGTAACGAGACCGGTGGTGGTGATCCCTTACCGCCATACTCCGAGTTCCCTTTGCGCCCTCGCCCTTAACGCCTGCTTTGAGCAGGTGTTAAAGTCGAGGGCGCAAAGGGGCCTCCAAGCCAATAACGGTGACCGTAATGAACGGTCACCGTTATTTGCATCTTCCCCATTCCCATTGAGCCCTATGGGGGCTCATTTGGGAATGCGGAAGAGCCTTGGTGAATGGGGAATTACCGCCCCGCCAACCTTGGAATGGGGCGGTAATTCCGCCATCCACCAAGGCGCTGCCGGTCCGGGTACGGCGTCAACCAAGGCGTTAATAGCGCCATTGGTTAGCGCCGTACTCGGAATGAGGCCCATAGTTTTGAACTTAGAATCAGCATTCTAGCTGCATGTGTAAAAATGGTAAGTTTGTTTTGAATGAAGAAAAACTGGGAACAAAAGTGACATTTGGCTGAAGCCTGGCTTAAAGAGAGTGAATTCTGCACGGCAACTACCCCCGACAGGAGTTGAAACTTGCTCAACCACTCTTCCCAGGCCTGGCTGCATTCTGCTGCCCCCACCAAAAGGAGATGACACCTCCCTTATTGAATCAGGGGAGGAGCACCTAGGACTGGAAGGAAACAGAACAATGAGCCTTCCTTGGCTCAAGCAAATGTTAAATTAGGGGGGGTCGTAAATGGCTTCCTCTTGAGAGAAACTGGGAGGGGCAGTGCCTTTGTGAGCAACTTGAGTTGGAGGAAGTGGACAAACCAGAAATTCCATCATGTGCTTTGGGAAACCACACCCCTCTGGGCCAGAGCATCATTTTAAATAGATGGATAATTCATAGTACGGACTTGTCAAAATTATATAATTAATATCATTATTCTTGTGATTTTTCTGTGCACATTTTAAGAGGTGTTAGGACTCTGTGGTATGTTCTTGGGGATAATAGCGGGAAATAGGTTGTTACTCCAAATGTATGTATGTTAAAAATCTGACACCTTATCATCTGATACCCATATTCCTTGTGCACATTTGTGTAAAATCTGGAAAAGTTTAGAGGTCGTTATCTGGAAGAAAAGGGCAGGATTCTGTCAGAAGTGGACACAACATCTTACAAAGACAGGGATCAGATGGTTTGGTGCTACAGAAAATATGTTAACTGGATATATAATATGAGAAAAATGGTACATAGATAAATGTGTATTTGGATCAAGAATAGATTTGTGTGCAAATTGACCAGGGGTGGATCCTCTGACCCATAAACTACATCATCACGATGACACTCCATTTCCTTCCCCAATCAAGGGAGAGAGGAGGACTTGGCCAATGATAAATTGTGAGGGGCAGGCTTAGTTATGCCACACACACACCCACTTTCAAAACACATAAAAAGAGACTGCTTGGACAGGCAAGACATTCATTTTCCAACCTTCAACTGAATTCCTGCGTAGCACGCTGACGGAGAACTCCAGAAGCCAGAACTCCAGAGATCCATACTAACTCAACAAAAACTCCAAAGAGCTGAACTCTTCAGCAGGCCTCAAAATCTTTTGCAAACTATTCAATCGCCGGGCTGTGCGGTTTGCTGCTTGCTAAGAGTCCTGTGTATCCAGAACAGAACCAGTACCCAGAAAGCAGGGCTGTATCCAGAATCCACTAGATCCAGACCAGCAGAACCCAAGACCCAGACCAGACCGCTGTGAACAGAACCGGTGCCTGATTGACCCACCGAGCAGAGAGAACCGCAGCTAAACTTGTTGACCAGATCCGTGACAAGGCCATTCCTTTCAAATTTATAGTGTGAGTACCCAGCTAAAGCTGTGCAGAACCCATCTCTTAGCTTAAAATAATCTGATGAAAAACATTTGAACCTGTTTAGAACTGCATCATAAGAAATCGTGTGTTCCTCCTGTTGATTCAAACCTTTCAAAGCGCATCTGTCATTCCGAAACTGTAATTTCATTTCGGAAAAACTACCTTTACAAAATCGTCTGTATCTTTGGAACCGTGTATCCTAGGAACGAAATTTAACTTTTATTGTAAAGCTAAGATTCCCAGCTTTCCAACCAACCAACTTATAGCGCCTCCTTAATTGCGCTCAACGCACTCCAAAAAAAGTGCCGCGATTTGACATTTTGCTTCATTTCAACCACGTGTAGAAAGACCTGTCCTTTGCTTCCATTACTGAAATCTGTTTTCAACCTGATAATCCCTCATTAATCATTGTTAGTGTCGACCTGAACTGATTTAAAGTATCTCTCACTCACCCTGAACCTCTAGAGGGAATTAAAATCAATTTTAGCATGTTTCACTCCCTTGCAAATCACCTGAAAGTCTTTCGCCTGTGTTTCAAAATCATCCCTGGTGCTACAAGCTTGCTAGGGTGAACTGAATTCGTATTGTACTGTGATTGTATTCCTGAAGACTGTGTGTGTTACTTCCATCTCCTTACATTGCATAGGGGGGGAGTGAATTGTCAGAGAAAAAGTGATCATATTATCCTTTGCTGAAATCATATCAAGTTTATTTCTGTACTGCCTTTTATTCATCTTTGCATCTCCTTGAAACCATAAAGCATTCTCAGCTACCTTATCCTCTATACTACTCCTAAGTAATTAAACCAGTGTGCTAGTATAACATCATCCATTGTTGATCACTGTCATATGTGATATCAAATATTAGTTTATTATAAAAGTGTGATATATATCTATTGTTTAATTTTTCAAATAAACCTTTTTAATTTGCAAAACAAACCTACTTCTTGGCTCAGTGGGGTCAGGGGAATTCTAAGAGAGGGGCGTTATACAAGGGTTCATCATCCAGATTATAACTTGTCATAAAAATATATAAATAAGGGCTTCCCTTGAGAAATCCCAGACAAGGCACTGACTTAGTGGGAATGCTTGATTTGAGTCATTAACAGATTGGGGGCTCGTAGCCGGGGATTCTGGATTAGAATCTACCGCTTGTGCAGCTTAATACAGTGTACTAACTGATAGGATGCATAAATCATGTTGGATCACCACGCTGTGCTACGCTGTGAAAACACCCCTCAAAAAAGGAACGCTCTCAAGAAACGGTCTGTTTTGCAAAATAAAATACTAACTTCGGTAAATCGGAAAGGAAATCAATTTCCAGAATGACGACACTGGTAGACATCAAAATAGCGAGAGAGCACCTCTTACATAAACTGTTTGTGAATGGTCTGAACAGGACCAAAATGTATGGTTGCAGGCGATCACACAACAGGTCACTACAGCTGGGTCAGATAACTGGAGAGATCAGGGTCCCTTACATGTGGCCCTGAGTGAACTATATATGGCTCCTAAAGCTAAAGATGAACACGACAAGATTGTCAGGATAGCGGCATATTTGTATCTATATATGGGAGCCATGCAGGACAAATGTGCTGAAGGCCAAGATCTGGCAAGTAGACAACTGTTGGCATTAGAGAAGGCCCAATCTGATCTGGACTCTTCTGAGCAGAGGCTGCACAGGAGCCAGGAGTCAGAAAATGATAGTAGACAATACATCATTAAAATAAAGGAGGATATGGATATCCTGCAACAGGAAAAGTCTGACCAGGATACCAGAATTCTGGCTTTGCAGAAGGAGCACCAAGACAGTTTGGACTCCTTACTGCAGTGCCAGAAAAAGCTGGAGCAACAGATCAATTTCAACAGGGCATGCACAGAGCAGGTAGCCACCCTGCACATCCAACTAGACAGAGAGAAAGAGGAAAGCAATACATTGATTTTGAAAGAACTGGATACCCAGGCAGAGTTTGATGAAGAGCGCCAGAAAGCTGAAAGGGACGACCTGTCGGCACAGATGCAGGCTCTTGCTCAGGAAAGGGACACCTTAGGCCAGGAAGTCTGCCACTTAAAAAGAAAAATTCAAGAAAATCACTTGGCCCTCCAGGGACTGGGTGACCTCCAAAAAGAGCATCAGAACTTGTTAGAGCACACCAGGAGGGTGGAAGATGCTCTGACAAGAAAGCAGCAGGCCAGTAGGGACGGTGCCTAGGAGGTAACCACCCTGCAGCAAAGACTGACCCAGTGCTCCAGGACCAATCAGGAAGCACAGAGGGAAAATGAGGCTCTCTGTCAACACAATGCTAGGCTCCAGCAACAGGTAGCCATGCAGGAGAGACTGATGGAGTCTAGTAAGGCCTTGGTTGAGGAACTGAAAGCACAGGCTCTTGCATTGCAACAGGGAGCAGGGGCTGATAGAGATGAAGTTAGCTGGGAAAGGGAAACCCCTGAGCATAACCTCAGGAGCCCTAGTACCAGAGGCCTCCACCTCTCCCAGTCCCTGGACTCTGCCACCCCCTTGCCCCGTGGCGCACATGAGCACAGGGCCACAGGGATGGCAGATTACTATCCAGCCAAAAGTATGGGGCTCATAGGCCAATACCACCCAGGAATGGAGGGGCGGGCATCCCGGTATGGGCACCCCAGAACAGTGCAATTTAGAGGGGAACCCCAGGAGAGTAGGCCCACTAAGGGCATCCTGAAAACCTCTGCCCAGTTAGGTCAGTGGGGGGGGTACCAATCAAATCCTGGCAACAAGGAAGGATCTGAAGACTTCTCTGAGCGTCACAGGACACAGGAGACCAGGTCCCCACATTCTGCTAGCCATTCCCAGGCTTGCAGAATCCGGCAAAACCTGGAAGATCAGACGGGCACCTCTGGGAGCAGTGCTTCTCAGTCAGAGGATGAATGGACCAGGGTTACCCGAACCAAAAAGGCCAATGAGGCAAAAAGGGCCTTGCTTAAGGACCCCTTAAAACAGATTAAGGCAATCAGGAGTGTCATCACACCCTATCACAAGAACTCCAAGTATTCTGTTTGGGAACACTTGTAGCTCTTTGAGCAAATGATGGAGACTTTCCATTTGAAGGACAGCAGTAGCTGCATCCAGTACGTCAAATGGACATTCTACCCAGAATACTCCAGTTTCTTTGCGGGTCTGGAGGACCAAAATCATTCAAGATGGTCCACCTATAGGGCGGCCATCTTGAAACATTTTTCTGTTCATAGAAATCCTCAAGAGGCTCGCAAGGCAGCCTACAATTTGCAATGTGGGAGGATCAGGCCCCACAAGAATTTGTGCAGGAGTTAAAGCGTGCGTTGGCGCAGACTACAAAAAGGGTGTGCACAGACAGTAAAGAATTTGTTACTACGTTTTTCCATGCCTTACCCAAATACATAATGACCCAGCTCGTGAGAGATTTTCACGAGAAAAGATCTTTAGACTGGGTCATTGAGCAAGCCACCCGCATCTATGAGGTGCAGAAACCGGCGGAAAATAAGAATCAGCCCAAAAACCCCAAAACCAACAGCACCTCTGCTGCTGCCAAGGTGGCCGAGGTAAAGGTTGTCCCCGTTTTAGATTTGGAGATGGGGGGGCCCAAGAACCCGCCTGCACAAACTAATTCTAAGCCCAGAAGGCCCTCGGGCCAGTCACAGACAGGGAGTCAAGGAGGTAGTCCCACAAATGGGGTCCCTCGCTCCCCTGACTATGTAAGTCCCCGCTATAAGGGAAACAGTCCAATCCTGGGTTATGTGTGGCCTCTTCCGGCCCAAGGGGGGATCCAACCAAGCGCCCAACCCAGGGAACTTCCCTCCACACTTCCCCCAGGAGGGCATAAATTCACCAAATCCTGGGCAGAACTTGTTCCCCAGGTATCCACCCAAATTCCAGCCCCAAAATCATCCATCCTTCTTTCCCCAATTCCCTGAGCCCAGACAACCGAATCCAGGATAGGGGAGGCCAAGGGTGGAGGGGTACCCAAATCTTCCCAACCCGGGGTACTACCAGAGAAGGGATAGCTACCCTTCCCGGGATCAGCCCAGGGGAGAAAATAGAACCCTGTATCAGCCTGAGCGGGTTTCACAGTTAGAGCGCCAGGTCCAAAATATGGCACGGGATCTGGGTCACTTACTGAGGGCTCAACAGAACCCTCAGCTGAGCATGCCACCGCAGAATGCCCCAAACTCTGGGCCTGATGCTCCAGAACAATGACGGGGGCAGCACCCCGATAACCCACCGGTTCCCAGGGAGGAGGCACAAGGGGAAGGGGGGTGTAAAGCCTTGGAGGAAGCTTCCTTCCCCATTTGTAAACAGCCCCTGGAAACCCAGGAACCGGAAACAAAATCTCCTACCCCTGAAAGTCTACCACCCAAGGAGCAGAGAGGAGGTAGGAGAAACAAAGTACCCAAACAGACCCATTTTGTGGAGGAGGTACAGGTCTTCCAATTTGAGGGAGAGGGATCCACAGAGGATCCTAGGAAAAGGTTCTTCTCCTTCAGAGATGGGGGAACTCTTCCCAAGGAAAAATGGGTCCCAAGGGATTCCAACCTAGACTGGGTAGATGTGGGGATTGAGCCGTTGCCGCCCATCATTCTATCCCAGAACCAACAAGACCGAAAACCCCTTGTTCAAATCCATCCTGGTGACTGCCTCCAAAAAGGGGGGGCGGCCCAGAACCGGAAACAGGGGAACCTAAAACCGAATCAATAGACTAGGAAGATGAGCTGTCACCGCCCATCATTCTATCCCAGAATGAACAATACCGAAAACCCCTGGTTCAAACCCATCCTGGCGACTGCCTGCAAAAAGGGGGGGGCAGCCTAGAACCGGAACCAGGGGAACCTAAAACCGAATCAATAGACTGGGTAGATGTGGGGATTGAGCTGTCGCCGCCCATCATCTTATCCCAGAACCAACAGCATCAAAATCCCCGGGTTCAAACCCATTCTGGTGACTGCCTCCGAAAAGGGGGGGGCGGCCCAGGACCGAAACCAGGGGAACTCGAATATCCTCTTTCAAGTTGCCAACTTTTTCTTGCAGATTCCCAAGACTCTCCACAGAATTCTGCCCAAATCTCTTCTCTCGAAATGTCCAAAACCAGAAAATTAGCCCACCAGTTGTCCAAAAATGTGCATTATCTGTGCCCCCTTGAGGAGAAGGAGGGAAGATACTATGCCCCGGTAAAAGTACAGGGGCAGGGTACAATTCTGGCACTGGTGGACACTGGATCCCAAGCTACTCTTCTGTCCAAAAGGGCCTTTGATGAACTAAATGCAGGCATGGGGGAGAATTACTGAATTCCTCTCACCTCTCTTCCTGGACAACTCCAGAACTTTGACAGGAAGGAAATTCCCGTCGAGGGGACTGCAGATTTGGACATCAAAATTGGGCGACACAAGGTGAAACACCCGGTCATAGTAGTGACTCCAGAGGGCACCCCTTGTTTACTAGGGAATGACCTCCTGAGAAGGTTGTCACCCCTAATAGATTGTGTAAACAAGGTCCTCTGGACCCAGACTAGCCGACCAATAAAATTAAAACAGAGTGTCAACCATGTTAGTTTAAACGGCACCTGCCACATGGTTGAACAAAAATCTGACCAAGTAGAATTTCACTTCCAGAACAACCAAATTCCAGATGTGACAGTAATAGCAGTAGGGCAACAGACTGGTGATGGGGGGTCCTCTCTATTTCTGAAAATAAAACTTCCTTCCAGTTTAAGGTGGTATTCCACACTGGAAGGAAACACTCTGAAATTCTTTACTAATCCACAATCAGACATTCCCACTCCGATAGTCCAGAAAGATGTGAAATCAGTTCAGAGCCTGGCTTATATTCAGCAAATTGGAGAGCAGTTGTTCATCCCTGTTCAGTTAAATGATGGGAAGGACTCTGTTCTCGCCCGAGTGTGTGTGAACAACGGTAAGAGCTTCATCAGCGAAGCCATGTTCCGCCAACTCCCAAAAGATCCAGCCATTCCCACATTCAAACTGATAGACAAATGGGAAATGGATCTGGAAACACCCAATTCCAAACATCTCCTGCCAAGCAGGTGTATGCTCAAAATCTCCATTGACAACAAGAGCATAGTCCATAATTGTTGGGTCGTGCGAGATGTCACTGCCGCCTTTTACTTAGGCAGTGACATTCTCAATCGCTTTGCCATTAGTTTGGACCTAATAAACTTCAAAGCTTGGTCCCGATTAGCGGATAATCCCATGGGCTTTGATGATCCAGAAAAAGCATTAAGGTCAGCTCAATTGCTACCTTATGCAGTTGAAATTCAGGTTAAAGAGGAAGTCACCATCCCAGAAAGGACCCGACAATTCTCCCTGGAAGTGAAAGTTAAAAGAGGACAATAATTGAAAATCCCTGATGCTTATGTTCATCTAAATGCTTCTCTCCAACAGCAAGGGTTGGTGGTAAACCCAACACCATTAGTCAACATAGAACATGACACCATTCCAATCGAGGTGGATAACAGCGACTTACAGAGTATTACTCCAGCCGCAGGCACCATTATTGGAATGGCTGTTGATGACCGACATTTCTCCATTGATTTAGGAAATGAACTGTTAGGGCCAATCCCCAAGGACTGTTTTGACAGTGACAGTGATGACAATACAACACCAGACAGGATCTTTACCCGGCATGGGGGGGAACTTCTTGGTGTACACTTCTTGCCCTGATGGTAAGGAAGACGTGACTTGTGACTTCAGAAGGGATGAGGTGATTTTCCAGGTCCATGAGGGCTGCCTTTACCACTGAAGCCTCCAGTCCAAATCAGCAATCTGACCAGGGACTTCTCCACCCAGCTGGAGGAGGCCGCTGAGATAGCAAAACCAGAAGTCTTTCCAGGCTTCAGGCAGATGGTGGAAGAGAGAGACAACCTAGCTGATGCCTGCGTGACTCTGCAACAGAAGCAAAAGTTGAAACAAGTTTTCTTGGATTTTCAAGATCTCTTTGCGGTAGACTCATATGACTGTGGTCGCACTGACATCCACACAACAACAATTCCCACGGACCCTGGCATGACTCCAGTGTTTGTGAAGCAATATTGCTTGCCTCTCGCATCAATGGAGTCCCTTACTGAAATAATTAAGAACCTTGAGTCCCGGGGAATAATCCGTCCAGTACACAGCACCTTCAATAATCCGGTGCTGGGAATATTGAAGCCAAACGGCCAGTGGAGACTCTGCGCCGACCTTAGGGAGCTCAACAAATGGGTCCATACTTCCCGATGGCCTCTTCCCTACATTGACCAAGGGCTGGCCCAGATTCAGGGGTCACAGGTATTCACTGCAATAGACCTGACCAATGGATACTGGACTGTGCCTGTCAGTAGGGAGGAACAATACAAGCTGGCTTTTACCTTCGGGGGCCAGCAGTACACATGGACCTGGACTCCCTTCGAATACCTCAACTCCGGAAATGAATTCAACATTTTCCCACACAAGGCCATGCCCGACCTGGGTGCGAGGGGTAACCTGGCTTATGTAGATGAAGTCCTCATCAAAAGTTCAACTGTGGAGGAACACATAGTGGAAATCCGTTATGTTCTGACCCAGTTGAGGGCCGCCGGAGCAAAACTTTCCTTTCAGAAAGCACAGTGGTGTAGAACCCGTGTTAATTTCTTGGGGCATGAGATTACTCCTCAGGGTCTCTGTCCCCAAGAAAAGAAAGTGGAAGCACTTCAGAAACTGAAAGACCCCACAACTCTGCAGGATCTAAGGAGCCTCCTTGAACTGACTAATTACAGCAGAAAGTTCTTTGAGGGCTACACAGAGATCACTAGACCCCTGATTCATCTTTTGAAGGGGGGGTCAAGTGGGAATGGGGTCCAGAACAAGCCGAGGCAGTAAGACAGCTCAAAAGAAGCCTCTCACAAGCGCCTTGCCTAGCTTACCCTGTCAGAAACAAGGAGTTTTTCCTGGAGACAGGGTTCTCTAATACGTGCTTGACGGCAGTATTATACCAAAAGCATGACAAGATCAATAAAGTAATCTCCTATGCGAGCAAAACTTTATCCTCTGTGGAGGAAAAATTCAACGATTGTGAGTAGGCACTCCTGGCAACGGTGTGGGCATTGGAGAATTACCGCCCGTTCATCCAGGTGGAACACATCATAGTGGAGACTCCACACCAGCCTCTGCAATATCTCCAAAGTGACCGAATCCGGGCCCGAAATGTGAGTAATTCCCGAATCACTTCCTGGATCCTGTCAATGCAAGGCTTTCCTGTGGAGGTCAGATATGGCCAAAACAAGAAGAGTCCCCTCGCGCAAGGTCTGGCTGACTTGCATGATTGTGCCAGAGAAAACTGTCTCGAGGACGAAAGTCTGAAAATCAAGGACAACATGGAGGCATACCTTAATTCCCCACACAAAGTATTTGAAGAAGACAAGTGTGAGGGAATGCCCACTGTCTATGTGGATGGATGCTCTTACCATGTTGACAACAATGGGGAGAAAGAACTGGTTGCCGGCGTAGGGAATACATGGGTGAATGAGTCCCCAGAACCCTCCGCTGGGTACAAAATTGGTCCCCGAAGTAGTCAGGTGGCAGAATTGATCGCTCTGCATCAGGCCATCCTCACTGCTGTCCAACATCAACTCCATGAACTGGTCATAATCACAGATTCAGATTATGTACGGAACGGGTTTGTGGAGCACCTGGTTAATTGGTAAACCAGAGGCATGTTATGTGCTAATAACAAACCCCTGAAACATGGGAAGTTAATCCAAAATATTGATGATCTGGTCAATTCGAATGGGATGACCATCTACTGTGAAATGATCAAGGGTCATTCCAAAGTAGAGGGACCAGACAAAACTGGAAATGACTTAACTGATTAGCTGGCCAAAACCGGGGCCATCCAAGGGGAGCTAATAGAGATTGAATCCCTGTTGGGGGAAATCCAGCTCACTGCTATCACTAGGTCCCAGACAAATGCTCACAATGATCTTTCAACTGCACAATGGAGTAAAGAGACCCCAGATGCTGATTTGATTACGGCTCAGAAGTGGGATCCAATAATTGGTAAATTTTACCAACACATTGAGGACCCTGAAAACTTTCCCCTGACGGATACCAACTACATTGGGAAAGAGGACCTTAGAGTGTTGATGAAATGTCCAAAAATGTTCCGAATCCAAGACGGTTTGTTGGTAAGGAAATCCCAAGCTGGCCATGATCAGTGGGTGGTCCCTACCTCATTCCGAAGCCTGATGTTAAGTCACGCCCATGATGCAGCCACCGCCGGTCATAGGGGGTTTCATACAACACTTGAGATATTAAGAGAGGTTGCATACTGGCCACACATGGGGCAGGACCTCGACCAATACTTGAAGGGGTGTCTTGTGTGTGCACAATTTCAGCCAACATCCCTCACACACTGGGCGCCTCTCCAAAAGAGGGGGATGACACTGCCATGGTCAGATTTGCGAATCGACTTCATAGGCCCCGTGATTCGCTCCTCTAGGGGAAACAATTACATGTTGTCGGTTACATGCTTGTTTACCAAGTGGGTGGAATGTCTCCCGGACCCAAACTGCAAGGCAGAAACTGCAGATGCCCTGATGATAAACCACATCTTCTCTCAGTTTCGTCTACCTCAAAGGATTGAGTCAGACAGAGGTAGCCATTTTACCAGCGAAGTAATGACTAAAATGTGGGAGATACTGGGGGTCAAAAGGAAGCTACATATTGCTTACTGGCCAGCTTCTTCTGGGACAGTAGAACGCTACAACCGGACCATTGTGAGCATATTAAAAATGTTTGTGGCAGATTCTGGGCCAAGATGGGATATTCGATTACCTCTGGTCCTAATGGCCATCAGATCTACCCCTTCATCTGCAACTAAAATGTCACCATTTGAGCTGATGACTGGACGCATGATGGTGCTTCCCCAGCATTTGCTCTACAGAACCCAAGAGCAAACGTTGATAAATGCCTCCATAACTCATGAGTATGTGGAGAATTTAAGGAAACACCTCCAACATGCTTTTGCCTATGCTCAGCGAAATCTAGAAAGATCAGCTGATAGCATGAAGACCCATTACAATTTGAAAACTTCCAGGAAAGTATATAATGTGGGAGACCGGGTCTATCTATACAATTTCCAAAGAAACCAGGCCAAACAGCGAACATGGTTGCCTACATGGAAGGGACCTTTTGAAATTATAGTCAAGATCTCTCCAGTTGCCTACAAGATCCGCATTCCCAAAGGTAGTTTGGCAGAAGGGGAAGACAAGTGGGTTCATATAAATCAGTTAAAGTGTTGCCATCCCAGGCACACTCTGCAGCAACTGGAGGAGTCCTCTGCAATACCAGAGGGGGCCGCTCCAGAGTAATTCAGTTCCAACCCTAAAATATCCCACATATAGTCTCTAAAATATTATGATTCTTGAATGAAAATGTCTTCTAATTAATATCTTGTTTTTTTTTGTAAAATAAGAATGTAAACGTCTATTGATTTATAAAATGTATATGCCGCCCCACTATATCAATAGTGGGGGAGAAATGTCTACGAATAGGTATTGCCGCTTTGCTTTGTCATCCTAGGAGAAAGAAAACCTGGAGACTAACCACGGAAGACAACCTGGGGACCGGGAGCAAAGATCCGAGGGGCCCGGGGTACCACCCAACACTCCCATCAGGACCGGCGAGGAGAACCGATCGATCCACCCTGATGGAGGAAAAGATGCTGAACTTTGTCATCTGCGGAATCGGAAGAAGATGATGCAGACATCCCAACGCGTGGATCAAAACATCCTTTGCACCCGACTCCCCCTCGACTCGAAATCAAAGCGCAGTCGGGCGGGGGGGCTTGTTGGGTGTCCTGACCCACGTTTGGACTTTTATGCTGCAACAATTAGTGCTGCGGGCTTAGGAAATCCAAGATGGCGGAAAAGCCCACATTTGCGCCAGGATCCAGGAAAATCACGCAGTTTTTGCGAACACCAAAATGGTCGCCTGACCTACCACCCACCAGTGCGAGCGTGATGGGCCAGGAGCGCCATGAGCGGAATGCGTGCCAAAGGAAAAACAGCAGTGCCTGTTAGCTCAAAAAAGCGCTTTGAAATCACCTTTGTTTCTCTGAAATGCAAGCTAAAAATGCCTATTTTAAACATTGCAAGATATTCAAAAATCTCAATGAACACCAGCAGACATTTGGCAGAATGTAGTCTTGTGTGCATACAAAATCTGGAAAGATGAAAAGCCCAAAACAATGTTCATAATGAAACTGGCTGAGCTGTGGATGTCAGCAGCTTAAGTTAAATTGGACTGAAAGCCACTAAAATCTAAATGTTTAAAATAAATGAGTGACTTACTGTTGAGTGTCACATAGTTTGCAACTGTTAAATGTCATAGTTTTGAACTTAGAATCAGCATTCTAGCTGCATGTGTAAAAATTGTGAGTTTGTTTTGAATTAAGAAAAACTGGGAACAAAAGTGACATTTGGCAGAAGCCTGGCTTGAAGAGAGTGAATTCTGCCCGGCAACTACCCCCGACAGGAGTTGAAACTTGCTCAGCCACTCTTCCCAGGCCTGGCTGCATTCTGCTGCCCCCACCAAAAGGAGATGACACCTCCCTGATTGAATCAGGGGAGGAGCGCCTAGGACTGGAGGGAAACAGAACAATGAGCCTTCCTTGGCTTAGGCAAATGTTAAATTAGGGGGGGTCGTAAATGGCTTCCTCTTGAGAGAAACTGGGAGGGGCAGTGCCTTTGTGAGCAACTTGAGTTGGAGGAAGTGGACAAACCAGAAATTCCATCATGTGCTTTGGGAAACCACACCCCTCTGGGCCAGAGCATAATTTTAAAAAGATGGATAATTCATAGTACGGACTTGTCAAAATTATATAATTAATAACATTATTCTTGTGATTTTTCTGTGCACATTTTAAGAGGTGTTAGGACTCTGTGGTATGCTCTTGGGGATAATAGCAGAAAATAGGTTGTTACTCCAAATGTATGTATGTTAAAAATCTGACACCTTATCATCTGATACCCATATTCCTTGTGCACATTTGTGTAAAATCTGGAAAAGTTTAGAGGTCGTTATCTGGAAGAAAAGGGCAGGATTCTGTCAGAAGTGGACACAACATCTTACAAAGTCAGGGATCGGATGGTTTGGTGCTACAGAAAATATGTTAACTGGACATATAATATTAGAAAAATGGTACATAGATAAATGTGTATTTGGATCAAGAATAGATTTGTGTGCAAATTGACCAGGGGTGGATCCTCTGACCCATAAACTACCTCATCACGATGACACTCCATTTCCTTCCCTAATCAAGGGAGAGAGGAGGACTTGGCCAATGATAAGTCGTGAGGGGCAGGCTTAGTTATGCCAGGCACACACCCACTTTCAAAACACATGAAAAGAGACTGCTTGGACAGGCAAGACATTAATTTTCCAACCTTCAACTGAATTCCCGCGCAGCACGCTGACGGAGAACTCCAGAAGCCAGAACTCCAGAGATCCAGACTAACTCCAGAACAAAAACTCCAAAGAGCTGAACTCTTCAGCAGGCCTCAAAATCTTTTGCAAACTATTCAACCGCCGGGCTGTGCGGTTTGCTGCTTGTAATAGTCCTGTGTATCCAGAACAGAACCAGTACCCAGAAAGCAGGGCGGTATCCAGAATCCACTTGATCCAGACCAGCAGAACCAGAGACCCAGACCAGAATGCTGTGAACAGAACCAGTGCCTGATTGACCCGCTGAGCAGAGTGAACCGCAGCTAAACCTGTTGACCAGATCCGTGACGAGGCCATTCCTTTCAAATTTATAGTGTGAGTACCCAGCTAGAACTGTTCAGAACCCATCTCTTAGCTTAAAATAATCTGATTCAAAACATTTGAACCTGTTTAGAACTGCATCATAAGTAATTGTGTGTTACTCCTGTTGATTCAAACCTTTCAAAGCGCATCTGTCATTCCGAAACTGTAAAACTACCTTTACAAACTCGGCTGTATCTTTGGAACCGTGCATCCTAGGAACGAAATTTACCTTTTATTGTAAAGCTAAGATTCCCAGCTTTCCAACAAGCTCTAAACTTGGTACTCCTTATAGCGCCTCCGTAATTGCGCTCAACGCACTCAAAAAAAGTGCCGCGATTTGACATTTTGCTTCATTTCAACCACGTGTAGAAAGATCTGTCCTTTGCTTCCATTACTGAAATCCGTTTTCAACCTGATATTCCCTCATTAATCATTGTTAGTGTGGACCTGAACTGATTTAAAGTATCTCTCACTCACCCTGAACCTCTAGAGGGAATTAAAATTAATTTTAGCATATTTCACTCCCTTGCAAATCACCTGAAAGTCTTTCGCCTGTGTTTCAATATCATCCCTGGTGCTATGAGCTTGCTAGGGGGGAACTGAATTCGTATTGTACTGTGATTGTATTCCTGAAGACTGTGTGTGTTACTTCCATCTCCTTACATTGCATAGGGGGGGGGGTGAATTGTCAGAGAAAAAGTGATCATATTATCTTTTGCTGAAATCATATCAAGTTTATTTCTGTACTGCCTTTTATTCATCTTTGCATCTCCTTGAAACCATAAAGCATTCTCAGCTACCTTATATTCTATACTACTCCTAAGTAATTAAACCAGTGTGCTAGTATAACATCATCCATTGTTGATCACTGTCATATGTCTAAGTGTGATATCAAATATTAGTTTATTATAAAAGTGTGATATATATCTATTGTTTAATTTTTCAAATAAACCTTTTTAATTTGCAAAACAAACCTACTTCTTGGCTCAGTGGGGTCAGGGGGATTCTAAGAGAGGGGCGTTATACAAGGGTTCATCATCCAGATTATAACTTGTCATAAAAATATATAAATAAGGGCTTCCCTTGAGCAATCCCAGACAAAGCACTGACTTAGTGGGAATGCTTGATTGGGGTCATTAACAGATGTCAGAACATTTTCGTTGAAGATGGCCTAGCAACACCCTCCCAAGAATTCCTCCGCAACCACAGACACTGAGGGCCTGATTCACAGCATTTGATAATGGCGCAATCCCATAGGAAAACGCTCTGTGAATCAGGCCCACAGTTTTTGCAAGCACGGCACACAGTGTATTGGCAGAGGGCGAGGGAAAGGTGCCCATCATTGGCCGGCTTGCCTGCCTGTGGAGACACTTGGGAGGAAAAGAAAAATACACAGCTATGTCATATTTTATTTATTCTGTGTCATTAGAAAAAAATCTGCCAACGTGGTCGCCCTAATGCTAGTGCTAGGTTACATCCATTAGAGGTCTTTTAATAGCATCAATCTATCAAACTTAGACAAGTGACCTTCTTCTGCACAGACAGACATGATGGTGGCCATATGTGTCCGCCTGCCACCTTACCCAATGGCATGTATACACTACAATCAGCAACATGGAGAGATCAATGAAACACAACAATCTTACATGATGACGTCTGCATGGGTCTACCATAAAATAAAGACAAAAAAAGGCAGCGTGCATATCTAGGGCCTTAGTCACAGAAGCGTTTTATAACCTCAACCCCCCATTGGAAAACGCTCTGTGAATTAGGCCTTTCGTGTGCATTTGGCGTGGTAGAAAAGACAGAAGACCATACTACCGAACAAGGGGAGCAGGGGCTGCAGAGGGTGTCCCCCACCCCCCTAGTTCGGTATTATGGGCTGTAGGGATTGTGGGGTTATCCCCAGCATACATTAAATGCCCAGCAGGGAACAAACAACCAAAATCCCAAAAGCTCGAATTGCTAAATGCAATCAAGAGGGCTCGCAATTTTGTATTCCAAGCTTTTTGGATTCGGTTTTATAACGTAGATCCGTAGAAAAGATGCTTTCGTTGTGGGATTTGAATGATGTTGTGCTCATATGTCTTACAGCACTTCCCCATCTTTAATCAGTGGCTCCAGAGAAACCCTACAACATCCCACAAACTGCAAATAGACAGACGCAGATGCCGAAGCGCTCTGAGCGGGGGAAGGAAGGTACCCCTAGTACCTTGTGGGTACCTCCCCTTACTCATGCCTGTGTTTAAGTACTCTACTGGATGCCTTCGTTTCTCTTCTGAATATTATCCTTCAAAGATCCCCACTCAATGTATTCTGCTGCACTCTGCACGCCTTTGATTTTCATTAATGTGTCCTGGTCTGCTCTTTATTTAGGCATTCAAAGTCACACTCAATGGGGCTGCAGTGCATTGCTAATCCTTCACAGGCTAATTCAAAATCTTTGAACTGTCATATTCCTTGGTGGTTTCTGTGGACCTTTTATTGATGAGGGGGTGGACTCGGGTGATAATGTTCTATCAGTGCATCATCTCTATCTGAAGACATAGTTTATGATTTCCTCACGGGGCACTAGTCCTGCCACATTGACCCTCTGATGTTCCTGCGTTTGCGCCTTCCTGCCATGCTGCCTGCCCGGTCTTCACAGCCCTCTGGATCTGCTTCTGGCTCTGGGCATACTGGGCTGGATCGCTAGCAGGCGCAGCATGCGGGCAAATAGCAACTATACGGGAGACCACCTCTGGACAGTCTATGCATGCACCCTAGCCTTGTGCAGGCGCCTGAACCAGATCTCCATGGGCAGCGTTTCTGAATCCCAAAGTGTTGCCATAAGCCATGGGCCTTTGGGATATCCAAGCATCACAGGGTGGGTATAAGAAACCAGGGATGGCTTCCATTGAAATTCGCTGTGTGCTTCTGAACACTCATTTGTGGTCACAATATCATGTGACATGTTTGGCCGTGAATGCGCCCATGCAAACTGACAATGCCCATCATCCACAGCATTCATTTTGGTACAGATGTGACCCTTTGATGAGTCTGGGTGCAGAGGAAGGATTTGCATGCGAAGGACCAGTGAACATGCAGCAATTGACCCCTATATTATGTGGATGTGTAGACAGTGCTGTAGAGTGTCAATATGTCGTACCTTCTGTGCCGCAGGATAATCTCCCAGCCCTGGTGCATGGTCGTGCACATGAGATAGCATCAGGTGCGTGGTTCTGCTTGTCCCTGAAGAGGTGGGGATAGGTGTGTTCATTGTTGTGGTAACACATTAGTAAATGCTTCCCTCTGGTAGACATATTCTTATGCTAAAGGTTTCAGTGAAACACACAATGTATTTGTCATCCATTTCGCAAGGATTCGGGTGTTTATCCTTTTAGTTGTGAGGCTATATTTTGACAGACATGTTGCCGCAGTGGCCCATTAGTAAGACAGCACTTGACCCCATCTAGGGAATATTATAAATATGAAGCTATGTTCAAATTTAAGCCTAAGGCACTCATGTCATTTCACACCGCTGTGCCTGCATTCCAGAGGGATACGGGCCCCTGAACAGGTCATTGAGCCAGCTGAGTGTGGCCCATGGAATGGGGTTTAGGGGCAGAGCCCCATTCTGGGCCTCTCAACTGCATACAGGTGTGGCTGTATGCCTACATGCCGTGTGGCTCGTGCAGTATTCATAGCAATGCGTGAGTTACAAGCACTGCTCCGTCAGCTCTGGGAATCCTTGGGTTATCTGTCCCATGTAGACCTCTGTCATGACAGCCATGTGTGTCCCCCTCAGGAGTGGGTTCTGCCACACTCTACACTTGGTATAACCATATTGAAACTCATGCAAAGGACATAGGAATTTTTGACATATTACTAATGATCATGCTTCCTGTGAATGAACCACTTAAGATTTAAAAATAGGATAGTCGAAATACTTTTAACTGTCTGTGACGCTACAAGAGGAGGGAAGAGACATAATTACAACCCAGGCGCTAATTGCGCCAACATTTCCACCATGGTGTAAACTGTGTTTACACCATGGTGGATGGCGGATTTACCGCCCCATTCCAAGGTGAGTGGGGCGGTAAATCCCCATTTCCCATTTTCCCTTCCCCATTCCCATTTTTGCCCCATAGGGCATAATGGGAGTGGGGAAGGCGCTAATTACGCCACCGTAAATTACGGTGGCGTAATTAGCATCATGGCAGGTTAGCGCCATGGATTTTAACGGCTGCTAAAAGCAGCCGTTAAAATCAGAATCAGGCGTTAAGGGTTAACGACGGCGTTAACCCTTAACGCCTGGGTCGTAATGAGGCCCATAATATGTAGTACTATTCATAGCATTTAGGATGTTAGAACACATTTCAAAATGGCTGAACTATTAGGAGAGAAGTAGAAGCATGTGATCCATATCATGTGATGAACTTACATCATCACAGAAGCGACATACTGCGACAAGACAGAAGACTAAGGTAAAATATGTGCAGTTTGACACCTCATAAATAATGGGCCAATATAGTTGTATAATTACAGGACGTTGTTGTCCTTTGTTACACATATTCTTTTATACACAGGTGAAATTGAAACACAACATACAGATGCTGTCTTCTGTTAAAAGGAGTACCTTTCAGGATTAGGGATGTGAATATTGGCAGGAATGCATTAGGACGCTACAGAAGAGCGTAACATTTGGGTTATTTTTGAATCTACAGCCATTTCATTTTAACGTGCTCTGTAACACAGATGTTCCTGAACATCACTAAAAACATTTACCATCATACAAAAAGCTGGTAAGTGGGATGCAAGATGGGGTCTAGAGGCATAGTATCAAAGCGTAATGCCAACATTTAGCTGAACGGGTAGTGAAGGCATTTACCCTTAATATAGCAGCGTTTTGGTTTCACCGTTCAATATGGTATTGTAACATTCACAACGGGATTGGGGATCATGATTCTTTAGTGAATATCAGTGATTTATCCAGGCATGGATTCATTAATAGTTGTGAAACATCACAATATTATTTCAGCACTCCTAACATTTCAGAATCATCAACTGATGTGGATAAAGCACTTTCCACAAAATAGGATATTTACTTCTGATTGCATTTTGCATTTAGAAGGCCTGTGAGGGGGCGAAACTGATGGCCATGCAGTCGGCACAGTTTTTGGCAATTAATACATTATTTTGTGGCGTCTACTTAATGATCAATGTATATTTGTCACTTTACTAACACAGTTTAGGCATGAACAGTACTTTGTATTTGTACCCAATTTGATTCCGGGAACTACACATATATGGATTAAAACATGCATGCATTACTGTCAATTGGCGTTAATCAATATGTGTTGTAATAATATATTGGATGAAGGATGAAGGAATGCATGCATTGGGGTTATGCTTGCTTGCAGGGTCTAGAGGTACAGTATATTGTATTAGACAAGACATTCAAATAATTTCATTTATTTGTGGAGGGGGATAGGGTGCTGGCAGATGGATGCCTAAGGTTGTAGGCCAGGATAGAGGCTGGTGTGTTGCCTGGAGTCGGGGTCTCAACGTTTTCATGCATCTGCTGGTGAAGACCTGCTCTTTTGCCCTGTATGGTACAAGGGCCAAATGGGTACCGTCCAAGGCCCCAACCAGGCTGGGAAAGCTTGCTACAGCACATGATTGTGCCTTTATGTGGTTAAGGGTCTGGAGATTAGTGGGGATGATTATGTGGTGGGATATCCATCTCATCATTCTTGTTAACATCTGGTAGAGTAGGAAGGGAAATCAGTGTAGAGGAGCAGATGTATACATCCGCAGGAGATCCCGCCCCTCTACCTTCTTTGTATTTGAGACATGAGAACGTGCCTTGCCTGACACAGCTATCCTACCAATACCGCAGCAAGTATTTGGAAGAAGATATCCATTGAGACAATCCAATCGGATGCACCCTCGAGTTGATGACAGCCTACAGGAGGAACCCCATGAAGGAATATGAGAAGGAGCTAAGAAGATGAACTGATGACATCATAAGAAAGTGTGCAAGACGTCCGAGATACTGAATGAAGATGATGTATGGATCCTAGAGGACAAATGACGAAGCAAATAATCAAGTGAACTATCAAAGTGGAAAATCAGATTACATGTTAACAAAGTGCTGTAGAAAACAGAAGTTTGAATGTACAGACGCTGAAATGCAAGGTAGATGAAGTCATTGTATAGGCTACCTATAAGTAGTGAATAGAATGCAGGCGAAGCCGCCATTGTTTAGAGACTGGACATTGGTGTCATGAAACAAATAAGGGAAAAACAATGAAAGGGGAATGAAAAGCTGTGTCGCAGTAACATTACAGGTTGCTGAAGCTGCATGGCAAGGCTGTCTGGCCTGAAGTCAAGATCCTAGTAATCGAGGTCAGCTATTTACTCTGAAGAAGAGTGTGCAGAGGATGAATCCTCTCACGTTAAGGTGCAAGAAAGAAGACAAAGGATGCCTAGTTTTAATTCATTTAAAGCATTTAAAAGCTGCAGAATGGACTACAACGTGGTCTCTTGTCACATGAGTCAAGGATGGAAATAGAGTTCGAACTTGGAGTTCCAGACAAGATAGCGAGTGCCCTCACTCCTGTGCATTTCCAGGACAAGAATGCTCTGCAAGGCTAAATACAAAGACAATTCCATGGCAGAAGGCATGGGTGATGAGATGTTGGGCTAATTGGGTGGTGAGGTATCTTCATGTCCTATCTCCCGGCACATGGGTCTTGGCTCATGTGCTGCTAAATGAACTGAATGTTCCAGACAAGCATGCCAACCAATTGTATCAGTCCATATAATGAAGGACCCTATAGCTTAGAAGACCAATGAAACACACTGTAACTATTTTTCTTAAATGACTCATATGAAGAGTTAGGCAAAGTTGTCCACCTGATAAAGGACAGACAATAACAATCCTACCTCCTATATGATTGTATATCTAGATGTTTCCCTTAACCATTCCCAACCTTTTATAGGTATTACACTATTGGTAGTATGACATCACTCTGAAGCATAATCAAGTACATAATTAAGTTTTTTTCTGAAAATCACTGAGAGACTGAGCATTGGTCCATTGATGTTCATTGTAACCTCCCTGTTTTAAATAATTGTTAATAAAACAGTAACTTGCCATCTTCTTGAGTTTGTCTGGTTATTTGGATTCAGAATTATTCTGGGGTAATCCCATCCAGTAACAGATGTTTGTTCCAAGGGCCATAAGCTCAGCAGGGCTAGGTGCTACAATTTGCTAGGTCTACAGTGTGACAGAATGATCATCTGATGAGGGTGAGATATCCCAAGTTATTTTGAATTTTTATTAAATATAATCATGAAGTAATTTGGTTTCTAGAAGGGAGGAATGTTAATTAGAACCCCTCTTTCATAAATACTGATGCCAAAAGAATAGTGCAAACATGTGTCTTTGGTGTAACAGTCTCCTGACATCTACAGAGACTTATCTGCAGTGGTATCAGAACAGGTTCAAAGGTCACATGTTCACTGGAGTTGAAGGACTCCCTTGTAGATGCCAGACAACTTCCTGGACTGAGAGTGTGGAAACCCATATTGGCCCCCTAGACCCTAAATGTGGGCCTCCCAGCAACCTGGATAGTTCAGAAGCAGCTGGAATTCTCTTCTATCTCCTCGAGATATCTTCAAGCCAGTTGAACCTCGCTTGACGCACTTGGAGCTGCTATAGTATCCTTAGTGCTGCTTTTGGCACTCAACACATCATAGATGCTGGCTCGACCCATTGCAGAGGACCTCATAAACCAACACAATTTCTGGCTCAACTGTCTAGCAGAGACTGCCCCGTACACCAATTTGACCGAATGGAAGCATTGATTTGCCCATCTCGAATAAAGACTGAAACAAACTGAATCATTGTTTTGCCACTGAATCGACCGCCACCTTGAATCATTGGGAGACATTGACTCGACCGTCTGAAATACAAACTCGACCCAACAAGAGCCCGCACATCAAACTGACTAGACACCCACTCTCCAGAGGGACCACACAACTTAAACATCTTGCACTGGCTCAATCACAGTAAAGGTGCCTAGCAGCCCGACTCTATGATGTCGAGCACCCAAGACAATTGAACTAAAGGTATTTCAAATGGGCTATGTCTCTCATGCACTGTCAGGAATCATAGTCACTTTTATGCCCCCTTCTTTCATTTTAAACACATATTCTTGTATACTGACATTGTTGCTGAAATCATTTTACCTGAACACCCCTGTTTATGAATTTAGAGTGCCATCTCTCATCAAAGTCCACTCTCTCTATGTTTTCCTTACAGCGGTTGATCTCTAGTGTTTTTAATTGATTGTTGTCATTGATAGTTGTATTAAAGTTCCTTTTTGTCTAGAACTTTGAATGGTCATTCTTTTATTTTGGATCCATTGTACTGAAGCTCTTTGGGTTGCTACTGTTATAAGCTCACACCCCTCCTGAAGAATATAGACTGCCCTCAGCCCACATTTACAAAATAGGCAAATGAGCTATACCTTTTGGACTGTATCTGTTTCACCGTTATGACTGTAGCCATTATGTGTTAGTAATAGTGTGGGTCTGAATAGGTGACTTATCCAGTACTCATCCCCGTACTCCAGGAGAGCAATAATCATTTTGTCAGAAATAATGCACCATCAGGAGTTTCAACAGGTGTTGGTGGGGGTGGGTATTGTTCCTACTAGGCTGCATGTAGGGCTAAGTGTTTGTCAGGAGCAGGGTCGGACTGGGACAAGAAATAGGCCTGGTCACCCAAAATAAAGTGGGCCACCCCTCGCCTCAAAAAAGTGGCCCACACCTTGCCTCACGACCCTTGACCTCTGATGACATCACCAGAAGTGATGTCATTTGACCGCACCCCAAAGTGACATCCTGGGAAGCAATGAAACACAACCTTTCTCCCCTTGACAAAACAGGAAGTGGCATCAAATAGCATTGTTCCTAAGTACACTAAATCACTGTGAATCCAAGCAGACCTCCAAGGCCAAATGTGTTATTGTATATCACTTACGCTTAGAGCTCTTTTTTATAGAACAAATATGCATACAATATCACCCAACCTGTGTTGGTACTCATTTATCGACCTAAGAAGGATGAAAGGCTTTTTGTAAAAAGAAAAAAGAAATTGAAAAAAAAATTATTTTTTTTTCATTTCTTTTTCCTCCAAACCGGCCGATGCATGGACAGAAACCGGCCCCCACTCCCCATAGACGATTTCGGCTGGCGACGGGCCGAAAGGCTGAGGGTCCAATCCGACCCTGGTCAGGAGGATGAAAATGATGAGCTTGTCCAGGCTGTAGGTGGAAATGAACTGCTGGTCTGCAAAAGTGTGGTACGCTAACCTAGCTTTCTACACCTTCATGTGTTAGGGATGTTGTGCCCTTCTACTCGCCTTTCCAGTCCTGACCCTTCTGCTTAAGGACTGAATTGCAGGCTGGGCAGCTGCAGGTAATAGGTCTGTGATGCAGGCTAGAGAGCTACGTAGAATGGGGCTAGGGTGCTGGAAGATGGACTGCCTGAGGTGTAGGCATGGATGCAGGCTGGTGGGCTGTCTGCGGTGGGGTCTGTTGCAGCTGGGTATGATCAGGATTCTCCTTACATGGCTCTGTTACTGGGATCAAGAGGCATCTCCTCTCACAGTGCTGGAAAGGTTTTACAGTGTTGGGGTGTGCTTTTATGTGGTCTTGCTACTCTATAATTGTTCATTTCTTCCATGTGTTGCTTGCTGTGGATGTAGCAATGGCCCATTTGGCTGTGTTGTCCCTCCTGTGCTGTGATTCGGCTTTTACCCTTGTGATTTGTGCCTGGTATTTTTTGGGTGCTCAATTGCGTCACGTCATGACGTGGCAAGCCCCACTCCCACCCGCATCGTTATGTGAGTGGCACATGTTCGGTCCCAAAAGTTGAGGGATGTGACAATGGGTTAGGGAGCAGGTGGGATGAGGGAGGGAAATAGGGTCCTGTTTTCAGCATTGCATAGTGTGTGAATAAAGAAGGTTCACCACTTTGACGTGTATGTGTCACAGTCCTTTGAGTCTACATGTGTCCTGTAACCTGAGCCCTGCATGTTACAGAGCTCAGTCCACTCAGGTCAACAAATTGCTTCCTGAAACAGGAGTCGTCTTCTAGCACTATTCCTATAGATTTTTTTTAGGCATATTTTTCAACGCTATTGTGAGGGCGTGAATTGGCACGTTATTTCCATGCTGATTCGTAGCCTACAAGCCTCATTATTCACTCCTGTGTTTTCAGGCATTAAACAGAAGTATTTTACTTCTACTCTCCATTAGACCAAGAAAAGTGACTCCCCACTGAAGTTGAACTCCATGCACTGTTGCATAGGCGTCAGTTATCCTGTATAAATAGTATAATAAAAAAGACTCAGGAAGAAGTATAAGTGAAT
Organism: Ambystoma mexicanum; assembly: GCF_040938575.1. Taxonomy (NCBI): domain Eukaryota; kingdom Metazoa; phylum Chordata; class Amphibia; order Caudata; family Ambystomatidae; genus Ambystoma; species Ambystoma mexicanum. Next base: position 210,568,714 of record NC_090922.1, on the reverse strand, counting down.
TAAATATCCACTCCATCTCGTCAGAAGGTCATTGAGTTGGGCCTGATTGCAGGCAATCTTCCGGTTCATCGTCTCTTTTGTTAGTTTGGTTTGCACATTGTTACGGGTGAATAAAGGAAGGCGGCTCCTTTGAGAGAGGAGAGCATGCCAGGGCGGGAAAAGGGCGGAAGGGGAGTGACAAGAAAAACATTAAGGTTTGATTGGAATAAAGGAAAGTTGGAACTACGAATGGCTCCTGTCGTTTGTAAGCCGTAACATGCTAGAGTGAATGAATAGAGTGAGAAGCCAACAACTGGCGACAAAGCCGTCGTACCCAAGGCGCACCGCAGGGTGGGCGTGTGAGCCCAGCAGGACACCGGAGTAGCCGCCGTACCCACGGCATGCAGCAGGTCGGGGCGCAAACCCAGCAGACGTAAAAGGGCCGCCTCTCCCATGGGGTGCCATAAGGAGGGTGGAAGAGCCCAGCAGCACCAGACAGTGCCAGCGGCAGGACGGGCAGTATGCCCAGCAGCAAGGAGGGTGGAAGCGCCCAGCAACCCCGGACAGTGGCAGCCGCGGGATGGGCAGTACACCCAACAACAGCGAGACGTATAGGACCAAGCAGAACGCCCAGCAGCAGGACAGCAGACTTCCAGACCACATAAGAGGAGGACCGTCGCAGCGGCAACAAGCCCAGCAGGCATCAGGAAGAAGAGCAATGCGAGAAGCGGGCATACCTCTACAAAAGGGGGGCCACCGCAGCGCAGAGACAGCTACCCTTGGTGGAGCCCTGCAGCCAGGAGAAGGAGTAGAACGCCGCCGGATGAATCTAGCTGCCGGAGACAGGACAGAAGAGCCAAGACGGCGGGGGCGCTGTTGCGCGGCATCGTAGATGGCTGCAGCTTGAGAGCGCTCTGCTGGAGGCTGTGGATCCTTCGCCCACCGGGGCCGATTTCTGCATGGCTGAGGCTCGGATTTTGCTTTAAGTCATGGCGGAGCACTTAGGGAATACTTGGACCGCAGCTTGAGGGCTGCGAGCGGCGGATTGCGGTGTCCGGCCTCGGGGCCCTGAGCTGCTTCGGCCGCCTGCACCTGGTGTGCCCCTTCCCCTGCCTCATGGAGATCTGTGTGCCGAGCGGCCCCGGCCGTTGCTGGGAGTGCTGTGACCGCGGCTTGGAGGCGGACAGCACTTGCTGCCGGTGGGCACGTCCCCCGGTGCCTGCACTTGCCCTCCCTAAGGCCGGGTGCTGACTCTGACATCCGCTCCGCGGCGCTGGCGCCCCGGCACGGCGCCGTGGGCCTTGCTGTCGGCGGATCGTCGCTAGCCTCCTGGGATATTGGACGTGGTGTGGGCGGGGGGTCGTGGCCTGCATGGAGGTGAGGGGAGCGGCCAATTTGTGATTCTACATGCCTGTGCTTTGGGGGCTTCCTCACGGCAGCGAGTGACTTTGGGCACCTATATGCGTCTGGTTGTGGCTTCCTGAGAACTGTGGTGCAGACTGAGGGCATTTGAGACCTGTGGCAAGTGGCACTCTCTACTGAAGCATCGACTCTGTGGAAGACGTGGTGGGGTACCCCCCTGCCTCCCTCTTTGGAGTGTAGTGAGGTGCCCCCTCTCCGTGGATGTCCCCCCCTTTTTTTTTTCTTCTTTTCCGCCTTCCTGTATTTTGGCCTCTATACTCCTTGGGATACCTCTGAATTAGATTCCTGATGGGATGGTCCGTGGGCTGGTTGTTTGCACCCTCCCCCCCACCTGTCTGGGCTAAATAACGGTGGAGTGGGGCGCAGCTCGTGATTGTCCTTGTGGCTGCGGGGGGAGCGGCGACCTTTGCCCTCATGTTGTGTTTATACGCCTCTTAAGTCTGGCAAAATCTGGATTTAAAGAATTTCTCCTCCCTGTGTCTGGAGCCAGTGCGGCCTGAGCGCGGCCGCCGTTTGTGGTTCCCTGTATCCCCCTAGAATGGGCAACCCAAAGAAACAATCCAAGATGGAGCAATTCGCAAAGGCGGATAGAGTAATTGCCAGCCAGGAAGAGGAGTCTGGGGCTGCTCATATTGACATGTCTGCCTTAAATCAAACCCTACAGGCCCTCAAGGGAAGTACTGACAGCTTGGGAGCGAAGATTGATGCTCTCACCTGTAAGGTGGATGTATCGGTGATACAAATTGAGAAGCTGTGCGGACGGATGGCTGAGGCGGAGCAGAGGATTGGGGATGGGGAGGACAAGATCTCCACTCTCCAAAGAGAGGTGACCTCTTTGTAACAGGCAGTTAAGAAAATAACAGTGAAGAATGATGACTTGGAAGGGAGATCAAGGAGGAACAATATAAGGATTACCGGGGTGGCCGAGTCCACTCATATTGATAACGTGGAACTCTTTGTTGAACAGCTTCTGAAGGAGGTTTTGGACAATCCGCCAATTTAGAATATGTTTATGGTCGAAAGGGTCCATCGTTCATTGGCGGTCAGGCCGCCCCGGGCACCACGGAAAGGGCCATTATAGCCCGAATTTTCAGCTACAGGGATCGTGATACCCTGTTGCGCGTGTCCAGGGAAAAGAAGATCCTGCAATGGGGCTCATCAACAATACGTTTATTTCCTGACGTTAGCCAGCAGGTGCAGGATCAGAGGAAAACGTTTCTAAGGCCATGTTCTGTAAGAAGGGGGTCCGCTATGCTATGATGTATCCTGCTAAACTTAGGGTGGTGCATGATGGTAAGGTGTCCTTCTTCATTAACCCTGAAATGGCCGAGAGGTTCGCCTCAAGCATTCCGGACCCTGTGCCTCCTGCTCTGATGTCCCCTTGATTGGGAGCGGGTCCTGTGTGATGGCTATGTAAACATCACTTTGAGTTGTGACTGTACCAACTAACCTTGTCTTCTGGTGGGTGATTGAACTGTGACGTGTAACCATGGTATTGAGCCTCCAAGCTTTATGAGCCGCAGATTCCGCCAGCTTCCCCCCGAGCCCAGCGGCCACTTAGCTTGGACTTGCATATTGTTTGTGGAGTTTAGGGTGGTGGGTGGGATGAGGGGGCCAATAGATTGGGGTTTCTGGCGTGGGTGGGGGGAGGGGTCTGGGGTCTGGTTTGTTATTTTGTTGGTATTGCGTGGGTGTCGTTGGGGGGGGGGGGTTCCCAGGTTATTGTATGCACAGACGGAGAACTCAGCAGGATTATATTTGGTGGTATTACCTGTCTAGTAATTGACCTTGACCTGACTTCCCAACCGTTGGGGTTCTCTCATGGTCCCCGGTGTGGTCACCCTGATATATTCGTACATAAGGAATGGGAGGGGTGAGCTCTCTTGTTGGCGAAGGCGGCACTCTGGATGCGCCCAGACAGACTGGGTTTTCCCATGGCTGTGCCCCGGTTGATATTTTGGCGACTGCAGCTCCTTTGACATATACCCATAGGCTGTTGACATGAGTTCTCCCTCGGGGCCAGGTTCCCCTGTCCCTTTGGACATAACTTTGCTTACATGGAATATTCAGGGCCTCACAAATGCGAAAAAGGTACAACTCATATCTAATTATGCCAGGAATCATCAGATTAACGTGTTATGTTTACAAGAGATGCACCTGGGAAAGGGTTACAAGCTCCCTGCCCTTTCCGGCTGGGGAATACATAGGTATGGTTCTTCTTACTCCACATATTCCCGGGGAATTGCAACTTACATTCATCGCTCTTTATGATTTAAACTTCACAAGCAGGTGTCGGACGAGGAGGGACGATTTTTGCTGCTGGCTGGGGAGATCGCGAACCATTCTATTATATTTGTTAACATCTACGGCCCTAATTATGATTCTCTCGATTTCTTTCAAACATGCTCGGAGCATCTACGACTGTCCCCAGGTTACGAGATAGTGTGTGCAGGGGACTTTAATGTAGCCCTTTCTTCCACGCGGGACAGGTCGGCATCGACTCAACGGTCGATTCCCCACGCTGTGCAAAAATGGCAATCCATTATAGTTGATTACCCCTCGTTTGATGTTTGGCGACGGTGTCATCCTGACGCTCGGGAATTCACGTTTCACTCTAGTGTACACGGGAGTTCGTCCAGAATTGATAACGTGTTTATGTCCCCGGGCTTGGCCCGCGGGGTGGTCAGGGTGGATATTCTCCCACGTACCCTTTCGGACCATTCCCCAGTGCTGGTAAAATTCACGGGACCCCCATTTTATCCTAGGCAGCTTCGCTGGAGGTTTCGCGCCCGAGCGTTGGAAGACTTGGTGTGCCGGGAGGGGCTTCACCAGGCCATCACAGAGTTTTTTCAATTTAACGCAGAGTCAGTTCCCAGTCCGGGGGTGGTTTGGGAAACGTTTAAGGTGTTTCTATGAGGCTGGTGCATGTCGCAGGAAGGGGGGGTGCTGAAGAGTATTTGCGGTGCGATAGCACGTAAGAAGAGGGAAATTAGAGATCTGGAACTCCTTCAGGGAAGCGCAGATTCACCAGATCTGCAAAATACTCTTGCGGCAAGGAGGCGGGAGGTTCAGGCCCTGATGGACGACGAGGAGAGATTCTTGGGCGACCCTGTGGCCACAGGGAGATATGGGGAAGGGGTCGTCCAAGTAGGACCTTGGCCTGGGCTGTCAGACAGGAGAATCATTTGGAGCCTATTCTAGAGGTGGAATCTCAGGGTGGTTCGCTTGTCAGGGATGTGCTTGAAATAAACAAGGTATTTCGCCAATATTATGAGCAGTTGTACACTGCTACTGGTTCGGCTGGGCACAACGATATTACTGACTTTCTTGATAGGGTCGCCTTGGGTTGGCTGGATTCTGTGGTTGGTGGGCTTCTTAATGAACCCCCCTCTGCGGAGGAATTCCATAGGGTGATTATGTCTCTTCCGAATGGGAAAGCCCCGGGAACGGACAGGGTATCAGCTGAATTATACAAAGCATACCCTGATTTGCTTAACCCTCACTTATGTAAAATGTTTGAGAAGGTGGCATCCTGCGGGGCATTCCCGGAATCTACGTGTACTGCTCTGGTTATGGTATTACTTAAGCCCAATAAGGATCCTAAACGATGCTCCTCCTATCGCCCACTTTCATTGATAAACCCTGATAATAAAATCATCGCCAAATTACTTGCAGACCAGCTTCTCCCTCACATGCCAGCACTAATCCTTCCCGACCAGGCGGGTTTTATACCGGGGCGATCCACTCAAAACAATCTGCGCAGATTATTTACTATGATGCATAATGTGAATCTGGAGGTCCCGATTGCGGTGGTATCCCTGGACGCGGAAAAAGCGTTTGATTCTGTGGAATGGCCTTTCCTGTTCGAGGTCTTGCGCCGCTCGGGCATCGGCTCTACGTATCGTGCCTGGATACGCCTTCTATATGCGGCTCCATGGTCACGGGTCTATACGAATGGGGTTCAATCCGCTCCCATCTATCCTTCCTGGGTTACTAGGCAGGGCTGTCCCTTTTCCCCTCTCCTATTCGCTCTGGCTATTGAGCCGGTGGCCTGTGTATTGAGAGAATTCCACTCTCATAGCGGTGTGATACTCCGGTCGCATGTATCTATCATCTCACTTTACGCCAATGACATGATTTTATACATAAAACATCCTCGAATAAACTTGCAACCCGTGATGGGGGAGATAGTTGCTTTTGGTGCCCTGTCTGGGCTACAGATAAACTCGTCCAAGTCAGAGGTACTTCCGCTCACACCGGGAGTTACCCCACAGGATGTGGGAGAGGCCTTCACGTGGGGTCCACAGGGGATCTGGTATTTGGGTATTAAGGTATCCACTTCCCGTGCACTTCTGTATCAGGAAAATTATGTCTCTACCTTGCAACATTTGGAACACCGGGTGGATTCTTGGGTCCGCCTTCCCATCTCCGATGCAGCCCGCATCTCCCTAGCTAAAATGATTGTCTTACCGAAACTATTGTACGTTTTCAACAACGTTCCGGTATGGCCCCCGGTATCATTCTGGAACCGTATAGAGTCTATGCTGACTAGATTGATCTGGGCAGGGAAACAATCCCGCATTTCCCTGCGCTCAATGTGCAGTTCATATGCCCAGGGGGGTTTTGAGGTTCCTAACTTGTTCCTCTATTTTCTAGTGGCACAGATCCAGTACTCGATTTGGTGGTGAACAATCTGCCGCACTCGCAGTTGGAGAGGTCAATTGTTCAAACGGAGGACCTTAGAGGCTTCCTTTGGGCTGTACGGGAGCACCATTTGAGGACGGAGGTTCAGCCGTTGGAGATTACGCTCAGGGCCTGGGAGAGCCTGGCGAAGTTGGTGGGGTTGGGCTTGTGGTATCACCCAAGATGGCCATATATAGGGTCCGTGGGATCTCTCTTACATTTGAACACATCTTTATTCAGCATTTCCAGAGTCTGCACATTCACACCCTGAGCGATCTAGCACCACAAGGGAAATGTATAACTTGGGAAAACCTTAAGGCAAGAGGCGACTAGACTCAGATCACCCAGTTGTTATATTTCCGCCTCCACGAGGTACTGAAATCGAAATGGCCTGACTTCCCTGATGCACCAGAGACCTCCCCCGTCTTAGAGTATATTGTGGCCCCGCCCTCTTCTACAAAAGTGACCTCTTCCCTGTATTGTCTGGCTCGGGGGCTTGGGGGCTCTCCTTCTTCTTCATATAAGGCCAAATGGGAAGTTAGTATGGCTCGCTCATTACCTGACGATCAGTGGGAAGGCATACTTGGTCAGACTAAATCGATTTCCAGTAATAACAGATTTCACCTGATTCATTTTAAATTCTTGCATCAACTGTATTATTCTCCTCTGACTTTGCATAAACTGTTTCCCCTTCGGTCATCGGAGTGCAAGAGATGTCACATCAGTCCCCTGCTGATTTTTACCATGTAGCTAGGTCCTGTTCCCATGTCCAGACTTTCTGGGGTGCTGTCGCTGAGGTGATGGGGCCGGTGTTGGAGATCTCGATCCTTTTCACTCCGGAAGCGTGGCTGCTGTCGTGGGTAGATCTACCTGTAAGCAGCGATAGCAAACTGTTTGGGATAGCTTCGGTGGTCGCCAAGTCTCTAGTGGCACGTGCATGGGGGACTTCTAGGGCCCCATCAATACATCAATGGGTGAACTGCATGTCGATGTATGATCATAGAGAGTCGCAATACAACCAAACGCTCCCCCTTAATAGTAGACCCAAGGACTATTGGCACTCTTTTAGGAGCTATATGGCTTGTGAGTCGGACTCTGCGAGTGCCGTCTTCTCACACGACAATGTGGAAGGCACCCAAGAACGGAGTTGAAGAATATTGACTTTATCATTTGTTCAGTATCTTCGCCAGTTGCGGGCTTATTAGTATCTGGCTCATTATCTTTACGAAGATAGTCTAGGTCACTGTATCCTATGTGAAGCTCTTGTCATTTGGATGTGTTCTGTTGCATGCATTGACGACCTGGTGGGAGTTGAAGGGATGGGCGGGGGGGGGGAGGGTTTGTTCCCATTTGGGAAGTTGTTGCTTGTCTCTCTTTCTCTTCTGTTTGTAAGGTTGTATTGACATTGCCTGATGTGGTATTTGTTATGTAACTGGAAAACTAATAAAGAGAGGTTTAAAAAAAAGAAGAGACAAGACTGCAGCAGTCATACAAGAGTGTCACCGGGCACAAGTAAGGAGTCTGGGCCGGTCACCGCCGCATGCAAGACAAAGGCCAGCGGAGAACCACAGATAGAAAGAGGCCCGAGCACGCGCATGCCCACACACCAGCAGCTAAGGCTACGCAAGGCCTCGAGAAGACCCTGGACGCACCTGTAGGAAACCCACAGCCGCACTCAGAGAAAGAAAGCCCACATCGGTGCACTCCAACCTCCCATCACATAACACAGGAGGAAAAACCCTCTGACCCACAAAAGGCCCTCCCAACAACAGCCTCGCATCAGGACTCAGCAAGATAGGCTATGAATGCCACGCAAAATGCAGAAACAAACCAATTAATGACACCCGCAGCACAAGAGTGTCAAGCAAGAAAAAAAAACACACACAGCGCTGGACAACAAAGAACTCCCGCAAAAGGCCTCCCCCATTTGAACACAACTACCAACCCCAAAAGATAGATGAGCTGCCCACTGACTTCCCCACATCCAGCACCACCAACTGAACAACCATGACAGACCAAGCACAGGGGGCCGCTGACACTGGAACACCCCCAACCACCAACGCTGGCCCCACATCCCACGCCAGCCTCATGAGAAGGCCAAACCAATTTACCCTCAATCCGCACAATGATCAGGGACAATGGTGGGAAGAATGGGTGGAGGAATTTCAAGACTTTGTAGGTGCCATTGGCACACAAGATCCTCCCAACAAAATTAGCATCTTTACCAATGTTGCAGGAAGAGAAATCAAAAATATCATACGAACAATTCCACTGCAAGAACGTGCCACATATCAGCATCTCCTAGAAGCCATCAATGAAAAATTGGTAATAACGCCCAATAGAGACTACGAACGCTGTACCTTCAACCAATGTGCTCAGCTAGCTCATGAATCCATTGGTGAATTTGTTATCCGCCTTCAAAGGAAGATCATAAAATGTGACTTTGGCAACTTCAACGACGATGAAGCCATCAGGCTGTAGATAATCGAAGGGTGCATATCATCAATGTTTAGAAAGCACCTCATGAAACAAACCTCTATCCCTCAAAGAAATCCTTGACCAAGCCATTGTATATGAAAGGATAGATGTACAGGCCGCAGCCATTGAGAACCCAAAAAAAAGACACATAATCGCTGCCATGACACCGTACACCAGATAACAAAGCCCACAGAGCCAAACACCCTTTAGGAACCCACCACAACGACCTCAGAGCGACAGACAATGCTACCGACACAGATTTTAATACCCCTACAGAGGACCATGCCCTGCAATTGGCCAAAGATGCATGCGCTGTGGCAAAGAAAATCACTTCCAAGCTATGTGCAAAGAACAAATACCCAAAACAGGATCTGGCCGCCAACAACATGCACAAAATCCCGCCGCTTCCCAGTACCGCAAAGAGAACAACACTACTGACGACTGGTCGATAGAGGAATGACATACCCCACGATGGCCCACCAATGCCCAAACACCGTAAGAGCCATGGAGGGCCTACACATAGAACCTGACAGAAAACCTCATAAACTGTATGACTACCAACACTACGACCAACCCCAAATGACCACCCTAGATGGGGCCTATACGAGGGAGGATGCGACAGCCCAGGAACAAGGAAGCAGAGTGACCCCTACAACATCAGACTATGACACATACAACAAGTCCCCGCCAAGGACTTTAGTTACAGAAGAACACCAACCCTTCTACCTGCAAGATGGCTATGAAAGAGAGTATGTCAGACTCCTCAGCATAAACATCGGAAACACACCTGCTCCCAAAGTGACAGCACAAATGGGGAACACACAGAACCAATTTGTCGTCGACACCGGAGCCACCGTTAACGTGATGAATGAAGAACTGCACCACACAATAGCGGATCTCTACCCCCTATGCCTGTCGAGGACACACATCTTCCAGTGGGGAGCAGCGCTACCCCTGACATCCAAAGGCCAATTCCTCTGCGACCTAACCCACAGAGGCCTCACAATACCAACGACAATACACGTCATTCAGAGTCCCTCTGTAGGGCGATGCCTCCTCAGCTACAGGACAGCCAGAGCCTTAGCACTCATAGACTTACAATACGAACCAACAGAGATAATAAAGGGTTAACCGCCGGACAGTCATGAGATCTTGGCAATAACTTGCCGGCCCCTTGACAAAAATGCCCTCAAAACCAAGTTCCCCAAACTATTTGAAGGGGTAGGGATTTTCAAGGTAGGGATTTTCAAAGACTCTATCATTAAATTACACATTGACCCCACAGAAACACCAGTGCCACAACACCCCCGCAAAGTGGGATTTTACCTCCAAGCACAAGTGTCCAAGGAACTGCAACTTCTACTACAGAACAACATCATTGAAAAAGCTGATGGACCGACACCATGAGTATCCCCCATTGTAATCGTCCCCAAAGACAATGGATGACTACGCATATGCATCGACATGCGCGTCCCCAATGCCGCCATCCAAAGGGAAAGACATCCAGGACCAAGCCTAGAAGACGTGCTTGTCAGACTAAACCAAGTGACAAACTTTTTCAAAATAGACCTCAACCAAGGCTACCACCAGCTTGTCATAGATCCAGCCTCTCGACCAATTACTACCTTTGCCGCACATGAAGGACTATGCAGATATAAACGTCTCAATTTCGGCATATCTTCAGCCGCTGAGATCTTTCAAGAAACTATCATTCTGCTAATATCTTCAGAGGTCAACGCCTTAAACTACAGCGATGACATCCGCATCTTTGGGAAAACCCAAGACCAACATTACAAGGCACTTCTGGTGCTATGCAAGATTCTACAAGACGCCGGCCTTACACTCAATGGGCCCAAATGTGACATCAATAAAACCAGCCACAGATTTTTCAGACACATATTTTCTGATAGAGTCATTAAAGCCGACCCGGACAAAATAAGGCCATCACTGTCCTTCATGCCCCCACAACAACAGCTGAGCTACGGTAGTTTCTAGGAATGTCAGGATAATGCGCACGATACCTAAATAATTACGCCACCACCACCTCAAGAAGGACACCCCTTTCGACTGGGATTTATGGTGCCAGACGGCCTTCCAAATCATCAAAGAAAGCTTCACCAACCATCGTCAACTGTCGTACTTCCACCCTGAATGGAACACCATCATTACAGTTGATGCCAGCCCAGTCGGCCTTGGTACCATCCTGGCCCAAACCAGCCCCAAAGACAACGCCCACCATGCGGTAGTGGCATACGCCAGCATAGCCCTATACCCCACCGAGAAGGCCTACTCACAAGCAGAATGAGAGAGCCTAGCAGCTGTATGGGCCTGTGAGAAATTCCACCACTTCATAACTGGTCGAAGATTTACACTGGTCACAGACCACCAAGCACTACTATCCCTATTTGGTATCCCCAAAACAAAAATGCCACCCCGAATAGAACGCTGGGGTTAAGACTTCAAGAATACACCTACAACATAATATACAAAGCAGGAGGAGATGCCAACCCGCTGATTACCTGTAACAACACCCAACATCAGACAACGAAAGCCCACTGGCCTGCGAAGCAGAACAATATATCGCGAACCTGTCCTCCAACGCCATGCCTCCCACCATCTCAACAGCAGTCTTCGCAGCCAGAAGCAAGGCTGACCCCACCATCAAAGCTGCCGGCTGACCCCACCATCAAAGCTGCCTTACACCTCACCCGCACGAACAAATGGAAAAACATGCACGAAAGAGGTAATGGAGGAGAGGGGGCGGATAAGAAGGACCTAAACCGCATAGCCAAGATACACTCAGAGCTAGTAGCCATAGACCAAGGCATACTGTTACGGGGCAACCGACTAGTAGCTCCGAAGGACCTCCGGAAAACACTAGTAACAATAGCTCACGAGGGGCATAGGGGAATTGAGAACACCAAGAAAATCTTAAGAAGCCATATATGGTTCCCCTACATGGACATCATAGGAGAGGACATCCTAGCACACTGTGGACCTTGCCAACAAGTAGCGAAAAGGACAGACCCAAACCCGATGCGACCAATACCACTCCCGGAAAGACCATGGCGAAGGGTTGCAATGGACTTTTACGGACCCTTAGAGGAAGGAGGATACCTGCTCGTAGCAATTGACAAGTACTCACGATTTCCATTCGTCAAGCAGGCACCATTGACATCGTTCTATGAGACGGCGCCAATCATAGATGAACTATTCAGTGAATGTGGCATTCCAACCATTGTAAAGACTGACAACGGTCTCCCGTTCAAGGGGCGTGAATTTGCCAAACTGGCAGACCACCTTGGTTTCTGCCACCAAAAGATTACGCCACTCGGGCCCCAGGCCAATGGAATGATGGAACGCTTCATGGCGACCATAGAGCTAACCCGGCAGAAGGCCCTTCAGGACCAAATGCCACATCCACAGGCAATCTGCTGCATGCTCAGGAGCTACCGCAACACCCCACATGATGCGACAGGACAAACGCCAGCGGAGCTAATGGTAAAATACAAACCGCGAACCCACATCCCTCAATGGGAAGACTGTACCCCGGAACAAGATGCCGCCATAAGAGAACGAGATGCTGAGAAGAAAGCAAAGGCCAAAGAATGGGCATACAAGAAAAGGAATGTGAAAGAATCACAGCTTGAGTTAGGGCAGACAGTCCTAGTCCGACAAAGATAACTGAGGAAAACGGATACTCGCTGTAGCCCAGAACCCTGAGTTATCACTGCCATAAAAGGACCCATGATAACAGCAGTGGGAGAGCCAGGCGAGATAACCCGGAACGTGTCATTCTTCAAAAGATAGTTCTTCGAAGAGCCAGAGGCACCCGAGAGTACGATAGGGGGCCCAGAACTTGAAGAGACTGTAAGCCCTCCGACTGAAACAGCTGGTGAAACCAGAGAGTCTCCGGGCAGACCCCAAAGAACTGTGTGGAGACCCGCAAGGCTCATCGAACAAATGTAGACTCCCAGATTTCATGTTAAGCACGGGGGAGATGTTACCGGTGAATAAAGGAAGGCGGCTCCTTTAAGAGAGGAGAGAATGTCAGGGCTGGAAGAGTGCGAAAGTGGAGGGACAAGGAAAACGTTAGGCAGTTAAGGTTTGAGTGGAAGAAAGGAAAGTTGGAACTACAAATGGCTCCACTCGTTTGTAGGCCGTAACATGCAGGAGTGAATGAATAGAGTGAGAAGCCAACAGACATTGTTGTGAGAGTGTTCCAAGCATACCTAAATAAGCTCCATGTGTGGTATGGTGTTAAAGCCTAGAGGAAACATCCATTCTACGGCTATTGCAAAGTAATATCACTCCACGTTTTCGTTACGAATTTTTAAATCATTATTCACTCAAATTGTTGCACCATGATCAAACTATTTAGGAGTTAATCACGTGCCAGCAGAGCACTGGTACTGATATTGGGTGCCTATTCCAGTGCAATCGCTCAATATTGTTTTCAACAAAAGAATTCAGCACAAATTACACTGAAATTTTGATGAACTGACGACCGAGAACAAAATAACATATTTGATCAGTAAGCATGTATCAATATTAGTTTCTACTGGATGTCATATGGCCTGCGCAAAAATGCTGGAGTTTCACAGATTTCTTTAAGACTTAACATGTCCGCCAGCACCACTTCTGGTGGCATTAAAGCAAGCATGCAATTTTAACTTGTGGTAATGCAATGGATACCTCTGGAATCCGCATGGAATTTACTACTTGGTAAAAGCAGGAAGATTCTAGAGTAAACCATTATGTAATCGTTAGATATGGGGAGCCTTCACACTTTGCCACATACGTAATGGAAAGCAGTGGTCGAAGTGTACGAAAAGAAGTAGTGGAAATATGTTCTCTGCTGGCCTGTGCCGGCTCCCCAAAAACTCCATCGACATGACCCCTCCCACTTGCCATACAAACCCCTAAACAAATCCACCTGCTTTTTAAGGCAACGCTCAGTGCAGTGGAAGTGCAAGTTTGAACTTCTTCCTACACTTTTATTTTAAAACAAAACCATTAAAACCATTAACCAATAAAAGTATATGAGCAGTAAAACTTAATTTAAAAAAGTTGAGGAGCACTGCTCCCAACTGCTCCCACCCACTTTCACCACTGTAGGCAATTCTATCTTTGATTAACGCTTCATTTTTCCACCACGTGGTAGCTGTGATGAAGGGGACCCGGGGTCGGGACCTCCCATGCAGCGTGAGCCCCCCCGCAAACAAATACACAGGATGCAATGTATTGCATCCGGGCTTCACGCTGTTCTGTCTGAGCCCACGCGACAAAGCCCCTTTTATTGTGAAACCACACGCGACATAGTTGCATCACTCCACCACGTGCGCAACGGAAAAGGGACCCCACACTCCTCCTTTTTCATAATGAACAAAATAACATTTGCACAAGCAACCACCACCCACTCAACAATGTGGCAAACAAATTCAAACACCCCATCAGCACTGGCACATATCATAGTCTCTGCCTCTATGATCAGTCCACCGCATTGTCACTGAGGTGGGCAGGCCTCCCCCTCCCAGTTCGTTGAGGCTACCTCCTGCCCCCTTCCTTGTTCTGACTCTGCTCACCTGCGACCGCCCGACCCCGGGGAATGTGGGGGCTAGCGGCCCCACCACCTTTATCTGGATCTTCAGTGCAATCTCGGCCCAGGGACACCCCCAGCCGCATGCCTTCTCGAACTCTCTTAAAAAAACGGTTGTTTCTGGTCACCGTGTCTGTTCCATCGGAGGCAGTGATCATCGACCCCTTCATAGCGATCAAGTTCATCGGGCTTGGCTCATGTGTTAGTGACAGTTTCCCCTGGGGACACTGATTCTTTACAATGACCTCATCTCCTGGTGCCAGCTGGTACTGCCGAAGCCCCCGTCTCACACTCCCGCTCTCATTATGGTATCTCCTTTCTTCTTCCACCTGAGCATCGTCAATGATAGCAGGTTCCCGTACACTTGTGCCTTGGGCATCTCCTAAACATGTCCTCAGCGGAGGCCACCCCAGTACAGCAGTGTGGAGTTGATCAATACTCCCCAAGAAGCTGTTATAGGACTCTGCAAAAGCATTGACCCTGCCTGTGGGCGATCTGGAACACCTTGCTAAGTGTTCTCATGACACGCTCGGTCTCACCATTAGCACAGTGACCTTCATATGGTGGACCCAATACTGTTTCAGGAACTCAGTGAACCTCTCACCTTGGAAAGGCGGTCAACTGCCCGAGCACAAGGTCTGCAGTAGTCCATGGGTCTTGAAGAATTTATCAAACGCTGCTGCCATGTCCTCAAACACCACTGATTCCATGAACTCCACTTCTGGATACCTAGACCACTGGTCCACTACCACCAGGAAGTGGGCATCGTAACCCATGGATCCAAAGTATGCATGGAATGTCTCCCAGGGCTACGTTCCTCACAGCATTGACTCAATTGGAGGGTTCTTCAGCGCCAGGGACGCCACCTGGCACCATACACAGGCCACCACAAACTCCTACACTCTCTTCTCCAGGTCCGGGAACTAGACCTTCAGCCTTAGCACAATATTTGTCTTGGCCATCCCCTGGTGACCATGGTGCACAAGCTCAATGACCTGCTGTGCCAGGTGGACAGGCACCACCATCTTGTCTCCTTGCAGTAGCAATCCATAGTTGGTCAACGTTAACGGCTCCCGGACCCAGCATCATCCAAGCCTCCTGGGTCCTTTTTCCTAGGCCTTCCAGCACCGACTTCCACTCCCCCTTTTGCAGTGCAATCCGAAGGAGCCTGAAGCATTTGTCCCTCTCGGCCACCTTTTCAAGTTCCTGTATGGGCATCGAGTTCGGAGTCGCCGCCTCCACGACAAGTTACACATGCTCCTCCATCTCTTCAGTCCCTGACATGTCTCCTTCCTCGCACAGGGCCTTGGGATGGTGCTATAAATTGTCCGCTGCATTGTTCACCCCTGGGCGGTATATCAGGGAGACCCCATACTCACGCAGCGCCAGCCTCCATCGCTCAATCCTGGCAGCTGGTTTGGATGACGACCTTGCCATAACCAGCAGCAGGGGCTTGTGATCCGTTATACCCGTTACCAGCCTTTCCGATTATGTATGATATGACATGATATGATATGATATGATATGATATGATATGGCATTTGTAACGCACCTATACACAAGTGTTTCAAGGCATGACGAGGCAAGGGAGGGGGGAACAGAGGGAAAACAGACAACGGTTCTACTAGGCCAGTTGTCATTCAGAACGCGTAAGTGCATGGGAAGGGGGAGGGGGGAATGTGCGGCGGAGGAGAGAGAGTACAGTGCGGTACATGGGATAATAGCATAAATAACTGTAGGTAAAGTACGGCCAACAGATGGCAAGTGCAAGTGTAAGTGCAGACATTAGGTGTCAAGTGCTGGTAGGGGAACTGTAGGGGTACAGAAACAATCCCCAAGTGCGAGGGTTGCCAGGAAAGCAGTGCATGTAAGCAACTGGCGGGAGGGGGGGACCTGGGCCCGAGATCAGCGGGTCGCCAGGTAACCAGTGCAGTTTTGGTATTAGCTAAGAAGTCAGCATGGGAGAGGAGGAGAGAAAGCAGAAGCAAAGATAAAGGTTTTGAGGTGCTTCCGGAACCAGAGATGATTCTCCTCAAGTTTCAGGGAAGCAGGGAGGCTGTTCCAGAGGGAGGTCCCAGTCGAAGGAAGAGATCTACCACCAACTTGTTGCTTGGAGAAGCGACTGACCCTAAGGGAGTTGGAGGCAGTGTAGCGAAGAGCTCGGGAAGGAAGATATTTAGGAAGGGAGAGTTGAAGGTATAGATGCCCCAGGCCCTTGAAGGCCTTATGAAAAATGAAACAGAAATGCTAGCACCCACAGAGCACCTTGCATTCAGTCTGCAGATGTCTCTGCTCTGTATCCGACAGAGTGTGACTGGCGTATGCTATGGTTCTTGTCTCCCCCTTTTTGTCCGTCTGCATAATTACAGCTCCCAGGCGAAACGGTCTAGCGTCCACCACAACTTCTGATGAGAGTGCTGGGTCAAAAAATGCCATGGTGTCTTCCGCCGTGAGGGCTCCTTTTACATCCCCAAAAGTCACCTACTCAAGGGGGACCCAATGCCATGTGGACTCCTTCGCCAGGCTCCTTAGTCGCTCTGACCTTGTGGCAAGGTTCTTGATGAATCGGCCACAGTAGGTGACCATCCCCAGGAAACTTTGAACCTCCATCACATTCTCCGGGGCCCTTGCCTCCATGATGTCTTTGACCTTGCGGTGGTTCGGGGACACCCCCTCCTTGAACACGAATCCGAAGAACTCGATCGTCATTTGGAGAAACTCCCACTTTTCTCAGTGCAGCGTCAAACCCAGAGCTCAAATCCATTCTAGAGTTTTCACCAGCCGTGTCATATGCTCCACCTCAAACTTGGCAAAGACCTGGATATTGTCACTGATGTTTAGGACGCCTTCTAGGTCGGCCAAGGCTCCTAGTATTAGGTCCTGAAAAACCTAAGCAGCTGATGACAGACTGAAGCTGAGCAACTTGTCTCTATACAGCCCCTGGTGTGTTGTAAATGTCGTAATGTAACAAGACTCTGGATGCAGCACAACCTGTTTTTACCACGCCCGCAGGTCCAGCTTCGAGAAGAAACGTGTGCCCTGCAGCTCCGTAATAATGTTCTAAATGGTGGGGGTGAGGTGCCTCTCCCGCTTGATGGCCTTTTGAGGAGGCGCATGACCACGCATATCCCGACTAAGTGCAGTTATTTAGGCTTGCGGGCAATCACAATGGGCAACACCCATGGCATGGGGCCTTCCAACTTCTCGATGATATTGAGGTTCACAAGATTGTCCAATTCCTTATCCATCAGATCCTGCAGTTGAAATTAGACCCTTTGGTGCTTGCAGGCTATCGGCTGGATGGACTCATCGATGTGTAGCCTCAAAGGCTCGCCTACCATCTGTCCAATTCCTGTGAACACCTCCACAAACCTCTCGAGGACTGCCTGTAGATCCTCTACGTACATACTGTAGGGAAAACTGACAATGCCAAGTGCTTCAACCGCCACACAGCTCAAAAGGGTATTGGTTATAATGTCTGTCACGACAAATTGTGCCTTGATAGACAAGTTACCATGCTGGACCTTTGATAAAAAGGCCCCCACCAGCGAGATGGGCCTGTCACCACCAAATGTGAAAATGCGTTCCTTAGACGCTGCGGTATTGCAGTTTCTCTCTGAGATTCATAGTGTATCCTGGTCATGACATTGACCGAAGCACCCATGTCCACGATCACCGGGCTTGACGATCCATCCACCTGAACCATGCGCTTCCACTACTACCTGGCCCTTGCCTTCTGGACGCTGACACTAATGAAGATGTTGAAATCGTCGTCCTCCTCCTCCAGGTCCTGGATCATTCCATCCTCTTCCTGATCTACCAATGCCACGTTCGGCGGACATTGCTGTTGGGAGAATCCAGCCCTGATCGGCCCCCTCTGGACAACCACCAGCAGCGGGGGACATTCAGGCATAAGGTCCATCGTGCCACTTCTTCCACATGTGACAATTATTTCTGGCTAACGTGCAACTGACCATCTGGTATAATAAATACATCTTATCTCAAAGCACAAAATTGTGTCAACTATCATTAAAGACTTAACCTTGAGTACTCCAAAGTGAAAGAGGTTAACACCTGATGCAGCGCCACTGTACAACATGGTTCCAACCCCCCTCAAAAAACGTACAATTCTAAAAACTGGGACTGCAGGAGCTCTGTCCTTTTGGAACACCATGCTCAGGCTGCAGGAAATATAGCAACAATCAGACAAATATCCACTATTCAAGGATAAGCCAATTTACGTGCGCTAGCCCAGAGATCCACAGTTCCGTTAAGCTCCAACCGCCCAACATAACGTCACCTTTCAAAGAAACATACTTTTATCCCTACCACGGACCACACTACTAAGACATATATAAAAGAACAGAGCTGCACACCAACATCAGAGGTAAGAATCCATAGTCCCTCCAGACCAAGAGCTCTGCAAACAGAGACAAGCACTGCAGAGCTCTGTTCAGGAGTGCTCACTTCACAGTATAACAAAGGTGCTTGGGTGGGCTCTCTGGACTCTGATAAACTATTAGACCGTCAGCAACCACTGGGATTTGTATTGTTTCTATTGCATTTCGAACTGAAATGTTCTACCTAAATGATATCAGAAAGGGTGCATGCTAGGCATGCAAGGTGATTGGAGGAGCAATTGCAGTGAGCCAGTGCATGACAATACACCAGGTGCATTGGTGCACAGAGAGTAATCCTTTTGTTCCCTCGCAGGGCGATTTCAGTTAGGGAACTTTGTGGTCGGTGTGTCTCAGCCTGTCGAAAGATTTTTTTTTTTTTTTTAAGGCAATTTTGCATGTAATGAGAAACCAGGCAGACATCACCTCAAATGTGGGGATGCTCCAATTGATGGACACCACAAGATACATTGATAGATTGATTGTAGGTGTCATTGGTTTCAGAGGTCATTGGGTGCTGTGTTGGTGACCATAAGTGTTGGTATTTGATTTTGAGGGAGCTATTCCGGGTTGCACGATTCCATATTTACTGATTTTCCTATTAACCGTCACCCTATTAACCGTCACCCTGACATGTATTCATCTTCGTTCCAACGGTACCTGGTCGCCTCAAGTTAAATGCGGTGTCCCTTCCACATATTCCTATATCCTAATAAACATTTGGTTTGTATTTTTTTTTTTTTTACATTAGAATGACCTAATTGCAAATGTTGTATTTGTAACTACTGTACTTGTCATGGACTTTTGTAATAAGTTTGCCATGCAATGCATCCTTTGAGGTCACCCAGTACCCTGCTTTTTGGTTAGCCACCTCCAACACATTCATTTCTTTCTTCCCCATCACTGATATGCCTAAGATCAAAGTAACTGAGCATCTTTACAGTCTGGCACCAGATGCAAGTCACCCTGCTTCAATGCAAGGTTTTAGCATTACACATGCTGCATTATCTCCTGCCTACAGGCTAGGCCCTCGTTTCCGTCCCCAAGATGGCATTATCTGCACTTTGAAGTATTGTGCTGTGCTCATACATTTTTATAAGTATTTGGGCTTCATGACCACAGCATTAGTAGTGTAGCAGTTTGAACATTCAATATAGTATGCAGGCATGAGAGCTGGGTTTGAACCTTTCTGCCAGTGTTTATTTTCACGTGAACAATTATGACCACTAATGGCCTGCAATTGAAATGAAGCAATAATAATATGAACAGCTGTACCACATATCATTTAACATGATAACCAAGAAACATTCAAATATCTACGCCATTGCTCAACTTTTGTTTTAACGTAACCAAGTAATGCAGCCTGAACAATAACCTAGAATTAAGGAGGTCATTTTACAATAGCGAGTGTGGGGAATGGAGGCATACAAGTCAGGTATGATGCTTCCATTGCTCTATAACCTGCTGGCACCCATTTTGAAGCACTGGCAAGGTGGAGACGGGGCACCTTGTAGAGTGAAGATCTCCAGCGTGATGACCTCGCCTATCTTGTGAGTGCACTTCATTTTAACTAATGGAATTCTATGAAATTCACTTCCATTTAGCACCTACTAAACAGTGGACAGATAACAAACAATCACATTGATAATGGCATTTATTTTTTACAAAGCAAAGTGGGAAACTGAACAGTAAACACAAATCTGCCTGGTTTCACTATTAACTTTTAGTGTGGGCTCTTAGATGGTGCTGAAAGTGCTACCTTTAAACTGAAACCATTTTCATTAGAATAAGAGCTTTAACATAAGAGCTTCAAAAATTGGCTTTTAATGAGGGTTTGTAATGTTTTTTCAATGGAGATGTCAGTTGAGGAGGGATACACAGTTGTTAGGTTATTGAATCCCTCCCATTGCCTGCTGCTAGCCATGGTAATCCCTATTGCTAATCCCACCCATTCCTGCCCATCTCGGACCTCTTGGACCTCTTTGAGTTCTTCCCTGGAGGCAGCCATCTTGTTTCGATTTTATCAGATGTGTAGGTACTCAGGGGATGCTGGAGTTGTATGTGGGACTTTATCACTTTGGTCTCATAGGAAGGGATCTGTATCATGTGATCTTCCTCCAAGGCCAGATGCATTCTTGCAGAACAAAAACATAGCCATAAAATCAGAAATAGGATATTATCCATACCAAATTCATGGTGAAAATATATATATACAATCAGTGGAATCAAGCCCACTAGTAACATTGAGGGCTAGAAAAGAATTGCCTGTAATATACTTTTTTAACAGTGAATAGAGAAATACGGAACATACACCACTCCTCCTAATAATGGTGCCTGCCGATTAACCAAAATCAATCGGACCCATGTAAACATCTGAGTCATGTGATATGCGATCAGACAGGCAAACCAGCAGGTAAAACGACACAACCGCAGTAAGAGAAACTCAAATTACAAATGCGCTCAACAGGACTGCAAAACACCAGTCAATCCAAATGAGACGAGGAAGCCCGGTAAGAAAACTCCTTTAATAGATAATTACTGCCGTCATCGTCACTCAACACAGGCAATATGTACAACGTGGCACTTGTGTCACCGCGAAGTCTGTAAAAATGAACAACTTGTATTTTGCTACCTCACAACTGCACGACTGAGGAGAGCAGGCTTAGGGCCTCATTACACGGTAGGCGGTGAGCCATGGCGCTATTAGCGCCATGGCTCATGCCGGTAAAATACCGGCACCGCCTTGGCGGAAAGGGGATTTACCGCCCCATTCCAAGGTTGGAGGGGCGGTAAATCCCCTTTCCGCCATTGCCCTTCCCCATTCCCATTTTTGCCCCATAGGGAATAATGGGGATGGGGAAGGCGCTAATTACGGGACCGTAAATTACGGTTGCCGTAATTAGCTCCGAGGTCCCTTAGCGGGTTGGATTTTAACGCCTGCAAGAAGCAGGCGTTAAATCCTCCAACCCGCAAAGGGACCTCGTAGTACGGCGGTAAGGGTTAACGGTCACCGTTGCCATTAACGGTGACCGTTAACCCTTACCGCCGTCCGTGTAATGAGGCCCTTAATGTAGAAAATGGCAGGTAGCCATTGCGAAATTTGAAAAAAACAAGTTGCCACAAATATATTGATTATGTGCTGCACTGTTGTTGCTTTGTCTGTCACTAACTCATGGACAGACATAGCATAAAAAACTCTGAAACCCCACGCTTGAGTGAAAAAGCAAAAGGCAAAATGTGAAAAAGAGCAAAAATATAGCAATCATTTTGCAATTGATCTTGTTGATGTGGGACTGCACTAGCCACATATTTGGATAGGAAACATGCAAACAACAGAGATAACATTCGAAACATGTAATCCATGCTGATAGAAGAATATTGAATTAATTTTTACTTTATAATAGATCATTTAACAAATACTATAACATCTGCACCTAATACAAAAGATATACCGCTGACATCAGGTATTTTTCCCACAGGGAAAACATAAGCTGAAAATGGTAAAAGTCATGAGCAAATGAGCCCTCTACCGCCATAGGACGGGTAAGAGAACCATCATATGTCAATCAACATGGTCAATAGAAGTTTGATACTGACCTAAAAGTGATGTTGTGAAGCCGTATAATAAAGACCTCTTTTGTGGTACTCTCATTGAAGGGATAAACCGGACAAGCAAATGCATGGGCTGCCTGGATGAACACCATTTGAGTTCTGATGGTGAAGCCAAAACTGTTGGCATTGCCAACGCTTGTTAGTTTTGGCTATTAGGTGTCGCTTGTGACACTTATAAGCAAAAATGATTGAATTAGAGTACAGATAGGGAGGAATGGCATATGAGGAGGGACATACAGTCTGTAGGCATTGTTTGGTTATGTTATTGTTATTCTTATTTGGCATTCATATAGCGCTCTATTTATCATTGGTATGATCTCAAAGCGCTTGCGGGTTGAACGCCCTTGGGGACCGTAGTCCAGGTCAGTCGAGAGAGTAGGGTGGTATATGGTGCTTGGGTGCACTCAACATGTGTGCAGCTTGTGTGATTTGCCTGATGGTAGCTGCATCCTAACACAAGGTGTGGTGGTAGTGAGAGATCAGTTGAATGTGTGCAGTCAGGTGGTCGTCACCGAGACTGCACTCTGGTGCCATTAGGCCTGTCTAGGACGTTTACGTGTGCAGCTAGGCTGATTTGTTCGTGGGGTGAGGTGTTCATGGACTATTGTTTCGTATGTGAGCAAGTAGGCCAAAATCGATCGAGGGGTATATCTGCGCTCTTTTGTGTTTTGGTGTAAAGTAGAGATTGAGCATAGTGGTTGGAGAGGTGAGTGTCTGGAGTGGATGGTTTATTGTTACAAGCTCGCTGTTCCAGGATTACATCCTGGATCTGGATGAACTGGTTGTGGTCGTCCTCGTGTTTCGCTGTAATGGCACTCTGAGGTAGGTTTACAGCTAGGAGCAGACAATGATATGTTTGCTCGGTCAGACGGTCAGTATTCTTAGGCTCGGCACTATGCATCTCAGGGGCCCGGTTTCCGGGTCACTGTTTGTGAGTTAAGTTGGGTTGCAGGGTAGGATTAGGCAGAATATCTGGTTATATGGCATGAGCTATCTCGCACCAACGTATTCACACTGAGCCAATTTTCCTGGTCTCTGGTTGTGTTTTATGGTGGGTTGCAGGGCAGCTCTAGGCAGGATATATGGTTATAGGACAGGAGGTATCTCACACCAATGTAGTAACATCAAGGCAGTGACGCTAAAGCATAGGCTGGACAGAGGCATTGTATAGTCTGGGTGTTTTAGCTCCTATGTGGAATCTTATCTTAGGAATGTACTTGGGTATGGTATGGAGCGAAAGGGTATTATCAACCTGATGGCGCAAGAGGCTGCTGATGGGCCTCTGTAGTAGACTCGGGAAGCGGAGAGTCAGCAGTTACATATCCTAGAGCCTGCAGGATGCTAAGGTTGTTATCTGTGGTATCCATCCCCAAATTCTGTCTTGGTGACTTATTGGTCGCTTTCTGTGGTCTCTTCGCTCGTTATCTCCCTGAGCATTTGTCTGCAGGCTGCAATTACTTTCCATTGTTATGTAATTGAGGTCATAGTCCATGATGTGTTGGGGTTTTAGCAGACCTAGTGGGTCATAATCAGGATTACGGAAAGAGCCAGGTTTTTAGAGCTTTGCGGAAGGCCATGTAGTCTTGGTTGTGTCGAATGTGCGGAGGGAGTGAGTTCCACAGAGTTGGAGCCAATGTTGAGAAAGGCGCACCCTCCAATCTTGGATGAATTGGATGCTGGAATCATTAGTAAGAGGGCAGTGCTTGATCTTAGAGTGAGTGATGGGTTGTGGAGTTAATTATCTCTTGTAGGTATGCTGGCCAGTCTTGTGCCCAGCTCGGTGGGTAATGCATAGGAGTTTGAAAGTGGCCCTCTGTCCTACAGGGAGCCAGTGAAGGGTGTGGAGAGCAGTGGAGATGTGATCCCTATGTCCCAGAGCAAGAAGGAGTCTGGCGGCAGCGTTTTGTGCTCTCTGGAGTTTGTTACGTTGGTATGCCTGTGCACCCAGGCATAAGTAGTTGGCATAATCCAGGCTCGACATAACAATGGACATATGATATGATATAATATCATAGGTAATTTATAACGCGCTCAATACCCAGAGGTTTCTAAGCGCGGATCCGGCGATCGAACCTGGGTTGCTATGTGTCCTCTTGCTTCCAAGGCAAGCACGTTGCCCCTGAGCTAACCTCCCGAGACATAATAGCAGCAAGTCTGTTGTGATAGGTGAGGTAAGGGAAAATACGTCTATGTGCCCACTCCTTGACTGCCCATGGCCATGCTAATCCCTATGCCCATTCCCACCCAGTCTTTCTCCACCGTGCCCAAAAGACCTCCTCGTGAGAACTCTTTGAGCTAACTTTAATCAAATCTTACCATCAAACTTTGCACTCAAGCGTCTGCTCATCGGGAAATCATTAAGCTGGAGACATCTTTGAATTCAGACCAATGATGACTTACTTGGGACTCACCGATTTCCCATTGGCTAAATATCCATGCCATGTTTTTAAGTATCTGCTGTACAAGAACATGTTCATCAAAGATCACATAACCTTGCACAGGCAGAACTGCTGAAGTGAGCAGACAAAAAGAATTACTAATTGATATAACTGGTGATGTGCATTTCAAATCACCCGTTATTAAGATATTTGCTCATTAATGAATTGGATTTAAAACAATGCTTTTGGGAGTACTGTGGAGGACGTTATTACTTCCTGTAAACGGAAGTGACCCCAGGCTTAAGTCCCATCATGCATTTTGTGGAGTCTTAAAAGCACAGACTTTGGCAGTACATGTTGGGGGGGGGCAAGTGGGTGTATCTAGCCATATCCAGGCACTCTGAGATATGTCTGCGTTTTTGGTTAAACAGTTAATTGCTCAGACTAAACAATAATTAAAGGAGAACATCAGTGATACTGAGATTGATCATGAAGAAAAAGAATTGAAAAATATCCGTGTGTTCATTCAATAGCTGAAATTAAAAAAATAAGTAAAAGTGTTGGTATTGAAGCCTGAACCTCAGCACTCTTGGCTGCTTGCTTTTCCCCAGGCATGTGCTCTAACTTTATGTCCACCAGTTCTGTGGGTAAGAGGACCACCATCTGAATGATGATTTGCCAGTGTGCATGTGTGGGTCGTGGGCAGTTCATGCATGTGGGCATGCTTCAAACCCTTTTAAAGGTGGGGAGTCACCTAGTTATGAAACAATAGACAATGGGCCTCATTACATGTTTGTTGGTATCCCACCTGTAAATCCGGCGAGATACCACAAAAAAGGTAATATCGTTACCCCTACTTGGTCTGCCAGAATTACTGACAAATCGCAAGTGGCGGCAAGGGTAGGTCAATCCCCATTCCTTGGAGTCCCATAGGACTCCATGGGGGATTGCCGGTGTTACTGGCATCAGTGATAGCAGCTGTTTTTTGCCGGTGGTGGGCCTGACTTACATCGAAATCTTGGCTGGAGTTAAATCCAGCCACCCCACCGTCAAACATGTAGTTTTCGCGTCTGCAAATTTGGCAGTAAGTGTTATTTCCAGCACCTTAATTCCAAACCGGCAAACTTGGAAAGACCCCCGATGTCTCTAAAGTTCGTATCAGCCCTGTATAAGGGATATTTTCATCAAATGCACAAACAAAATGGCTGTTTCAGTAAATATAATTTGATGTCAAAATGTTGCTCTCAAGTACAATATACTTTATTGCGCTAGAGCTATCACTGTTCCCTCACCTCTTCTGTGGAGAAGCGTTGTTCTTGGCCCGGCAGCTTAAATCAGGCAGCCTCTGGACATCTGGCAGGGTGGCCCAAGGGGGGAAGAATGGGCGAGGGAAGAGTGTAGGGAGGAACAAAACTCCTGGTAACCCTCACTTAGGGCAGGGGATGGTCAAATCAGGCCCCTTAAAGAGATTGCCCCTATACACGGGACGGTCCCTGCATCGGGAAAGCTAGGCCACCAGTGAAACAGTACGACCTCTCTCTCCTCTTTACCAAAAGGAATGATATGTTAGTTCTGGAAATGAAGAAATCCTGAACATGGTCACTTTAAGAAACCCCAAACTGAAAGATGACACCTCAAAACAAATGCAAACACAATTTCAAAAGATGCATTCCGCTCTAAAGTAATGCGAGCCACTGTTTAACATGCAGATACATGCATTAACCCTCACCCTTCCCGGATGTGGAATGCTGAGAGCCAACAGGATAATGCTTTGTAGAATTCAGTCCACTATGATACTACCACCAAAGTGTTGTCTGCTCAGACGTCAGGAGCCCCGTTCTTTGGAGCATACCTTCACAGATGTTACAGGCACTCGGACAGGTTGGGGCATGGCTTACAGAGCCAGTCCACTCAGACGCCTGGACCAGCTTGTACTTTTCCTCAGCACTCGCTCTGCACAACACAGTAGAGGCGGCAGATTCAAAATTGCTTCTTCAAATGCCGATACTGTGAAGATAGTGAAAAGGCCTTTTAACCGCTCGGTTAGCCCCTCAGAGACTGTCATCAAGCCCAGGTAATCATATCACCAACGTCTCATCCACCTTCATCTGTGCAGACCCTCAAAAGAAAGACCAACCCAATGGGAGGGCTCACAGGGCTATATAAAGCAAAGAACCCGCTTGGGCATTGTGTGTTTTGGATTAGTAGCTAGAAAGAGGACTTAGAAGGAGGTTGGAGAGCAGGGACATCATTTGGAAGAGCTTGGTGTGAATGGGGGGGAGTTTGGAGGATGGAGGAAAAACTATTTTAAGAATGGAAACTAGAAAGGGATAAGGAACGTTAGGAGGTGGAGGGTGGAGATAATCAGGAAGTGGAGGGTGGAGATAATCAGGAGGTGGAAGGTGGAGATAATCAGGAGGTGGAGGGTGGTGATAATCAGGAGGTGGAAGGTGGAGATAATCAGGAGGTGGAGGGTGGAGATAATCAGGAGGTGGAGGGTGGAGATAATCAGGACGTGGAGGGTGGAGATAATCAGGAGGTGGAAGGTGGAGATAATCAGGACGTGTAGGGTGGAGATAACCAGGAGGTGGAGGGTGGAGATCATCAAGAGGTGGAGGGTGGAGATAATCAGGAGGTGGGGGTGGAGATAATCAGGAGGTGGAGCGTGGAGATAGCCAGGAGGTGGAAGGTGGAGATAATCAGGAGGTGGGGGTGGAGATAATCAGGAGGTGGAGCGTGGAGATAACCAGGAGGTGGAGGGTGGAGATCATCAAGAGGTGGAGGGTGGAGATAATCGGGAGGTGGAAGGTGGAGATAATCAGGAGGTGGAAGGTGGAGATAATCAGGAGGCGGAGGGTGGAGATAATCAGGAGGTGGAGGGTGGAGATAATCAAGAGGTGCACGAAGGAGAAGATTAAGATACAGAAGGAGGAGAACATCACTTCTTGGAAGGTAGAGAGCAGGAAGCTGTTGGGAAACATCAGGTGAAGGAGGCGGATTCAAGATAGGTGAGGGTTGATTGAAAACTTTGGGAGGAGGACGGGAGAGAACCTTAGGTGACTACTATGAAAACATAGACAGTAAAAACAGGAAAGTAGGAAAGGGTATACTTGTCCCAACAAAGGGGTAAGGGGCAAGGTCCTGATAGATCATGATGCAAATAGTTCAAGTCCATGGTGGAAAAGGGAACACGCACATGGCTTCGAGGATGTG
Source organism: Ambystoma mexicanum (assembly GCF_040938575.1). Classification (NCBI taxonomy): domain Eukaryota; kingdom Metazoa; phylum Chordata; class Amphibia; order Caudata; family Ambystomatidae; genus Ambystoma; species Ambystoma mexicanum. Next base: position 210,540,953 of record NC_090922.1, on the reverse strand, counting down.
CGGGTCGAGATTAAGAGTAGGTAGGTATTAAAGAGGTAAGTCATGACCTTAGAAGAGAGAGGGTCGTGACTGAACTCTCTCAGGGAAGCCTATGGAAACTTGGGAAGACAAACCCAGCTAGGCTATGCCTCAGCTTCGAAGAAAACGTCAACTACTACCTACAACGTATGGCAAAGAACTTGTCATATTTATAAGAACTACCAGACCCAGGTGGGGTAATTGCATCCCACCGGTAACTAGATACAAGCAGAAAGAAGTGCAGAGACACTGTCACTGATGTGGAAAAACCGGAACCTTATGAACTTTAAATAAACCATGACAACATTGGAACCTTTGACAAGAGACTTTCCTGACATTTATTTTTTTGCCCAAGAGAGAAACTATGTGGGTTGAATAAAACCAGGTTTAACCCGAAAAGTGAGGGCAACCCCTTTTGTGGACCCCACTCAACTATATGAAGAAGATACTGTTGATACAATTGAGGTAAATGCAAACCAATGAATGGACATGAGACTGGTGGCCGCGGACTTACCAGGCTTTCCTGGTTCCTGATGAAAGCCTGTGTTCTGAGTGCTCCTTGCACTCACTCAAAATTCACTTCCTGTCCTCCCATGGCACTTTGGTCACCGCATGTGACTCTGCCCAACCCTCCCCTTTACCTCTGAAGTCCGGGACACTGATGACCCTCCTTTCCTGCCCCCATGGCTTGCAAGTGCTTCCCGCCCCTTGATGGCTTTGCCTGCCCCTCGCCATAGAAATGCAAGAAAGGCAGCACGTGGTGCAATGGCCGTTTCCATGGTGGCCATTGTCATTTTATTATATACTATAAACACCTCGAGGGTTACCCCTGGGGTGCTTATATTCCTAATACCCAAGGAAGCTAGCTGCACCAGCCAGCTGCGGCCCAGGAACTCTTTCTGAAGCTGTTGCTTTGGTCATGCCACCAGTATCTTGGGTCCCAGGACTTTACCAGCCGGTGAAGCCCAGTGCCCCAGGAATGCTGTCTAAATTAAAACAGTACGGAGCGATAGGGCAACGATTTTACACTTTTATATATGTATAAAGTGCCATCTACCATATGTTTCATATTGCAATTCAGGAGTTTCTTTATAACGTCACAGAACTCATAGGAGACTTTAAAAAAGACAGTAAGGGGTGGTTTATTCCTTATCGTACGTGGTGACATGATGATTGCCTATAGTCCTTGATCTCTTGTTCTCGCCAATGCAAAATGTTTGACAGTTGCTCTAATGTGGAATTGATGCAGAATCGGTTTGGTGGAACGAACAATTGATATACTGCGTGTAATGTAGTACAAGGCTTTTAAGCAGTTCAGTGCAAATGAATTTAATAACCAGCATTGCGGTTTAGAGTATGTGCACACATGCAGAAAGATTCCTGGTCTCCTATGCTAAATCCCAGAAGTACACTCAATAAACATTATACCGTACATGTAACCTTACATGCCAGCTAATGACTTTGACGACAAGAACAGATGAGTTCAAAAGAAAGGAAACCGTGAAGCCGGTCACTGCTTTGATCAAGTGTTTAATGGCAGCTGGAGTTCTGCTGTGAGGGCTCTCCTTTGCAGGCATTGTGACATTGCGAATCAGCGAACACACGAAGACGAGTCATGCTGCCTGCTTATTACCTTAACGTTGACCTGTAATAACGTTATCACATTCTGGTGTTCATGCAGAGTGCAGGCTTCCATGTGGTGTACAATAACAACGCATTGCCTCTTTAGTAATGAAATGCATCGTTTTATTAACATATTTACACAGAAATACCATTGAGCAAATTCAGCATGAAAAGAAAGAAAACAAGAACAGTCTGCCGCACACAGGCAGAAGGTACTGATGCAGGCATGCAGCAGGCTTCTCGTGTCCAGGCAGCAGCAGGTGAAAAGGCAGAAGTCAAAGCCTAGCCTTCAAAGGCCAGGGAAAGAGATGGCGAACTGTGCCTGCCTGGCGCCACCACACACGAGAAGAGCCGGTCTCCCAAGGAGAGTCTCGGGAGGAGTGTTTAGAGTAAAGCAGAAGATCAACCACCCTTCGAGGAAAGTGCGCCATGAGTAACTTCAGTCCAGGATGCTGTTGCAGTCCGCGGTGGTGCAGACGCAACAGGTTTTCTTAAAGATTTGAAATTAGCCACTCCACGTGTTGTGGAAACCTTTTGAAGAGACTCATGTGGTCTTGAAAGCTACTATCCCAAACTATGAGTTAGTGTAAATATATTTCCACAGCTACTAGCATGTAGAACTAAAAGACAGGGCCTTATTTCTACCCGGCATGTTTCTCGAGCCTTGTTTCTCTTTTGCGGCCCACAGACAGGATAGAAGTATTTAACACCTTGCCATCTCTTCCCACACTCCTCCCTTCAGGTTCGCATGGCACCCTGTGCTGGAAGCAGCAGTCACCAGACAGGACAGTGACATCACGTTAGGGGGAGAGGTCATGTTGAGATGCTTGCTTGCACAATATTACCCATGCACTGGTAAGTATTGCAAGAAAACGGTCGAAACCAAGGATGGGTGGAAAATGTCCCCCCATTCATTCAAAGCTGGAGAAACAGTCACAACATATCTCCGCCCACAATACACTATGAGAATGCACAAAGTAGAAACACTGAGAAACTCAGTTGCAAAACACCGGTTTGAGTTTGGCATCAGAAAGCGTAGACGAGGAACCTTGTCTGTAAATTATTAAGCATTATAAATCCGAAAAGCATTTAATAAGCATATAAGCATTTTTTTCCAGTGGGGGTATGACCAATCAAGACCTGCACTAAGAGCGTCTGGAGGGTAAACCCGGTGGAATTTTCAAGTAGGCACTCAAGGTACATGCCTTTGGTGGCCATCATCCAGGGTTGCAACGGCATGAGAGGTCGGCACTCCAACATGTTGTGAAGAGCCTGTGCACAAAAGCTGCAATGTGATATCTGCTTAATGATGGCCTTGGGATGCACTGGACCTTCCCTCGAGATGATTCCTCTCGGCTTGTAAGGTTTGGCCAAGGCAGAGTCAAGTTTGGTTGAGGCTCAGGCTGAGAGAGGGATCTGGGCTAGTGAATTTGTTAGGGTGGACCCCCAGGCAGGAAGAGCCTTTGCTAGGAGTCTGCGGAGGCCGAACTCATGGAAGGCCTAACTCCTTCCTTTCCCAAAGAACGCAAGGTCCACAGAAGTAGCAAGGTACAACTGGGGTTTATTACAGCCAACAAACCGCAGGAATTACATGCACGTAGGGATGTCCAAGCACATCCTGCCGCATTCTGGCTCACTGGCCAGTTTTGGTGACGTGTGGCATCGTAAATTGCGTCACATTCTGAGCCTTTCTCCAAAACCTAACTCCACTCTGGATAGGTTGCTGAATGTTAGTTTCCATACAGGATCCCATATAGAAGTTATTTTATTGGACAAGGCTGCGTCAGGTGTTAGGCTTGGACCACCCCGAAAACTGATACTAACTATTTGGTACAGTATGCGGACCTCGTGATTGGTCAGTGACCCCAGCTACCAACCTCTAGGGTCATGATTTCTGATTGGTTAAGCCGCGGGCACCCAAGCCTGGGACAATCTCAGTTCCCAGCCCGCTAGCCACCTGTTTACAGTGCATGTGCAACTATGTGTTTATGTCGTGCAACAATGTGTCTGCGGCATAATCTTGTGCAAACCATTACTGCCATTAGTGTGTTCTTTTCCTAGCGTACAACTGTAGATGGAGTGTAACTGGACAGTGGGGTGGTTTGCTCTTCCCAGTGACCAAATCTTGGCTCCTCATCAGCTCGGCTGAATCACGTGCTTGGGGATCATGTTTGTGAGCACAGGAGCACTGAATTATTCTGTATTTGTTGGTGAATATGTCTCTTCTGCAGCCGGTGTTACTTCGGTTCAGGGTGAGGAATGTCATTTCCAACATTGCAAACTTGGCAGTGACTTTGTTCCCGTTGCGGTGGTTCTGCATGCATAGCATTTGTGTGGCTTCAGCTTTCTCTAAGATGATCACGGCCTACTAGATTTTCCTAGACCATGGTGTGGCTTCTACTGTATGTGTCTTCCATAGTATCCATAGGTTAGTGTGTCATGGCTGTCAAGTCCCTTGAGTGCTCCTGCCATACCATGGGGTTATTTGCATGTAAGCATCTGCAAGCATTTACACAAGCCCTTCTTGCTTTTTGCGTTCTGGCCTTGCTGCGGCAGGCCTAATGGCAAAATAATAAACATGCAGAAATGATGCATATGTCATTGTCCTCTAACTCATAGAGCTGTACACATGTGTTCTTCATGTAGTTGGGTGTATGAGTGTCCCGAATGTGCTAATGGCATGTGTGGTTGATGTATGATGCAGCTAAGTCGCTCTGATGTCTCTAACGACTTGAGTCATGGTTTCTCGGCGCGTTAGTCAATTCTGTCCATTTAGCTGTCCCCAGCTCCCTCTTGTGCAACTTTGCCCACTCAGGGTAGTGTTCGTACTGCTCCTGGGTTGTAGGGTCTGGTGAGAGGGTATCTCCCGTGGTAATTGTCCATTGTGGGAGCAGTGGAAATTGGTGTGAGTTCATACAATCGGCGGTCATATTGTCTTTGGTGCTTCTTCCGGTTCAAGGGTCTTCTGGGATGGTAGGCGTATTCTGACCTTCCTTCTTCAGTCCCCCCTCTGATTGACTTGTCGACCACACCACCACAATCTCTTCTATCGTCTATCAAACATCATACCTTTGTTATCCCTGCCAGGTGTCCATAGAAATAGACATGATCCTCGAACGACCAGTACATGTAGACATATCCACCTTCGGGTCTGCAATAAACAAACTTCCATACGTACTTCATTGGGTTGCATGGGTTTTCTATCTTCATTCCAGGTGGGAATATGTCAGATTCTGCTATCTACTGCCTTAGTCTCTCTCTTTCATTCATAATGTCATCCATTGCTCCTCCATTTTCCAGCTCCATTAGTAGTTGCATTCCCACTACCTCTTCTGTCGTTTTCTGGCACTTTCCTATACATATCTTTATTCCACACAGAGATGCTGCTCCCAGTATCAGTCCTCCAACTATCACCTTCAGGCCATCAGCCAGCGAGGAAGGCATCCTTAACCAAAAATAGGCGAACCAGCTCTTGTGCTTCTTTGTTCCTTTTGATTCTTCTTCCATCTTTGCGTGCATCTGGGCCAATTGTGCTACAGAATCGGAGAGTTTTCTGTTATTTTCGTCGTTGGCTGGTGTGAATGTGCAACAGGTGTCATGATCCATAGAACGCGTCCCTTTTGGACTTCCTGGTCCCTGTTACAACGGGGCTTGCACTCCTTGGTACTTCCAACATGGCCATCTAACGTGGTACGCTCTCCACCAGCCTCCACATCAGACGTAGCACATTCTACAAAGAGACCACGCCCCCGCGGCCTCGCACGTCGCAACGCTACCACTTGCAGTGGCTAAACATGTGCTCTGTAGTTCGCTGTAACTAATCTCTTATTTCCTGGCTCCCGGACTCTTGATTTCCCCCTCTACCTTTCTCCCTCCTTATTGTGCCTTGATTCCCGGATCCCGTGTACCTCCTCTGAGTACACCTCCCTCGTTTCCTGGATATCCTGGAGATTCCAAGTACCCCTGGACGCTGAACGCACACTGGAACCAGAAGAGGCTCGCGCAGGCTTGTACAAAACCCGATCCGTAGGCAAGAAGACTCCTTCCAAGAATTCCAGCAAGCTTCGAAGTCAGATGAGAAAGGGGGAAATCTGTGACAGATTGAGACGCCTAATGACCGAAGTCGAAACGGACATGGAGGCGGCCGTTCAGGGTCTCATGCGCCGCATGCAAGAATTAACGACCGAGGTGCAGAATCTGAAGGCGGAGAATGCTGCATTAAAAGAAGTAGTATTGTCCCGTGATTCTGCTACAAAGGAAAGCGTACTACTGGGCGGCATAGTTGATAAATATGATGGGTCTGCAAAAACCCTTCATGGATTCCTTGACTCCTGTTTAGTCCACTTTACTTTTAAGCCCTACTACTTTTCTACCCCCAGGGCTAAGGTGGGCTTTATAATTTCGCACCTTTCCGGAAATGCACTAACCTGGGCCACACCTTTAGTCGATTCTGGAGATGCCCCCCTGGATGACTACGACTGATTTATACAGGCTCTGAAGACCATGTTTGATCGCCCAGAACAGGTCTATAGCGCCCAGGAACATCTACTTGACTTCCAACAAGATTCCCAGGACATGCTTACGTATGTAACACGTTTTAAACAATTGGCTAAAGAAGTGGATTGGTCCTCAGAAGCACGTTTTACTCTTTTCCGAAGAGGGCTAAATGAAGACATCAAAGATGAACTAGCCAGGGTGGCTCGCCCAGGTTCATTCCAGGACTTTTTGGATCTCGCTATGCAGATAGACTTTCGTATCCAGGAAAGGAAGGCAGAGAAGAAGAAAACTAAGAAGCCCTTCCAGAAGATTCCCATTGAGACCTCCTCGAAGTCTGACCCTACTCCTGCCTCTATTAACGATCCAGAACCCATGCAATTAGGGGCTCTCCGTGGACCCATATACTCGCAAGAAAGAATGCGAAGGATTCACACGGGGTTATGTATGTATTGTGCCTCGGATAAACATCTAGTTAGAGAGTGTCCTCTAGCCCCTCCACGGCGTTCGGGAAACGCCAGCTCCTGATCCTAGATGGAGCAAGGCTTCAGGAGAGAGATGTTTGCTCCACATCTATTCCATCCTTGAACTCTCCTGGACAGAATAATCTAGTGATTCTACAGGCCTTTCTATCGCCATCCAAGAATGAGACCTACCCCATTTTGGCCTTGGTGGATTGTGTTGCCATGGGGATATTCATAGATCAAGATTGGGTCTTTAGCCACCACATTCCATATGAAACTCGAGGCATCATGCAACCTGTGGAGGCTATTGACGGAAGACCTCTTTCTTTAGGACCCATAACCTTACAGACCAAAGAGATCCAACTCTCGATAAACCATCATCAAGAGGTGATAAAATATGACATCATAAAGTCAGCTCATTACCCAATGGTACTGGGTAAGCCCTGGTTACAGAAGCACAACCCATACATCAACTGGTCAGCAGGATCCTTGTTTCTGGGTTCTGAGCATTGCATGTCTCATTGTCTATCCCTGGATTCCTCGTCAATATCTACCTAAGGCACACCAACAGACCAGCAAGGCCCATTCATGGTCTCAAATATCATTCAGGTTTCTAAGGCCTAGCAGGATTACACTGACATGTTTTCAACTGCCATAGATGAGGCCCTACCCCCTCACAGACCTGAAGACTGCACTATTGATACAGAACCTTCAGCAGTGATTCCTTTTGGAAGGATGTTAATTTCATCCGAACCAGAAAAGAGGCCCCTCCGAGAATACTTGGATACCAACCTTGAAAATGGCACCATACGACCATCCAAATCTCCAGCTGGAGCCTCGTTGTTTTTGTTCCCAAGAAAGACACTAAAGAGCTTAGGCCTGGTCTTGATTATCGTGGATTAAATCAATGCACCCTCAAGGACCGCTACCCATTGCCCTTAATCTCAGATATCCTGGAAGCGGTGAGAGGAGCTGTAGTTTTCACGAAATTGGATCTCAGGGGTGCCTACCATCTGATCCGTATCAGGGAAGGAGACAAATGGAAAACAACCTTTAGAACACCCTTAAGTCACTTTGAATACCTGGTCATGCCCTTCGGTCTCGCTAATGCCCCAGCGGTCTTCCAACGTTTCATGGATAGGGTGTTTTCCGACATGCTGTTTCTCTTCGTCATAGTTTAGCTGGACGATATCTTGATATACTCCAAGGACCATCTAAGGCCTGAAGAACATGTTAAGGCAGTCTTACAACGGTTATGTGAACACAAGTTCCTAGCCAAACCGGAGAAATACCTTTTTCATGTCTCTACTGTTAACTATCTAGGATTTGTCCTTAGTCCAGAAGGAATTGGAATGGACCACTCAAAGGTAAAAGCCATCCTATCTTGGCCTGTTCCCACTACCGTGAAACAGATTCAATCCTTCCTGGGACTTGCCAACTTTTACCGGAAATTCCTACCGTCCTTTTCTGAGATAGTCCAACCGATCATTGCATTATTAAAGAAAGATACTCCCTTTCCCGTTGGGCCTTCTTCTTTGCCCAGTACCAGTTCCACATCCATCATGTCCCGGGATCACAGAACATAATTGCTGACGACTTATTCCGACGTCCCGACTGTGAAACTCTTGAAGATCGGTCCTTCCCAAAGATGTTTCCCCACATAATTTTTGTAGCCCAAGCAATCAGCCTCCTGGAAGACATTTGGATGCAAACCCAGCCCTCTGAGATCTGGAAGGACTTTACAGGGAAGAATCAGTAGAATCTTAGAACAAGGGACGGATATCTGTTCAAGGGTAATGGTCTGGTCATTCCCACATAGAAACTACGACAACAGATTATTAACCTCTGTCACGATACCCTTCACTCCGGACATCGTGGCATCACCAACACCCTCCGTCTCATACAAAGACAATTTTGGTGGCCTAAAATGAAAATCGACGTTCAACAGTACATTCAAGCCTGTGCAGTCTGCAATCAAAACAAGCATGATAACAAGAAACCGGCGAGTCTCCTACTTCAACCTACGCTACCGTCAAGTCCCTCAGAATTTATTGCTACAGACTTTATTGTGGAATTACCACCTTCCAGAGGTTACACGACTATCATGGTCACCATTGATTTATTCACCCATATGGCTCATTTTACACCATTGTACAAGTTGCCATCTTCCTCAGAACTTGCTGGCATCTTCCTGGAACACATATTTCGACTTCATGGACTCCCTTCCAAGATCATATCAGAGAGGGGACCTCAATACATCTCTCAATTCTGGAAACACTTATGCCGTATTCTAGGAATCCAACGTGCCCTCTCTTCAGGTTATCATCCACAGACTAACGGAGCTACCGAACGTGTGAACCAGACCCTGGAGCAATACCTTTGTTGTTTCGCCACCAAGGTACAGGACGACTGGTCACTCTTAATACCTGTGGCAGAATTTGCCCAAAACAATTCTGATCACTCGGCGGTCAAGACCAGCCCCTTTTTTTGCAGCCAAGGAGTCCACCCTTCGGTTCTACCTTCCATTCTCCCACATCCCACACCAGTACCAACAGTCGACCCCTGGATTGAAACTCTCATCAACGTACACAAGGAAGCTAAAGAACACTTAGAAAGGGCCCGAACTCACACCAAGCATTATGCGGACTCCAGAAGAAGACCAGGACCTTCTTATGCAGTGGGTGATAAGGTCTGGCTGTCATCGAAACTACTACCTCAACATTTACGACCAAACAAATTGGCTCCCCGGTACTATGGTCTCTTTTCCATAAAGGAAATTGTAAACCCAGTGACCTTCTGACTCAAATTGCCAGACTCCTGGAAGAAGAGTCATCCAGTTTTTCACACTTCTTTATTAAAACCTTACATCCAGTCCTCCCAGAAGTCCTTCAGACCCAACCCCGTGGTTGTGGACGAACAACTGGAATATGAAGTATCCAGAATATGCGACTCCAGGTATAAACGGGGTCAATTTAAATACCTGGTTGAGTGGAAAGGATATCCTCCTAGTGAACGAACCTGTGAACCACTCTCAAATCTGAATACCCCTTGATTACTCAGAAGGTATCATCTCATACACCTGGGCAAGCCTGGTGGGACAAGTTTTCGGAGGAGGCATGCTGTCTTGATCAATAGAACGCATCCCTTTTGGACTTCCTGGTCCCTGTCACAACGGGACTTCACTCCTTGGTACTTCAAACATGGACGTCTAACGTGGTACACTCTCCACCAGCCTCCACGTCAGATGTAGCACATTCTACAAAGAGAGCACGCCCCCGCGGGCCCGCGCATCTCAACGCTACCGCTTGCAGTGGCTAGACGTGTGCTCTGTAGTTCGCTGTAACTAATCTCTTATTTCCTGGCTCCCGGACCCTCGATTTCCCCCTCTACCTTTCTCCCTCCTTATTCTGCCTTGATTCCCGGATCCCGTGTACCACCTCCGAGTACACCTCCCTCGTTTCCTGGATATCCCGGAGATTCCAAGTACCCCTGGATGCTGAACGCTGAACACTGAACACACGCTGAAGCCAGAAGAGGCTCGTGCGGGCTTGTACAAAACCCGATCCGTACGCAAGAAGACTCCTTCCAAGAATTCCAGCAAGCTTCGAAGTCAGGTGAGAAAGGGGGAAATCTGTGACAACAGGGACTCCCTATTTTTGCGCAAACTCCTCCTTCCATAGCTGTAAGGAGGTCCAGAACATATCTATTCTGGAGCGCCACCAACCTTATCGCCCTGAGCTCTTCTTTTATTGTGTTGAACAGTTTACTGTTGAATTTATGGTTACCATCTACTCCCAGCGGGTGATCTGCAACCATTTTGCAGTTGCATATGTCTGCACTACGGGTATTAAGGATGCAAAGAACATTTGTGTCCTGCTGATAACACAGTGCTGGTGTAGTAAGGGGAATTATTTTCATTGGTCCAGCTTTGTTGTCTACCCATGTCACTAATTTTGCACCTTTGTCCCACTCCGTGAGGCACTTGTCATTTTCTTCTTGCACATTATTCACTGCCGTCTTTGCTAATATTACTGCTATGCTTCCCACCACTCCGTCTACCCAGCCATCATCTGTTTATACGTGTCCATAGATCAATACCTGTGGCCTTTCCCAGAACCCCGACTCTCCTCCTATTTCTCTTGCTCTCCACTTGCATGGCAGGTATTGCAATGTGATTGTCTTTGTTTCTCCTTTCTCAGGTCCCTCTGTTACGTACTGCTGCCCCTCACTGAGTTGCCAGTAATTGTCCATCATAGGTAATGTCTTGATATAATTGTCCTTGTATGGGGAGGTCGTCTTGGACACCAGAAGTCAAAATAGACGGATGGGCACAACCTTGAAAAAAAATCCAATAGTTATCAGTAAGTTTCTTCCTCTTTATATAGTTTTCATACTCTTTCATGGAGCTTCCAGTCTGCGTGATGGTCCTATTGACACCAGGACCTGAACATGGCAAACTGTGAAAAGATTAAAGCTGGATAAGCAACCCAGCTAAGACCGGTGCTCTCACTGTGGCTTAGATCTGAGCTTATATTCACTTCAATGCAATTCCTCATATGCTTGTAAAGTTTACAATAAACTTTCCTCAGTCTTATTGTTAATTGTTACTTCACAATTTATTTTGTATACATTGGTCCCATTCCGTACGTTAATCCGTGTATTGTGCGGATTGAACCATGCAATTGTCTGGACTATGGCCCTCATTAGGACTCCGGAGCTAAACCATGGTGCTATTAGCACCATGGTCTATGCCGGAGTCCGCCATGGAGAAAGGGGGAATTACCACCCCATTCCAAGGTTGATGCGGCGGTAATTCCCCCTTTCTCCATGGCCCTTCCCCATTCCCATTTTTGCCCCATAGGGGACAATGGGAATGGGGAAGGCGGCAATTACGGTACTGCAAATTGCGGTACCGTAATTGCCATCAAGGTCCCTTTGCGGGTCCCTACTTTAACGGCTGGTCCAGACCAGCCGTTAAGGTCGGGAGCCGCAAAGGGACCTCGCAGTAAGGCATTAAGGGGTTAACGGCGCTGCAGCCTTTTACGGCGCCGTTAACCCCTTAACGCCAGGGTCCTAATGAGGGCCTATGTGTGTTAGTTATTTTCGCCTATGCATTTCGGAGTCTAGCTCCTTCATCAGGGCCTAAACCACACACATTTTTGACACATTTAGAGAAAAACACAAATGTATTTACTTGTGTATAATCATTTTAGATTTTTACAAGGACGTTTTCAACAGCATAGAGAGTAGAGAAGAAAATCATAAGGTACAACAGCTTCTATTGTTCAAGACTGAGAAGAAAGGAAAGCGCTGAAAATAGGAGTGGAAAGTCTTCTATTTGACTGTGTTTTCAGGTTGGAGCTGTAGGGAAATCAGACATAGTTTGGTCTTCTCCATAGCGATGTTCAGGAGTTTCGCCGTCGCTATTGACCATCTGGTTTGGACTCCTGTAATGAGACGGTTCCACCATATGTCTTCGTCGTTGACAAAAGAGTTTAAGAGCAGGGGGCTGAAAAAAGCTTTCCTTTCTTGATTCAGTGCAGGGCAACTCATTAGAAGATGCCTGATCGATTCTGTATTTTGTGAGTCTTTGCAAAGTCTACACGTTTTCTCTTCACTAGCTGTTCTGATTGCTAAAATTTCCTAAGTATGGGGCAGGTTGGACACGCTTTCAATAAGGTTTTCATTATAGGTTTGCTCGGGTATTTTGCACAGTATGTCATAGGTTCCTTCAATTTGTTAAAGGTCATTGGCAGATGGCTTAGTAGTTTGTTTGAGACTGCTTTCATTTTTGCATTGTTCCAATCTAGACATTCCATTTTTGTTTTGATTCTTAATGGGTTTTGCAGCAGCTCTTCTTCTAAGCAAGCAATCTCCCATAGTTTGTGTTTTTGGGCCTTAGCCCAGTCATTTAGGAAATGGTTGCTTCCTTTGGTAATTTCTTCTGCAATCATTCGGTAAATTTGGAGGCTCTCTGGGTGCTGGATTTTTCTAAACAGTTGCATAGTGCTTTGGTCCACAACTGCATTTAATTAGAGTAGAACTAGTTCTCTTCTTATCGCAGCGGGGGATGTAGAGCTAGGAAGCCCTAGTACTGATCTCCAGATGAAACCTTCCAGTTTTAGCCACAGTGAAGGCGGGATTGCCGGCATCGCGTCCATCCCGTAGGTCAGTGACGGGATGACTTTTGCCTTAAAAAACTGGATAGCTGGTAGTAGGGAGAATTTGCTTTACTTTCTGTCAACTGCTCTTAGTTGGGCCGTTAGGTTCTTTGCCCAGAGTGCTTGCTGCGTGCTCAGAGATTTCTTGGTGCTGTCAATCTGGACTCCCAGGTATTTGAATGTTGGAACAATTTCGATTTTGGTCTGGTGTAAATACCATTGTAGGTTCTCTTTCTTTTTGTTCCCCGGTTTTTGAAGAATCAAGATTTTGTTTTTTGTTTTATTGATCTCCAGGTCGTTGTCTTTAGTGTATTGTATGAGGTTGTCAAGTTGGCGCTGGAGACCAATCTGGGTGTAGTCCAATAGTATCAGGTCGTCTGCTTATAGGAGTCTTGGAACTGTCACCTTTCCTATTTTGGGTGCTAAAGACCTGATCTTGACTTGACTGTCTTTGAAGTCGCTGAGGAAAGATATAAATAGAGTGGGTGCCAAGGGGCAACCTTGCTTCAATCCGCGATAAGAACGTATTGAATATGAGAGTAGGCCTTGGTGGTTTAAATGAACAGTAACATTGGTGTTGGAATGGAGGGCAATTATGGGGTCCAGGATTGCTTCAGGACAGTTCCACGCCTTTAATTTTGCCATAGTTTTTGCCTGTCGACTCTGTCAAAGGCTTGGGATAGGTCGACAAACGCTAGGAAGACCTGCAGTGCTCCTGATAGAACTTTTTCCTTGATTATATTCAAGAGCATTATGTTGGCTCCTGTGCTGACGTTCTTCTGAAAGTCCGTTTGAAGTGGATCAGTGCTCCTGGCAGGTTCAATTGGGGATGGGTTAGTGAGGGAGAAGGCAGAGACATGCAAATGAAATGAAATTATATTTTATTTATATCGCGCTCATACACAAGTGTTTCAGAGCGATATAGGCAAGGTATAGCTGCCAGAGAGCAGTGGCTAAGAGCCCAGTAGATAGCAGTAACCACACAGCAGTCATGACAATCTTTATTACATTTACCATAATTACTTATGGCGCTTTTGAGCAGCTGATGAGATGATAAAGTTGCCTGCCTGAAAATTGCCAGAAAAAGCGTTATTGTTTTAGTATTTGTGAGTATTTTCAAGCTATGCGAACTAAATAAACACTAAGAGCCCTTGCAAAAATCTCTTCCCAACTCTTCTGTATAGATGAGTTTCATAGCGTAGGCAGGACAGGGACATGTTGGGGTGCTGGACAGCTCATACCTTTGAGACCCTGGATTTTGGTCACCATAGGCCTGTTCTCAAGTTGTGGGTATACTTGGGTCAAATACTCATATGAATACTTGGAAGTAAATCTCAAGGGATCATGCTCTAAAGTGTCGGGGTCTTCTTATAACATGGACAAACTGTTTGGAAAATGCTTTGGGTGTTCAACAGGAGGTAACATCAGTCAATCCTCTCTAACATTTATATCACAGTCGCAGCACCCTGCATGTGCGAGGAAGGAGAAATGTTAAGACAGTGTTACTGCTCTAGGCGGTGCACAACCGGCGTGTGTGAAAAAGGGCATGTTAAATCGTGTTACTGCTGTCAATGCGCATTTATGTCCGAGGTGTTTTTCTCAAGGGAGTGTGTTTGGAAGAGGGTATATTTCAGGAATCAATTGACTTGGGACAAGGGGCAGTGTTCTTCATTGGTCAACTTGCACCAATGTTGCTGTGCGAATTTGAGGGATTTGCGAGTGCCTGACCATAGGATGGCCAGTAGTCTCTAGTTCAGAGGGGTTTGGGACATCTGTGCTTTCTTGTGGATCATTGGTTGATGTAGCGTTGGCCCTGTCTGTCTCAGCAGTTGCATGTTGGGGCGAGGCCGATGCTTTGTAGGGCTTGACATCCTGCAGGTGATTCCAGACGCTTTTCCCTTGCAGCTTTACTGATCTCTCTGTTACCTCCTCGACAAGGTGGGGGGCAGTGAAGCGGGGTACATTCCAGCGCCTGATAATGTTTTTAAGGAGGAGAAGGTCCCCCCCAAAAAAACAGGTGGTTCCTTGTGCACTTCCTGTTCCTGGTTGTTGGTTTCTTCTTGTATGTTGCCTTCTTGCCTGCCCTGTGTTTGATGTATCTGGTGAGAGAAAAAAGAAGTGCTAGACACCAGTGAAGTTATATACTCGTACATTTCCTGACCCAGTACTTCAGCCACAATCTCACAATCCTTCCATGCCCTGGTGGGAGGAGCCAATGCGGCGTGTATTTGTCGTCCGGTCACCACCTCGTGGGGCGTTAAATGGTGTTCAGACCCTGGTCTATTGTGCAACTCAAATAATGCCAAGGGCAAATAGTGGAGCCAGTTATTTCTGGTGCTTTACTGAGTCTTTGCTATGCACTCATTCAGGAGGCTGTTGAGGCGTTCACATACCCCATTTGCTTGCGGCCGGTCTGCACATGTAAATTTGAGTTTTATTCCTAGCAGTGTGGTTATGTTTTGGAACATTTCATTGGCGGAGTGGGGGCCGTTGTCAGACCACAGGACCTCACACATGCCCCATCTTGGGAATACATCATGAACTAGATATTTTGCAGCTCTGAGGGCATCAGTGTGGGAACAGGGTCTGGCCTCTACCCATCTTGAGAAAGGACAGACAACCACTATCATGTAGCAGTATCCTTGACATACTTGGATCATGCCCATGTATTCAACACGGAGGTGCAACAATGGGCCTTCTGGTCTAGGTAGGGCTCCTCTCACAACTCTCAGAGTGTGCCAGCAGTAAACTGCTGGAATGTCAAACAATTACTAATGAAGTTGGCAACATTTCTCCGAAGTATGAGGCACATTTTTCCTTGTAGTCTCCTGCTTCATTACCCCTTGAGATGGCGTCTTCACTAATGCTAGCTCCTGTGGTTATGTTATTACTTCGATCACCTCTCCTAACAACAAGGCATGATGTACTGGACTTCCATCGGCTCTCCTGAACCCTCTCCTGAGCCACATGGCCAATCCTGAATGTACTGTTGAGGTGGCATAGGCGCTGTCTGAGTATATTGTAATGCTATTTCCTTCACATTTTTGGAGGGCCAATATTAGTGTCACTAGTTCTGCTGCTTGTGATGAATAATGAGGAGGTAATCGAGCGCTAACTACCACCTCGCTTGTCCAATCTTCCTTTAATCTCACCACAGCAGCTCCAGTTCTCCTGAACCCATCACTTTGATCAATAGTTGAAAACCCATCAATGTACAGTACCTCTCCCCCCTCAAGGGTATCTTCATCTACTTTGCATGTCTCAGTGAAGAATTCTATGTTCTTGGTACAATCATGAGTCCACTCTCCTGGTTGGGAGACATCTGCCATAAATAGTGCTGGATTTATGTTTTTCCATCTTGCTATCTTCAATTCTGCTTTTGATAGTATTATCTCGTAACCTGATGCTCTCTGGGTTGTCAATGTGCTTTTTGGCTCATGCAGTATCACAAAGAGGATGTGTTCCACGTAAAGGGTGGTTGTGCAACCCATTGTTATTGTTGAGGCACTTTCTAGCGCGAATGCTGCAGCAGCCAATGATTGTTCACACGGATAATGTCCTCTCATTATTGGGCCAAGTTGTCCACTGTAGTTAGCAATTGGCTTATGGAGCATGCTTTCATTTTGGGTCAGTACACCGTCACTGTGTGAAAACAGGAAAAATAATGTTTTGTAATCTCGGGTCCCTAAAAATGGAGCTGTGAATATTGCCTCTTTCAGCTTGTTGAATGCCTCAGTCATTTCCCCTTGTCCACCCCAGTGGCTTTGCCTCTCTCTGTGCTTCTTTCAGGGTGGTGAGTAGTGGACCTGTGTAGGTACTGTAGTCAAAAACTCATGCTCTGCAATAGTTGCATAAATCAAGGGACTGCTGTAATTCTCTCACTGTTTTAGGTTGTGGAGTGTTAAGGATTGTTTGAGCTCTTTTTGGGACAATGTGCCTCCTGTTTTTGAAAATCAACTGTCCAATATACAGCACTTCCTTCTGACAGCACTGGAGTTTAGCCTTGTCTACCTTGTACCCCGTTTCCGCTAGTACTTTGAGCATGTGTACTGTGTCTTTTCTGCACTCTTCCTCTGTTCGACTGCAGATGAGGATATCATCTACGTAGTGCAAGACAGTGCTTTCTGTCTGAACATTCCCCAAATCCATCTGCATCACTCTATTAAAGATGGATGGTTATTTGCAGTACCCCTGTGGTAATCTAGTGTGTTTCCATTTCTGATTGTGGTACATAATGCTAGTAAAATCTTGTAAATCTGTGTTTAATGGTACTGAGAAAAAGGCATTTTTAAGGTCAATAACAGTGAAACAGGTGGCTTCTGCTGGGGTGTCATGGTCAGACTCTTCATCCATGTGGCTACAGAACCCATTTGAAAAGTTTAATTTCCGTGTGATTAGGTTGGGGTTGTGTGATGCATTAAGATCAATGTCTGTTAATTTGCATGCGTTCTCCTCCTTTCGCACCCGCAGGCATGCAGTACCGTGTCCTGTTGACCCTCCCTTGGGTACATCTGTGCTTTCCCGTTCTCTTTGGTTTGCCTCATCTCGTCTGTTCTTTTCCAAGTCTACTTTAATTTGGTCACTTACCCATCCTCATCCGCTCTATATTGTTCCCTCATCAGCCTTAACAACCTCAACTGCTTCAACCGCTTCTCCGTATACTTACGTGATGGCTGCAATAATATTTTCTTCCAAAATATGGAAGAGGCGGGCACCACCAATTTACTATTGTGTCTCCAATAATTCTAAACGTCTTTTGGTTCTTCTTATGTGTGAACTTCTTGAATTGTTTGAGGAACAGGCTGTGTGAAGCCTAAAGACACTTAGGCCAAAACAATGTACAGTCAAAGAAACAAGATGGGTGAGACACACCCAACTAAACTGCCGCTCTCTCCTCCATAATGACATTTCCATCTCCTTTTCTTCTTCTCCCACCTTCATATTTCCTCCCTCTTCTTCTCCATCTCTTCCCTTTGTCTTTCCTCCTTTGTATCCCTCTCCACTATGTCCCTCTGTTCCCTTTTTAACATTGCCAAGTGCTCTCTCCGTCCTTGCTCCTGCAGCTCCAGTTCCTTTGCTAATTCTTGTTCCCGCTCCCTGTCCTCACATTCTAGTCTTGCTTCCTCGTTCCCTTGGTGTTGCTCCTCCTCCTGTATCTGTGTTGCCCAACTGCGACATCCTTGTCCCAACTCCAAACTCCCTATCGCCTTTGTTGCCCTTTCGGTCACCCCGGTCATCGTCCCCTTTAATTTTAGAAGTATCTTTTCTGCTATCCATTCCTCCGCCCCTATTCCTGCAAACTCTGTTTTCGCGTGCTGCTGCCCCTCCTCGTCGAATTTGGAGCTGCTGGCCACCGGCCCTAAACCTTGTTGTTTGTTTTTGCCATATCGGGTGGTTTACAGGCAGGGTTTGAATACCCCTTGGCTGCTTTTAGTTCTCTCAATGGGTATATGCCCTCTTCCTCATCTGCATCGTCGGACACTAAACTAGGTGGAGCGCTTAGGTCTGATCCCTCCTCCTTTACCTCCTTCTGGCTCATCATCCATGGCCTGTCCTCCTGGAACATATGCCACATTTCAAATATTTGCATTCAGTTAGCTAAATTCTTTTTCTTGAGGTGCTCTGTAAGTGAGTCAGCAGTGATTGCAACACGTCTTTGGAGAAACTGCCGTTAGGTGGCCAAGGTCTTGCTATCTTTCCTTCCGTACCTTTGGACCATTGTACATTGTACTTTACTATCTTATCTTTATACGGGGGAAGGGTCTTGCACATGTGTTGCATGGGTGTTACCTTCCGCTGTACATAACCCCAACCGCAATGTACATGGGATACATCGTATTTTTTGTTTTGTTTTTTACCTGACCGCTAGTTGAG
Organism: Ambystoma mexicanum; assembly: GCF_040938575.1. Taxonomy (NCBI): domain Eukaryota; kingdom Metazoa; phylum Chordata; class Amphibia; order Caudata; family Ambystomatidae; genus Ambystoma; species Ambystoma mexicanum. The sequence goes on along the minus strand of NC_090922.1, from coordinate 210,522,319 downwards.
GGTTTCGATAGTCTGCTGTCAAGGAAAACTTTTACAATTCAATAATTATTACCTTCGCTTATTACGAGCATCGGCAGCTCTGCACCTTGCACATTGTACTCCGTGTACAGCCCCACCTTCACCAGCGCTGCCGTATTACGGCAAACCACCTCAATCCTGTGCATGCACCTCTCTACCAATCCCAATGCCACAAATGTAAGCTCCTCACTGTCACAACGCACAGTCCTATGCACTGACCTATGGGTGACGTCACCAAGCTAAAGTCTGAACAGATGGACAATTTGTGCATACACAGAATAATGACCGGTTGCTTCAATCCTGCACAGAAAACCCACAACCCATGATCCCCACAACTGTCTTGCCACCTCTCAGGGGTGGAGTATAATGTTTTATTTTGTGACTAACTGCACCCGCCGCGTCGCCTAACATGTTAAACGCCTCTCTCCAGGAGACTTAACCAGCTAATGCACCTTCCGCAATCTACGATAGCTCCAGCTAAACCTCACAGGGATACCTAACTGTTACGCTCACCTGGTCTCTGCGGAGGAGTTGAGGCACGGTTGAGCCCTCCCTGAACTTGAATCAACCCCTTCAGCCCTCTCCCTCAGTAGAAAAGCTGTGAGTGGTGGTACATGGTGATACTGCTCCTGGGTGGAGACAACAGTGTATGAGTGCGCCAATTTGTGATTGTTGTACCTCTCATACCCTTCACCCCAAAATACTCTTTCTGTGAGCATACACCGGCCCATAAAGCTCACCTGTGAATTATGGAGGATAAGCTCTGCATCCTGCTACTTCTGGCAGGGGCGCATTGAATGGGATCTAGTTCCTTCACTGATCCCTGATAAGGATTGGTCCAGTCCAGCTTCGACTATGCTTCTCCTCATGATTGGTAAGTCTTTCTTCAGCTCTTGTGATGCTGTTCGTTCTGTTTAATGTCTTTATATGTTGCTCCTATTTATGCCCCCAAAAATGTCTCTCTTCTGTTTTCTTCCCTTAGATGGAAATGCGGCCTCAATGCAGCTGTGAAAGCGCGGCCGGATGGAAGATGGATGCTACTGCAATGTTTGACAGCAGGAGAGTGATGGTTTAAGGAAAAGCGTGAACTATGACGAAGCACAACCTTAAACTGACTGTTTTTTCGATGTCTAACCTTGTCTTCTGTTTTTCCTTGCAGGCGCTGCTGTCGACGATGGAGCATGTCGTGCTGCAGTGCTAAGATAAAGATTTAGGCATTCCGGAAAGTGTAAAGATGAATACTTGGTTCGCCAAAGAGATGTACAGGTAAGAACATCTTTTCCCAGTTGGGAAGTATGCTGGCAGGAAGCAGGATGTCCAGGAAGCAGGATCTTCAAAGGTAAGTCTGACCTCAGGCGACGGTGAGCGTTACGCTGCTTGCAAGTACAGAATAACGCGAAGCGTCTGTCTTGAGGATCGGGGCAGCTTATATAGCTGAGATAGTGGGACACCCATTAGGGCCGGTTTACCAGCCACACCCTGCCGCTCCTAGAGTGTGAGCATGTGCGAAGGCAATCCATTAGCAGCCACACCCAAGAATACACTTGGGGCTGCTTAATGGATGAAATGTTCAATGTTAATTCATCCTGCTTAATGGATGGAATGTTCAAGGTTAGTGTATCTGAAGTGCTATGGCCATAATAAAAGCTTTTTGGTGTTAAATGGATGTTCTTGTTTACTTTTATTCATGAGCCTGGTGCCAAAGGTGCCAGGACAGTGTCCACCCAGGTCTCCTGTGCATGCGACCCCTGCATGCCTGCGCCCTTGACTTCATGACCATGACAGCACTCCCCCTCAAGGCCCCTCTCAAGGGTGGTTCTACTCCCGGTCCTGGTTTGGTGGGATTATTGTGATGAAACTGTCTGATTAAACGCGGAGCATGGACGTGTTCACTGGGTTCCCAAGTTCGGTCTATAGGTCCGTAACCTTTCCAGTCAATTAGGTAATACAATTTGATCGAACCACCGTGGAGTCCAGGATGGATTTGACTTCATATTCTGGTTCTCCATCTATTACTTGGGGCTCTGGCAGAGAACTAAGCTGTGTATTGGATTTCATGGGTTTGAGGAAAGAGATATCATATACGGGGTGAATTTTCATGTGAGATGGTAACTCCAATTTCATGGCGACAGGATTGATTATGGACTTTTGTTAAGACGGATTTCTGAACTCTGTCCTGGTGGCGCAGAAGTTCAGAAGGCCAACCTAATTACTTGGAACAGGGTAACCTCTGGACAAGCCAGACCAATCAAGGTAGCGATCGCGGCGGTCAAGACTAGGTCTCAAGAGGGGTGAGGGTGACTGAAAGCCCGCAATGAGCACACAAAGCAAGAGCGCTTACAAACTACTCCAAACAGTTGTTATATCAAAAATATATACACATTTATTTTAAGGCCTTTAAAACAACGACCGTAGCGAGAAAATCACAATATCACAATATTAAGCCAACACATACCATATCAACACAATATATATACAAATACGACAGTCGCAAGCATTAGAGGCACGAAATGTGTAGTCCACCTGCAAGGGAAGGAAAACAGGCAGTGCGATAATGCTTTAGACTCAGTTCGCCTTCAGAGGCACCTAACTAGATGGAAGTCCGAGCCCTGCGAAGAGTGGAGCCTTGTGCTCAAAGTACCTGCACACGCTGGTGCCAACGGGCAAAAGGAGAAGCTCTTTGGAGGAAGTCAGGCAGTTCGGGTTAGTGCACAACAGAAGAAGAACAGGTTCCGCGACTCAAGCGCAGCCTCCACAGCGAGCAGAAGCAGAGCGCGAGTACGGACAAAAGGGTGCTGTTTTTACACAGCGGGGAAAAGCAATGGGCTACTGCAGGAGGGCGACCAGATCCTAGCTATACTACTCACCGGTCCCCGATGCAAGCAGACCCAGGCTTCTCCACGTTAGTTTCAGCAGCTGGCAGGTTCAGAAGAGTCGGGAAATGCCTCGTCGTCGTGTAGAGCAAAAAGACGTCCCAATCGAAGAAACCTGCACAGTTTTGTCACCACCGCAGGGCAACGGAGCAGCCGTGTGTATCTGAGCCAAATGTACACTCCTCCCTTCAGACTTGGGAACGCCAAGTGTACGAAGCGTGGGAGAGTGACAAGGACTCGAAATACAACACAACCTGGCGGCGGTTACAGAGCAGGACTCCCTTGTAAGCTGGTCAGTCAACTGGATGGCCCAGAGACGCTTCCGAAGGCTTACTCGGCAGGAGATGATGAAGTCGCCGGGAATAGCTGTTCCTGCTATTCCAAAGGTCGAAGCACCAGTACAGGCCTTCTGGTTCGATCAAAGGAGGAAAGGGTTTCACAGGACGACAGCAGTGCAAAGGAGGATTCCTTCAGCGGGTCACCAGCGATTCCTCGGTCCAGCCTCTTGGTTGCAGGATACTTGGCTCCTGTATTCCTTCGTTCGTGAGAACTCAGGAGATCGACATGGTAGTGGTGTTTCCAGCCCCCTCTTATCCACGGTTCCCTTCGCGCCAAAACGGAGGGGAGCCAATGGGAGATCCGCTCATCAACACACATACCATACGTGGACCAATCACGGACCACGGTGGTCCCAGGCATTCACACCACCCTAGACTCTCTGGCACCCAGGATGTGTATTGGGACCAGACATCCCAGCCCCCACCCTGGAGGCACACAAAAGACATGTAGAAGCCCGCGAAAGCAACCATGTTTCGCGGGAAAGTACATGCCCAAATAAGGAAGGCCCCGGGTCGCTCGACCTGGGGAAGGTGAAGGGAGCAAGACGGTCAGTGGACAGGACAAAGGAGCCTCGTGGTCTGGCCATTTTGGGAGCCAGGCCACCATTTTGGGTTCAGTGCGAAAAACGCGCTCAGAACGCCAAAAGGAGCTCAAAATACACAAATCGATCGCTGCCACCATTCCAGTCCCTGAATGACTTGCACCGATCAAAATACCATCCTAAAAGAGTATCTAGGGCCTGTAGAAGGCTAGAGACCCAAGAGAGCTGTAACTTAGCTTACAGTGCCCTCTTGTGTCATGTTGCACTAAAGCCGCAACATGATAAAAGAAACTACGGGAAACAGCGTTCCCCGGTACTGACTGTCTTAAGGGCATGTCAGTTTCCCCGTAAGAAAAGGAGCGAAAGCCCAGAGGAGTGCGGCAGAAGGCTGCACTTCTCTGGCAAAGTCAAGAACAAGGTGAAAAACAACAGCAAAAAGTTTAGGGGTTGCCACATGGAAGGAAAATTACCTACAATTACGAAATCTTTCCTAACAACTTTATAGTATAGGGGCCCAGGTATCTTGAGCGGAAAGCTCTTGGCCCCTTCAGGGGAATATATTTGGATGCTAACCACAACCTTTCTCCAATCTGGTAGGCAGGAGCTTCCTTCCGATGTCAATCAGCAAACAGTTTTTGTCTTTCCTTAGCATTGGTCAGATGCTCTGTCACCTCCTTAAGAACCTGAGTGATGGTTTTATGCATGTTTTTTATGGCTGGCATTTCCAGGGTATTGGGTGGATCAAATACTGCTGTCCTCGGATGTCTTCTGTGCGGTGCAGAATGGAGTTTGCCCTGTGCTTGTGTGAACTGAGTTGTTGTATGCATACTCAGCCATCCAGAGTATATTTTTCCAAGAATCCTCGGACTGTTGCAACATACACCTGAGATATTGCTCTAAAGTTTGTCTGGCTCCTTCAGTTTGCCCATCAGTTTGAGGGTGATGGCTTGTGGACAACCGGAGATTGATTTTGGCATTCGTAAAACACTTTGTCCAAAAGGCAGAAACAAATTGAGTTCCACGATCAGATACTAATATTGATGGAAATCCATGCAATCGAACAATTTGCTCTAGGAACACAGAAGCGAGAGTTGACGCAGTTGGGAATCCCTTCAGATGGATGAAATGGGCCATTTTGGAGAATAAATCCACAACGACAAATATGGTGTTGTATCCATTGCAGGGTGGAAGATCTGTGATGAAGTCCATCGACAGGGTATGCCAAGGTGCTGGCGGTACTGTTAGGGGACGTAGTAAGCCAGCTGGGTTCTGTTTCTGAGACTTGTGTTTTGCACAGACACTGCGGGTTTCAATAAATTGGGCAATGTCTTTTCACCAGATTGGCCATCAGTAGTTTTGTTTTACCCTAGCCTGAGTGTTGGCTATTCCTGGGTGTCCTTCCAGCAATGAATCTTGGTATTTGTGATGATTTGCTTTTGCAGTTCTTGGTCTTGGACATATAATCATCCTTGGAAATACGGTAGATTGTCTTTGATGGTGTACTGGGCACCTTTTAACAGCCATTCCCATTGTGTTGATTGATCCATCGGGGATTGCAAACTGGTTCTTTGATCACCCACACACATGATGGCAGCTATTCTGATTTGAATCCTTTCCTCAGGAATTAGGGCCACAGGGTTGGATGCTGTAAAAGCCTTGTTTTCTTCACTCATACATGATAGAGCGTCTGCTTTCCCATTGCGTACTCCAGGTCTATAAGTGATAATAAAATCGTATTCCACAAAAAAGAGAGCCCAACGAAGTTGACGTGAGGATTGTGCTTTGACGGTTTTCAAATATTGCAAGTTATGGTGGTCCGTGATGACAATGACCGTATGTCTCGCCCCAAGAAAGTAATGTCTCCATGCCTTGAATGCTGCTTCAATCGCCAGTAATTCCTTATCTGTGATTGCGTAGTTCAACTCGGGGGCTGAAAATTTGCAGGACCAGAATGCAACGGGGTGTAGTTGTCCTGTTTCAGGGTCTTGTTGTGACAATACTGCTCCCATGGCTATTTTTGAAGCATCTGTCTCAACTATGTAAGGTAGGTCTGGTTGTGGGTGTCGAAGGAAAGGTGCTGTAGTGATGGCTAGTTTCAACTTCTGGAAGGCTTCTTCAGCTTCTGTCGACCAACCGAACTTTTGATTTTCTTTAATGAGGAAGTAATTGGATGTACAATTTGTGAAAACCCAGGTATAAACCGGCAGTAAAAGTTGGCGAATCCAAGCATGCTTTGCACTCCTTTTGTGGATGTTGGTGAGGGCCATTGGTAGATTACATCCACCTTTCGTGTATCCATATGTAAACCTTGTGGTGTGAGTATAAAACCAAGAAACTCGACCTTGGTTAAATGGAAAAAACATTTTTCCAACTTGGCATACAATTGGTGTTGTCGAAGATTCTCTAAGACTGCCCGTACATGGCTTACATGTTCTTCCATGGAATTTGAGTAGATAAGAATGTTGTCATTGAAAACAAGAGCACAAACTTCCAGTAGTTCACGGAGAACATCATTCATAAAGAATTGGAACAACGCGGGGGCATTGCATAGCCTAAAGGGAATGATCTGGTATTCAAAGAGGCCGTACTTCGTGCGGAAGGCCGTTTTCCACTCGTCTCCCTCTTTTACTCTTACAAGAGGATATGCGCCTCTTAAATCCAGTTTTGTGTAGATTGGAGCATGTTTTACTTGGTCCAGGAGTTCTGGTATAAGTGGTAAAGTATATCAATTTTTTACTGTGATCTGTTTGATGACTCTATAGTCGATGCAAGTTCTTAAGTCCCCCTCCTTTTTAGGCACGAAGAATAAAGGTGAGGAGGCAGGTGACTTGGACGGGTGAATTAAACCGTTCGCCAGGTACTGATCCAGGTACGTTCTAAGATGCTGATTTTTCTGTTCTGTCAGAGTGTAAATTCGGCTGCAAGGGATCTGAGCTCCGGGTAAAAGATCTATTTGACAATCGTAGGGTGTGTGTGGGGCCAGAACGTTGGCTTGCTCTTTTTTGGAAGACATCCTGGTAATCTTGGTATTCAAGCAGTAAGGAGCTGATAAGGCTCAACACGATTCCGTTCTTCGGTTTCAGATTGGTGTCATCTTTTATGTAACATGTGTTGGCACAATCATGACGAAATGTCAGAACTCATTTTCGCCAGTCGATCCTAGGATTGGGGGTCTCCAGCCAGGGCATTCCCAATATCATCTGGAACTGAGGAGCACTGATGAGATCAAAATAATGTCCTCTTGATGCCCGTCCTGACACAGAAGCTTGACTTTCTCGGTGTATTGTGTCACCGGGCCGGATGATAGCTGAGAACAATCCACAGCAGTGATGTTTTCCAATTTCTGCTTCTGTCGGAGAGGAAGGCCTATTCGGAGAGCCAAATCTTGGTCAATGTGGTTACTCACAGCTCCACAATCAATATATGCCTCCAAGGCATGTATTTTTGATGGTTGCTTGTGATTCACCAAAAGCACTGGAAGGACTAGATGTGAGGTCTGTACGGATTCCTTTTTCATGCTCGACAAGCGGACCCCTACACTTGCCGAGCATTGGCGTTTACCGAGTTCTGTTCTTCTTCTTCATCAGATTTGTCTGTTGCCCCAACCATTTTCTTGGGTGATTTTACCGGGCAGTCACGGAGGAAGTGACCTGCTTGTCCACAATATAAGCAAAGCTGTTGTTGTCTTCTTTTTTCCCTTTCTGCTTTGGTAAGGGAACGTCGTAATCCACCAATTTGCATTGGCTCAGACTGTTCATGTGGTTTAGTCTGATTCTCACAAGGTCGTACGTAAACTGACCGTCCCTCTGATCTAGCTCAATCCATTTTCCGATTCTGCAACCTATGATTGACTTGCACCATCAGGTCTATGTAGTCCGCACACCTCTCAGGGGGATTCACCACTTGCGCCAACACATCCTTAAGTTCTCCATGTAACCCTCGGTAAAAGAGTGTAGTCCTCTTCTCTTCTGGCCAGTTGGTCTGGGCTATGAGACGATTGAAGGTTGCAATATAGGTTAATAGATCTTGACTCCCTTCTCTGAGTGACAACAACTCTTTTTCCGGAGCTTGTCCTTGAGTATGACGGGCAAACAATTTCTCCATCTCATGTTGGAAATTCCTAAATTTCTGGAGTAAAGGGTCATCTTGAATTACCAAAGGTATAGACCAGTCTGCCGCACTACCTCCTAAATACGAGAGTACAAACGCCACTTTGGCTTGGTCATAAGGCTCTTGGTCTGCAATAGAAAAGAAGGCGCATTGGTTCATAAATACAGCGAACTTGTTTGGGTCGCTGATGAAGCGTTCGTTAGGGGCTAGAGGCACTGCTCCTGGAAGAACCACCTGAACTGGTGTTGATTGTTGTGGTGTGGAAGTAGGGCTGGTCTTTGCGTCAGGCAGCCCAGGCGGCTGCTTGACGTCAGTCAGCCTCTAGGGGGCGCTGCACCAGCAGTCCACAGTGCCAGTGCTAGTATACACGTGTAACATGTTCGTTTCCTAACATTCTAAAAATGAATGTGCCTGTTCATTTTTATAATGTTAGGAAACAAACGTGTTACACGTGTATTCTACCACTGGCACTGCTGCAGGCTGTGGCCTCTGCCAGGGCAGAAATTCTAGTCCATTTGGTGCCCAGGGCGAAACACTAGGAATGCGCCCCCCCCGCACCCCATCCCATGCGCCACTCCCACCGCACCCCGCACTCCACTCCTACCGCACCCCGCGCACCACTCCCACCGCACCCCGCGCACCTCTCCCACTGCACCCTGCGTGCCATTTCCAAACTACACCGTTAAGGAACTCCTACCCAAAGTCAAACAGTCCATCACGCAAGGAATAAATTGCCATTTGCAATGGTGTGCCACTTTTTCACTGGTGCCCAAGACAATTTTATGCCCCAGTGCCACTTAGGCTGCAAATAATGAGGAATGGGCACACCAAGAGACCAAGAATATGGCATAGGATGCAGTATATACAACCATCAAAGAACACAAGATGCTGAAGGGGGTTTGGAATCAACATAAGCCAAAAGGGCAATGACAAGGAGACACCTGAACCCAATAAACAATTACTTTAACATTCTTTGAATTGGAATCAAGTGTATGCTACGATACAGTAAAGTCTTAACTGTTGTAAGGATACATGGACCAGGATTATTTATTTATTCATGCAATGTTTGTCGTGCACCTGCCTATTTATTTATTCATGCAATTTTTGTCAGACACAGGTATCCGACAAACATTGCATAAATAAATAAATTATCTGTCTCCATGTACCCGACAAACATTGCATAAATAAATAAATAAACTGGTTCGTGGCTTAAAGAATATTTACTCAGCAACACTGGTCAAAACTATTATCCGCATAGTGAAGTAACTCATCACCAGTGCCATGGAAGTGGTTTAAAGTGTAATAGATAAATAGTTTGGAAAAGAAGCGGCATGAAAGAAATAGTGCTGCTCTAAAGTATTATTTTGGCCATTTTCTGGGCTTGCAGGGACTCACCATGAGCCCAAACGGGTCTCCGTTTGTACCGTGTTGGGGCCCATGGTGCGTCCCTGCAAGGCACTCCCACTCCCCATAGCCCACTGCACCTCCCCTCCCATCTCAATGCTAGCACAAAACCATTTAGTGACTAATGGGCCACCATTAGCAGTTTCCTGCCGGCATTATGATGGAAGGCTCTGGTCTTAGCTTCAGGGGAACCCAAAGGGTTTTTATCGGTGTGCTTATGCCCCCAACCCCAAGTGGCGCGAAAGTGCTCAGAGGGAGCCTCTGACTTCTATAATGTCACGTAGTACTTTTGTACTACGTGACATTACAGTCGGAAGGGGCAGCGCCAGAACCTGATCTGCGGAACTTTCCCCATGTCAATGCGCCACCCCACAAACTGGGGAATTCCAACCCCTCCAGAGGCTCCAGGGACCGGGGCAATTGCGCCCCGGGGCTATTGCGCCCCGGGCAGTTGCCCACCTCGCCCGGGCCAAGAAACGGGCCTGGCCTCGACCCTCAGGGCAGGGCAATTGGCAGATAAATTAGCAACATGTGTTGCTTTATTACCTTCCCTCGGCCCCGGGTGGCACCGGCCCCGCTGGTGCCAGCCAGGCCCATGGGCACACGTGTGGTGTGCCCTCCTCTAGGCAATGGGCGCACACTGACACTGAAGTGTGGATCGATTGGGGCTGGCTGGCGTTGTCGGGATTACAGAAAAGAGGAGCGATTGGGTCACTAAATCCGGAAGTTGTTCCCATCACAAGCACACACTGCCAAGCAGCAGCAGAATCTGAAAATACAAACAGTTGCCGCATCCTGCCCTCGCTGATTGGGCCTTGTTTCAGGAAATCTGTCAGTAACTACAGCCTGCAGAGGCAAGCACACTTCTTTCCTCACAATCCCGTCCTCGCAGGTGAGGCCTATTGCTGCATAGGTGTTTTATTTATTTTAAAATGGTATTGCAGAGATGACTGGGCCAACCAAGAACGGCCTCTGGAGGCCACAAAGCAAGACACTTTTGTCAAGGCTCAAGTAGTCATGAAAAAGGAAGCGAGCACTGGTGGTGGACTCTCCTCAGGAGATCAAAAGGCCGGTTCTCGGAAGAACTGGGCAGAGTGTCACCGTCAGCAGATCTTAGATAGTTGCAAGTTCCAGCAGGGGTGGCCAGGCCAAAATCACTTTGAGGACGAGGCCCTAGGGGCCAGTCCCAAACATGGGCCGGTTTGGATGTTACTACGCCCCCTAGTTCCCGCTCCCAAGAATATTGTTTGTCGTTCCCTCTTTCCTGGGCATGCCCCGGCCATTACGGTAAAGAGGAGCGAGTGGGTCATGTTAGGGACAATTCTCATAAATGGCTGATTTCCCTTACCTATTGAGTCCCTCAGCAGCTTTGCTGGATTTCTAGGGTTTATTTTTTTTTCACCTGGTAAGAGTGTGAGCCTTTTTCCCACTCTTACATGTGTTTTGCTGAGTGTATTTCTACTTTTTGCGTGATATTGGGCAATGACGCCTCACCTACTCCATGGCCTCATATTTTTCATGTTTGTTACACAGCACCTTCAGTGCAGTGACACAGGAGTTGTCTTTGAGACTTCCCCCTGACTCCATTTTCTGGGGCTGACTACTGTCCCCCAGAAAAGATAAAGTTGCCATTAACTTTATGTAGTCACTTTAAACCACATACCCAGTACACCCCATCTTACATGGAGTATTGAAAAGGGTTAACTCTTATCACTTTTTGCCGGTGTCTCTTGGAGCATTGTTTCGCTCCCTTTTCAACAAGACTTGGATGGTGGCAGTGGTATCTAACCTATTTTTTATACTGCGGTTATCTTAAATAACCATGGTATTGTTTTAGGCTACCTTGATAATCTCTAACATAAACCGGCTTGACCAAATATGTTTTATTTCGACTCCGACTGGCTTTAGTCGCCATTTCTCTTTGAAAATGTCTTTCTCGTGTTTTACTCTGCGCGCCAAACCAGGGTTGGTCCCTTTGTTCACCGTCTTTTTGCAGGCTTCTGCAAAGAAGCCCTCCATAAGGTGACTGAAAGTCTGGGTAGGCAGGATTTGAGGGAGGGGTTTTAGGACCCCTGCCATCAGTTCCCTTGGTAACCCAAGTCGCACTCCTGTTTGATTGGCTGGGTGACTGTCCTTGCCAGGACAGCCACCCTGCTGTGTGATTGACAGCCAGGCTGAGTGAAAGGGTGAAAACTGCATAAAAAGCAGGTCTCTGGGACTGGAAAGGCAGAGTCGCCATTGGAACGAAAGAACCAACGAGGAGCTGATGCAAGAGGACCCCTACCACGACTGAACTGCCCGGTGAAGCCCTGCTGCAGGCCTGAATCTTCAGAATCCGCCGACAGAGAAACTCCTCTAGGAAACTTCTTCCCTTGAGCTGGTGGAACCAACCAGTTCGCCCAAACTGCAAGCAAGGACCCTCCTCTGGTCGAATTTGCTATACAGAACTACAGTGAGCCGGATAGCCAGGAAGGTCGGACCCTGCTTGGGTTTTAATTAGCACACCTTTTATTTGTTGCTTTGCTCTGCTGCTGGTTTCTTCCCTGGGTAGCACAGGACCCTCCAGTCTTCCTACTTCTTGTCAGTCCGACAGTCGTTTCAGGAACCGTGAGCCTGCAGGAACAGCCAGGAACATCTGCCTCAGCTACAGCTTCTCCTCCGTTTTAAGGTACTGTGCAAATCCGGTTGTTCGTTTCGCTCAACCACGGTGAAAGTGTTGAAACTCTTTCTCCAACCCGAGGGCTTGTCCTTTTCTTCTCTTTGAACTAACTTTTCTACCAACCAACCTTGTCTGGAATCCGTTGCACGAACTTTACCATGAACTACCCTGAACCTGGTGATCTTGAGCAAAATACTTTTGACCTAGTGACTTTGGCCCTAAGCCTTTTTAACTTGATTCTATCCCTGTAGTTCCTCTTGCTCAATTGCCCTGAGTACTTACCTGTTGGTGTGGTTCAAATTCTGTTAACTTAGTCTTTCCCTGTGGAGTGCCATTTTGCTCCCACTTCATATTGTGAGCTTAACTTGTCTGGAACTTATTGGGAGTTGTGTGGTGTATTAAGAGTGTGATTTTTAGACTACTTATTATAGTAGTGAAATGTTATACAACTAAAGAGTAAAATAAATGTATATTCTTTTACTTGAAAACCATGAGTCAGTGTTTGCTTGAATCATAGAAATTGCTGTCCTTTGTGTAACTATTTGATACTGCTCACTTACTCTTGAGATAAGTCTGGCTGCTCAGCCATCGCTACCACTTTAACTGTGTAGTACAGGCTTGTACCAAAGGTGAATTTGTACTGTCACTTGTAGTCTTAATTGTGTGTGGTGTTCCCAAAGGGTACTGCATATAATTCTGCCTATCAGGTCACTAAATCCTGAAGTTGTTCCCATCACAAGCACACACTGCCAAGCAGCAGCAGCATCAGCAAATACAAACAGTTTCTGCATCCTGCCCTCGCTAATTGGCCTTGTTTCAGGACACCCGTCAGTAACTACAGACTGCCGAGGCAAGCACACTTCTTTCTTCCTGCTCCCGTCCTCGCAGGTGAGGCCTATTGCTGCATAGGCGTTTTATTTATTTTAAAATGGTTTTTCAGAGATGACTGGGCCATCCAAGAACAGCCTCTGGAGGCCACAAAGCTAGACACTTTTGTCAAGGCTCAAGTAGTCATGAAAAAGGAAGTGAGCACTGGTGGTGGACTCTCCTCAGGAGATCAAAAGGCTGTTTCTCAGAAGACCTGGGCAGAGTGTCACCGTCAGCAGATCTTAGACAGTTGCAAGTTCCAGCGGGGTTGGATTGGTCCGTCTTTCGGCCATTCGGCTCGTGGCCAGGCCAAAATCACTTCGAGGGTGAGGCCCTGGGGGCCGGTACCACTCTTGGGCCGGTTTGGGGGTTACTACGCCCCCCCTAGTTCCCGCTCCTGAGTATATTGTTTGTCGTTCCCTCTTTCCTGGGCATGCACTGCTGACTTTATTTTAGTGCCAGAATTTAATACAAATCACTGTTCGCTCAGACTTGTCTTATACTCTTATTTGTCGTAGTGCTTCTTTTGTTTGGAATAGCAATCACGCTAGTCTAACGAGATAAACAAACACCTACACGAACGCGCCTTGTGAATGATGGTGTGAAGGATGGATGCAGGCGCTGGACCAAAAGCTGAGTGAAGTCTGCAGAGCAGCTGGCTTGGGAAAGTGTCTCAGCAACTACAGTAGAAACCGTCTCCGTGGACGGTTGGCCCGTCTTCCGTATAATGCAAATACCCAGACTTGCAGGATGCATGCTTCACTTTCTTTGTTCCATTGGGGGCGACATGCTGCAGCATCAATTCATGGCCTTTAAAATACCCTGCACGGTGCAGCTTCCGATCTCCTTTAACACAAACGCTAGGAAATGGCCATGACTAGCTAACGCCACATTAATCAAAGCCAGATCTCTAAAGAATGGTTCAAGTGTTGGGGAATCACCTGCTCACACTTTCTGTTGTGTGACCAACCAGTGCGCAAAAGATGTTTCAGAGCGTGGGGCATTTGATACACCAGCAGCTAAACACACCCTGGGGAGGCAGCTCCTTCTGCATAGTCCATTTCTCTCCCAAGCTCGGGAAAATGTTCTTTACCATAATGGAAATTGTGAAAAAGCACAGGGCTGCAAGGCTGGAAGGTGAGGGTGGAGGGCAAAGCGCACTACGCTTGGGGTACACTGGAGATGCGTCCCCTGATACCCGCAGTACTCCAAGTACCTTGAAATGAAATTCGTCTATACACTGCACAATGTGCAAGGGCCACTGTTATTCAAGCAGCACGCGACTAGTGATTTGCAAAAAGTAAACTTAACGAGTCCCAAGAAAAGGTTGCCTTCCACCCTTTAAGAATTTGATTGTTTTTGTATTTATGTTGGGATGGTAGACATCGTTTTTCTTTGCGATCTTACAGTTTCATGGTGCTGTCAGGAGCTAAAATGAGTGATCACGAAGGAAACATTTAAGAGTTTTGAGAGTTCACGAGCATGAGCAAAAAAAAAAACAATACTCGAACTGCCATTTCTCTGCCACGGTAATGCACTGAAGTGTGTTTCAATGTAAAGTCCACATTGTAATGTCAGAATTTTAGAACGCCACCTCTCCAACATTAACATTGGGAGCTATGTTGAATTGTACATGCATGTCATCTCTGTGCATATGTTTAAAGTACACTTTACCACTCACATGGAGTAGCGATATTGTTTACGTGTGTCCCTCCTAAATATATTTAACTCCCTGTGAAATATTTGATGCAATACATATTGGTGAAATGTATGTATTTTAATGCTGAGATAGACGGGCTTGTACAGCTATTGGTGGGTATGTTGCTGGTGCTTGTTTTTGGAGGTTTGAGTAACACTGTTCAAGACCAGTTCATCACCTTTTAAGAGCGGCTAAATGTTTGAGGTCATACGAATGACATTAGTGTAGATCTGAAATTATCGATTTGATGACCTGAGTCACAGCAGCAAACTGGTCATTGTTACTAAAAATGAAAAGCAAAAGCAGACTAACATAGCCAGGCCTGTTCGGGTTCGACCCTCTTATTGCTGTTTTCTGAGGTTCATGAAATTCAACAGATGCCAGCATTGACAATTTTGTTAACCCATAGTCCCCACTCCCGCTGCTCAGCCATTGACACAAGCATGAGATCACAGGTCGGGGGATGGGGGGCGCCAACAATGCTTCCAGCCTGGGGTGCAATCTGTTGTAAGACCGGCCCTGTGTGGAAGAATGAGAATAATGGGTCACTCCAGGCAGTGGAACCAGTCCTGCTTGTGCTTGGAGCATTTGTCTTGCCAATACATCAGTTCTTTCTCGAGTTACAATAAGATCCCTGCGTAATGCATTGGTTTCCTGTCTTGAAGCATGTACTTCAGCCTGTAATTCCCCTAGTAAGAAGGCTAACTGAACTGTTTCTGAAGTTTCCATAATGCCCAGGCAGAGAGTATTAGAGTCTTTGCGTTCTGTTATGCTCACCTGGTCCCTGCGGAGGAGTTGGCGCACAGTTGTTGCCCTCCCTGAACTTGAATCACTCCCTTCAGGACTCTCCCTCAGTAGAGAAGCTGTGAGTGGTACGTACGTGCGGATACTGCTCCTGCGTGGAGATAAGAGTGTGTGAGTGCACCAATCTGTGATTGTTGTACCTCTCGAACCCTTCACCCCAAAATACGGCTTCTGTGAGCATAGGCCGGCCCATAAAGCCCACCTGTGAATTATGGAAGATAAGCTCTGCGTCCTGCTACTTCTGGCAGGGGCACGTCGAATGGGAACTAGTTCCTTCTCTGATCCCTGATAAGGATTAGTCCAGTCCAGCTGCGATAAGGCTTCTCCTTATGATTCGTAAGTCTTTCTTGAGCTCTTGTGATGCTGTTCATTCTGTTTAATGTCTTTATATGTTACTCCTATTTATACCTGCAATAATGTCTCTCTTCTGTTTTCTTCCCTTAGACGGAAATGCGGCCTCAAAGCAGCTGCGAGACGCGAGACACGGCTGGAAGATGGACACTACCGCAATGTTCGAAAGCAGGTAACTGATGGTTTAAGGAAAAGCGTGGAGTATGGCGAAGCGCAACCTTAAACTGACTGTTTTTTTGATGTCTAACCTTGTCTTCTGTTTTTCCTTGCAGCGCTGCTGTCGACGATGGAGCGTAGCATGCTGCAGTGCCAAGATGATGATTACGGCGTTCCGGAAAGTGTAAAGATGAATACTTGGTTCACTGAAGAGATGTACAGGTAAGAACAACTTCCCCCAGTTGGTAAGTATGCTGGCAGGAAGCAGGACGTCAGGAAGCAGGATCTTCAAAGGTAAGTCTGACCTCAGGCGACGGTGAGCGTTACGCTTCTTGCAAGTGCAGAATAACTCAAAGTGTCTGTCTTGAGAATCGGGGCAGCTGATATAGCTGAGATCATAGCCATGCCCATTAGGGCCGTTTTACCAGCCACACCCTGCCACTCCTAGAGAGTGAGCACGTGCAAAGGCAATCCATTAGCAGCCACACCCAAGAATACACTTGGGGCTGCTGAATGGATAGAATGTTCAAGGTTAATGCATCCTGCTTAATGGATGGAATGTTCAAGGTTAATCCATCTGAAGTGCTATGTCCATAATAAAAGCTTTTTGGTATAAAATGTATGTTCTTGTTTACTTTTGTTCATGAGCCTGGCTCCAAAGGCGCCATGACAGTGTCCACCCAGGTCTCCTGTCCATGCAACCCCTGCATGCCTTTCCCCCTTACTTCATGACCATGACACCAATATACATACTTCCATTGTCCAAGCCTATTATGTCAAAAGTCTTGGTTGTTCACCAGAACCTTTTACCTCTAAGACCGAACGTTCCCAAGACAAAGAAAAGGGACTTCTACCTCCGCTCCAGTCCATAATATCATGCACGTGCTACCACTATTCCATCACCACTATCCACAACTATAACTCACAAAATCAAAGTTAGCACCTCCCTCCTCCCGCATGCTTGAAACCCACCCACACAACACATTGCTATTCATGTGGACCACTACTTACATTCTGCTTTCGTCGACGGCTTGTCTCGCCCTTCTGCTCTGCTTGGACACCTCGCCAACCGCGGGTAGGATATATTCTCAAGACGGCTCCAGGCGGCCTATCTCTGGTTGCGCTGTTCGGTTATCTCTCAATTCCTGCGAGGGTCCTGCAGCCTTCCAGGTCCGATGGCTAAGGAGGCAGCTTCTGGCCGGGCTGACGTCACAAATGATCTCAGCACTGCCTCCCACTTGTTTGGGTGGATCCCCAGGCAAGCAGAGCCTTTGTTCGGAGTCCGCGGAGGCCAAACTCATGGAAGGCCTAACTCCTTCCTTTCCCAAAAGAATGCATGGTCTATACAAGTAGCAAGGTACAATTGGGGTTTGTGAGCACAGGAGCTCTGAATTATTCTGTATTTGTCAGTCAACGTGCCTCTCCTGCAGCCAGTGTTACTTCGGTTCAGGGCGAGGAATGTCATTTGCAACATTGCGACCCTGGTAGTGGCTTCATTCCTGCCGTGGTGGTTCTGAATGCACAGTAATTGTGTGGCTTCAGCTTTCTCTATCATGATCATGGCCTACTAGATTTTCCTAAACCATGGTCTGGCTTCTACTGTATGCGTCTTCCATAGTATCCAGAAGTTAGTGCGTCATGGCTGTCAGGTCCCTCGAGTGCTCCTGCCATACCACGGGATTATTTGCATGTAAGCATCTGCATATATTTACATGAGCCCTGCTTGCCTCTTGCGTTCTGGCATTGCTGCGGCAAGCCTAATGGCAAAATAATGAACAAGCAGACAGTATGTATATGTCACTGTCCTCTAACTCATAGAGCTGTACACATGTTTTCTTCGTGTAGTTGGGTGTTTGAGTGTCCCGAATGTGCAGATGGCACGTGTGATCCATTTCTGACGTAGCTATGTTGTCATGATGTCTCTAACAACTTAAGGCATGGTTTCTCAGCGCGTTAGTCGATTCTGTCCATGTAGTTGTCCCCAGCTCCCATTTCTGCATCTTCGTCCACTCGTGTAGTGTTCGTACTGCTCCTGGGTTGTAGGGTCTGGTGAAAGGGTATCTCTTGTGGTAATTGTCCATTGTGGAAGCAGTGGGAATTAGTGTGAGTTCATACATTTGGTGGCCATTTTGTCTTTGGTGCTTCTTCCGGTTAGAGGGTCTTCCAGGATGGGAGGCGTACTATGACCTTCCCTCTTCAAATTAGTGGCACCTGAAGGTTAAATGTTGACCTGTGACTTATTGGCCACTAAGGAAATTAGAGTGTCCTCAGAAAAGTACTTAGTGCTTTAAAAAATTATTCCGATATTTCCCTAGGAGCTCCTTTCCCCCCAAATAGTTATTGCTGGTTGTGAACATGTAGATGCTATGATATTCCATCAGCTCCCATGAGCTCCCACAAGGCGCTTGTCATGATGCAATCGGTGTTAGCTGCATTTGTTCGCAAACCCTATGACATTTTAGGACTGATGTGAATGCCCACACAAGCAACAGCAGCTCTGCATTCATTTGCCCCATTGCTTAGGAGCATTATCTCTTATTACAAATATGAACTTACAATACGAGCACAGACGACAAGTGGGAACTAACAAAGCACTGAGCATTGTGCATGTCCTTATGGTGCAGAATAATTGGAATGGAACTGCGTAAAGGTGGCAAGCTACTCTTCTCCTTGAATCACTTAGCTGGCCTCCACACCACCTCCCAGTCCCACGACTCCACCGAGAAATGGGAGGCATTCATGTGCTGCTAGTTTAGGCATCAAATTCAAGAACCCACATCCCTAACAACAACACATGTTTTGTAACAACCCTCCATCTAGCGTCTGCTTTCCAGAAGTGTGTACATCCAGCACGGCTTCCACTTAGGCTAACACACAGTCAATATTTAGCCATCAACTTGTTGTTTTTAACAATATTGCATGTATTTTTATCATCTCACAACTCTATTGTCTCTTATTTCCCATTATGTCCTCAAATCAGGACCGGTGCAAGGAATTATGCCATCCTATGCAAACTGACAGATTGGCGCCCCCTCACTCCACTCCAGATCCTAACCATTCTCAACCAACTGTCCTCATTTTATTACTGATTGCCGCAAACCCATTACCTCCACCTAAAACATTGCTCATGTCTTCTGCTGTGGATGGATCCCATTGCACTTTCCATACCCTCACCTCTACTCAGAGTGTTAAGTTTCAGCAGTCAAATTAAAGCCCAGGTGTTTCAAAAATACAGGTTGATTAAACAAGTCAATGATACTATAACAACAACAAATGTAATACTGAGCACGTGGATCTAATCCTTTCTGTAAATTATATATAGGCAATACAGGCAGTAGGAAACGATTTTGGTAATGCATACTAGACACCTGTGCACAGCTATGCCAGAAGGAGATTAAATTAGTTGTCCAGGATCACACAGTTTGGGTAAACAGTGAAGCAGTGATTTTAACCCACCCTGCTTTTTAGGCACTTGGCCACACACCTACAAAGATTTATTTGGTACAAATATTTTAAGTTTTCAATTTGTAGGTTCATATATATTCCCAGAATGCACAAGAATACAAGCCTGAAACAATTCCTTTTAACACCAATGTACTTTCTCCAGTTTCAGACACACACTGAAAGAAGTTGTGTAATAAACTCAGTTAGGTATGGAGATTGTGTCACGAATTTCCAGCTCCTTGTTATGCACTTTTGTTGCATTTGTTAATCTTAAGAACATGTAATTATTTTTATAAAGATATACATTTTATTGTGTGCACCTCCACAGATTACAAGTCCAAAAATACATCCTCCCCGGATCCCATCTTGTGTATGTCCACTCCCCATGGCAATAGTTTCAGTTTAAAGGTGGCACTTTCAGTTGCACCTAATAGCCAAAACTAATGATGAGATAGTGGAGGGCTAACCAGGATGAACGGGAGGCTCACCACCCTCAAGCCCTCATTGTAAAGGATGTCCTCAGGTTGACCTACTCTGCCCTCACACTAAAATCTGTGCATTTATGACACCTTTTCGGAAATAGGAAACATCTATTTTTCATAGATACAATGTTACAATAGATAATGTTTCTGTAGGGTTTTCTGGCACTCCGGTTCTCTGCCCAGTTTCTTCGCCGGTACCTATTTCTTTGGGTCCCTTTACGGACCACTGTCCATTCCTTTTGACTTCGAATTGTGGAGAGAATTTGCCCGGGTTGAATCTGTTGAAGGAATTAAAGGAATGGTTCGGTCAAAAAATGTTATTGCCCCTACGGGTCGGTCATGTGTTTTTAAGCCTAAGTCGCTCGATTTTAGCAAAATTTCCTATGGACCTTTCCCGAGTTTTCGTCCATTAAACGCACGTGAAAACAGGCATCAGGGAGCTGCCATTTTGTGATAATCCTATCATTTCCCCCATCGCCCTGGCTGACCTGCTTTTGCGTCACTAAATCATATCCCCCGCCCCTGAGCCTGTCATCAGCAGACGCGTACCGCCCATTTCACAACGCCAAAACACGTCTCGTGTCAACATTCGCTGCGCTTCAGCTAATGACGTGTCGCCATGGAAATGGCAGGACGCCTCTTTCCTCAATAAGTATAAACAGACCGTTTCACAACACACAGCAGCAGATTTTCGATTCCATTCCTCTCTCTGTGTTACTTTGAGTATTCTGTGACTCGTTTCTGTGCTCTGGTCAGCTACCTTCGTTGCTTGTAGCCCGTATGAACAGATACCAGTACCACCACTATAAATTATTTTAGTTTTTTTAACACACAATGGCTACAATAATGCCCTACATGTACGAGCCCAAGTATACCAAGGAGGAACTACTGGAAAGGGAAACACGCGAAAACGATGGGTTTTTGGATGGCAGTTGGGAGGACGATTGAACAGCTGAAGAGCCCGGACCTAGTCGCATGGACAGTGTTTCCACCTGGTGCACATGCAATCGGTGCGAGCTAATGCCAACCGAGGACGAGAACTGCTGCTGCTGTGAAAACTCGGGATGCATGGGTTACATTTCGGAAGGCGAGCCACGACCTCAATGCATCACCGAGCTGCTAGACTTCAGGGCAGCCTGCCTCACATGGTCCGTGTTGAGGATAATGATGGTGCTTATGCATGAACTTCGCGCAACTGTTCGTCCTCCTAATCCGAGTAACGAGTAAGTATACTCTGCTTGTCATGCCACTCCTATTTCATGGTCTTCTACTATATCCAAAATTACATATACATATCATTGTAACGCATGAAAGTCGTTCAATAGTGTGCAGTGTCTAGATAGCATTTGTCCGAGCAGAATGCCATTAGTTACAAGAATTGTCATTGACAACAAACGTTTATTAAACTTATCTTGGTCATTTAAAAACAGTTCGTTTCATTCCTTTTCACAGGTGGTACAGGCTGGTGGCCTATCGTTCCTTTACATGGTGGCTTCACGGGAGGCTTGGACACCGCATTCTAAGAGTGATACCCGCCTGTGCCGTTCGTGCCATAAGAGAAACGTTCCCGAGTGACAGCGGTCAGTACAGGGGATTTTCTCTCGCTGTGCTGCAACCTGACCTGTACAATGTTTAAAGTCTTGTATTTTTGTGTCATCAAAATAAGATACAAAATAAAACACCACATATATTTTAACAACGGTTGTTTCCATTTTTTAAATGATTTAAGTGTGTCTCCATTCAAGGATGGACGTCAGACATCTGTGCTCCGAATGGGTGAAGGTCAGGTCGCTGTGAAGCAGGGTGGTCACTGGTCACTATCTAAGCTAACATAATATATTCTCAATAATGCATGCACTAAATAACACTTGTTCAAAGTCTTTCAGTCGGTTATGTCTCTATAAAAGTCACACATATATCTATACTATCAATTAACATTGGATTATACAGGCCTTAGGTTAAGGGTCTTGACCACTATAATACAATGTTTGAAGTGTGGGTCTGTGCTCACAAGAATCTCCGATATGTGGCATTTGTTATTGATAGGCAACAATATACTGCAGTAGGGGTCTAATGTTAGTTGGGGATCTGCTAGGTGGGCATCATGGCGTGGTCAGTGGTCTGGCACATGAAGAGAATACCTTGCAGGGACAAAGGGTCAGAATGGCAGTAAGTTTCCACTGGCGAGGGTGTGTGGGCAAGGACACGTTTGTGGAGATGAACGAACTATGTGCTTAGTTCAGGCTGGTTCACATGCAGGACCGTGATCTCAGAGGAAGAGTGATGTGTTACATTTATTAGCTGTGGCAAATACCTCTGGAGTTTTCCAGTCAGAATGGGAACGAGGGTGGGGGCCTTGTGCACTGCGCAGTGAGGCCTGGTCACCAAGATGGAGTGGAAAGGGGGTACAAAAATGGATGCCCCGTGTCCTGGTCAGTGGTCCCATCTACGCGAATGTCATCCAAAGTTAACATCACATAAGGGCAAGGGGCGAACCCACTACTCGAGGCACTTGGTACGAGTTTCTACTGAGAAGTAAAGGATGTGAGGGGCCTGATGGCCCCTCGCTCCCACACACTTGCCTGCACGCCCCAGGCCCATCCATCCCACCCCCTCTATCAAAGGTGGTTCGCACCCGGGGATGAGCGCTGGCATGGGAGGCTGTCACGGGCGCAAACGGCCAAGCTGCCAAACAGCATGTACACTTCAAAGGTATCCCACGCCCAGGGGCCATCGCTCACATGGCCTCCTCAGACCCCGTGTCTCCAGGCAGGCCTCCCCTGAGGCAGGCCGCACCCTGCAATCCACATAAGTGTGTCTCCATTCAGCAGTCTTCCTGTGCCTTATCTGCACGCCCCAGGCCCATCCATCCCACCCCTTCTATCAAAGACGGTTTGCACCCGGGGATGAGCGCTGGCATGGGGGGCCAAACAGCATGTACACTTCAAAAGGTATCCCACGCCCAGGGGCCATTGCTCACATGGCCTCCTCAGACCCCGTGTCTCCAGGCAGGCCTCCCCTGAGTCAGGCCGCTCCCCTGCAACCCACATAAGTGTGTCTCCATTCAGCAGTCTTCCTGTGCCTTATCTGCATGCCCCAGGCCCATCCATCCCACCCCCTCTATCAAAGGCGGTTCGCACCCGGGGATGAGCGCTGGCATGGGGGGCTGTAACGGGCGCAAACGGCCAAGGTGCCAAACAGCATGTACACTTCAAAAGGTATCCCACGCCCAGGGGCCATCGCTCACATGGCCTCCTCAGACCCCGTGTCTCCAGGCAGGCCTCCCCTGAGGCAGGCCGCCCCCTGCAAACCACATAATACCACGACATACAAACGTCATTCATTCACAAACACACCCCTGTTTCTAATACTTAATAAACCACTTGATATGTCTCATGAGAACATATTTGTGCTTTGCAAGTCAACTCCTGAACCTTCTACCTTAGAAGCACTGAGATTTATGCTAATCTGCTCGTCGTCGTGCTATCTATGACTGCTTCGAGCAAACTCGACCTGTGCCCATCTACCTGTTCTCCTGCAACATACTGCTCGGCCTGCTGAATCCAACTGTTTGTTGGTCAAGGTAAGGCCATGTATCCTAGTCATATTTCGGTCATTTTTACATTTCTATCTATTTGCGATTACAATACCCAATAGAGCTATGGTCATTGGTCTCATTGCTATTGACTTGAGTTTCAATTGTTATGCTATCAATAGATCTATTTATTTTCATCTGTGTCAATTGTCATCGAATTGCATCCTTCGGGGGTCCAGTCTATAATGTAAGCATGTTTCCTTTTCGTGCAAGACAGAACATCCAAGGGACAAGTCACATGTTCAGAGTTTAGTCACATCATTTAAAAAATGTCTGTAACTTATGCAAATACTAAGCCGCACATGATGAACTGGTATAGTTCCTGCGACCAAAACAAACCTTGCATTGAGCATGGTATGGTTCATTTACTCATTCATTTACAGACATTTTTATTCGTCAAGGTTTTATAATAATCTTGATATTTACTTTTCAGAATTTTCAACAATGCCTGCCTGTTCGATTAGCGGTTGCCCTTCGAAGACCCATGCTAAATCTGAAGGCACTACAATGCATGTATTCCCGAAAACTGTTGATCGAATAAGAGAATGGGTCGGACATTGCAGATCCACTGGATGAGCTGGAAAGTAGAGTCCAACAAGTCTTTGAAGACAAGAGGGGTGATCGATACCGCATCTGCAGCCGGCACTTTCCCTCGAACATGTACACCACATCTTGGGTAACAAAGAAGAATAAAAGGCGATCGACACGAAAATTGCTCGCAAACGCTATTCCCACTCTATTCGTCCACATTCCGCCACTGGTGAGTCAAGTGTCCATTTTTTAGTTTTAGGCCTTGCGGTAGTGTGTAGGTAGCCGAATGGATTCATTGATATTTTAGGTGTTGTTTCCAATTTATAATACTTTCGACATTGATATGAGTGTATTGCCTTTTGAATAATGACAATTATCAATATATTATTTTTAGATTTCATAACCCACAAACGAAATCTATATATGGGCACAGGGAACTGTGCTATATTGCGCATTACTCAAGTATTCTGTCTCCTTACATGACAATTTTAAATATTGGCATTTCATTATCAAACAATAATTTACCTTTAGAACTTCTTGACTATCCCTTGAATCTGAAGCAAGAACATTCTACTTCCGTGACGTGCTCGCAGTTATCAACCAATTCTAGCGCGTACCAGGTAATATACTTGGCTATTCCACTACAGACTTGTTTTATGCATGTCAAGTAATAGTTTTTATGTATCGTGTGATTATTTTACCAATTGTTTGGTTAGGGCTTTCTAATTGATATACACCTTAGTTGTCGTCCCCTGGTGTTTGTTTTCAGTTATAATTAGTGTTATCCATACTAATGCAAGTAATGTCTTTCAGGGAGATGCTGAAGCGTCCATCACATTGACAACAGCCCTAGATGTTCTTCAGCAGCACGAGGTATGGATACTGACAGCTCCATCGACCGTGATCATCAGGACTGGAACACTTGTTTGATTGTTCTGCACCATGTTTCATTCGTGGTTAGCCATTGATATGTACCTGTGCGGTCGACCCCAAGTGTGTGTTGTGTTTTCAATATTGTAATCCTTACTAATGCAAATACTATGTTTCAGGCAGTTGTTGAAACGTCAACCCACACACTTGATGCGGAGCCTGACATTCAAGTAATTCCAGGGGAAGCGGGACCATGCGGATACGAATCGGCGCAACAGCTTTCGGAAGTGCGCACCACATTGACAACAGCCCTAGATATTCTTCAGCAGCACGAGGTATGGATACTGACAGCTCCATCGAGCGTGATCATATAATGTGATTCCATTTGCTATACTTTCTTCCCTATTAACGCAAGTACTGTGTTTCGAGCTTCCACTACAATCACAAGATCCCATTTAGATGATGCAGATGTAAAGAAATCGGAGAAATAAGTCGAATAAATCTGATCATATTTAAATATTCCTTGATTCTTTTAGAGAATGCAACATTTGTGGTTATCTCTTTATATGTACCTGTGCTGTCGACCCCAAGTGTGTGTTATGTTTACAATATTGAAAACCATACTAACGCAAGTACTGTGTTTCAGGGAGTTGCTGATGCCTCCTCTTCAATACAATCATTCGTGGCAGTCCATGCAGAGCCAGAGGTATGGATACTGACAGCTCCATCGAACTAGGCTATTGAGATGTACATGTGTGTTCGTCCTCACATATGTTTTATGCTAACAATATTTTGATAAACAGTAATGAAAATACTATGTTTCAGGGAGTCGGTGGAGCCTCATTCCGTGCTGTCTATGCGGATACAGAAAATATAGTCGTTGCAGCGCAATAGGCAGGG
This sequence comes from Ambystoma mexicanum, assembly GCF_040938575.1. Taxonomy (NCBI): domain Eukaryota; kingdom Metazoa; phylum Chordata; class Amphibia; order Caudata; family Ambystomatidae; genus Ambystoma; species Ambystoma mexicanum. The sequence continues at coordinate 210,496,676 of NC_090922.1, read as the reverse complement.
GAGACATGCGGATACGAATCGGAGCAACAGCGTGCAGATGTTGAAGGTCGAGTCAAAAAAGTTGCAAAGAAAAGAAACAAAAATAATTTTAGTTACAAACAGTTCACAACTTTAGAAATTTTTTTGTGCTGGGGACTATTTTATGTTTTTTTTCCAGTCAATTGTACTATACTTTATCTTGTGTTTAAACTGAACATCCCTTTTCCCTTTGTCCTCTAGTTACCCGTGGGTCTACGAACTATACATACACAGACAGTGAAGCGAATGAGAGATGTTGCTTGCCAGACCATTTACACTATGGAGGCTATGGAGAAACTATTAATTCAGACGTGGCGTGTTGAGACTCGGGATGTTCATGTCCAATGGCCAGAACATGAAATGAATGTGTCCGGAGAATCCGGCAAAGTTGTATTGGACCATTGCGACAGTACGACCGCACCACCGCAACAACATGATACTGGATGTATTGAAGATAGCTCTGAAGTAGTCGCAGATCAATTCACACAATCTACACCCGCCAAAAAAATTGCCACCAAAAAAGCTGTCGGCATTGTTGTGCTCTCCCATCAATGTTGAGGTAGCAGATGTTGAAATGACAGAGAATTAACTAGCAGCAGCATTCACCAACGCATCAGAACTTGATAGCCGCGATATTTCTTTCAAATGTGGTGATATGTCCTCAACGTCACAGGCCGAAACAACTTTGATGCAGGATGACAGTCTAATGAAAGAGGGCAAATACATAGTATTCGACAGTTGTTTGATGGATATTATAAGTATGCTGAAATGTGGGCATTCCGTCAGAGGGAAAGTATGTGGGAAGCGATTGATTCATGTGACTCGTCAAAAACAAGGCAGTAACGTCACAGTACATGCCGCCTGTAGATTACATCATACATTCTCATGGTCTGCACAACTGATGCTGGGGAAACTGCCAGCAGGAAATCTACTGTGTGCAGCTGCATCACTTTTTAGTGGTTACAGTTTTAGAAAGTTAAAGTATTTGTTTTAGTTTGTGGGACTCCATTTCATTTAAAAAACGCAGTACTAAAAATACCAACATGATTATCTGTTTCCGGCCATTAGTGATGCTTGGAAAATTGAACAATTGTCTCTAGCAAGTACATTCGACGGCAAACGATTCAGGCTAGCCGGCGATGGACAGTGCGAAAGCCCTGGATTTTCTGACAAGTACTGCACCTACCACTTTCAGGACATGGATAGTAAGAAAATTGTGAGTTTGGTGGTCGTGCAGGTAACACAATGTACATCCTCAGTGGCCATGGAGAAACTAGGATTTATAAAATCAGTGGAATATCTACAATCGAGGGGAATGCACATCGACCTCATAGCCACAGACAGACACGTTTCAATTGCCAAGACAAAGAGAGAGCAGTTCCCACATATTAAACATTAATTTGACGTATGGCATCTTGCTAAATCAATCAATAAGAAAATCTTGGCTGCAGGGATGAAAAAGGTTTGGAAAGTATTTGAGAGTGGTCCCAGTCTATCAGCAGCCATCTTTGGTGGAGCTCCAAAACTTTTGAAGGGTCAGTGGAAATACTACTTGAGAAACAAGGAAAGAAGACGATTTTCAGAAGCTCTCAAGTCTCAATCGAAAGACTTTAAAGAAACTCCTATTGGGGTAAAACAGCACAGGGGAAACCGCAAACACACATGTTACCAAGGCCACTCCAATTTCAAACTAATTTGGAATCTAAACATGGACCAAGCTCTCTAGATGAATGCAAATATTTAATCATTAGGCATGTTTATATCTAATCAATGAATTTGAATTGAATTTTCTGTTATAAATCCCTCCGATGAGCCAAAAGATTTGGTGAAACACGTTTAGAGGGCACTACTATTTAAGAACAATTTTTGGAGGATCATTTTTGGAATAAAAAAGCCTCATGATACAACAAACATGATTTTTGGAACATCATTTAACCTATAGTTAGCGTTGACTTTAGGTGCGCTAGAAGGAGACTTGAAAATTCTGTTCTTCATAAATTGTGACACACTCGGCAGTCTGAGTGTTACTAGTCACCACCAAGCAGCACCCAAATTACCTTTATCAAATTAAAAACACTGTCAACCAAAGACCAATTCGCTATCAATTATATTTGAGACTGCAAATGTATAAACACTACTTGAAAAATGGCGGTCACTGATGCACCACTGTACCAACGTGCACCGCTGGTCAGAAAACCTACATTTCCACCAATGTGAACATGGCCCTTTGTCCCCAGTGGAGGCACGGAAGAAGAAGTGGTTGAATCCATCTTCACCGACACACAAAGCCATTGAGAAGATTGTTTTCGCTAAAACTCTATCAAGAGATTTGAGGGGACTGACAGAATTCTGTCACACAGGAGGTTTGGAGGTGTTTCACAATATGTGCCTAAAGTACAGGCCAAAGCGCTTGCATTTCAGCATACAGGGCATGAGACATAGGAGTCTACTTGCCGTCTTGGCCCATAACGAGAATCTCGGCCATGACCAATCTAGGACTACGGGTAATGTAAGGATGCCTCGCTACACTAAGGCCTTTTCAAAAAGAACTAAGCAATGGGTGATCAAACCAGTCTATGAGGAAATGGAGTTCGACTTTGTCAAAAGCCTTATTGTTGCATTAGAGAAGCACAGATATGGGATTTTGAACGTTTCTGTGCAGAGCACTGATCCATTGCCACCCAACATTGCCACTGTGCCATGTCCACCCAAAGGAGAGCTGGTTGTGAAGTACAAATCCTGGTTTAAATAATTGTAATATGATTGTCTTTTTGTAAATAAATGTTATTGTACAGTGTGCATACAAAGTACGCTAACCCTAACACCTACCTTCACCATCCTGGGTGCCGAACAACCTGGGTGTCATCTTTGAATTCTCTCTCTATCCACCTCATATTGCTGACCTTGTCTATATGTCTAAGTATACATTTTTGTTGATGTAACTAATTTTCGCAATCTCTTGTAAATGCTGCGCAATGTTAACCGAGGGGAGGCTTGCGTATTGCAAATAATAAAACAAACAAACAATAAATCTCACTTTCAACTCAACTCCTCGGGTATTTATACTTTCCCTGACCTTCCCCAAAAAAAATAAAAGTCTCATTAGTTATGGTTCTTTGGGGCTTCAAAGCTCGCAGACAACGAGGACAAAATTGGGGGCCTTAGAACGCGCCAAGCGAGCCATTGCAGATGGGAGAGAAGCCAGTTCGCATTTGCACATTGAGGCGCAGTACATAGATGGATTTGAAACTTCAAGTTCTCACAGATGGCTTTACTACGGGATGTTGCAAAGAAAGAATGTATGCTCATTTCTAGTGAAGGTCAGCAGCTTTGATTTTCAGCTCGCGCCCTGAAGAGTCCCACAACTCGCACTGGCAGTATAAGGTTCTATTGTTTTTTGAGCTTGAGAGACAGGGACCATGCCGAAAGAACTTCATTTGAAGGGGGTGGGGGGTGCAATAACGTAGGAGACGATAAGGCAGAAAATTCTGAAACTAGACCGAGTTTCATGTTAGTTCAGTATACGAAAAATCATTGTCAAGAGCACAGTGGGATTTACGGACTGCATTACGCAGAGACACAATGGAAATTGCAAATATAATGTAAGTAACTCTTTAGACGATTTTATATAGGAATGAAGAATTAATGAATGGATGCATGAATCAATGAATGAATGAAGAGCTTGGAAAACGTTTATGGGATCGTCCTTGTAGCGGGTACATGGGCATGCAGGTTCACATTCCACACGCATGTAGACAAAAAGTTGTTTCTCATTGTGTACTAACCTCAATTTATTTTGTTACTTTTCGCATTGATTTTGGAGCTGAACATACTCCATTGCACTATCCTTGAAAGCAAATAGTTTCAGCTCGGCCGTAATATATAAAATGAATAATATTAATAAAGATCGGCTGGCGAGACTAATTATAAATTTTATGTTTTCAATACAGGTATATCCTTCCCTTTTGCTACTGCCACCAGTTTCAGACACCGGCAGATGGTTTTTTCAACCGCCAGCTGAAGCTTAATGTAAACAACTGCACAATTTTGATGATTTTATGGGACGATCGCCAAGGGCCCATATGCCCTTACACGGTACTAGCGGCTAGAAGCAACATATCAACCTTTACGCTGGCCTAGTGCCTACTTGATGGAACAGCCTTGCGGTTCAAAGTGCGACCAAAGTGCTTCTTTTAATGAAAACCAACACCCTGTGTACCATAAAGGAACAGCGCGTGACTCACGATAAACTTTTACGGATTTGCGGATAGAGATAAAAGAAAATAAATGGCATTTGGAGTTCATATGGCAATTGCTGAATAATCTGTAAACATTTAATGTCAAATAAATGTACTTTACCAAATGTTGCTGTTTGATTTTAAAGTACAGTTTCATATTCCGAATTGTGGCGCGCTGTGTTGTGAGTTGATCTGTGTTGGTTTCCGGGTTCTGTGTGAAGTCGCGTAGAAGACAACGACTGGGCGCATTTGCCTAAGCTGCACAGAAACGTCACGGAGAGAGGCGGGGAATATGAATGTTTTGATAATGTCAGGCTCAGGGGCGGGGGATATGATTTAGTGCCGCAAAAGCAGGTCGGCCAGGGCGATGGGGGAAATGATAGGAATATCACAAAATGGTAGCTCCCTGATGCCTGTTTTCGCGTGCGTTTCATGGACGAAAACTCAGGTAAGGTCCATAGGAAATTTTTCTAAAATCGAGCGACTTAGGCTTAAAAACACATGGCCGACCAGTAGGGGCAATAACATTTTTTGACCGAACCATTCCTTTAAATGCGGTAATTCATTGTTCTTCTGATGGAGTGTGTTTGACGATTTCACCACAGCAACTTTCTGTTTCTCAATTCTTGAGCAGACCTTTGCCACCGGAATTTAGTGATGTTCCGGAGTGTTTGTGGGCAATTGACGACAATGATGTCAGTGTTTTGCAAATTGAGCCTGTTAAAATTGTTTTGAAACATGGAGTGAAGCTGCCACGTATTCCACAGTACAAGATTTCAGTCGATGGTGAGCAAGCTTTGAAATACGTTGTGGACAAATACTGAACTCAGAGGATATCAGGAGACTAGCGAGAGTACTGGAGAGAACCATCAACCGGACCACTGACATACTCTATGATATAACTTTAGAACAGAAAGCAATAAGGTTAGTAGCCCTTCAGAACCGGATGGCATTAGATGTCATCCTGGCTGAACGTGGAGGGGTATGTAAATTAGTGGGATCCGCTTGCTGTGTTTTCGTGCCAGATTCCTCCCCAACTATCTTCAAGGCAATACAGAATCTGCATGTCCTAAATTCAGAAGTGCATGTTCCCGAGGGAAACTGGGATCTTAGCGCTTGGTTCTGGGACTTCTTATGATCTTGGGGTTGGAAGTTACTTTCGGTCTTGCTGATCATTTTGGGAATTCTGTTGTTTCTTTGTTGTTGTATACAATGTCTTCCTGGTATATGTTTGATGCTAGGGGGATGTTGCGCACATGCAATGGGTACATTAGGATGCAAGGTATACGACCCAGACAAGAACTCTAATGAATATGTGTTGAAATTAATTTTAGTAACTGATCTAATGGCAATAGACATTTCCGATGGTGATTCAGGATATATGGACGTTGAGACGTGGAGTCATTCGTAAAGAGATTAGAAGTAGTTTAGCGCTTGGCATAGGCCAAAAGGAGGGTTTGTCGAATTGGAAACCATATTATACCCTCTTGATCGTATGTGTATATATATAAATTGGCCTAGGCCAAGTCGGTCTGCGAGGAAATCCGCGTTGCAAGGTCCTGACCTTAGATCTGTGTAAGCCGCCATTTTAGGTTCATCCGCCATTTTAGATTCTTATTCTAAAGTCACCCTGTGTTCTAAGATGGTGGACAATGTCGTTTTGAATGTAACATGGCCGTCCTGACCTCTGTGTACAAGTTAATGCCTAAACTGCCCGCAGGCCAAAAGTTAGGGTCATGTACTGAGACCTTGTCCTTCGTTGACCTGTGTATAGAGGATCACCTGCGACATCAATACTAATCCATGAACATATATCATGTACAATACTGTTTGAGCATTTTATGTGAACACTTGTTTAACTATATTGTATAAAGATGTGTGCAAAGGCTCAACAGGAAATACAAAGACACACTGTTGCTATTGTAATTTGTTATCGAATGGATTAAGGATAACTCCTAAATGTATGGATGCATAAATTAGGAATGAACTCGGCATGAACCCTACATCCAAGATTCATTAACCTGCAAGTGGGTTGGACATCATGTTTTGGAGTGTATAAAAGGTGCGACTATTCTGATGTACAGCCCCACTCAATGAGCACACTGAAGAGGGCTGGTTTTCGCTGTGTTGTACTGAGGGCCTGATAGCGATCTGTTGCTTTGTCCTTTGAAACTGTTCAGTTGTAGAATAAAGATCTGTGTATCTTTTGAACCCGCGTTTGGTGTATTTCCTTTTGGGGTACTCAGCCTCGATATTGTCATTTTGCTTTCACAGAGGTCCAGAGCCTCGTGTCTGGCTATGGGATGGCCAATGAGTTCATAGGGGCCTGGTAAACAGGTAAGGCAATGGGCTCCAAAACCAGACCAACATATCACGACCCTCCAGCGTGACAAGTGAGGACTGATGTCTTTCCCAGCACAGAGTATTACCACTATTCCCACCACATGCAAGGGCCAGTACCCTCTATTACTTCCCTCGGACACACCCGGAAAGATAAAAGTGACAGGGACAAGGGGGCACAATATTTAATAAAAGATATAGGAAAGATCAAAATATCACACACCTAAACACTCTAGCAACCAGCACCTCATCACAACAGTGGCAGAGTGGAAGCTGGCACCACGTTGATTATCGAGGGAGCCACCCTTGGCCTGTCTTTTCCCAGGCGTGGTGTGCCCACTCGGAGGCACCAGCCTGCTGGTCTTTAATGAGCCACAATATTTTGCATAGTGGCAGCATAAATGTATTAAAGGTATGTGTGATCAAGAGTCGTCCCCGTTACCGCCAGTTGAGAAGTACAGGAGAATCTTGACTGTCTTGTATGATCCCTGTTGTTTTTTGTAATAACCCACAGTTCTAACTTGCCGTTGGTTGTGTCCTCTGTTTATTCTGGTGAAGGGTGTTGGGCCCTTGAGAGTCGGGCGGACCCCCAGATGACCAATGGCATACCAGGGAACCATCCCAACAGTCTTTTGTACTATGATAGCTTTGGCAGCTGGCATCGTGATGTCACAACTCAAATGGCATAAAAACAGTGATGCAATGTTCTGTAATATATGAGATAGGGTACCCCTCCTGTATGTCATACGGTTAATGTAAGTTGCTAAGGAGTTCTGAGGCCAAATAGGAATGAGAACGCAGGGAGCGTTTATTTATACAGACATGTATAACCTCACCTATGAGTTAACTTTCAACATCCTTACAACATACACCAGGGTGTTTTGTATTGCTTGCAATAATTATAATACCTGTCTCACCATCAGCTCTTTGTCATTTTGATCTCCTGCTTGCTCTGATGCAAAAGGTTTACCAGTTATTTTAATATGAATAAAAGTGCAATCTGTTTGGCTGGAGAACACACACTACTGTGCAGCTTGTGATGTGTTGCACACAAACAACGCATGCAGTTTAATAAAACTGCATTTAATGACTAGGTCTGTGGTTTAGAATAAGTGGTAACATACAGCTACATGTCTGCTCTTATATGAGAAATACCAGCACGACAATGACATTAAAATACATATATTACTATATGTTAAATAACGGTATGACCATAACTAATACCTGCACCGTAACAAAGATGAGTGCACATGAGAGGAATCAGAAAAGCTAACCATTGCTGTGATTGTGTGTTTTAGTGGCAGTTGGAATTCTGCTCAGAGAGCTGCCTTTCACACAGAGGGCATGCTTTAGCATCGGGCATTGTGACGTCATGAATCAACTGTAACCGTATGAACGATGTGATGTAATGTTCTAATTGAGTTACTGTTGACCTGTAACATATGCCATGAAATACCATCTACTGTTCAATATAAGCAGTGGTATAAGTGAACCAAAACAGTAGTGGAAATGTGACCCCGGTGGGGGACAGGGTAGGCAGGAGGGGAGCAATATGCAACACATTTTTCAAGGGTTGCAGCCATGCTGGTGACAGCCAATTGAGTTGAAACAGCTTTCAGTTTAGCTGTAACTGCTATTGGGTGGTGAAGTTGAGAGGTGTGCTTAAACTTCACAAAGAACAGTTCCGGAACTGAGGAAATGGTTTTAAAAAGTAGTGGAACGGTTATCAGCAAAAAATAAAAGTAGTGGAACTCCACTGCTGAACGTTCCCGCTCACTTCAACCACTGATTATAAGGATGTTGGAAGTCACTGAGGAGCTCTGTGACTAACTAGAGGAATAGGGATGAAGGCCGAGTTCAGGTCAAATCAATTCTGAGCCTTTTTATAATAACCATATGATGTACAGCAAAGGGTGCTTTACTTATTATAATATGCAGTTACATTGTCATTCACTGTAATACTTGATCTCTTGCTTGCTCTCATGCAAAAAATTACTATTTTGTTATAGTGGAAAAATGTTGAATATATTTAGGGGCTGATTCATGGAATTATGTGCACCGAAAAACAGGATGATTTTTGTGCCATTCTGCTCGCAAATCCCCATTTGTGAAACAGGGATTTACGGGCAGAATGGCGCACAAAGCCCGTTTTTCGGCGCACATAATTCCATAATCAGCCCCTTAGTTGGAAAAAGCAAACTTGTATGTCTTGCAAATGTATTACCATACATGTCTGATTACTTATAAAGTAATTACTGTGATTTGACAAAGATAATGAGTTCATATGACAGAGATTTGAAAAACTAATAATTTCTGTAATTATGTGTTTTACTGGCAATTGTAACTCTGCTGCGGAAAGCTGGCTTTTAAATAAGGTGCTTACAGCAGCATTGTGACTTAATGAATCTATAACGTTATACGAGTAGTGATGTAATTTTATTATAATACATGGAAGCGGCCAACATTTGTAGAACACTATATGCATACAGTATTCTTTAAGGACATCAGCGTTGACATCTAAATGGCTGCTGCCAGAGCCGACACACTCTGTGAAAGGCTTCTCTCAGCAGAATTCCTACTGCCACTAAAACACCATAATAAAGCCATGGCAAACTTTGAAGATTCCATTCTTTTTAACGTACACTTTCGTCAACTCACATTCATTGGTGTGGAGACATATATGGTATTACATCTATTTAGTTTCTTGCTGGCCTTCTCCACAGATGAGACGGGATCTAGGTTTACTGAAAACCATAAATCCGGCTTTTAAATTGTTTTTTTTTTTTATTGAATGACATGAAATATTTTATTTGAAACGTGTTACAAGATGTACATTGTTGCATGTTTTGAGCTCATCAGAATCTACATACATGCAACTCAACGACTGGAACGCTTCTTGCCACAGACCAACAAAGAGACCAGGGTGGTCAAGTTGCATTAAATAGTACATTGCACAGAGGGGACTGCCTCCATAGGGTTGCCTTTTTCACCACATACCGTAAAAAGCGAAGAGAAAAACAAAGGGGCCATGCCGTGTACTCTTGAGTTTCCCACTGCGTGTTATGTTCTATCTCCACGCGGAGGCGTGTGGGGAGATAGAACATTGAAGGCCGTGTGTGTGGGCCGCAGTGGCGCAGCTCTGGCAGGAGCGAAATGAGACATGCCACACATCATCAGTGCTTCGCCCGGAACTGCCTCCCGCTCGCGGGGGCGGGGCTTTTCAAGTGTTCTCCCCTGTCCTGAGCATGGATCAGGATATCGTCACTCACATTTAGGACACCTGGTATGCCCCGGATGACTTCCTGAATTGTCTGTTGAAAAACTTCAGCAGCCGAAGAGATCCCAAAGCTTAAGCGCTTATATCTTCGCAAACCCATGTGTGTCGAAAAAGTGGTTACATATCGGGAATCCCTATGCAGCTTTAGCTGGTGGTATCCTGGTGGTATCCTGCTTTCAAATCAACCTTGGAGAAAAATGTTGACCCCGTGAGATCAGCCACTATTTCGTCAAGGGTAGGGATGATGTGGCGCTCCCGCTTGATGGCAGTGTTCGGTAGGTGCATGTCTATACAGATACAGACTTTTCTCAGCTGTTTGGGTTTTTTTGTGACCACCATGGGGGAGACCCATGGTATCGACCTCGTTACCTCTTCTATTATGCCGGCTTCTTCCAATGCTTTAAGTTCTTTCTCCACTTGTTCCTGCATGTGGAATGGGGACCTCCTGTGTCTCACAGCCTTTGGCTGGACCGACTCGTCAATGTGGAGCTTGATTGTCTTTCCTTTCAAACACCCTATCCCTTTTTGCAGGTTGGGATACTGTGCCAGGATCTTCTCAACCTCTTGTGTTTCCTTGACTTGACAGATGAACTTTACTAAGCCTAGGTCTTCCGCTGCTTCACCACTCAGAAGGCATCCAATTCCCGCATCTACCACGTAGATTTTCGACGGTAACCTGTTGTCGCCATGGCTGAGGTTGCCAGGTTCTTGTTGGGTCCCTGTGACGTCATCCCCTTCTTCCTCAGTCGAAGAATTTGCCGTTTCGACTCGCTGTGCACTCGCTTGCTTCTTTTTCTTGGTCCCACTCTTCTCTTGGGGATTTTATGGCGGCGGCAGTGGGGTGCCCGATGATCGGCACACTTTAGCATAGTGGTCCTTTCTGCCACATGCCACGCATGTCGTCCCTTGCGCCGGGCAGTTCCGCCGTCCATGTCGTGGTCCACCACACCATCTGCACTCCGTGGGTCCTGGGATCCGTGGCTGCCATCTGGCTTGTGCATAGTTGCTGCCAGCCTCATCCCTTGTGGACTGTCTGTTGGCGACATGGGCCACCATGGCTGACGTGAGGGAAGGCTGTAATTTTTGAAGAGTCGCGCCCATGTTGGCGGCCCTAGCATGCGCCAGCTCTCTTTGACGACCCAGTTCCAGGATGCGTGTTAGAGAGATGCCCTTCACGCTCAACACCATCCTTCTCACTTTCTCTGATTGGATGCCGTTGATGAGCTGTCTCCGGATTTCTTTCTCGACATCCATGAACTCACACAATATTGCCAGCTTCCTGAGTCGGGTGTGGTAGGCATCCAAGGTCTCCTCTTCTGCCTGAATTGTGGTGCAGAATATGAAGGTTTCTTAATCCGGGTAGAGTAGTGGGAGAAAAGGAGCCGTCAAAGCATCTCTCGCTTGCTGGTAAATGTCCAGGCCATCATCAATGGTTAGCGAGTTAAAAATACGTAGTACCTCGTCCCCCACATTTAGAAACAAGTGCGATCTCATTTTCCTGGCGCTCGTTATGTCCTTGCATTCCATTGCCATTTCAAATGTTTGGATCCATAGCTGCCACCGAGGGCCCACTGATGATGGATCCGTAAATGGGTCAAACGGCTGAATCAATGCAGAGGTGCTCCCTTGTGGGCGAGCTTGTGGTGACGACATTGACAGATTTGCTGCGAGTCTAGAAGGCATACCGGGCCTGGGGGTGGACGTGCCGGTCGCCATAGCAAAACCTCACTGTGTCTTGATAGGGTCCGTGTGCCTCACCTTGATGCGTATCCCAAACGTCTGTGTCTTTCTGAAGTTGGCACTCCCAAGCAGTGGTATACGGGCTAGCAGCGTCGAACCAGGTGTCCACCACGTGCAGATGCCGTGATTACTTGTGTCTGGAGCGAGCGAGATGTCTTGCTGCGGTGCGCCGTAGTGTCTCTGACCTCTGGAAGGCAGTTGGAGGATGTTGCACTTGCCTGTGGCCCTTCGTTGGGGATGTGTCCCCTCCAATCAGCAGCTGTGGCCCATGTGAAAGAGTCAGCTCGATGGGCAGGGCAAGATGAGAGAAGAAGAGAAAAACATTTTTTTTCTTTTTTTTTGGGTGGGGGAGTCAATATGCCCCCCCACCGTGTGTCCAAAAATGTTGCGCGTCGCTGTTTATCACAACCAGCTGGCAGAGCGCCGACCGCGTGTGCAGGGCTCCGTTCTCCTCATCGCCATTGTTAGGCGCATGGGGAGATAGAACGTTGAAGGCTGTGTGTGTAGGCTGCAGTGGCGCAGCTCCGGCAGGAGCGAAATGAGACACGCCACACATCATCAGTGCTTCGCCCGGAACTGCCTCCCTCTCGCGGGGGCGGGGCTTTTATTAGGACACCCTGCGTCACCGCGTTGCGGGACGCAGGGCGGATACAACACTGCGTTTGCTGGAGGTTTTTACAATGGGTTACTATGGAATCCACCTGCTTGTACTCAGCAGCCATTTTAGATGGATTGCACTGGAACCCGTTGCATCCCTGCCATGCAGGCAACCACATTTCGCCAGCAGAGGGTGAAAAGGAGGTGGACATGTTATGTTCGCCCCATTCTCCAAATCCCCTTGACAAAGGAAGGACAATATGGATCAGAAAAAGGCGCAGAATGAGTGTTTTCCACTGCTTTTTAAAATCCACTTCACCCGGAAATGTACCCCGCAAGTATTAGAGGAGATGATGGCGTCACCATGTATTAAAGGGAATACACTATCCGATGCTGTGCATCAAAGGGATTTTGCAGGTCAGCTCGGATTCTTTGACCTGCAGGAACTCAGCCTTTTGTCTTGTTCCTCTATATGGTCGCAGGACTATTCCGTGAACGGGGATATCCTCAGAGTCTACAATAGGGCGTACTTTATTCTATATGTTTATTGCATAGCTGCGTTAGAGTGGACCTGTAAAAATATCACATGAAAATGTTTTTTCCAGCTACTGCAAGCTCCCGCTTATTACTGAAGAAAATAATTTTGGACAGACTGAATTCGTTTTATTTTGGCAAATATAAACACAAAAAGTCAGCAGGGAATGACATATCAATTCTATACGTAAAGAAGTCGTAGGTGTCCGTCAGTGCACATTTGCCATGGAGGTGCTACATGTAAACATCTGAATGCTGGGGGCAAAGACCATCTTATCTATACTGCTCCAGCCATGGAAGGCCCCCAGAATCTGCAATGCTGTCCTACTGGGCAAACGGTCAAACATAAGAAGTCTCCCGTTACCCTCCATTTCCTTGAGCTGGGTATTGCCCGGGAGGCCAGCTCCAGCGAGGCAGCACCTACTTACAGTACCCGAGTGGCCATTAACGGGAGGGTTGGGTGCAGAAGTGGACTGTCATTATGACTGGATGTCTGCAAGGCAGGCGGTCTCCCTAGAACCAAAGCACTTACAATGAAAGGTGAGAGAAGGACTCCACGCAGCACTTTGGCTTCGTTTGGCTTCAAATGGATGCATGATTAACAGCTGGTCAAACAGATGCCCTTCATTACCAACCATGCGTAGGGCATTCAGGAGCTTCTCAGCCACAGATTCACAAACAGTGAGACAGTTTTGCTTCATCACTTTTGACACTTCTATTAAAGAGAAGCAGGAAAAGGTAGCTGAAGAATTTCTACAGTACAAAGTTATTAAACAAACTGATCACGAAAATAGGGAGACTGGGAACTCCCAAGGTAAAAAGCTATGTATTTCCCAAACTTTTGATATTGCTCGAAATAATAACAATCGAGCATGGTTGGAACCCCGTTATTAAAAACATTGTTTGCGGATAAACCAGGGCCTAGCAATACATAGAGTAAGACACAACTGAGGCTCAATGCGGTGTCTTGGAATTCATGTGGATTTCATAACATCTTAAAATGTAAGGGAGAATTGTCTGTTTAGGCTGAATTTCCTAACCTAGTGAGTCCCCCAGCAGCTTTGCTGGATTTCTGGAGTTTGTTTTTTTGCATCCTGCCAAGAGTGAGACTCTTTTCCTCCCACTCTTGGACATGAATGTGGTTGATTTCTTTGAATGTCAATGTGTTCTATGGGCTATGGGGTCTTTTACTCCATAGGGCCTCATGTGTTTCGCTATGTGTGTTACACCGCACCCTCCGTGCCGTAACCCTGGGGTGTCCTAGAGGATCCCCACCATAGACTCCATACCATGGGAATGACTACTGTCTCCCAGGGCATGTAAAGTCACCATTGGCTTTACTAGACCTAAATTTACTAACAGAACTAGTAAAAACCGTCCTATTGTGGACATACTGGTAGGGGTAATTCGACTAGCCCTGGGTCTGTTGTTCGAGGGGGCACTGTCCCGTCCCCTTCGTCGAGTTTTGGCTGGTGGCAGTGGATACTACTTTTTATATTTGACCGCGAATATATTCCTATGGGATTCTTCCCATTGTTGGAGGCTAATACTTTTTCACATTAGTCTCTAAAATACCGCCGGTTTATTTGTCTTAAATAAATCCACCGGTTGGTATTTTCTGCCAGAACTCGGTTTTTAAAATGGCGTATGTGTTCGCCTCTGTAAATCCGAACCAAAGGTTGAGCCCTTTGTTCCACTTTTGGCGGGCTTCTGCACAGAAGCCCTCCAGAGTGGTGCCATTCTGTCTGGGTACCACAGGGGGTGTGGGAGGTGGTTTAGGCACCCTGGACTGAGTTGCCTTGCCAACTCAAGTCGAACTCTGGTGTGATTGGCCCAAGTGGTGAGCCACCCCGCTCACCACTTAACATGTTTGATTGACAGCTAGGCTGAATGAATGGGGGTTTTCTGCATAAAAGCAGGGCTTTTGGGACTGGACCTAAGAATCCGACGAGGGTAAAGCTGAGCTGACCTGCAACGATGACACCTCCGGTGGAGCCCTGCTGAACCGACTCACCACTTCCCAACGACAGAGGAGATCTCCCTGCTGGAGAGTCTTCTTCCCCTGACTGGTGGGAACAACCAGTCCCTTGCTTTTTCATCGCTTCCAGGACGTCTAGTGGTCGAATTGCCCATGCTGAGCACCCCGGCAACTGGATAGCCACTAACCACTGTACCGCGACCAAAAGGTGGTGCCTTGTGACGGAGCACTCCGCGGCCGGTCTCTTCCCTGGTGGTGCAACGATCTTCAAGTTTTCCTCGACGACGGGATCCTCTCATCTTCTGGCAAAGCCCCGACTTGCATCCACCACCAGGAACAACTGCCCCCGCCGGAGCTGTCTCTTCACTTGCAAGGTACTGTGTCCGCCTTGCTTCCCTTGAAACGGTTAGCGTGAGGTGTCTTAAATCCTTACCTTTCCATTGGGTCGCCTCCAGACCTTCTTAAACGTTTGTTCTAAACTGGTCCAACCTTTCTGTGACATTTTGCTACAAAGACTTGAAGTGCATTTCCACTGTGATACTTTTGGGACATACAGCCTTGCCTCTCTCCGAGTGGGCCTGGCTTCTGAACTTTGTGATTTACAGTAGACCCTGCCTTGTTCTCCTTGCATTTGTTTCGTAAAAGTTTTGGTACTGAGTTGGTTTCATACCCTGCCTTTTTCTCTCCCTTTCTAACGAATACTAGAGTGCCATCTAGGTTAAAGCATTCACCTCTGTCTGCAAATAAGTGGTGCCGTTGAACCTAGACTTGTCGAAATATTGTTATGGATTGATATATACTTATAGTAACTGTGATTGAAGTTGTTTGCCATATTAGTGCCAGTGTGTTTTCCATAGATGTGTTTTTAAATAAATAATCATATATCTTTACACCCAAGCTCTGATCAGTGTCTGCTTGTTCTACTGTGTAAATTGTCCTATCCTGTATACTCCAAATACGGCCTAACTGGTCTTGAGAGAAGTCTGACTGCTCAGCCACGGCTACCAGGTAAATCTGGTTGGTACAGACTGCTACCAATTGGTTTTACTGCTAACTCCTGTAGACTTAAACTTTTTGCAGTGGTCCCAGAGGGAACTGCACAGGTTTCTGCCTAACACTGGTGTACAGCGGTGGGCTTCGTATCGAGTATACAGTTTAAAGTGCTTTTCAACACTTTAGGATAACTAACCACAGAGCTTAGCACTAAAAAGCAACTTTCTAAAAACATGTCTACTATGGAAGTTTACAGTGAGGAGTCCTTGCCAGGAAAAAATACTGAGAGTTTGAGAGCTCTCTGTAGACAAGAGAATCTTTCTGTAAAAGGCAAGAAAATAGAACTGATAGCGAGATTGCTGGAAAACCAAAGTCTGGGTACTGGTTCAGAGGAACCAACTTCTCCAGCAAATGTAGATAACAGTAATGGTGTTGGTCTAAATCAAAGTTCTGATGATAGTGATGAAGAGGCTGAAGAGGAAGGAGAGGCTAATGAAACTGTCTCCCCTGCTCCTCTGTCTGCCCTACCAGCTGTACCTACTGGGCCTATAGCAGGTCCCACACTAAGTCCTCAAGTCCTTGAACTAGAAAAAATGAAAATAGACTAGGAATTCAGAAGGATTACTGCTCAAACTGAACAGAAACACCAAGAAAGGCAACACATTCTTAGGCTCAGAGAAATGGAGTTCAAGCATGAGTTAGAAATGAAAAAGTTGTCTGTCGAAACTGCTTCTGTCTCTGGCTCCTCTAGAAGTTCCAGTCCCAAAAGACCCCGGATGCCTAAGGAATTAATTGGTATGTATGAACCAAAGTTGGATGTGTTGGATTGGCTGAGTTTATTTGAGTACAATCATGGGCTCCAGAACACCACAGGTAATGAGCTACTTACCTGGTTGTTCTCTAGGCTCCCCCCTGTTGCAACTGATGTGGTAATGGAGTTGGGGGAGGAGGATAGGAAAGAGTATGAAAGTGTGAAACTAGCTTTGATAGCTAGATTTGGGAAGACCCCTTCCCAGTATCTTAAGAGGTTTAGATCCATCAAAAAGCATGATGGTACCCCTTGGGCTACCTGGGTGAGTGAAGGGTTGAAAAACGTAGAGGGATGGATTAAGGGTTACAAGGTGAACACTTATGAGGGTATGAAGAATCTTTTTATGTTGTAGTCTGTTTATGATGCCTGTTCTCCTGAGCTCAGACAGCACTTGGCTGATTCGAAGGAATTGGATTCCAGGAAGCTAGCTAAAGCTGCTGACTTGTGGGTTGCCAACAGGGCTACTCATAAGGATTCCGGGGCAACTCAGAAAAAGGATGAGGGAAAACAGCCTAAAAAAGACTCAAAAGAGAATTCTAATAACTCAAATTCCAAAGAGGGCCCCAAACAAAACCATAAGGGTAAGCCACAAGGAAAACCACAGCAGAATAGTGTACCTTCTGTTGCCAAACCAGAGGGAGGCCAGAACAAGCCACCATTCCAGAAAGCATTCGGGAAATGCTTTGTTTGTGGCTCTACTGACCATGTGAAAGGAGATCCCAGATGCAAGGGTAAACATTCAGGGGTCCAGCTTGTCTCCTTAGCCTTCGCTCCAGAGGAGGAAGTCCAAATGGCAAGTGGAAACTTTCTACTGCTGGCTGATGAAACCATTGGAGTCTCAGCCGGTGTTTCTTTAGTGTCTCTGGGTTTGTGGGAACAACAGAATTTAGATGTCTATAATTCTATCCCAGGTAATACTAAAGAGTATTATAAGGACAGTGTCCAGGTGAATGGCCAGGAAACTCCTGCCATTAGGGACACTGGAGCCAGCATAACTGTGGTGGATAAATCTTTTTTTCAGGCTGAGGATGTTGCTAAGGCACCCAAACACCTCACCAAGTTAGCTGGAGGGCCTGTGCAGATGTTTCCCCAATTACCAGTTCTCATCCAGTGTAATGACATGACTGTGAAGATACCTGTCAGCATACAAAGTGAGGTACCAGGACGAGTTCTGTTGGGTAACGATTTAAAAACTCTCGGAGTTGTATCTCATACCCCCAGACCTCCTAGTAAACAGTTACAGGAGCTAACCAGACCTGCAAGGGAGAGAACCATGAGAGGTACTCCCGAGGAGATGATGAAGAAGGATATCACTCCTGCTCCTCTGGATTTGTCAGCTGCTGTCTCAAAGAAATCAGAAGCGAAAGGGAAACCTAAAACTTCTATACCGAAACCAGCAGCCAGCACTTCAGTGCAGCCAAGGACTTCCCCTCGGTTGTCCAAAGTTACACCAGTAACTCCCCCTCCAGCTGAGGCTGAGAGGGTGGTACAACCCTGTGTGGTAGAATTAGACTCTGAAGAAAAGCTAATGGAAGGCCAGGAACTCATTGGAGATCTGGATCCTGTTGACCATCCTGAGCTGCAGTCTTTACTGGCAGAAGGTGGACCCAACAGGGCAGACTTCAGTAAGGGACAGAGAGAATGTCCAACTCTGGAAGGTCTTCGCCACCAGGCAGAAGCTCAGGTTGAAGGGCAAGAGCCTGGGAAATACAGGTTGCACTGGGAAGATGGCCTCTTCTACAGTGAACCGACCGAGTCTGAACCTGGAGACTACAAACGACTTGTAGTACCCCAAGAGAACAGACAACAGTTCTTGCAGTTAGCCCACGAGATTCCTTTGGCTGGTCACTTGAGTTTCAAGAAGACTAAGGAAAGGCTCTCTCTCTACTTTTATTGGCCAAAGATGGGGGCCAAAGTAGAAAAACACTGCAGGAGCTGCCACACCTGCCAGACCTCTGGTAAGGTTGGCTCCAAGAATGTGGCACATTTAGTTCCTCTCCCAGTTGTGGGAGTCCCATTTGAGAGAGTAGGGATTGACATTGTTGGTCCCCTTGATCCTCCAACCTCCCAGGCAACAGGTTTATACTTGTTGCAGTAGACCATGCTACTAGGTATCCTGAGGCAATTCCTATGAGGACTTTTACAGCTCTGGCTGTGGCTAAGGCCCTCCTTGGTATTTTTACCAGGGTCGGGTTTCCTAAGGAAGTAATCTCTGACAGGCGGTCAAACTTTATGTCCCACTACATGAAAGCCATCTGGAAAACCTGTGGGGTTACTTACAAGTTCTCAACAGCTTACCACCCACAAACCAATGTGTTGGTAGAAAGGTTCAACCGAACCATGAAGAGCATGATAGGTGCTTTAGAGGAACCCCTTAAATGGAAGTGGGACCTTCTACTGCCATGCCTTCTCTTTGCTTATAGAGAAGTCCCTCAGGAGGGAGTGGGTTATTCTCCCTTTGAGCTTCTCTATGGTCATCCCGTCAGAGGTCCATTGGCCCTGATTAAGGAGGGGTTGGAGAGTGCTCCTTCCCCCAAGCCAGTCAGAGTGACTGACTACGTGATAGGTCTCCGGAGGAGAATGTCACACATGACGGCGGAAGCAAGTGATAATTTGAAAGCTGTACAAGCATTGGTCAAGCACTGGCATGATCAAAAGGCTAACATGGTTGAGTTCACGCAAGACCAGCTAGTTCTCGTTATGATCCCAACAAGGCAGAGGGCCTTGCAAGACAAATGGATGGGACCCTTCAGAGTTGTGGGTAAACTTGGAGAGGTCAACTATCTGGTCGACTTGGGCAATCCCAAGGAGGCTCTGACTATCTTCCACACCAACAGACTCAAAGCGTATGTCTCGAGACCTGATGTAGGAGCATTGCTTCTAGCATCATCAGAGGAAGAAGAAGAGAGTGAAGCTCTTCCGGATCTCCTCAGAGGCTTACCTTTAGACGAAGAAATGAAAGGAGTAAATCTCTCTTCAAATCTGACACCTGAGCAACAAGAAGAGTGCAAATCTATGTTGAATCAGTTTGCCTCTCTGTTCTCACTTTCACCAGGCTTGACCCCTTGGGGCCAGAATGACATACTCACTGGTGACTGTCTGTCAGTCAAAAGCAGAGGATACAGAATGTCAGAAAGTGTAAGAACCTACATCAAAGGTGAGGTCAGCAAGATGCTTGATCTCGGGGTAATAGTCCATGGTATAGCCCAGTTGTGTTAGTACCAAAGGCAGGATCTAAAGAACTTAGATTCTGTGTGGACTATAGAGCTCTTAATGCAGTCACCAAGACTGATGCCCACCCTTTGCCAAGAACAGATGAGTTGGTGGATAGACTTGGTTCAGCCAAGTTCCTCAGCACATTTGACTTGACGTCAGGCTATTGGCAAATAGCCCTGACAGACCATGCCAAGGAGAAAACTGCATTTTCTACTCCAGTTGGCTTATACCAGTTTAAGGTAATGCCTTTTGGATTGAAAAATGCACCTGCTACATTTCAACGGATGGTAAAACAGGTTCTGAATGGGATGGAGGACTTCTGCATGGCATACTTTGATGACATAGCAGTGTTCAGCAATTCCTGGGAAGAACATGTAACCCACCTAAGAGATGTCTTGCAGGCTCTTGGACAAGCCAATCTGACCGTAAAGGCGAGTAAATGCCAAATTGGACAGAGTAAGGTAGTCTATCTTGGACATGAGGTAGGAGGTGGAGAAACAAGGCCTTTGCACAGTAAGATTGAAGCTGTGCAGAATTGGACAACACCTACTACTGAGACCCAGGTGAGAGCCTTCTTAGGTCTCACTAGGTATTACAGGAATTTCATTGAGAACTATGGGACCATAGCTTCTCCTCTGAATGTCATCTCCTCTCCAAAATTCCCTAAGAAGGTTAGATGGAACGAGGAGTGCAATCAGGCCTTTGAAAACCTGAAAAAGGCTCTTTGCCAAGCTCCAGTACTCAGAGCTCCTGATTACCACCAAACTTTCATTGTGCAGACAGATGCTTCAAATGTAGGAATAGGTGCAGTACTCAGTCAACTGGATGGGAAAGGTAGGGAGCACCCCGTTTGCTTCATCAGCCGCAAGCTGAAGGATCCTGAAACAAGGTGGGCAACAATCGAAAGAGAATGCTTTGCTACCGTGTGGGCTCTGAAGAAGTTTAGGCCATACTTGTATGGTTCTACTTTTGTCATTCAGACTGACCACCAACCCTTGAGATGGTTAATGCAAATGAAAGGGGAAAACCCAAAACTACTGAGATGGTCAATCTGCCTGCAAGGGTTTGATTTTACCATTGAGCACAGGTCAGGATGTCACCACCAAAATGCTGATGGTCTCTCTAGGATGTAGATCATCGACTAGAGGTATGAGATTCATCCAGGAGTGGATTAAATCCTCATGTCCCTTAGTCTGGGGGATGGGGGGGGGGGCGAGTGTTAGGGAGAATTCTCTGTTTAGGCTGAATTTCCTAACCTAGTAGGTCCCCCAGCAGCTTTGCTGGATTTCTGGAGTTTGTTTTTTTGCATCCTGCCAAGAGTGAGACTCTTTTCCTCCCACTCTTGGACATGAACGTGGTTGATTTCTTTGAATGTCAATGTGTTCTATGGGCTATGGGATCTTTTACTCCATAGGGCCTCATGTGTTTCGCTATGTGTGTTACACCGCACCCTCCGTGCCGTAACCCTGGGGTGTCCTAGAGGATCCCCACCATAGACTCCATACCCTGGCAGTGACTACTGTCTCCCAGGACATGTAAAGTCACTATTGGCTTTACTAGACCTAAATTTACTAACAGAACTAGTACAAACCATCCTATTGTGGACGTACTGGTAGAGGTAATTCGATTATCCTTGGTCTGTTGTTCGAGGGGGCACTGTCCCGTCCCCCCTCGTCGAGTTTTGGCTGGTGGCAGTGGATACTACTTTTTATATTCGACCGCAAATATATTCCTATGGGATTCTTCCCATTGTTGGAGGCTAATACTTTTTCACATTAGTCTCTAACATACCGCCGGTTTATTTGTCTTAAATAAATCCACCGATTGGTATTTTCTGCCAGAACTCGGCTTTTAAAATGGCGTATGTGTTTGCCTCTGTAACTCCGGACCAAAGGTTGAGCCCTGTGTTCCACTTTTGGCGGGCTTCTGCACAGAAGCCCTCCAGAGTGGTGCCATTCTGTCTGGGTACCACAGGGGGTGTGGGAGGGGGTTTAGGCACCCTGGACTGAGTTGCCTTGCCAACTCAAGTCGCACTCTGGTGTGATTGGCCCGAGTGGTGAGCCGCCCCGCTCACCACTTAGCATGTTTGATTGACAGCTAGGCTGAATAAATGGGGGTTTTCTGCATAAAAGCAGGGCTTTTGGGACTGGAACTTCAGAAGTCGCCACAGGACCTAAGAATCCGACGAGGGTAAAGCTGAGCCGACCTGCAATGACGACACTTCCGGTGGAGCCCTGCTGAACCGACTCACCACTTCCCAACGACAGAGGAGATCTCCCTGCTGGAGAGTCTTCTTCCCCTGACTGGTGGGAACAACCAGTCCCTTGCTTTTTCTTCGCTTCCAGGACGTCTAGTGGTTGAATTGCCCGTGCTGAGCACCCCGGCAACCGGATAGCTGCTAACCACTTTACCGCGACCAAAAGGTGGTGCCTTGTGACGGAGCACTCCGTGGCGGTCTCTTCCCTGGTGGTGCAACGATCTTCAACTTTTCCTCGACGACGAGATCCTCTCATCTTCTGGCAAAGCCCCGACTTGCATCCACCACCAGGAACAACTGCCTCCGCCGGAGCTGTCTCTTCACTTGCAAGGTACTGTGTCCGCCTGGCTTCCCTTGAAATGGTTAGCGTGAGGCATCTTAAATCCTTACCTTTCCATTGGGTCGCCTCCAGACCTTCTTAAACGTTTGTTCTAAACTGGTCCAACCTTTCTGTGACATTTTGCTACAAAGACTTGAAGTGCATTTCCACTGTGATACTTTTGGGACATACAGCCTTGCCTCTCTCCGAGTGGGCCTGGCCTCTGAACTTTGTGATTTACAGTAGACCCTGCCTTGCTCGCCTTGCATTTGTTTCGTAAAAGTGTTGGTACTGAGTTGGTTTCATACCCTGCCTTTTTCTCTCCCTTTCTAACGAATACTAGAGTGCCATCTAGGTTAAAGCATTCACCTCTGTCTGCAAATAAGTGGTGCCGTTGAACCTAGACTTGTCGAAATATTGTTATGGCATTGATATATACTTATAGTAACTGTGATTGAAGTTGTTTGCCATATTAGTGCCAGTGTGTTTTCCATAGATGTGTTTTTAAATAAATAATCATATATCTTTACACCCAAGCTCTGATCAGTGTCTGCTTGTTCTACTGTGTAAATTGTCCTATCCTGTATACTCCAAATACGGCCTAACTCGTCTTGAGAGAAGTCTGACTGCTCAGCCACGGCTACCAGGTAAATCTGGGTGGTACAGACTGCTACCAATTGGTTTTACTGCTAACTCCTGCAGACTTAAACTTTTTGCAGTGGTCCCAGAGGGAACTGCACAGGTTTCTGCCTAACACTGTCCTACTGGGCAAATGGTCAAACATAAGAAGTCTCCCGTTACCCTCCATTTCCTTGAGCTGGGTATTGCCCAGGAGGCCAGCTTCAGCGAGGCAGCACCTACTTACAGTACCCGAGTGGCCATTAACGGGAGGGTTGGGTGCAGAAGTGGACTGTCATTATGACTGGATGTCTGCAAGGCAGGCGGTCTCCCTAGAACCAAAGCACTTACAATGAAAGGTGAGAGAAGGACCCCACGCAGCACTTATTCGTTTGGCTTCAAATGGATGCATGATTAACAGCTGGTCAAACATATGTCCTTCATTACCAACCATGCGTAGGGGATTCAGGAGCGCTTCACAGCCACATATTCACAAACAGTGAGACAGTTTTGCCTCATCACTTTTGACACTTCTATTAAAGAGAAGCTGGAAAAGGTAGCTGAAGAATTTCTACAGTACAAAATTATTAAACAAACTGATCACGAAAATAGGGAGACTGGGAACTCCCAAGGTAAAAAGCTATGTATTTCCCAAATTTTGGATATTGCTTGAAATAATAACAATCGAGCATGGTTGGAACCGTTATTAAAACAATGTTTGCGGGTAAACCAGGGTCTAGCAATACATAGAGTAAGACTCAACTGAGGCTCAATGCGGTGTCTTGGAATTCATGTGGATTTCATAACATCTTAAAATGAACTAACTTTCTCCTGGTGACCCATATGTCATTATACTCTTGCAAGAAACTATGAAAATAGATGCACTTATAATTCCTGAGTATGGTACCTACTGTTCCTTCGCATGTAAAGGTTTGGGAGGGCGTCCCTTAGGAGGGCTTAAATATGTATTAATAATTCTATTAACTGTTACTCTAAGATGGTATACTCCGCAATTCACATTCTAGCTCTTTCTATAGACTTAAAGAGTGCAGGGTGTAATCCGCTATTATTGTTAGTTTGTACTGGAACCCTATGAAATACCTGACTGGAGAAGTTTTTGATGAAATCGATTGATGCCTTGACTACGCACTCACTCTCAATCTCAATTATGAAGTAATAATAGGTGGGAATTTTTATTCTGTATGCAGTGCAATTACTGAAGTATTAAAAAATAAACTCCCCCCTAAATTGAAACATACATGACTAAGAGGTGACAAATGGAGATCATACTTTCGGGATTGGGAAATTTCATTTGTTCAATATACCAATTTGACTTTTGAATATACATGGAAAAGAGGTTCATCTAGTTCAATGATCGATTATTTCTGCACATCTGATGCGCTTGCATCAAAGATTGTAAGTGTAGAAATAAATGATGTTATGGGTAGTGATCATGCCCCGATTCAACTGTCACTTTCAGTCGAATGTAATACCTTAGAGGTGAATGATTTACTGACGCTAGTAGAGCCTAAGTGCACCGAAATCTCTATTTAATGGAACCCCTACGTTTGCATATAGTTAGTGGAATTAGTCTCTACTGAATTACATGGTAGGGACGATTTTTACTTTCCTGAATGCAGGGGCTCGCAATATTGGGATAAAATTGTGGTAGTGGCTATTAAGAATGCTCTATCATATCTGTTAAGCAACCAAAAACCTTACAGAATTGATACTCTGCATTCTTTTGAGTTCCATACCAAATGTCTAAAACTGAAGGACAACAGAGATCTTAGAAATCTAAAAAGAGTTAATTTGAGTGGGTCTAAATATAGGTATCAGAAAAATCGAACTCTACAAACATATAAGAAGAATAAGATCAAGGAAATTCATATACACAAATATATTAAACAAAATTGTGATATGGTCAGTGCTATTTGTAAGAACAACAGCAGATGTATATGGTCCGTAATTAAGAGTAATTCAGCAAACAGCGGTACTAATGTTAAAAATATCATTCAAGCTGATACATGGAGGGCCTTTTTTAGATCTAAATTTGAATTACCATGGCGTTTTACAGTTAAACAATTTATTATGCCTTCCAATTTTACATCTCCAACGTTTGAATGGAGGGTCGAAGATATTGAATGGGGCATTACAAAATGATCTAACCAAAGAGCTGCTGGGCCCGATCAAATTCCATCTTGTGTCTACAAGGCAGATGTAAACATTGGGGCCAGGATATTAAAAATCAAATTCAATAAGGTCTTGTCCTCCGGTGTGTTACCTGAAACGTGGGTGTCAGCAATTCTCATCCCCATTTATAAAAAAGAAGTTCCATTAAGCCCTGAGAACTACAGGCCGATTTCATTGACGGATACAGCAGCACATTTTTTTCGATTTGTGTTCTTTCTGAATTGGATAAGCAGCTAGCAACTCTTAATGCATACTCTAAGGGCCAAATAGGTTTTAGAAAATCCATGAGTACATCCCTGAACGCAACCCTCACCTACCCGCAGGAACAAAATCAAGAGAGCTGAGTACTTTATATATTGCATCAGTTGATATGACGGCTGCTTTTGATATGGTGGTACATGATCTGCTAGCACTAAAGATGTATACAATTGGTATTCCTGTTTACTTAATCAACTGGATTGCTAGATTTCATCATAATGCATCATTTAGGATTCGTACGACAAAGGAGAGAGCATTAACTGAGCCTGTTAACTCATATATTGGAGTAAAACAGGGTTGTAACTATTCTATGACACTATTTAACTTATACTTTAGTGACCTAGATGAGATATGGAATACTAACGACACATTACCTGCACGTCTATGTTCCCTTAAATTGAATTGGATAGCATTCGGAGATGATATCATTTTGTTTGATTTGACCCCTGCCGGTTTACAAAGAAAATTGCAAATGTTCTCTGATTATGCATATCAATTCAATTTGAAACCGAATGCATCTAAAACTAATATCATGATATTTAAAGCAGGTAAAAAATTGCAAAACTACTCTTGGAAGATAGATGGTAAGTCAACCAACCAGCCTGAGGAATTTACTTACCTGGGATATCGTTTGAGTAATTTATCAACATTGAAAGCTTGGATAGAATATCTACACTCTAGAGCAAGGCCTCTGTCGAGCCAAATGAAAGTTATATTCCAAAAGTATTGCACATTTTCTGTGAAACCGTTAATAGAGTGTTTAACTTTAATTTAAAAGTGGAACCTGTCCTATTATATTCTCTGGATATATGTTTGCATAATTTGAAAAGTCAACTGAATACTTTACAGGGTAATCTGCTAGAATCAGCACTTCAACTATCCAGCTCCATTCCCAATTGCATTACCGGGCACGAGTGCAGTTTGATTTCTTTGGGATGCAGATGGGAATGGCGTGCTTTAGCAACCTCTAGCAAAATCACTAATCCACCAATGAACTCACTTTATCAGGATTTGAACACCATGATTAGGGGGTGTAGTTCAAGCTCTCTTATGACATATGGTGTAAGAATGAAAGCAACCCTAGATTCATTGGGAGTTGATCAAATGGATCTACATAAGAGACCTGGCTATGTAAAACAAAAACTCTTTGAGCAAGATTGGATAACCACTATTGAAGAACTAACAAAGTTGAAGACCTATAACGAATACGTGAAGTATTCAAGAAAATGGGATGGTTGTTGTCCATATTTATCAATTTTTCCATGCAACATTGCAAGGAGGTACTGTATGAGATTCAAATTGAATCAGATCCATACCTTGGAAAGGATAAGCATTGGGGCCATTCAAAAGAGGGAATTTTGAAAACGAATTGTCGTTTTCCTAACTGCACTGAAAATGAAGAGAGCCTAAAACACTTAGTATTGGAATGCCTGTACTTTAAAAATGCTCGAACAAAGCATTTAATGAGATTTGTGAATATTAATTATGCTGATAGCATGGGGAGTTTGTGGAAGGAATCGATTGATGCTGGGGCAAGGGAAAGCATTAATCTTTGCCCTTGTGGCACTTATAGAGGTGATTGCAGAGGAAGTACTTCTGCTACAATAATGGTGAAATGTATAGATGTGTTCTAGTGTCTTCATGTATTGTATATACTGTTCAGAAGGAGAAAGAGTAATGACTTGTTTATATTGAGTGTTTAGATTGCTTTAAGGATTTTATTTTAATGAGTTTCTTAAATACTTTGTTTTCTTAAAATGTTTTCTTCAAAATGTTCTTTTCTTTCAAGTGATGTAAAGGCATAATATTTGGTGAAGATTGGAAACGTATTTTGTAAAGGTTTATATATTTTTTTCAACCATAAACAAATAAAAAAAATAATAATTAAAAAGAAGCAGGGGTGGACAAGGAACCAAAAGAGGCCCTGGAAATAATTTTCAAAGAGGCCCCATATTACACATTCTGAGCAAGCCCAGGCCTTTTCCTATGAGAACATTTGGAAATCAAATAGGTTACCACCAAAAATAGGCTCATGTTGCAGAGGCCTAATGGGAAATCTCCTGGGTTCCCTACAGGCCAGTCCACCCCTGAAAACAATCCTTTCAAAACCCTTTATCCACTGAAACAAACCACTTTTGAAATAACATTGATGACAACTGGGGATGAAACGAGAATATGTCTCTCACACACACAGCACACCCACTCTCTCTTTCCCTTGTTTAAGCGAGAAGATTCTACGTGGAAGGAATTGCTGTACAAGACAAGGTGAGAGTGTTTCTTCCTCTGAGTGGACACGAGCACTCTTGTTTAGTGCATGTGAGCTGTGTCTAGCATGGCCTGGTTCAAAGGAAAGGAAACGACAGTAGAAGCAATCGCCAAGTGAGACAAGCCAGGGGTTTCAAAATTCAAAATTAATAGTGGGCTAAGAAATCGGAAGATCAGAAGGGTAGACGTTTCCGAGTTTGCACCTGCATTCAAAGCAGCAGCATTGGGCCTGTTATGCTCCCTCGGGTTCATGCATAGGGCACCACCCATAGCTGAATCCCACTGTGCAAGAAGAAAGAATGCCTGGAGGTCTACCTCAACCAAGAACTGAAAAAAGTAGTACAAACCTTGGAATGCGCACTTAGAATTTTCAATGGATAGTCTGTCAGCCATATGTACAGGTAGAGCCCACAGATGGCCCAGAATGCCCCATTGTAAGTCTACCAGCACCATCTAGAGTACCAGAAGCCCATTCTCTGCAACCGCCCAGATGCATGCTTGTAATATCAACAGGCTCATGCATACGTACCCACAGCCAATTCCCCACGACTGCCCGGACTGATTTATATAGTATCACTAGGCCCTTGCCTACCCATGTTAAATTACCAAAAGTGGAGTGGACACTACACATAGGAAGGCGAGAGCACTTACCCGGCTATTGTAGAGGCATATAAAGTCATTACTTGAATTTAACCTTTTGGCCACATTGACCTTTTCAAATAAAGATGCGATGTGGGTTTTGATAGCTTTATATGGTATCAGGTAATAATGTCCCCATACATAATGTCACCGGGAAAAGCAATTGGCCATTGGAAAAGCCACTGGAGACATTACATATGGTGACATTTTGTATGGGGACCAGTTGCAATTGGGAGTTGCAGGGGTGTCCCCCGCATGTTCAATGTAATAATGTCTCCTCAAAAAACGGGGACTTTTTTGTCAGGAGACAGTTTTTGTGGGGACATTATTACATGCAACCCTTTATAGACCCTGCCATAAGGACATACCAGGTGTAATGGGCCTGGCCAACTACATAAAAGTCCTTGCAGTCCTCTGCACTTTATCTCGGACTTCTGAGCCATCACACCCGTTACGGCTCCAGGAATAAATAAATAAATAAATAAATATCTGTCAAGAATGTATGATGCAGCCATTTATCCCAAGGATGCTTAAATGAAACTAAGTTTACTGAAAATACTTGCATACAGGGGCCAATTAGAGCTCTACAGCCACAGTTTCTATTATTTTTTTATCAGGTTGCAACTGTCATGAATCCAACCTTTACTTCTCAAATGCTTACAAGATTAATTGATCTCCAGATAGTCTGAAAATGATGGATATTCAGAGAGCATCTGAAGAACTACAGTCGTGTTGTATTTCAAGCAGGATGACTCCTTCTCAAGGGAGCGTTCAAAAGTGTAATCGTGCGCATACCTTCTTCAAAAACACTTCCATTGCAATTGAGAATGCTGCCTGTGTGATGGAGGCCTGGTGGAAGGTAGACTCCGACTTCAATGCAGCCATTCTTTATTACACTAAAGGCAATCCTGTTTGCTGAATAAGGCTCGATATCCTCCTGGATGTGCATTCATGGTAAGCCCCCCAACTCTTTATTCCAGATTTCGGTCCATGCACATGCCCTCTGTAAAACAGCGTTCTCTAATATTGGAATCTAAAACTGTACACTCATGTTTGGCTTACCATTTGTAAAGGTACATGTTTCCCAAAGCACTGAGGTGGACTGATGGAACAGGCCGCTTCCTGACTCCATGTGTCATTTCTTTCAGCTTAAAGACAAGGGCAATCTGCCTCCTTATGCCACTGAAGAAAATAGCTTAGTATTGTCAAATGCTTTTGCATCTTGGGATTCCAATGTATTTTATGTCATTTCTGACCTGGATTAAAGGCTCAGGGACTGCTGGTCAGACAATGAAGACTGCATTAATCAGAACATGTTAAGGTAGCAATCTATCCATACTACACACATACACACACACACATACATCATGAAACAGAACATCACATGCTCTTCCAAGATGTTTCTGCAGGGTCTTAAGAGATAAAGACACAGTGCGACAGAAGGAATTTGACCAGTTACTATACTATGATATTATAACAGGTGTACAGAAGGGTTAATTGTAGACTCCAGCCCCTTCTAAACGTGAAATGGTTGCTGTTATAACTCGGTTAATGGTGCTCAATGGAGTTGACCCTGCGGTGAATTGACCCCGTGGCTGAAGTTGCACACTGACATTCGAGGCAAGCACTTGACCTTACTGGACTGTTCTGCCATTTTTAACTGTAAACGATAATTACTTGGATTATGCATACAAAAAAAGAGCAAGGCTGCAAAAATGAGTACACAGAGTTCCATCCCATTCCCTGTCTTGCTTCAGCCTCTTTGTAATGTCTTTATCATTACACTGCAACATACGCACTTATTTGCATCCGTTAATCTATACATTATTTATTGTATATTTAAGTTAACAAAATATTATAACTCCCAGATAGTATTTGTCACTATCACAGCCATTCCACCAGTTAAACAATGACTTGATTCCTTTGAGGCCATTAGGAATTTACTATCATGCTTATGTACCCCTTTCTCTTTTGTTTTGTTTCCTAAAATGTATCACTGCTGTGATACTTACGGGGTTGGGCGCTGCCAATAAATGCAAGAAATAAATGAATACATAAATAAATAAATACAAAGATAAATAAAGAAGCACTTTTAAAGCCAGGAACATGCACTGGGGCGGTTTTAGGGAGACATGACCTACCTTGTCATTATGCATGTCTGCCTTTCAAATGTTGCAGTTGCATATGGAGAAGGTATTATGTTGGCATTTACATGGACACTACTGCTGGCATAGCATGCAAGCAATCCCCCTATTAGTGACTTGGGCAGGGCCCGCCAACCCACCAAATGGTACAGCCAAGACAGGCCTTCCAAATGAGCACATTATTATGCACATACTGCCCAATGGCATTCATTACTTGTAGAGTGTAATTTCCTCATGTAGAATCTCTGTGGAAGGGCTAAAAACTGGACTTGGGCCATCACTACTGGTGATCAGCTAGAGAGGAGCACTGTGGATGCCAGCGGAGAGACCCTTGCCCTGCAGTACCCAGGACTCCACGCAGGGAATGACAGCACACGGGTTGACAGTGATTGATCGGATGTTGCTACACAGCACACGTGTGGCAGAACAGCACCAATGGATTTTAGTAGTGTATGCATTGCTGCAAATGGTGCATGCATTTCAAGCAGCATTGCATGAGATTCAGGGAGATTCTTTAATAGTATTTTACATTAAATTCACAGCAGCATCGTGAGAGGGTGAAAGTATTTAATCAAAGTTTGTGTCATTTGCATGACTGGTAATTCGCACACTGTAAACGTAATGATGTCAAAGAGCGAAGGGCCTTATGCAAAGATCACGGTGGCAGGCTAGAGAGTTATACACAAGAGAGGGCAAGTCTGAGGAAGACGAGTTGCCCGTTTAGTTAAGGCATCATGCTGGCTGAGCTTTGATGGAGGCTCGAATCAAGATTGGCGCCTTTCATTTGGGAAAATAAAAGGTTTTCATGGCTTTCCTGTAGGGCATGAAGAAGAAGAGGGACCAGTGGTGGCAGGCCAAGCTGAAGATGTGGGGGGGGGGGTGGGCATTTCAACGTGATGGTTGGGGGCCCTTTCAATTGGGAAAATAAAAGGTTTTCATGGCTTTCCTGTAGGGCATGAAGAAGAAGAGGGACCAGTGGTGGCAGGCCCAGCTGAAGATGTGGGGGGGTGGAGGGGCATTTCAACGTGATGGTTGGGGCCCCCCTGTTTAGAGCGAAAACAGGCTGAGGCCCCCCTGGGTGGCATGCATTACAAGTTGATAGGTTAATTGGAGCCAATTATCTCGTCTGGTGGCCAGCCAGCAGGGAGCTTAAACACTAAATGCTGACCGAAGAGTTATAAACCCTTCTTTTTGAGCAAGGGCTGATGTGGTGGAACCAGTGTTATAAGGCAATGTGGTGATTTCTTTTGTCCTGTGGGAAATGACGGCCTGAAGCTTGTAATGCGAGCACTGCAAAGCGCCCATTTTTAGCCATAGAACGAACATTGAGAAAGGAATATATTGGCGTGCTACAAGACTGCTGACTGGCAACATGGGGGCAGTTGCTGCCTCTCTCCCCTGAGGCTTGAGGCCCCTTTTATTTGAAAAAATGGAAAGGCCCTGACACCGTCCCTGAGTGGTGGAGGCATTCACAGTTCTAGAGTTTGGGGCTTGCATTGCATGTGGAGGTGACCAGAGGGCCCCCGCGGCAATGGGAGATATCTGCTTACTTTCGGCGCAGCCCATGTGGGGGTGGAGTGCATGCTAATGTCAGGGCATGCCGTGCCCTGAATTCTGGCAGATTGACCAGCCGATGACACCCTTCCTAGGGTGGCAGTGTAGGGGTTTCAGTCTTCATGGAACATGTAGAGCAGCGAAACAGCAGCCAAGTAAGTTTTGGTTGCCATCTCGGTGTTGTAGATGGTATGGAGAGGGCATACTCAGCGGAGTGTGGTGACATTGGGGCAGGAGCAGGCAAGATGATTAACGCCATAACAAGGCCCAAAAGGATGCTGCACTAAGAAGAGTTGACCTTGAGCGCTATGGCCAATTTGCTGCTGCCTACAAGAATGAGGAGTTTAGGGTAGACAGGACAAGTGGCACAAACTAACATTGGGGTGTAGCAGTGAGAGCACTTGGGCATGTGGGCAAACGGTGCCCTTGTAATCTATCATTTGGGCCAAAGTGCAGGGTGGAGGGACATTACGCGAAATAAACTGGGGGCCATGGTTTGAGATTGGGATGACCACGGGGCATGTTGGAAAGAGATGTGATGACCCTCAACTCGGCAGCTGGTGAGGACATCAGTGGTGGAGAATGAAACAGCAGCTAACTCCCCACATCCAGTGTTTGCAAAACAATGTGGCAATCAGTCCGTGAGGAAAGGGATACGAATGCCCATTGGTGCTACTACTGCGATGACTAAAAGGGTTCTAGCAGGGGAAGTGGCATCTTGATGACTTTAATTGGAAAAGCATGGAGAGGGGTGCAGGCTAGGTGGATTAAGGGGGATAATGGCAGATAATGGCGTGGACACTATGCAGGCTGAAGCAACAAGAGATAGCAGTGAATGGATGCAGGGGGCAGGGCTCATTGACGAAGATGTGAGGGAAGATGGGTTTGGAGTGCCACCCCCAGAAGTTCTTGAGTAAGGACTGCAAAATTATATAGATGCTTGTGTCATACGTGGGCTGGTGAAGACTGAGTGCTGCATTGTGTAGCAGGCTTCTTTCTAGTAGGTAGACGATGGTAGGAGAAGCATGCAACAGGGTTATTACAGTAATGATGGGTTAACACTCTGATAATGGTATTAGGCGCGTTATAAGTGAATGGAGGATAGCACAGGGGCAACGCACTGGTCTCGAAAGCAAGACCACACTAAGCAACAGAGGTTCAAATCATGGATCCGCGCTTTGAAACGAGCCCGGGTATGGTAACAGGCGTGTTATAAAACAGCAATTAAATAAATAATAACATGCATGGTTTTCAGAGGTCGGTCACCCTGGAATTTAGATTGCCAGGAGAAGTTTAAACAAATGAAGGAGGTGGCTGAGGCCAACAAAGTTGAGATTCGCAAGGTCCAGCAATTGTGGATGTTGTCATGTGATATGAAACTGCCCCACAGGATAAAAGTGAGAGCTAAGTTAAGTGTGGACTTGCTGGCAGGGAAGGTGGTTTGGCTGACTACAATGATGTGTGCATGTGGCTCCTCAACCCCTCTGTCCAGTGGAGAGTGGCAACCTTTTCTGTCATGGCAAGGTGGCCCTGGTGGGTTTTAACAGGGACAGTTTTGGGTGTTTGCTATAATGGAAAGTGCTGCTGGGGGGTCCAGAATCATGGAAGAGAATGGCCCACAACATTGCATTAAAAAAAAAAGAGTTCTGGTGGCTCTCTGCGTGTGCAGCAGAGATTATAGGGTGCAAAGACATATCTGTAATTTCTGAGGAGTGCATGGGGACTGAGGTCAACAGAAAACCAACCAGGAATTGCGGGCGCGTGGGGGCGAGGGCAGGCTACTGAAGTCACTAATGGGGATGCTGTTGGTTCGTTTGAAGTAACATCTCCTTCAGGGAATGACTTATGCCGGAAGTGAACACTATCATTGCTGAAGCACTGCCTCATTCACAGTGAGAGTGGCTCCGTGGGCTGGCACCAGAGATTGAGGCATGGGAAGCAGTGGCTCTGCAAGGGCGGTGGAGGCGGTGGTGGCTGGGAGAGTGAAAGTCTTGTGCATGAAGGGTCCCTAGCAAACTGTACATGAGTGGCATTCAGACTAGCTTGGAGAGAATGTCACAAAAGTGTGATGAGGTGCACGGATGGGGATAAAGGACCAGAGTGGAGGCGAAAGGCTGGGGTAATGTATCCCCTATCATTAGTAGAAATGGGTCTATCTCCATTGACTGGAATGGCCAGACTGGTGGCGCTGGCCTTCTACAGAAAATGGTTAAGGAGCTATGAACCAAAAGGCGAGGAATGGAGAAAAGTACCTTCGAAGGGTGAGAAAAGATTGTGGTGCAAGGAAAAGGACACGTACAATGCCTGTATCACTAAAGTAACTAAGAGGTACATTAGGAGGTTATGGAAGGGGTTTGTTTTTCAAGAAGGGAACATCTCATGGCCGGGTCCCTTTTTGTGCTATGCTCCCTTGAGCATCCAGGGTGCGGGAATAGGTGGCGACAAGGGGCTTCTAGGTCTACCAGACAAATGCAGGAAGTGTAGTTGCAAGTGAAAAAAAAATGTAAACTAAGCACAAGAGCAGGGCAGGCTAGGTGTACAAGAGGCGACGTTTGAGAGGTGAGAACGTTTGAGGTGAACTCCAGAGTATGAGCACATGGAAATATGTTTTGGGTCAATTGTGAAGGGAAGAAAAGTGTTTGGTAATGAGGAAATATCTGCTCATGCTGATGTTGGACCTTACCGGCACCGTTCATACCACGGCCGCCAGGGTCGTAATGAGGCCCATTGACAAGGAATGTAAACTATATTAGGCACACCACAACGTCAAGGTGTTGCATTAACCTGGCTGAATAAAAGGGGAGTTTTTCAGCTAAATAGCAAGTGCATGTGGTCATGAGCAGCGTCCTTTCCAAACGTGGTCTATTATAGGTGTTGGGGGAGATCTTCCCTTATAGAAATCTTGGGGGCATGCCAATTGGGGTTTGAAGTCAGACAGTTCTTTGAGGGACGGGCCAAATGCTCACATTATTTTAGTGGCTTTTCCAAGCATAGGGGCATCATTCACAGGCTTCGGAGGATTGACCAAGGGGCCAGGACAGGGGCAGCTAGTGCCATCAAGTCTGACATTCACTGTGTTGAATGATCTCCAGCAGGATTTTTGAGTTTCCTTGAGCTTTGTGTGCCAGAATGTGCATTTTCGTGCTCTCATGAACTGCATGAAAAACATTAATGATTGCTGCATTGACAGGGAAATGGGCACACATGTAACATTGGAATATTGACAAGCCATTTTAAACAATAGGTCAGCAGAGAGCCCTAATCACTGTTAAGCAATCTTGATGTTACTGCGCCCCTTGCTCAGTGCCTCCGTTAGCTAACATTCTGCCTGGGCAATCTTAGCTGCAAGATTCTAAGCACCTTCTCAACGTTTCTTCTTTGTTTCTAAACTATTTTCAGCCTGCATTTGAGATTTTACGACATTATAATGGCTTTAGATCCATGGGGGTGTGGCTTGCAGCAGGTGTTACAGCCCGAGCAAAAATGCCTCATAACCCTGTTGAAATCTCAAGAAATAAGTGCAGGTGTAGAGGAGTAGGTGGACATGTTTTCCCTAGCACCACCCCCTCACCTCCGTCATACTGGAACAGTAAGAGAACAGTCCTATGTGGAACACCATGTATCATCCCAATACTGCATCGAGTTTTTGAGAGATGATATGCACTCAGACAACCGTATTGAATGAACCCTTGCACTGAAAGTATGGAAGGATGTCGTGTGGAAGGATGTCAGCACGCACCATCGGATATCATGTAGTGCTGAGTGAAATCTGACATAGGGAGAGTGTTGTCATCAAGAAGCTGTACGAGGACATACAGAAATGATATGAAAATACTGAAGAGTAACGATTTAACTGAAGTGATAAGAGAAACATACAAAACGCTAAAGTAATCATGAATGCAAAAGAAGACAAAGTAACTTGCTGACAAATAAGTGTAAATATGGAGTAACGCAAGGTTGATGAGATACATAGAAGCTTGCTATAAAGGAATAGATAGCGTGGCAAGGACAGCCATAATTGGAAAATGGACGCCGGCTTGTTTTAAGATTCAAATCAACTACCTCAGAAACAGATCAGGGTTGCAGAGTCAGGACACACTGGAAAAACAGCTTTGTTTGAGGAATAAAGAAGAGTCTATTGGCCTCGGATCAAGGATGCTACTTCAACAGTGAAGTCAAAAGAAAGGTTAAGCCATCTACGTAAGACATATTTCACTTAGATTAAGTGAAGGAGAAAACATCTGCAAGAGCAAGAGCCAAGTATTAAACAATTAGAGATGCGGAAAACTCATGTAAAATGGGGTGAGCAAGTCTCTAGAGACCAAGAAGGGTAATGCCACCGAGCACAATTGAATCAAATAGCAGTAAATAGAACTTTGAAATGGACAAATGTGTGGTCTTCTCACACATGATTCAGAAGTTGAAAACAAGGGCTATTCATTAAGCCAAAATGAAGATAATAGCGTGCCTGCACTCCCTTGAATGTCCTAGAGCAGAGAATAGGATTCAAGATCATCTGCAAAGGTGAAGCCTTGGCTTGGGGCCTGACTGATCAGAGACAATGGAGTAATTGGGAAAGTGGGGAGTAGTCTGATGTTGCTTTCGGCAACTGCATTTCATTTTGCTTATGTGTTGCTAACGAGCCGAAAGTTCATGGTTGGAAAACTCATACCAACCAATCAGAGGAAATGTGTAGCAACATGCTACACAATGTTGCAAAGACCAACTTGCTGCCATTTTCCCCGCTAAAATCAGTATTATACATATTTAGATGTGGGTCTAGCCATGCCTACCGGATAAGGGACAGCCAATAAAGTTATTAACACTTATGTATACTATTGGTACATATATTCCCTTAATTAATCCCTCCCTTCAATAGGTTTCAGTTTGCCACGTAAGATGACATCATAGATGACGCACATCGAGGTATAAAAATTTCCTATGTTCACATTTGAGTGTGAGTGCATGAATTACTGCCTGTTATTCACCAGATTGCCAGAAGACCACAGAGCTTCCTGTGGAGATCAGTGCGCACAACACATGTAAGAAGATTCGGTTGACAGGTTCCCCTTTGACAAAATTCCTGTACAGTCCCCCCAGGTGCCCCACGGACAGAAGGCAAACTGGTTGATTGGGATGCCGAGGGACTCGAGCTGAGCCAGAACATCGAAGGTTGCAAAAATAGGGCGAGGCACTGTATTGTACATATTACACGGCGCGCAGTAGCGACCCTGTAGTTATGGTTAAGTTGCTAAACTCATAGGAAGATCACTTTTTCGGTGGCTTATAACTTTGTTCTCCCTGTATGAAACCTCACCAAACTTTGCGAAAAAGAACATGGCTGGCTCTGAATTCTTTCGCCAAGTTGGGTGAGGTTTCGTGCTGGGGGGCAAAGTTATGGGGGGGCCCAATTTTTTTTTTTCCCAAATAGAGTCAATAGGGAAAAACTTTGCGCACGGCTGCAGCCCGAACGGCTGGACAGATTTTCACCAAGTTTCCGGCAGGAGAGGGGGCTTGGGTCAGAAAGCATGCTTTTGTTTGGTGGAAATCCGACCCATACCTTTGTTGCAAATTACTGAAATGTATGTCCCAAAAAATGAGTGATATCTGGGTCCGCTACGCAGACCCATTTCCCTGTTCGCTCCGCGGACCGAAGTGTCATTGGCCTGCGGCACGCCGTGATGTCGGCAAATGTTGGACGTGGCCGGTGGTTGGCTGGAGGGAAGCGTGCTGTGTTTCAATGTTATTGGGAAATGCTGCCATGGTGTGTCGGAGGACAGTGCACCACGGAAAGGGATTGACAAACATAATATACGGCATGTGGTGGTGAGAAGAGGGGATGTGAAGGGTGGGGGAGAGAGAAGTGGTTAATCACAGATAAGTGATTACTAGGTGGAGAAAGATGGAGGGGTGCCTGCAATATTAGTGTGTATTGTGCCAATTTGCCGGTACGTAGACAGCCGACTACTTTGCATCGTGATTGTAGACAGCTGGCGTAAAGGCTCGATAGCTTTTGCCATGACCTGTTTGCGGTGACCACTTTTCGTGGTGAGGGGTGGCAGGTGATTTCTAGAAGGGGAGTGAATTGCATATGGCAAAGGCTGGGTGGGAGCACAGATGCCTGTGCTATGTGGATTGATAGCGGTGGTTGGCCACATGGTGGCACATATGGGTGCATGATGTATCAGTGGGTCTGTTGAAGGATTAGACTATTGGGTTCATGGCCGAAGGCCGTAGGCCAGCAGCAATGCACTGAAGAGCCTAGGGCTTGAGCTCAATAACCCTAGCAATGCCTGTCAGACTCTGTATCCAGTATAGGGGGTGCGTGCATAGTGTGGTGTGTGCAGACTGTTTGGAGTAGGATTTCTGTTGCGAGCAGTATGTGGGTAGGTTGGTAGTGACACAATACTTAATAACTGGAAGTCGGTATGTCCGTACAAAGTGATTGACAATGCGCAGGGGTGCAGGAGACAGTGTTTTATTTTTACAATATGGTAAATGTGGCAATTTAGTACTGGATAGCTGTTGGGTAGGAGTGATGGTGGGAGTGTTGTGTATGTGGATTGTGTGAGTTGGTGAGATGGTGACATGTATGGTGCCAAGACGTTGGGGTGGGTGTGTGCAAGGCCTAGACTATTCGGTACATGGCCGAAGACCGTAGGCCGGAGGCCATGCACTCAAGAGCCTAGGCGTTGAGCAGAATGACAGCACTAATGTATTGCTGCCTGTGCATCTTGTCAGTATGGTAGAGGGTATGGTTGAAGGGAAGCTTATATGTGCTTGGATAGTGTGCTATGTGCAGATTGCTTGCACTGCAGCCTTGCAGGTTTGACAGTGAATTAGGCACAGGGAGGTGATGTTTGGAGAATGGGTGTGGAGCACATTGTACAGCAGCAAAAGTGAGTTCCAAGAGGTGTATTTTTCGTTCCATGGTTGTGATGATAGTTGCAACATGGTACAGTATTTAGTGTATGGCAGGAGATGATTCAGTGAAAAGTTGTGTAGTATGGCCACATGGTGGAGTGTTTATGTAATGTGAGTATGGAAGAGGGTATGGTTGAAGTGCCACTTACATGTGCTTGGTTACTGTGCTGTGTGTAGATTTATTTGTAGTGGGTGTGTTGAAGGAATGGACTATTGGAGTATCGATGGGTCTGTTGAAGGCTTAGACTATTGGGTGCATGGCCGAAGGCTGTAGGCCAGCGGTCATGCACTGAAGAGCCTAGGGCTTGAGTGCACCCACCGTAGTATCGCACGCCAGACTCTGTATCCGGTAGAGTGGGATGCGTGCATAGTGTGGTGTGTTTAGATTGTTTGCTGAAGGGTTACTGTTACGAACAGTATGTGGGTAGGTTGGCAGTGACACAATACTTAGTGAATGAAAGTCGGTACATCCGTAGTATGTGATTTTTTATTTTGACAATATGGTAAATGTTGCAAGTTTGTACTGCAATATGGTAAATGTTCCAAGTGTGTACTGGATAGCTGAGGGCAGTGTGGAGGTTGGGTAGGAGTGCTGGTGGGAGTGTTGTGTATGTGGATTGTGTTAGTTGGTGACATGGTGACATGTATGGTGGCATTACGTTGGGTTGGTCGTGTGCAAGGCCTAGGCTATTGGGTGCATGGCCGAAGGCCATAGGCCTTAGGCCTTGCACTCAAGAACCTAGGCGTTGAGCAGAACGATGGCACTAATATATTCTTGAAGATTGCATCCTGTCAGTATGGTAGGGGGTATGTTGAAGGGCAGTTTATATGTGGTTGGTTAGTGTGCTATGTGCAGATTGTTTGTAGTATGGGCACTGTTGTGAGTAGTTTGTGGTTAGGTTGGCAGTGACACAATACTTTCTGAGTGGAAGTGGGCAAGACAATAGTAGTTGAATGAAAGGGCGTAGGGGAGCCAGAGACAGTGTGATGCCAGTACATTATGGTGACTGTTGTATTTAACGCTGTGCATATGCATTGAGGTTTGAAGGTTAGGAAGGAGTGCTGGTGCCAATGGTGCGTATGTGCATAGTGGTAAGTGGTGAAATGCTGACATGAATGGTAGAGTTACGGTGCGGGGAATGTGTGCAAGGAGCACAGCCACTGCAGCCTTTCAGGTTTGACAGTGTATTAGGTACAGGGTGGTGATGTTTGGAAAATGTGTGTGGAGCACATTGTACATGTGCTACAGCAGCACAGGTGAGTTCCAAAGGGTGTATTGTGCGTTCCATGGTTGTGGTGAAAGTTAGAACATGGTGCAGTATTTGGTGTACGGCAGGAGATGGTGCAGTGAGAAGTTGTGCAGTGTGGCCACAGGGTGCAGTGTTTATGTAATGTGAGTATGGAAGATGGTATGGTTGAAGTGCTGCTTACATGTGCTTGGTTACTGTGGTGTGAGTAGATATCTTTGCAGTGGGTGTGTTGAAGGATTGGACTA